>NW_028126239.1:0-698249 GCF_965194825.1 Balaenoptera physalus | reverse complement strand
ACCCTAAGCCCTGAACTAACGTTAGCCTAACCCGTACCCTAAACCTGTACCTTACCCTAACCCATGCTCTACCCGCATCCTACCTGTACCCCAATTCTCACCCATACCCTAACACCCACTCTAACACAGAACCCTAACACCCTGAGACCAAAACCATAAACCTTAACCAATAAGCCAAACCATAACCATAAGCAAACCATAAAATATATTCATTAACCATACCCATAAATAACTCATTAAGCATAAAACTTAAACCATCACAGCAACCATAAACCATACACAGCCCCAACCCTCACACCAGCCCCAGCCCTAATGCTAACCCTCCAAACCACTTACACCAAGCCAAGTCTAATCAGATTATACAAATACATCTTGACAAAGAAAACTGGGGAATTCTCTGGTGGCCCAGTGGTTAGGACTCTGTGCTTTCACTGCAAGGGCTCGGCTTCGATCCCTGACTGGGGAACTAAGATCCCACAAGCCATGGGACGTGGCCAAAATAAATAAATAATTAGAATGAAATAAAACCACTATTTTAAAAAAGATTTTAAAAATAGAGGAAAAAAACAAGAAAACTACCCCAGTACAACTTACAAATATGAATGTAAAAATCTATCACACAATAATAGCAACATGAAACCAACAGAACTTTAAATGGATAATGCCATAAGCAAGTATCTCTACACCAGGAATTTCAGGTTGCTCAGCATATTAAAAGTAAGCAATATATTCAACCACAATAATGGTGTGAAGTAAAATCACATAACCATATCAATTCATGCAAAAAATCTACAATGAAAATCCAGTGTTATTTCATGAAAAACACTCAAGAAAGCAGGAATAAAAGGAAATTGGTTCAATATGGAAAAGAGTAGTACAAAAAGCCACAGCAAACATCGTGCTCAATGTTAAAGACTGAAAGATTTACTCCTGAAATCAGGAACAAGGCCAGGAAGCTGGCCTTCATCACCGTTACTCAATAGTGTACTGGAAGTTCTACCCAGAATCTTGAGGAAAGAAATAAAAGGCATCCATGGGTGAATGGAAAAATTAAAACCGTGTCTCTTCACAGAACATAGGTCACATCATCTTATATATAAAACTACCTATAATCAGCAAAGAAATTATTTGAGCTGATCAACTAATTAATAAGCAAAGTTATAGAACAAAATATCAATTCATGAAAATCTATCTTATATGCATACGCTGGCAAAAAATAATCTGAAAAAGAATTTATGAGAACAATTCCATTTGTAATAATGTCAACATCAATATTTAGGAGTATATTTAATCAAGGTACAAGACTTGTTTTTATGTATGTAAAGTTGTATGTTTGAAATTACTGGAAAGTCAATTACTTTTCAAAACATCATGTATGTCAATAGCATGCCAGAAAAGCAGAGAAAACATCAAACTTCCAGATAGAAGCCAAGCCTTACCCAGATCCAGTTCACCCAAAGTCCACATGTCATTTAGAGGCACCGTGGGAAGGTTATATTAGGAGCCGCTGTCCTCCGTGTTGTGGACGACCTGGATATGGTAGAAACAGTGGGATTTTTGAATTCCAATTTTCCACTTCATTCCACAAAAACACTATTAGAACTAATAAATAAATTCAGTAAAGTTGCAAAATCAATACACAGAAATCAGTTGCATTTCTAAACACTAATAATGAACCATCAGAAAGAGAAAGAAAGCAACCCTATTTACAACTGCATCAAAAAGAACAAAATACCTGGGAATAAAGTCAACCAAGGAGGTGAAAGACCTGCACACTGAAAACTTTAAGACATTGATGAAGACATTGAAAAACACACCAATAAATGGAAAGATATCCTGTTCTCATGGAATGGAACAATTAATGTTGTTAAAATATCCATGCTACCCAAAGCAGTGGACACAGTGAATGCAATCCCTCCCAAAATTCCATGGTATTTTCCCCCCAAATAGAGCAAATCCTCCTAATATCTGTGGGGAACCACAAAGGACCCCAAATAGCCAAAGAAACCCTGAAAAAAGAGAACGGGCTGGAGGCATCTCCCTCCCTGACGTCACACTCTGCTGAGAAGCTACAGTCACCAAAACAGTGTGGAACTGGCTCAAAACGGGCACAGGGACCAGAGGAACAGGACAGAGAGACCAGAATTCAACCCCCACGGACGGGGTCGGTGAATTTATGACACAGGGACCAAGGACACACCAAGGAGCACGACACTCCCCACCATAAATGGTGCTGGGAAAACTGGACGCCCCATAATTCACGCTGGCTACCCTGCACACAAACCTGACCAAAAATCCAGCTTTCCAAGCCAAGCCCTCCCTCGCTCACACGAAGACGGACCCCCTCAACGGTCAGTCGCCCACAGGAAGCTTCTCCCCACTTTTCCTCACCGTCTCTTCACCTTTTCCTCAGGCATCACCTGGGTCCTCAGGAAACCTAGTTCCCTAGTCAGCGTGGACGCAGCCCCACTTTGTCCTGAAGCCGAAACCCCAGCGAGTCCTAAGGAGACGGAGACCGAGCTCCTCTCAGCAGAGACACTGAGCCGGGCGTCCTACCGGAAGGCCTCTGCCCCCGCCCCCGCGCCTGAGGAGGCTCAACTGCTCTCAGCTGACCTCACAATCGAGTTCGCAGGGAACGAGCATGCGCTGTGGGTCAGAGAGGCGAACTCGGCGCCACCCTGTGGTCAGTGCAGGAAGTGCAGGCCGCGCCTCCCTCACAGGTCACTGGAGGCAGCGTGCCCTACTGACAGGACTGCTGAATCCATTAAACTGGACATTCAAACTAAAATGGAGTCTCTATCCCAAAAGCTTTCTAAAAGTAGTTAAGGAACAATTAATTGGAAACCATTTGGAATGAAGTGAATGTAGATGCAAACTTTACAACTTATACCAAATTCACTCAAAGTTATTCAGAGGCAAATTTGATTGTAGTTTCTAATTTATGTTTGGCTGCGTTGGGTCTTCGTTGCTGCATGTGGGCTTTCTCTAGTTGCGTCGAGCGGGGCTACTCTTCGTTGCGGTGCACGGGCTTCTCATGGCGGTGGCTTCTCTTGTGGGCGAGCATGGGCTCTAGGCGCGCAGGCTTCAGTAGTTGTGCCACGCAGGCTTGGTTGCTCTGCGGCATGTGGGATCTTCCCGGACCAGGGCTCGAGCCCGTGTCCCCTGCATTGGCAGGCGGACTCTTAACCACTGCGTCACCAGGGAAGTCCCCACAGACAAATTTTAAATACAAAACTATTCAAGGGGCTTCCCTGGTGGCGCAGTGGTTGAGAATCTGCCTGCTAATGCAGGGGACACGCGTTCGAGCCCTGACCTGGGAAGATCCCACATGCCGCGGAGCAACTAGGCCCGTGAGCCACAACTATTGAGCCTGCACGTCTGGAGCCTGTGCTCCGCAACAAGAGAGGCCGCGATAGTGAGAGGCCCGCGCACCGCGATGAAGAGTGGCCCCCGCTTGCCACAACTAGAGAAAGCCTTCACACAGAAACGAAGACCCAACACAGCCAAAAATAAATTAATTCATTAATCAATTAAACAAAAAAAGCTGTCTCTCAAATTTAACTTCCAGAATATATTCAGGAAAAACGCATACGCCCTTTTTGGCCAACCAAAGAAGCGGGCAATGCAAATCAACACTACAAAGAGGTATCACTTCGAATCAGAAAAAAGGACCATCCTCACAAAGGGTAAAAACCAGATATGCAGGACAAGGAGAGGAGAAAAGGGAGCCTTGTTACGCTGAAGGGGGGAATGTAAATTGCCAACGGCCACTCTGGAGAAGTGTGCTGTGTTTCCTAAAACATCTAAAAAACAGAGCTACAAAGCATAGGGCGCTTCCACTCATGGGCCTATATGTTGGAAAAACCAAAAATCCACAGGACGCAGGCACCCCGTTTACTGCTGCTATGTTTACAACAGCCTCGACTTGGGTACAACTTAATAGTCCTTGGAAGGAAAAAATGGTGAAAGAAAATTTGGTACTTAAGCACAGCGGAATATTACTCAGCCCTGAAATCAATGAAATGAGGCCAGTTGCAGCAACTCAGGGGGACTTATGTACGGTCATTGAGAGTGAAATAAGTTAGACAGCAAGAGAAACTTATCATAAGATATCACTTATAAAGGGAATCTAAAAATCGCCAACCATGAACTGAATTACAAACCGAACACCATCACACATTTACAAAACACACTGATGGCTGCTTAAGGGGAAAAGTGTGGTGCGGTGATGCATAAACCAGGAGGTTGAAATTGGCACAGATACCGTTCCATACGCCAATAATGTAATCGCCAAGACATACTCATTGTTCAAGGAACTGGACTCAGCACACTCTATTCACAGAAAAAACATCTATCTGACTACTAGAAACTAGAAAAGAATTTATTGATGTCTCTCTGTAAGTGACTCAGGTGGATGTACAGCACCAAGAAACACAACATTGCAAATCAGCTACACCCCACTATAAAAATTAATTATAAAAAAAGAAAGACAGTGAGAGAGAGAGGAATTCTTACAAAATTCAATCAGGGGCTGTGATGCAACTGGACTGACCACATCTACACTCACAGCTGAATGGGACGTAAGGCTGGACACCCTAACCCTAAACCCTAACCCTAACCCAACCCTAACCCTACCTTAACCCTAACCCTAACCCAACACTAACCCTAACCCTAAACCTAACCCCTAACCCTAACCCAACCCTAAGCCTAACCCTAACCCCTAGCCCTAGCCCTAGCCCTAACCCTGACCCTAACCCCTAACCCTTAACCCCTAGCCGCTAACCCTAACCAAGTTCACAAGTAAACTTCTCGCCCACCTGGAGAGAGTGATTTAATTTTAAAGAGTAAAGACACAATCAGCTCAGTAATTGGCCACGGGGATGGAGGGGCCAAGGCTAACCTGAGCTGGAGGAACGTGGGTGCCTGCCTGGATGCTCAGAGGCCAAGGGCTGTTCTGAGACCTGCTTGGACACCCGTGCAGATGGAACAAAGGATCCGTCCAGTCCCAAGAGGGCCCCACCAGCCCTCACGAACGCAACACCAGACTTCCCTGGTGGCGCAGTGGTTAAGAATCCACCTGCCAATGCAGGGGACACGGGTTTGAGCCCTGGTCCGGGAAGATCCCACATGCTGTGGAGCAACTAAGCCCGTGCACCACAACTACTGAGCCTGCGCTCTAGAACCCGCGAGCCACAACTGCTGAAGCCCACGCGCTTAGAGCCTGTGCTCTGCAACAAGAGAAGCCACCGCAATGAGAAGCCCCCACTCGCCGCAACTAGAGAAAGCCTCCGTGCAGCAATGCAGACCCAACACAGCCCCAAATTCATTAATTAATTAATTAAGAAAAAAAAAAAAAAAGGCAGCACCTGGGGGCTGGCAGACTGATGCACCAAGTCTTACATCACGTCTACTTAGTATCCTGCATGTCAGGGCCATGCTGGACCTGGGGCTGCCCACACAGAGTGGGGCCTGCATCACCCTTCCCAGGAGGGAGGGTGGAGGGAAACCCTGCATGACCTCTGAGGCCCTAAGAACCCTTGACTAAGGCTGAGCTCAATTTGAAACAGTGGGTGACCAGAGCAGACATTTCATTCATCTATCAATGAGAATCCAGAACTGGAGGAGCAGAAAACAATGGCCTCGCTCAACCTTGACGCTAATCCTGACATGGACCCTAACCCTAAACTCTGATCCTGACCCTAAGCCCTGAACTAACGTTAGCCTAACCCGTACCCTAAACCTGTACCTTACCCTAACCCATGCTCTACCCGCATCCTACCTGTACCCCAATTCTCACCCATACCCTAACACCCACTCTAACACAGAACCCTAACACCCTGAGACCAAAACCATAAACCTTAACCAATAAGCCAAACCATAACCATAAGCAAACCATAAAATATATTCATTAACCATACCCATAAATAACTCATTAAGCATAAAACTTAAACCATCACAGCAACCATAAACCATACACAGCCCCAACCCTCACACCAGCCCCAGCCCTAATGCTAACCCTCCAAACCACTTACACCAAGCCAAGTCTAATCAGATTATACAAATACATCTTGACAAAGAAAACTGGGGAATTCTCTGGTGGCCCAGTGGTTAGGACTCTGTGCTTTCACTGCCAAGGGCTCGGCTTCGATCCCTGACTGGGGAACTAAGATCCCACAAGCCATGGGACGTGGCCAAAATAAATAAATAATTAGAATGAAATAAAACCACTATTTTAAAAAAGATTTTAAAAATAGAGGAAAAAAACAAGAAAACTACCCCAGTACAACTTACAAATATGAATGTAAAAATCTATCACACAATAATAGCAACATGAAACCAACAGAACTTTAAATGGATAATGCCATAAGCAAGTATCTCTACACCAGGAATTTCAGGTTGCTCAGCATATTAAAAGTAAGCAATATATTCAACCACAATAATGGTGTGAAGTAAAATCACATAACCATATCAATTCATGCAAAAAATCTACAATGAAAATCCAGTGTTATTTCATGAAAAACACTCAAGAAAGCAGGAATAAAAGGAAATTGGTTCAATATGGAAAAGAGTAGTACAAAAAGCCACAGCAAACATCGTGCTCAATGTTAAAGACTGAAAGATTTACTCCTGAAATCAGGAACAAGGCCAGGAAGCTGGCCTTCATCACCGTTACTCAATAGTGTACTGGAAGTTCTACCCAGAATCTTGAGGAAAGAAATAAAAGGCATCCATGGGTGAATGGAAAAATTAAAACCGTGTCTCTTCACAGAACATAGGTCACATCATCTTATATATAAAACTACCTATAATCAGCAAAGAAATTATTTGAGCTGATCAACTAATTAATAAGCAAAGTTATAGAACAAAATATCAATTCATGAAAATCTATCTTATATGCATACGCTGGCAAAAAATAATCTGAAAAAGAATTTATGAGAACAATTCCATTTGTAATAATGTCAACATCAATATTTAGGAGTATATTTAATCAAGGTACAAGACTTGTTTTTATGTATGTAAAGTTGTATGTTTGAAATTACTGGAAAGTCAATTACTTTTCAAAACATCATGTATGTCAATAGCATGCCAGAAAAGCAGAGAAAACATCAAACTTCCAGATAGAAGCCAAGCCTTACCCAGATCCAGTTCACCCAAAGTCCACATGTCATTTAGAGGCACCGTGGGAAGGTTATATTAGGAGCCGCTGTCCTCCGTGTTGTGGACGACCTGGATATGGTAGAAACAGTGGGATTTTTGAATTCCAATTTTCCACTTCATTCCACAAAAACACTATTAGAACTAATAAATAAATTCAGTAAAGTTGCAAAATCAATACACAGAAATCAGTTGCATTTCTAAACACTAATAATGAACCATCAGAAAGAGAAAGAAAGCAACCCTATTTACAACTGCATCAAAAAGAACAAAATACCTGGGAATAAAGTCAACCAAGGAGGTGAAAGACCTGCACACTGAAAACTTTAAGACATTGATGAAGACATTGAAAAACACACCAATAAATGGAAAGATATCCTGTTCTCATGGAATGGAACAATTAATGTTGTTAAAATATCCATGCTACCCAAAGCAGTGGACACAGTGAATGCAATCCCTCCCAAAATTCCATGGTATTTTCCCCCCAAATAGAGCAAATCCTCCTAATATCTGTGGGGAACCACAAAGGACCCCAAATAGCCAAAGAAACCCTGAAAAAAGAGAACGGGCTGGAGGCATCTCCCTCCCTGACGTCACACTCTGCTGAGAAGCTACAGTCACCAAAACAGTGTGGAACTGGCTCAAAACGGGCACAGGGACCAGAGGAACAGGACAGAGAGACCAGAATTCAACCCCCACGGACGGGGTCGGTGAATTTATGACACAGGGACCAAGGACACACCAAGGAGCACGACACTCCCCACCATAAATGGTGCTGGGAAAACTGGACGCCCCATAATTCACGCTGGCTACCCTGCACACAAACCTGACCAAAAATCCAGCTTTCCAAGCCAAGCCCTCCCTCGCTCACACGAAGACGGACCCCCTCAACGGTCAGTCGCCCACAGGAAGCTTCTCCCCACTTTTCCTCACCGTCTCTTCACCTTTTCCTCAGGCATCACCTGGGTCCTCAGGAAACCTAGTTCCCTAGTCAGCGTGGACGCAGCCCCACTTTGTCCTGAAGCCGAAACCCCAGCGAGTCCTAAGGAGACGGAGACCGAGCTCCTCTCAGCAGAGACACTGAGCCGGGCGTCCTACCGGAAGGCCTCTGCCCCCGCCCCCGCGCCTGAGGAGGCTCAACTGCTCTCAGCTGACCTCACAATCGAGTTCGCAGGGAACGAGCATGCGCTGTGGGTCAGAGAGGCGAACTCGGCGCCACCCTGTGGTCAGTGCAGGAAGTGCAGGCCGCGCCTCCCTCACAGGTCACTGGAGGCAGCGTGCCCTACTGACAGGACTGCTGAATCCATTAAACTGGACATTCAAACTAAAATGGAGTCTCTATCCCAAAAGCTTTCTAAAAGTAGTTAAGGAACAATTAATTGGAAACCATTTGGAATGAAGTGAATGTAGATGCAAACTTTACAACTTATACCAAATTCACTCAAAGTTATTCAGAGGCAAATTTGATTGTAGTTTCTAATTTATGTTTGGCTGCGTTGGGTCTTCGTTGCTGCATGTGGGCTTTCTCTAGTTGCGTCGAGCGGGGCTACTCTTCGTTGCGGTGCACGGGCTTCTCATGGCGGTGGCTTCTCTTGTGGGCGAGCATGGGCTCTAGGCGCGCAGGCTTCAGTAGTTGTGCCACGCAGGCTTGGTTGCTCTGCGGCATGTGGGATCTTCCCGGACCAGGGCTCGAGCCCGTGTCCCCTGCATTGGCAGGCGGACTCTTAACCACTGCGTCACCAGGGAAGTCCCCACAGACAAATTTTAAATACAAAACTATTCAAGGGGCTTCCCTGGTGGCGCAGTGGTTGAGAATCTGCCTGCTAATGCAGGGGACACGCGTTCGAGCCCTGACCTGGGAAGATCCCACATGCCGCGGAGCAACTAGGCCCGTGAGCCACAACTATTGAGCCTGCACGTCTGGAGCCTGTGCTCCGCAACAAGAGAGGCCGCGATAGTGAGAGGCCCGCGCACCGCGATGAAGAGTGGCCCCCGCTTGCCACAACTAGAGAAAGCCTTCACACAGAAACGAAGACCCAACACAGCCAAAAATAAATTAATTCATTAATCAATAAAACAAAAAAAGCTGTCTCTCAAATTTAACTTCCAGAATATATTCAGGAAAAACGCATACGCCCTTTTTGGCCAACCAAAGAAGCGGGCAATGCAAATCAACACTACAAAGAGGTATCACTTCGAATCAGAAAAAAGGACCATCCTCACAAAGGGTAAAAACCAGATATGCAGGACAAGGAGAGGAGAAAAGGGAGCCTTGTTACGCTGAAGGGGGGAATGTAAATTGCCAACGGCCACTCTGGAGAAGTGTGCTGTGTTTCCTAAAACATCTAAAAAACAGAGCTACAAAGCATAGGGCGCTTCCACTCATGGGCCTATATGTTGGAAAAACCAAAAATCCACAGGACGCAGGCACCCCGTTTACTGCTGCTATGTTTACAACAGCCTCGACTTGGGTACAACTTAATAGTCCTTGGAAGGAAAAAATGGTGAAAGAAAATTTGGTACTTAAGCACAGCGGAATATTACTCAGCCCTGAAATCAATGAAATGAGGCCAGTTGCAGCAACTCAGGGGGACTTATGTACGGTCATTGAGAGTGAAATAAGTTAGACAGCAAGAGAAACTTATCATAAGATATCACTTATAAAGGGAATCTAAAAATCGCCAACCATGAACTGAATTACAAACCGAACACCATCACACATTTACAAAACACACTGATGGCTGCTTAAGGGGAAAAGTGTGGTGCGGTGATGCATAAACCAGGAGGTTGAAATTGGCACAGATACCGTTCCATACGCCAATAATGTAATCGCCAAGACATACTCATTGTTCAAGGAACTGGACTCAGCACACTCTATTCACAGAAAAAACATCTATCTGACTACTAGAAACTAGAAAAGAATTTATTGATGTCTCTCTGTAAGTGACTCAGGTGGATGTACAGCACCAAGAAACACAACATTGCAAATCAGCTACACCCCACTATAAAAATTAATTATAAAAAAAGAAAGACAGTGAGAGAGAGAGGAATTCTTACAAAATTCAATCAGGGGCTGTGATGCAACTGGACTGACCACATCTACACTCACAGCTGAATGGGACGTAAGGCTGGACACCCTAACCCTAAACCCTAACCCTAACCCAACCCTAACCCTACCTTAACCCTAACCCTAACCCAACACTAACCCTAACCCTAAACCTAACCCCTAACCCTAACCCAACCCTAAGCCTAACCCTAACCCCTAGCCCTAGCCCTAGCCCTAACCCTGACCCTAACCCCTAACCCTTAACCCCTAGCCGCTAACCCTAACCAAGTTCACAAGTAAACTTCTCGCCCACCTGGAGAGAGTGATTTAATTTTAAAGAGTAAAGACACAATCAGCTCAGTAATTGGCCACGGGGATGGAGGGGCCAAGGCTAACCTGAGCTGGAGGAACGTGGGTGCCTGCCTGGATGCTCAGAGGCCAAGGGCTGTTCTGAGACCTGCTTGGACACCCGTGCAGATGGAACAAAGGATCCGTCCAGTCCCAAGAGGGCCCCACCAGCCCTCACGAACGCAACACCAGACTTCCCTGGTGGCGCAGTGGTTAAGAATCCACCTGCCAATGCAGGGGACACGGGTTTGAGCCCTGGTCCGGGAAGATCCCACATGCTGTGGAGCAACTAAGCCCGTGCACCACAACTACTGAGCCTGCGCTCTAGAACCCGCGAGCCACAACTGCTGAAGCCCACGCGCTTAGAGCCTGTGCTCTGCAACAAGAGAAGCCACCGCAATGAGAAGCCCCCACTCGCCGCAACTAGAGAAAGCCTCCGTGCAGCAATGCAGACCCAACACAGCCCCAAATTCATTAATTAATTAATTAAGAAAAAAAAAAAGGCAGCACCTGGGGGCTGGCAGACTGATGCACCAAGTCTTACATCACGTCTACTTAGTATCCTGCATGTCAGGGCCATGCTGGACCTGGGGCTGCCCACACAGAGTGGGGCCTGCATCACCCTTCCCAGGAGGGAGGGTGGAGGGAAACCCTGCATGACCTCTGAGGCCCTAAGAACCCTTGACTAAGGCTGAGCTCAATTTGAAACAGTGGGTGACCAGAGCAGACATTTCATTCATCTATCAATGAGAATCCAGAACTGGAGGAGCAGAAAACAATGGCCTCGCTCAACCTTGACGCTAATCCTGACATGGACCCTAACCCTAAACTCTGATCCTGACCCTAAGCCCTGAACTAACGTTAGCCTAACCCGTACCCTAAACCTGTACCTTACCCTAACCCATGCTCTACCCGCATCCTACCTGTACCCCAATTCTCACCCATACCCTAACACCCACTCTAACACAGAACCCTAACACCCTGAGACCAAAACCATAAACCTTAACCAATAAGCCAAACCATAACCATAAGCAAACCATAAAATATATTCATTAACCATACCCATAAATAACTCATTAAGCATAAAACTTAAACCATCACAGCAACCATAAACCATACACAGCCCCAACCCTCACACCAGCCCCAGCCCTAATGCTAACCCTCCAAACCACTTACACCAAGCCAAGTCTAATCAGATTATACAAATACATCTTGACAAAGAAAACTGGGGAATTCTCTGGTGGCCCAGTGGTTAGGACTCTGTGCTTTCACTGCCAAGGGCTCGGCTTCGATCCCTGACTGGGGAACTAAGATCCCACAAGCCATGGGACGTGGCCAAAATAAATAAATAATTAGAATGAAATAAAACCACTATTTTAAAAAAGATTTTAAAAATAGAGGAAAAAAACAAGAAAACTACCCCAGTACAACTTACAAATATGAATGTAAAAATCTATCACACAATAATAGCAACATGAAACCAACAGAACTTTAAATGGATAATGCCATAAGCAAGTATCTCTACACCAGGAATTTCAGGTTGCTCAGCATATTAAAAGTAAGCAATATATTCAACCACAATAATGGTGTGAAGTAAAATCACATAACCATATCAATTCATGCAAAAAATCTACAATGAAAATCCAGTGTTATTTCATGAAAAACACTCAAGAAAGCAGGAATAAAAGGAAATTGGTTCAATATGGAAAAGAGTAGTACAAAAAGCCACAGCAAACATCGTGCTCAATGTTAAAGACTGAAAGATTTACTCCTGAAATCAGGAACAAGGCCAGGAAGCTGGCCTTCATCACCGTTACTCAATAGTGTACTGGAAGTTCTACCCAGAATCTTGAGGAAAGAAATAAAAGGCATCCATGGGTGAATGGAAAAATTAAAACCGTGTCTCTTCACAGAACATAGGTCACATCATCTTATATATAAAACTACCTATAATCAGCAAAGAAATTATTTGAGCTGATCAACTAATTAATAAGCAAAGTTATAGAACAAAATATCAATTCATGAAAATCTATCTTATATGCATACGCTGGCAAAAAATAATCTGAAAAAGAATTTATGAGAACAATTCCATTTGTAATAATGTCAACATCAATATTTAGGAGTATATTTAATCAAGGTACAAGACTTGTTTTTATGTATGTAAAGTTGTATGTTTGAAATTACTGGAAAGTCAATTACTTTTCAAAACATCATGTATGTCAATAGCATGCCAGAAAAGCAGAGAAAACATCAAACTTCCAGATAGAAGCCAAGCCTTACCCAGATCCAGTTCACCCAAAGTCCACATGTCATTTAGAGGCACCGTGGGAAGGTTATATTAGGAGCCGCTGTCCTCCGTGTTGTGGACGACCTGGATATGGTAGAAACAGTGGGATTTTTGAATTCCAATTTTCCACTTCATTCCACAAAAACACTATTAGAACTAATAAATAAATTCAGTAAAGTTGCAAAATCAATACACAGAAATCAGTTGCATTTCTAAACACTAATAATGAACCATCAGAAAGAGAAAGAAAGCAACCCTATTTACAACTGCATCAAAAAGAACAAAATACCTGGGAATAAAGTCAACCAAGGAGGTGAAAGACCTGCACACTGAAAACTTTAAGACATTGATGAAGACATTGAAAAACACACCAATAAATGGAAAGATATCCTGTTCTCATGGAATGGAACAATTAATGTTGTTAAAATATCCATGCTACCCAAAGCAGTGGACACAGTGAATGCAATCCCTCCCAAAATTCCATGGTATTTTCCCCCCAAATAGAGCAAATCCTCCTAATATCTGTGGGGAACCACAAAGGACCCCAAATAGCCAAAGAAACCCTGAAAAAAGAGAACGGGCTGGAGGCATCTCCCTCCCTGACGTCACACTCTGCTGAGAAGCTACAGTCACCAAAACAGTGTGGAACTGGCTCAAAACGGGCACAGGGACCAGAGGAACAGGACAGAGAGACCAGAATTCAACCCCCACGGACGGGGTCGGTGAATTTATGACACAGGGACCAAGGACACACCAAGGAGCACGACACTCCCCACCATAAATGGTGCTGGGAAAACTGGACGCCCCATAATTCACGCTGGCTACCCTGCACACAAACCTGACCAAAAATCCAGCTTTCCAAGCCAAGCCCTCCCTCGCTCACACGAAGACGGACCCCCTCAACGGTCAGTCGCCCACAGGAAGCTTCTCCCCACTTTTCCTCACCGTCTCTTCACCTTTTCCTCAGGCATCACCTGGGTCCTCAGGAAACCTAGTTCCCTAGTCAGCGTGGACGCAGCCCCACTTTGTCCTGAAGCCGAAACCCCAGCGAGTCCTAAGGAGACGGAGACCGAGCTCCTCTCAGCAGAGACACTGAGCCGGGCGTCCTACCGGAAGGCCTCTGCCCCCGCCCCCGCGCCTGAGGAGGCTCAACTGCTCTCAGCTGACCTCACAATCGAGTTCGCAGGGAACGAGCATGCGCTGTGGGTCAGAGAGGCGAACTCGGCGCCACCCTGTGGTCAGTGCAGGAAGTGCAGGCCGCGCCTCCCTCACAGGTCACTGGAGGCAGCGTGCCCTACTGACAGGACTGCTGAATCCATTAAACTGGACATTCAAACTAAAATGGAGTCTCTATCCCAAAAGCTTTCTAAAAGTAGTTAAGGAACAATTAATTGGAAACCATTTGGAATGAAGTGAATGTAGATGCAAACTTTACAACTTATACCAAATTCACTCAAAGTTATTCAGAGGCAAATTTGATTGTAGTTTCTAATTTATGTTTGGCTGCGTTGGGTCTTCGTTGCTGCATGTGGGCTTTCTCTAGTTGCGTCGAGCGGGGCTACTCTTCGTTGCGGTGCACGGGCTTCTCATGGCGGTGGCTTCTCTTGTGGGCGAGCATGGGCTCTAGGCGCGCAGGCTTCAGTAGTTGTGCCACGCAGGCTTGGTTGCTCTGCGGCATGTGGGATCTTCCCGGACCAGGGCTCGAGCCCGTGTCCCCTGCATTGGCAGGCGGACTCTTAACCACTGCGTCACCAGGGAAGTCCCCACAGACAAATTTTAAATACAAAACTATTCAAGGGGCTTCCCTGGTGGCGCAGTGGTTGAGAATCTGCCTGCTAATGCAGGGGACACGCGTTCGAGCCCTGACCTGGGAAGATCCCACATGCCGCGGAGCAACTAGGCCCGTGAGCCACAACTATTGAGCCTGCACGTCTGGAGCCTGTGCTCCGCAACAAGAGAGGCCGCGATAGTGAGAGGCCCGCGCACCGCGATGAAGAGTGGCCCCCGCTTGCCACAACTAGAGAAAGCCTTCACACAGAAACGAAGACCCAACACAGCCAAAAATAAATTAATTCATTAATCAATTAAACAAAAAAAGCTGTCTCTCAAATTTAACTTCCAGAATATATTCAGGAAAAACGCATACGCCCTTTTTGGCCAACCAAAGAAGCGGGCAATGCAAATCAACACTACAAAGAGGTATCACTTCGAATCAGAAAAAAGGACCATCCTCACAAAGGGTAAAAACCAGATATGCAGGACAAGGAGAGGAGAAAAGGGAGCCTTGTTACGCTGAAGGGGGGAATGTAAATTGCCAACGGCCACTCTGGAGAAGTGTGCTGTGTTTCCTAAAACATCTAAAAAACAGAGCTACAAAGCATAGGGCGCTTCCACTCATGGGCCTATATGTTGGAAAAACCAAAAATCCACAGGACGCAGGCACCCCGTTTACAGCTGCTATGTTTACAACAGCCTCGACTTGGGTACAACTTAATAGTCCTTGGAAGGAAAAAATGGTGAAAGAAAATTTGGTACTTAAGCACAGCGGAATATTACTCAGCCCTGAAATCAATGAAATGAGGCCAGTTGCAGCAACTCAGGGGGACTTATGTACGGTCATTGAGAGTGAAATAAGTTAGACAGCAAGAGAAACTTATCATAAGATATCACTTATAAAGGGAATCTAAAAATCGCCAACCATGAACTGAATTACAAACCGAACACCATCACACATTTACAAAACACACTGATGGCTGCTTAAGGGGAAAAGTGTGGTGCGGTGATGCATAAACCAGGAGGTTGAAATTGGCACAGATACCGTTCCATACGCCAATAATGTAATCGCCAAGACATACTCATTGTTCAAGGAACTGGACTCAGCACACTCTATTCACAGAAAAAACATCTATCTGACTACTAGAAACTAGAAAAGAATTTATTGATGTCTCTCTGTAAGTGACTCAGGTGGATGTACAGCACCAAGAAACACAACATTGCAAATCAGCTACACCCCACTATAAAAATTAATTATAAAAAAAGAAAGACAGTGAGAGAGAGAGGAATTCTTACAAAATTCAATCAGGGGCTGTGATGCAACTGGACTGACCACATCTACACTCACAGCTGAATGGGACGTAAGGCTGGACACCCTAACCCTAAACCCTAACCCTAACCCAACCCTAACCCTACCTTAACCCTAACCCTAACCCAACACTAACCCTAACCCTAAACCTAACCCCTAACCCTAACCCAACCCTAAGCCTAACCCTAACCCCTAGCCCTAGCCCTAGCCCTAACCCTGACCCTAACCCCTAACCCTTAACCCCTAGCCGCTAACCCTAACCAAGTTCACAAGTAAACTTCTCGCCCACCTGGAGAGAGTGATTTAATTTTAAAGAGTAAAGACACAATCAGCTCAGTAATTGGCCACGGGGATGGAGGGGCCAAGGCTAACCTGAGCTGGAGGAACGTGGGTGCCTGCCTGGATGCTCAGAGGCCAAGGGCTGTTCTGAGACCTGCTTGGACACCCGTGCAGATGGAACAAAGGATCCGTCCAGTCCCAAGAGGGCCCCACCAGCCCTCACGAACGCAACACCAGACTTCCCTGGTGGCGCAGTGGTTAAGAATCCACCTGCCAATGCAGGGGACACGGGTTTGAGCCCTGGTCCGGGAAGATCCCACATGCTGTGGAGCAACTAAGCCCGTGCACCACAACTACTGAGCCTGCGCTCTAGAACCCGCGAGCCACAACTGCTGAAGCCCACGCGCTTAGAGCCTGTGCTCTGCAACAAGAGAAGCCACCGCAATGAGAAGCCCCCACTCGCCGCAACTAGAGAAAGCCTCCGTGCAGCAATGCAGACCCAACACAGCCCCAAATTCATTAATTAATTAATTAAGAAAAAAAAAAAAAAAGGCAGCACCTGGGGGCTGGCAGACTGATGCACCAAGTCTTACATCACGTCTACTTAGTATCCTGCATGTCAGGGCCATGCTGGACCTGGGGCTGCCCACACAGAGTGGGGCCTGCATCACCCTTCCCAGGAGGGAGGGTGGAGGGAAACCCTGCATGACCTCTGAGGCCCTAAGAACCCTTGACTAAGGCTGAGCTCAATTTGAAACAGTGGGTGACCAGAGCAGACATTTCATTCATCTATCAATGAGAATCCAGAACTGGAGGAGCAGAAAACAATGGCCTCGCTCAACCTTGACGCTAATCCTGACATGGACCCTAACCCTAAACTCTGATCCTGACCCTAAGCCCTGAACTAACGTTAGCCTAACCCGTACCCTAAACCTGTACCTTACCCTAACCCATGCTCTACCCGCATCCTACCTGTACCCCAATTCTCACCCATACCCTAACACCCACTCTAACACAGAACCCTAACACCCTGAGACCAAAACCATAAACCTTAACCAATAAGCCAAACCATAACCATAAGCAAACCATAAAATATATTCATTAACCATACCCATAAATAACTCATTAAGCATAAAACTTAAACCATCACAGCAACCATAAACCATACACAGCCCCAACCCTCACACCAGCCCCAGCCCTAATGCTAACCCTCCAAACCACTTACACCAAGCCAAGTCTAATCAGATTATACAAATACATCTTGACAAAGAAAACTGGGGAATTCTCTGGTGGCCCAGTGGTTAGGACTCTGTGCTTTCACTGCCAAGGGCTCGGCTTCGATCCCTGACTGGGGAACTAAGATCCCACAAGCCATGGGACGTGGCCAAAATAAATAAATAATTAGAATGAAATAAAACCACTATTTTAAAAAAGATTTTAAAAATAGAGGAAAAAAACAAGAAAACTACCCCAGTACAACTTACAAATATGAATGTAAAAATCTATCACACAATAATAGCAACATGAAACCAACAGAACTTTAAATGGATAATGCCATAAGCAAGTATCTCTACACCAGGAATTTCAGGTTGCTCAGCATATTAAAAGTAAGCAATATATTCAACCACAATAATGGTGTGAAGTAAAATCACATAACCATATCAATTCATGCAAAAAATCTACAATGAAAATCCAGTGTTATTTCATGAAAAACACTCAAGAAAGCAGGAATAAAAGGAAATTGGTTCAATATGGAAAAGAGTAGTACAAAAAGCCACAGCAAACATCGTGCTCAATGTTAAAGACTGAAAGATTTACTCCTGAAATCAGGAACAAGGCCAGGAAGCTGGCCTTCATCACCGTTACTCAATAGTGTACTGGAAGTTCTACCCAGAATCTTGAGGAAAGAAATAAAAGGCATCCATGGGTGAATGGAAAAATTAAAACCGTGTCTCTTCACAGAACATAGGTCACATCATCTTATATATAAAACTACCTATAATCAGCAAAGAAATTATTTGAGCTGATCAACTAATTAATAAGCAAAGTTATAGAACAAAATATCAATTCATGAAAATCTATCTTATATGCATACGCTGGCAAAAAATAATCTGAAAAAGAATTTATGAGAACAATTCCATTTGTAATAATGTCAACATCAATATTTAGGAGTATATTTAATCAAGGTACAAGACTTGTTTTTATGTATGTAAAGTTGTATGTTTGAAATTACTGGAAAGTCAATTACTTTTCAAAACATCATGTATGTCAATAGCATGCCAGAAAAGCAGAGAAAACATCAAACTTCCAGATAGAAGCCAAGCCTTACCCAGATCCAGTTCACCCAAAGTCCACATGTCATTTAGAGGCACCGTGGGAAGGTTATATTAGGAGCCGCTGTCCTCCGTGTTGTGGACGACCTGGATATGGTAGAAACAGTGGGATTTTTGAATTCCAATTTTCCACTTCATTCCACAAAAACACTATTAGAACTAATAAATAAATTCAGTAAAGTTGCAAAATCAATACACAGAAATCAGTTGCATTTCTAAACACTAATAATGAACCATCAGAAAGAGAAAGAAAGCAACCCTATTTACAACTGCATCAAAAAGAACAAAATACCTGGGAATAAAGTCAACCAAGGAGGTGAAAGACCTGCACACTGAAAACTTTAAGACATTGATGAAGACATTGAAAAACACACCAATAAATGGAAAGATATCCTGTTCTCATGGAATGGAACAATTAATGTTGTTAAAATATCCATGCTACCCAAAGCAGTGGACACAGTGAATGCAATCCCTCCCAAAATTCCATGGTATTTTCCCCCCAAATAGAGCAAATCCTCCTAATATCTGTGGGGAACCACAAAGGACCCCAAATAGCCAAAGAAACCCTGAAAAAAGAGAACGGGCTGGAGGCATCTCCCTCCCTGACGTCACACTCTGCTGAGAAGCTACAGTCACCAAAACAGTGTGGAACTGGCTCAAAACGGGCACAGGGACCAGAGGAACAGGACAGAGAGACCAGAATTCAACCCCCACGGACGGGGTCGGTGAATTTATGACACAGGGACCAAGGACACACCAAGGAGCACGACACTCCCCACCATAAATGGTGCTGGGAAAACTGGACGCCCCATAATTCACGCTGGCTACCCTGCACACAAACCTGACCAAAAATCCAGCTTTCCAAGCCAAGCCCTCCCTCGCTCACACGAAGACGGACCCCCTCAACGGTCAGTCGCCCACAGGAAGCTTCTCCCCACTTTTCCTCACCGTCTCTTCACCTTTTCCTCAGGCATCACCTGGGTCCTCAGGAAACCTAGTTCCCTAGTCAGCGTGGACGCAGCCCCACTTTGTCCTGAAGCCGAAACCCCAGCGAGTCCTAAGGAGACGGAGACCGAGCTCCTCTCAGCAGAGACACTGAGCCGGGCGTCCTACCGGAAGGCCTCTGCCCCCGCCCCCGCGCCTGAGGAGGCTCAACTGCTCTCAGCTGACCTCACAATCGAGTTCGCAGGGAACGAGCATGCGCTGTGGGTCAGAGAGGCGAACTCGGCGCCACCCTGTGGTCAGTGCAGGAAGTGCAGGCCGCGCCTCCCTCACAGGTCACTGGAGGCAGCGTGCCCTACTGACAGGACTGCTGAATCCATTAAACTGGACATTCAAACTAAAATGGAGTCTCTATCCCAAAAGCTTTCTAAAAGTAGTTAAGGAACAATTAATTGGAAACCATTTGGAATGAAGTGAATGTAGATGCAAACTTTACAACTTATACCAAATTCACTCAAAGTTATTCAGAGGCAAATTTGATTGTAGTTTCTAATTTATGTTTGGCTGCGTTGGGTCTTCGTTGCTGCATGTGGGCTTTCTCTAGTTGCGTCGAGCGGGGCTACTCTTCATTGCGGTGCACGGGCTTCTCATGGCGGTGGCTTCTCTTGTGGGCGAGCATGGGCTCTAGGCGCGCAGGCTTCAGTAGTTGTGCCACGCAGGCTTGGTTGCTCTGCGGCATGTGGGATCTTCCCGGACCAGGGCTCGAGCCCGTGTCCCCTGCATTGGCAGGCGGACTCTTAACCACTGCGTCACCAGGGAAGTCCCCACAGACAAATTTTAAATACAAAACTATTCAAGGGGCTTCCCTGGTGGCGCAGTGGTTGAGAATCTGCCTGCTAATGCAGGGGACACGCGTTCGAGCCCTGACCTGGGAAGATCCCACATGCCGCGGAGCAACTAGGCCCGTGAGCCACAACTATTGAGCCTGCACGTCTGGAGCCTGTGCTCCGCAACAAGAGAGGCCGCGATAGTGAGAGGCCCGCGCACCGCGATGAAGAGTGGCCCCCGCTTGCCACAACTAGAGAAAGCCTTCACACAGAAACGAAGACCCAACACAGCCAAAAATAAATTAATTCATTAATCAATTAAACAAAAAAAGCTGTCTCTCAAATTTAACTTCCAGAATATATTCAGGAAAAACGCATACGCCCTTTTTGGCCAACCAAAGAAGCGGGCAATGCAAATCAACACTACAAAGAGGTATCACTTCGAATCAGAAAAAAGGACCATCCTCACAAAGGGTAAAAACCAGATATGCAGGACAAGGAGAGGAGAAAAGGGAGCCTTGTTACGCTGAAGGGGGGAATGTAAATTGCCAACGGCCACTCTGGAGAAGTGTGCTGTGTTTCCTAAAACATCTAAAAAACAGAGCTACAAAGCATAGGGCGCTTCCACTCATGGGCCTATATGTTGGAAAAACCAAAAATCCACAGGACGCAGGCACCCCGTTTACTGCTGCTATGTTTACAACAGCCTCGACTTGGGTACAACTTAATAGTCCTTGGAAGGAAAAAATGGTGAAAGAAAATTTGGTACTTAAGCACAGCGGAATATTACTCAGCCCTGAAATCAATGAAATGAGGCCAGTTGCAGCAACTCAGGGGGACTTATGTACGGTCATTGAGAGTGAAATAAGTTAGACAGCAAGAGAAACTTATCATAAGATATCACTTATAAAGGGAATCTAAAAATCGCCAACCATGAACTGAATTACAAACCGAACACCATCACACATTTACAAAACACACTGATGGCTGCTTAAGGGGAAAAGTGTGGTGCGGTGATGCATAAACCAGGAGGTTGAAATTGGCACAGATACCGTTCCATACGCCAATAATGTAATCGCCAAGACATACTCATTGTTCAAGGAACTGGACTCAGCACACTCTATTCACAGAAAAAACATCTATCTGACTACTAGAAACTAGAAAAGAATTTATTGATGTCTCTCTGTAAGTGACTCAGGTGGATGTACAGCACCAAGAAACACAACATTGCAAATCAGCTACACCCCACTATAAAAATTAATTATAAAAAAAGAAAGACAGTGAGAGAGAGAGGAATTCTTACAAAATTCAATCAGGGGCTGTGATGCAACTGGACTGACCACATCTACACTCACAGCTGAATGGGACGTAAGGCTGGACACCCTAACCCTAAACCCTAACCCTAACCCAACCCTAACCCTACCTTAACCCTAACCCTAACCCAACACTAACCCTAACCCTAAACCTAACCCCTAACCCTAACCCAACCCTAAGCCTAACCCTAACCCCTAGCCCTAGCCCTAGCCCTAACCCTGACCCTAACCCCTAACCCTTAACCCCTAGCCGCTAACCCTAACCAAGTTCACAAGTAAACTTCTCGCCCACCTGGAGAGAGTGATTTAATTTTAAAGAGTAAAGACACAATCAGCTCAGTAATTGGCCACGGGGATGGAGGGGCCAAGGCTAACCTGAGCTGGAGGAACGTGGGTGCCTGCCTGGATGCTCAGAGGCCAAGGGCTGTTCTGAGACCTGCTTGGACACCCGTGCAGATGGAACAAAGGATCCGTCCAGTCCCAAGAGGGCCCCACCAGCCCTCACGAACGCAACACCAGACTTCCCTGGTGGCGCAGTGGTTAAGAATCCACCTGCCAATGCAGGGGACACGGGTTTGAGCCCTGGTCCGGGAAGATCCCACATGCTGTGGAGCAACTAAGCCCGTGCACCACAACTACTGAGCCTGCGCTCTAGAACCCGCGAGCCACAACTGCTGAAGCCCACGCGCTTAGAGCCTGTGCTCTGCAACAAGAGAAGCCACCGCAATGAGAAGCCCCCACTCGCCGCAACTAGAGAAAGCCTCCGTGCAGCAATGCAGACCCAACACAGCCCCAAATTAATTAATTAATTAATTAAGAAAAAAAAAAAAAAAGGCAGCACCTGGGGGCTGGCAGACTGATGCACCAAGTCTTACATCACGTCTACTTAGTATCCTGCATGTCAGGGCCATGCTGGACCTGGGGCTGCCCACACAGAGTGGGGCCTGCATCACCCTTCCCAGGAGGGAGGGTGGAGGGAAACCCTGCATGACCTCTGAGGCCCTAAGAACCCTTGACTAAGGCTGAGCTCAATTTGAAACAGTGGGTGACCAGAGCAGACATTTCATTCATCTATCAATGAGAATCCAGAACTGGAGGAGCAGAAAACAATGGCCTCGCTCAACCTTGACGCTAATCCTGACATGGACCCTAACCCTAAACTCTGATCCTGACCCTAAGCCCTGAACTAACGTTAGCCTAACCCGTACCCTAAACCTGTACCTTACCCTAACCCATGCTCTACCCGCATCCTACCTGTACCCCAATTCTCACCCATACCCTAACACCCACTCTAACACAGAACCCTAACACCCTGAGACCAAAACCATAAACCTTAACCAATAAGCCAAACCATAACCATAAGCAAACCATAAAATATATTCATTAACCATACCCATAAATAACTCATTAAGCATAAAACTTAAACCATCACAGCAACCATAAACCATACACAGCCCCAACCCTCACACCAGCCCCAGCCCTAATGCTAACCCTCCAAACCACTTACACCAAGCCAAGTCTAATCAGATTATACAAATACATCTTGACAAAGAAAACTGGGGAATTCTCTGGTGGCCCAGTGGTTAGGACTCTGTGCTTTCACTGCCAAGGGCTCGGCTTCGATCCCTGACTGGGGAACTAAGATCCCACAAGCCATGGGACGTGGCCAAAATAAATAAATAATTAGAATGAAATAAAACCACTATTTTAAAAAAGATTTTAAAAATAGAGGAAAAAAACAAGAAAACTACCCCAGTACAACTTACAAATATGAATGTAAAAATCTATCACACAATAATAGCAACATGAAACCAACAGAACTTTAAATGGATAATGCCATAAGCAAGTATCTCTACACCAGGAATTTCAGGTTGCTCAGCATATTAAAAGTAAGCAATATATTCAACCACAATAATGGTGTGAAGTAAAATCACATAACCATATCAATTCATGCAAAAAATCTACAATGAAAATCCAGTGTTATTTCATGAAAAACACTCAAGAAAGCAGGAATAAAAGGAAATTGGTTCAATATGGAAAAGAGTAGTACAAAAAGCCACAGCAAACATCGTGCTCAATGTTAAAGACTGAAAGATTTACTCCTGAAATCAGGAACAAGGCCAGGAAGCTGGCCTTCATCACCGTTACTCAATAGTGTACTGGAAGTTCTACCCAGAATCTTGAGGAAAGAAATAAAAGGCATCCATGGGTGAATGGAAAAATTAAAACCGTGTCTCTTCACAGAACATAGGTCACATCATCTTATATATAAAACTACCTATAATCAGCAAAGAAATTATTTGAGCTGATCAACTAATTAATAAGCAAAGTTATAGAACAAAATATCAATTCATGAAAATCTATCTTATATGCATACGCTGGCAAAAAATAATCTGAAAAAGAATTTATGAGAACAATTCCATTTGTAATAATGTCAACATCAATATTTAGGAGTATATTTAATCAAGGTACAAGACTTGTTTTTATGTATGTAAAGTTGTATGTTTGAAATTACTGGAAAGTCAATTACTTTTCAAAACATCATGTATGTCAATAGCATGCCAGAAAAGCAGAGAAAACATCAAACTTCCAGATAGAAGCCAAGCCTTACCCAGATCCAGTTCACCCAAAGTCCACATGTCATTTAGAGGCACCGTGGGAAGGTTATATTAGGAGCCGCTGTCCTCCGTGTTGTGGACGACCTGGATATGGTAGAAACAGTGGGATTTTTGAATTCCAATTTTCCACTTCATTCCACAAAAACACTATTAGAACTAATAAATAAATTCAGTAAAGTTGCAAAATCAATACACAGAAATCAGTTGCATTTCTAAACACTAATAATGAACCATCAGAAAGAGAAAGAAAGCAACCCTATTTACAACTGCATCAAAAAGAACAAAATACCTGGGAATAAAGTCAACCAAGGAGGTGAAAGACCTGCACACTGAAAACTTTAAGACATTGATGAAGACATTGAAAAACACACCAATAAATGGAAAGATATCCTGTTCTCATGGAATGGAACAATTAATGTTGTTAAAATATCCATGCTACCCAAAGCAGTGGACACAGTGAATGCAATCCCTCCCAAAATTCCATGGTATTTTCCCCCCAAATAGAGCAAATCCTCCTAATATCTGTGGGGAACCACAAAGAGCCCCAAATAGCCAAAGAAACCCTGAAAAAAGAGAACGGGCTGGAGGCATCTCCCTCCCTGACGTCACACTCTGCTGAGAAGCTACAGTCACCAAAACAGTGTGGAACTGGCTCAAAACGGGCACAGGGACCAGAGGAACAGGACAGAGAGACCAGAATTCAACCCCCACGGACGGGGTCGGTGAATTTATGACACAGGGACCAAGGACACACCAAGGAGCACGACACTCCCCACCATAAATGGTGCTGGGAAAACTGGACGCCCCATAATTCACGCTGGCTACCCTGCACACAAACCTGACCAAAAATCCAGCTTTCCAAGCCAAGCCCTCCCTCGCTCACACGAAGACGGACCCCCTCAACGGTCAGTCGCCCACAGGAAGCTTCTCCCCACTTTTCCTCACCGTCTCTTCACCTTTTCCTCAGGCATCACCTGGGTCCTCAGGAAACCTAGTTCCCTAGTCAGCGTGGACGCAGCCCCACTTTGTCCTGAAGCCGAAACCCCAGCGAGTCCTAAGGAGACGGAGACCGAGCTCCTCTCAGCAGAGACACTGAGCCGGGCGTCCTACCGGAAGGCCTCTGCCCCCGCCCCCGCGCCTGAGGAGGCTCAACTGCTCTCAGCTGACCTCACAATCGAGTTCGCAGGGAACGAGCATGCGCTGTGGGTCAGAGAGGCGAACTCGGCGCCACCCTGTGGTCAGTGCAGGAAGTGCAGGCCGCGCCTCCCTCACAGGTCACTGGAGGCAGCGTGCCCTACTGACAGGACTGCTGAATCCATTAAACTGGACATTCAAACTAAAATGGAGTCTCTATCCCAAAAGCTTTCTAAAAGTAGTTAAGGAACAATTAATTGGAAACCATTTGGAATGAAGTGAATGTAGATGCAAACTTTACAACTTATACCAAATTCACTCAAAGTTATTCAGAGGCAAATTTGATTGTAGTTTCTAATTTATGTTTGGCTGCGTTGGGTCTTCGTTGCTGCATGTGGGCTTTCTCTAGTTGCGTCGAGCAGGGCTACTCTTCGTTGCGGTGCACGGGCTTCTCATGGTGGTGGCTTCTCTTGTGGGCGAGCATGGGCTCTAGGCGCGCAGGCTTCAGTAGTTGTGCCACGCAGGCTTGGTTGCTCTGCGGCATGTGGGATCTTCCCGGACCAGGGCTCGAGCCCGTGTCCCCTGCATTGGCAGGCGGACTCTTAACCACTGCGTCACCAGGGAAGTCCCCACAGACAAATTTTAAATACAAAACTATTCAAGGGGCTTCCCTGGTGGCGCAGTGGTTGAGAATCTGCCTGCTAATGCAGGGGACACGCGTTCGAGCCCTGACCTGGGAAGATCCCACATGCCGCGGAGCAACTAGGCCCGTGAGCCACAACTATTGAGCCTGCACGTCTGGAGCCTGTGCTCCGTAACAAGAGAGGCCGCGATAGTGAGAGGCCCGCGCACCGCGATGAAGAGTGGCCCCCGCTTGCCACAACTAGAGAAAGCCTTCACACAGAAACGAAGACCCAACACAGCCAAAAATAAATTAATTCATTAATCAATAAAACAAAAAAAGCTGTCTCTCAAATTTAACTTCCAGAATATATTCAGGAAAAACGCATACGCCCTTTTTGGCCAACCAAAGAAGCGGGCAATGCAAATCAACACTACAAAGAGGTATCACTTCGAATCAGAAAAAAGGACCATCCTCACAAAGGGTAAAAACCAGATATGCAGGACAAGGAGAGGAGAAAAGGGAGCCTTGTTACGCTGAAGGGGGGAATGTAAATTGCCAACGGCCACTCTGGAGAAGTGTGCTGTGTTTCCTAAAACATCTAAAAAACAGAGCTACAAAGCATAGGGCGCTTCCACTCATGGGCCTATATGTTGGAAAAACCAAAAATCCACAGGACGCAGGCACCCCGTTTACTGCTGCTATGTTTACAACAGCCTCGACTTGGGTACAACTTAATAGTCCTTGGAAGGAAAAAATGGTGAAAGAAAATTTGGTACTTAAGCACAGCGGAATATTACTCAGCCCTGAAATCAATGAAATGAGGCCAGTTGCAGCAACTCAGGGGGACTTATGTACGGTCATTGAGAGTGAAATAAGTTAGACAGCAAGAGAAACTTATCATAAGATATCACTTATAAAGGGAATCTAAAAATCGCCAACCATGAACTGAATTACAAACCGAACACCATCACACATTTACAAAACACACTGATGGCTGCTTAAGGGGAAAAGTGTGGTGCGGTGATGCATAAACCAGGAGGTTGAAATTGGCACAGATACCGTTCCATACGCCAATAATGTAATCGCCAAGACATACTCATTGTTCAAGGAACTGGACTCAGCACACTCTATTCACAGAAAAAACATCTATCTGACTACTAGAAACTAGAAAAGAATTTATTGATGTCTCTCTGTAAGTGACTCAGGTGGATGTACAGCACCAAGAAACACAACATTGCAAATCAGCTACACCCCACTATAAAAATTAATTATAAAAAAAGAAAGACAGTGAGAGAGAGAGGAATTCTTACAAAATTCAATCAGGGGCTGTGATGCAACTGGACTGACCACATCTACACTCACAGCTGAATGGGACGTAAGGCTGGACACCCTAACCCTAAACCCTAACCCTAACCCAACCCTAACCCTACCTTAACCCTAACCCTAACCCAACACTAACCCTAACCCTAAACCTAACCCCTAACCCTAACCCAACCCTAAGCCTAACCCTAACCCCTAGCCCTAGCCCTAGCCCTAACCCTGACCCTAACCCCTAACCCTTAACCCCTAGCCGCTAACCCTAACCAAGTTCACAAGTAAACTTCTCGCCCACCTGGAGAGAGTGATTTAATTTTAAAGAGTAAAGACACAATCAGCTCAGTAATTGGCCACGGGGATGGAGGGGCCAAGGCTAACCTGAGCTGGAGGAACGTGGGTGCCTGCCTGGATGCTCAGAGGCCAAGGGCTGTTCTGAGACCTGCTTGGACACCCGTGCAGATGGAACAAAGGATCCGTCCAGTCCCAAGAGGGCCCCACCAGCCCTCACGAACGCAACACCAGACTTCCCTGGTGGCGCAGTGGTTAAGAATCCACCTGCCAATGCAGGGGACACGGGTTTGAGCCCTGGTCCGGGAAGATCCCACATGCTGTGGAGCAACTAAGCCCGTGCACCACAACTACTGAGCCTGCGCTCTAGAACCCGCGAGCCACAACTGCTGAAGCCCACGCGCTTAGAGCCTGTGCTCTGCAACAAGAGAAGCCACCGCAATGAGAAGCCCCCACTCGCCGCAACTAGAGAAAGCCTCCGTGCAGCAATGCAGACCCAACACAGCCCCAAATTCATTAATTAATTAATTAAGAAAAAAAAAAAGGCAGCACCTGGGGGCTGGCAGACTGATGCACCAAGTCTTACATCACGTCTACTTAGTATCCTGCATGTCAGGGCCATGCTGGACCTGGGGCTGCCCACACAGAGTGGGGCCTGCATCACCCTTCCCAGGAGGGAGGGTGGAGGGAAACCCTGCATGACCTCTGAGGCCCTAAGAACCCTTGACTAAGGCTGAGCTCAATTTGAAACAGTGGGTGACCAGAGCAGACATTTCATTCATCTATCAATGAGAATCCAGAACTGGAGGAGCAGAAAACAATGGCCTCGCTCAACCTTGACGCTAATCCTGACATGGACCCTAACCCTAAACTCTGATCCTGACCCTAAGCCCTGAACTAACGTTAGCCTAACCCGTACCCTAAACCTGTACCTTACCCTAACCCATGCTCTACCCGCATCCTACCTGTACCCCAATTCTCACCCATACCCTAACACCCACTCTAACACAGAACCCTAACACCCTGAGACCAAAACCATAAACCTTAACCAATAAGCCAAACCATAACCATAAGCAAACCATAAAATATATTCATTAACCATACCCATAAATAACTCATTAAGCATAAAACTTAAACCATCACAGCAACCATAAACCATACACAGCCCCAACCCTCACACCAGCCCCAGCCCTAATGCTAACCCTCCAAACCACTTACACCAAGCCAAGTCTAATCAGATTATACAAATACATCTTGACAAAGAAAACTGGGGAATTCTCTGGTGGCCCAGTGGTTAGGACTCTGTGCTTTCACTGCCAAGGGCTCGGCTTCGATCCCTGACTGGGGAACTAAGATCCCACAAGCCATGGGACGTGGCCAAAATAAATAAATAATTAGAATGAAATAAAACCACTATTTTAAAAAAGATTTTAAAAATAGAGGAAAAAAACAAGAAAACTACCCCAGTACAACTTACAAATATGAATGTAAAAATCTATCACACAATAATAGCAACATGAAACCAACAGAACTTTAAATGGATAATGCCATAAGCAAGTATCTCTACACCAGGAATTTCAGGTTGCTCAGCATATTAAAAGTAAGCAATATATTCAACCACAATAATGGTGTGAAGTAAAATCACATAACCATATCAATTCATGCAAAAAATCTACAATGAAAATCCAGTGTTATTTCATGAAAAACACTCAAGAAAGCAGGAATAAAAGGAAATTGGTTCAATATGGAAAAGAGTAGTACAAAAAGCCACAGCAAACATCGTGCTCAATGTTAAAGACTGAAAGATTTACTCCTGAAATCAGGAACAAGGCCAGGAAGCTGGCCTTCATCACCGTTACTCAATAGTGTACTGGAAGTTCTACCCAGAATCTTGAGGAAAGAAATAAAAGGCATCCATGGGTGAATGGAAAAATTAAAACCGTGTCTCTTCACAGAACATAGGTCACATCATCTTATATATAAAACTACCTATAATCAGCAAAGAAATTATTTGAGCTGATCAACTAATTAATAAGCAAAGTTATAGAACAAAATATCAATTCATGAAAATCTATCTTATATGCATACGCTGGCAAAAAATAATCTGAAAAAGAATTTATGAGAACAATTCCATTTGTAATAATGTCAACATCAATATTTAGGAGTATATTTAATCAAGGTACAAGACTTGTTTTTATGTATGTAAAGTTGTATGTTTGAAATTACTGGAAAGTCAATTACTTTTCAAAACATCATGTATGTCAATAGCATGCCAGAAAAGCAGAGAAAACATCAAACTTCCAGATAGAAGCCAAGCCTTACCCAGATCCAGTTCACCCAAAGTCCACATGTCATTTAGAGGCACCGTGGGAAGGTTATATTAGGAGCCGCTGTCCTCCGTGTTGTGGACGACCTGGATATGGTAGAAACAGTGGGATTTTTGAATTCCAATTTTCCACTTCATTCCACAAAAACACTATTAGAACTAATAAATAAATTCAGTAAAGTTGCAAAATCAATACACAGAAATCAGTTGCATTTCTAAACACTAATAATGAACCATCAGAAAGAGAAAGAAAGCAACCCTATTTACAACTGCATCAAAAAGAACAAAATACCTGGGAATAAAGTCAACCAAGGAGGTGAAAGACCTGCACACTGAAAACTTTAAGACATTGATGAAGACATTGAAAAACACACCAATAAATGGAAAGATATCCTGTTCTCATGGAATGGAACAATTAATGTTGTTAAAATATCCATGCTACCCAAAGCAGTGGACACAGTGAATGCAATCCCTCCCAAAATTCCATGGTATTTTCCCCCCAAATAGAGCAAATCCTCCTAATATCTGTGGGGAACCACAAAGGACCCCAAATAGCCAAAGAAACCCTGAAAAAAGAGAACGGGCTGGAGGCATCTCCCTCCCTGACGTCACACTCTGCTGAGAAGCTACAGTCACCAAAACAGTGTGGAACTGGCTCAAAACGGGCACAGGGACCAGAGGAACAGGACAGAGAGACCAGAATTCAACCCCCACGGACGGGGTCGGTGAATTTATGACACAGGGACCAAGGACACACCAAGGAGCACGACACTCCCCACCATAAATGGTGCTGGGAAAACTGGACGCCCCATAATTCACGCTGGCTACCCTGCACACAAACCTGACCAAAAATCCAGCTTTCCAAGCCAAGCCCTCCCTCGCTCACACGAAGACGGACCCCCTCAACGGTCAGTCGCCCACAGGAAGCTTCTCCCCACTTTTCCTCACCGTCTCTTCACCTTTTCCTCAGGCATCACCTGGGTCCTCAGGAAACCTAGTTCCCTAGTCAGCGTGGACGCAGCCCCACTTTGTCCTGAAGCCGAAACCCCAGCGAGTCCTAAGGAGACGGAGACCGAGCTCCTCTCAGCAGAGACACTGAGCCGGGCGTCCTACCGGAAGGCCTCTGCCCCCGCCCCCGCGCCTGAGGAGGCTCAACTGCTCTCAGCTGACCTCACAATCGAGTTCGCAGGGAACGAGCATGCGCTGTGGGTCAGAGAGGCGAACTCGGCGCCACCCTGTGGTCAGTGCAGGAAGTGCAGGCCGCGCCTCCCTCACAGGTCACTGGAGGCAGCGTGCCCTACTGACAGGACTGCTGAATCCATTAAACTGGACATTCAAACTAAAATGGAGTCTCTATCCCAAAAGCTTTCTAAAAGTAGTTAAGGAACAATTAATTGGAAACCATTTGGAATGAAGTGAATGTAGATGCAAACTTTACAACTTATACCAAATTCACTCAAAGTTATTCAGAGGCAAATTTGATTGTAGTTTCTAATTTATGTTTGGCTGCGTTGGGTCTTCGTTGCTGCATGTGGGCTTTCTCTAGTTGCGTCGAGCGGGGCTACTCTTCGTTGCGGTGCACGGGCTTCTCATGGCGGTGGCTTCTCTTGTGGGCGAGCATGGGCTCTAGGCGCGCAGGCTTCAGTAGTTGTGCCACGCAGGCTTGGTTGCTCTGCGGCATGTGGGATCTTCCCGGACCAGGGCTCGAGCCCGTGTCCCCTGCATTGGCAGGCGGACTCTTAACCACTGCGTCACCAGGGAAGTCCCCACAGACAAATTTTAAATACAAAACTATTCAAGGGGCTTCCCTGGTGGCGCAGTGGTTGAGAATCTGCCTGCTAATGCAGGGGACACGCGTTCGAGCCCTGACCTGGGAAGATCCCACATGCCGCGGAGCAACTAGGCCCGTGAGCCACAACTATTGAGCCTGCACGTCTGGAGCCTGTGCTCCGCAACAAGAGAGGCCGCGATAGTGAGAGGCCCGCGCACCGCGATGAAGAGTGGCCCCCGCTTGCCACAACTAGAGAAAGCCTTCACACAGAAACGAAGACCCAACACAGCCAAAAATAAATTAATTCATTAATCAATTAAACAAAAAAAGCTGTCTCTCAAATTTAACTTCCAGAATATATTCAGGAAAAACGCATACGCCCTTTTTGGCCAACCAAAGAAGCGGGCAATGCAAATCAACACTACAAAGAGGTATCACTTCGAATCAGAAAAAAGGACCATCCTCACAAAGGGTAAAAACCAGATATGCAGGACAAGGAGAGGAGAAAAGGGAGCCTTGTTACGCTGAAGGGGGGAATGTAAATTGCCAACGGCCACTCTGGAGAAGTGTGCTGTGTTTCCTAAAACATCTAAAAAACAGAGCTACAAAGCATAGGGCGCTTCCACTCATGGGCCTATATGTTGGAAAAACCAAAAATCCACAGGACGCAGGCACCCCGTTTACTGCTGCTATGTTTACAACAGCCTCGACTTGGGTACAACTTAATAGTCCTTGGAAGGAAAAAATGGTGAAAGAAAATTTGGTACTTAAGCACAGCGGAATATTACTCAGCCCTGAAATCAATGAAATGAGGCCAGTTGCAGCAACTCAGGGGGACTTATGTACGGTCATTGAGAGTGAAATAAGTTAGACAGCAAGAGAAACTTATCATAAGATATCACTTATAAAGGGAATCTAAAAATCGCCAACCATGAACTGAATTACAAACCGAACACCATCACACATTTACAAAACACACTGATGGCTGCTTAAGGGGAAAAGTGTGGTGCGGTGATGCATAAACCAGGAGGTTGAAATTGGCACAGATACCGTTCCATACGCCAATAATGTAATCGCCAAGACATACTCATTGTTCAAGGAACTGGACTCAGCACACTCTATTCACAGAAAAAACATCTATCTGACTACTAGAAACTAGAAAAGAATTTATTGATGTCTCTCTGTAAGTGACTCAGGTGGATGTACAGCACCAAGAAACACAACATTGCAAATCAGCTACACCCCACTATAAAAATTAATTATAAAAAAAGAAAGACAGTGAGAGAGAGAGGAATTCTTACAAAATTCAATCGGGGGCTGTGATGCAACTGGATTGACCACATCTACACTCACAGCTGAATGGGACGTAAGGCTGGACACCCTAACCCTAAACCCTAACCGTAACCCTAACCCTAACCCATTCCTAACCCTACCTTAACCCTAACCCTAACCCAACAGTAACCCTAACCCTAAACCTAAACCCTAACCCTAACCCCAGCTGTCTCGCTATCACAGGTATGTGACAGCCACTAGGTGTCTCCGCATTCCAGGTATGTGACAGGCGCCAGTTCTCTCCCAATCACAGGTGTTTGACAGTCCCAATTTGTCTCCCCATCACAGGTGTGTGAAAACCCCCAAGTCTCTCCCCATCACAAGTAAGTGACAGCCCCCAGCTTTCTCCCCATCACAGGTATGTGACAGCCCACACCTGTCTCCGCATCATAGATGCCTGACAGCCCCCAACTCTCTCCCCATCACAGGTATGTGACAGCCCCCAGCTCTCCCCCCATCACAGGTGAGTAACCGCCCTCTGCTCACTCCCCATCACAGGTATGTGACAGCCCCCAGCAGTCTCCACATCACAGGTATTTGACAGCCACTAGCTGTCTCTGCATCACCGGTATGTGACAGTCCCCATCTCTCTCCCCATCACAGGTATGTGACAGCCCCCAGCTGTCTCCACATCACAGGTATGTGACAGCCACTAGTTGTCTCCGCATCACAAGTATGTGTGAGCCCCAGCTCTCTCCCCATCACAGGTGTTTGACAGTCCTCATCTCTCTCCCCTTCACAGGTGTGTGACAGCCCCCAGCTCTCTCCCAATCACAGATGAGTGACAGCCCCAGCTCTCTCCCCATCGCAGGTGTGTGACAGCCCCCAGCACTCTCCCCATCACAGGTGTGTGACAGCCACCAGCTCTCTCCCCATCACAGGTGAGTGACAGCCCCCAGCACTCTCCCCATCACAGGTATGTGACAGCCCCCAGCTGTCTCCGCATCACAAGTGCTTAACAGCCCCCAACTCTCTCCCCATCACAGGTGAGTGACAGCCCCAAGCTCTCTCCACATCACTTTTGTGTGACAGCCCCCAGCACTCTCCCCATCACAGTTGTGTGACAGCCCCCAGCTCTCTCCCCATCACAGGTGAGTGACAGCCCCCAGCTCTCTCCCCATCTCAGGTACGTGACAGCCCCCAGCTGTCTCGCTATCACAGGTATGTGACAGCCACTAGCTGTCTGCGCATCCCAGGTATGTGACAGCCCACAGCTCTCTCCCCATCACAGGTGTTTGAAAGTCCCCATCTCTCTCCCAAATACAGGTGTGTGAAAGCCCCCAGCTCTCCCCCCATCACAGGTGAGTAACCGCCCTCTGCTCTCTCCCCATCACAGGTATGTGACATCCCCCAGCAGTCTCCACATCACAGGTATTTGACAGCCACTAGCTGTCTCCGCATCACAGGTATGTGACAGTCCCCATCTCTCTCCCCATCACAGGTGAGTGACAGCCCCCAACTCTCTCCCCATCACAGGTATGTGACAGCCCCCAGCTGTCTCCACATCACAGGTATGTGACAGCCACTAGATGTCTCCGCATCACACGTAACTCTGATTCCCCAGCTCTCTCCCCATCACAGATGTTTGAGAGTCCCCATCTCTCTCCCAATCACAGATGTGTGACAGCCACCAGCTCTCTCCCCATCACAGGTGAGTGACAGCCCCAGCTCTCTCCCCATCGCAGGTGTGTGACAGCCCCCAGCACTCTCCCCATCACAGGTGTGTGACAGCCACCAGCTCTCTCCCCATCACAGGTGAGTGACAGCCCCCAGCACTCTCCCCATCACAGGTATGTGACAGCCCCCAGCTGTCTCCGCATCACAAGTGCTTAACAGCCCCCAACTCTCTCCCCATCACAGGTGAGTGACAGCCCCAAGCTCTCTCCACATCACTTTTGTGTGACAGCCCCCAGCACTCTCCCCATCACAGTTGTGTGACAGCCCCCAGCTCTCTCCCCATCACAGGTGAGTGACAGCCCCCAGCTCTCTCCCCATCTCAGGTACGTGACAGCCCCCAGCTGTCTCGCTATCACAGGTATGTGACAGCCACTAGCTGTCTGCGCATCCCAGGTATGTGACAGCCCACAGCTCTCTCCCCATCACAGGTGTTTGAAAGTCCCCATCTCTCTCCCAAATACAGGTGTGTGAAAGCCCCCAGCTCTCCCCCCATCACAGGTGAGTAACCGCCCTCTGCTCTCTCCCCATCACAGGTATGTGACATCCCCCAGCAGTCTCCACATCACAGGTATTTGACAGCCACTAGCTGTCTCCGCATCACAGGTATGTGACAGTCCCCATCTCTCTCCCCATCACAGGTGAGTGACAGCCCCCAACTCTCTCCCCATCACAGGTATGTGACAGCCCCCAGCTGTCTCCACATCACAGGTATGTGACAGCCACTAGATGTCTCCGCATCACACGTAACTCTGATTCCCCAGCTCTCTCCCCATCACAGATGTTTGAGAGTCCCCATCTCTCTCCCAATCACAGATGTGTGACAGCCCCCAGCACTCTCCGCATCACAGGTATGTCACAGCCTCCAGCTGTCTCCATATCACAGGTGCCTGAGAGCCCCCAACTCTCTCCCCATCACAGGTATGTGACAGCTCCCATCTGTCTCCACATCACAGGTATGTGTGAGCCCCAGCTCTCTCCCCATCACAGGTGTTTGACAGCCCCCAGCTCACTACCCATCACAGGTGTGTGAAGCCCCCAGCTCTCTCCCCATCACACGTGAGTGACAGCCCCCAGCTGTCTCCACATCACAGGTATGTGACAGCCACCAGCTCTCTCCGCATTATAGGTATGTGATAGCCCCCAGCACTCTCCCCATCACAGGTGTTTGAAAGTCCCCATCTCTCTCCCAATCACAGGTGTGTGACAGCCCCCAGCTCTCCCCTCATCACAGGTGAGTGACAGCCCTCAGCTTTCTCCCCATCACAGGTGTGTGACAGCCCCCAGCTGTCTCGCTATCACAGGTATGTGAAAGCCACTAGCTATCTGCGCATCCCAGATATGTGACAGCCGCCAGCTCTCTCCCCATCACAGGTGTTTGACAGTCCCCATCTCTATCCCCATCACAAGTGTGTGAAAGCCCCCAGCTCTCTCCCCATCACAGGTGAGTGACAGCCCCCAGCTGACTCCCCATCACAGGTATATGACAGCCCACACCTGTCTCCGCATCACAAGTGCTTGACAGCCCCCAACTCTCTCCCCATCACAGGTGAGTGACAGCCCCAAGCTCTCTCCACATCACTTTTGTGTGACAGCCCCTAGCTCTCTGCGCATCACAGGTGAGTGACAGCCCCCAGCTCTCTCCCCATCTCAGGTATGTGACAGCCCCCAGCTGTCTCCGCATCACAGGTGTCTGACAGCCCCCAACTCTCTCCCCATCACAGGTACGTGACAGCCCCCAGCTGTCTCGCTATCACAGGTATGTGACAGCCACTAGCTGTCTGCGCATCCCAGGTATGTGACAGCCCACAGCTCTCTCCCCATCACAGGTGCTTGAAAGTCCCCATCTCTCTCCCAAACACAGGTGTGTGACAGCCCCCAGCTCTCCCCCCATCACAGGTGAGTGACAGCCCTCAGCTCTCTCCCCATCACAGGTGTGTGACAGCCCCCAGCTCTCTCCCCATCACAAGTAAGTGGCAGCCCCCAGCTCTCTACCCATCACAGGTGTGTGAAGCCCCCAGCTCTCTCCACATGACAGGTATGTGACAGCCCCCAGCTGTCTCCGCATCACAAGTGCCTGACAGCCCCCAACTCTCTCCCCATCACAGGTATGTAACAGCCACCAGCTTTCTCCGCATCACAGGTGTTTGACAGTCCCCATCTCTCTCCCCATCACAGGTGTGTGACAGCCCCCAGCTCTCTCCCCATCACAGGTGCGTGACAGCCCCCAGCACTCTCCACATGACAGGTATGTGACAGCACCCACCTCTCTCCCCATCACAGGTGTTTGACAGTCCCCATCTCTCTCCCCATCACAGGTGAGTGACAGCCCCCAGCTCTCTCCCCATCACAGGTGCGTGACAGCCCCCAGCACTTTCCACATGACAGGTATGTGACAGCACCCACCTCTCTCCCCATCACAGGTGTTTGACAGTCCCCATCACTCTCCCCATCTCATGTATGTGACAGCCCCCATCTCTCTTCCCATCACAGGTGAGTAACTGATAAATTGTTGATGAAAGTAATCAATAAACAATCTACAATAGGAACAGAGAAGCATCTTATTTGAGCCAAACTGTGGACTATAGCCTGGAAGACAACCCCGCAGATAGCTCTGAGGAACTGTCCCATGGAAGCATGGTTTTCACTACAGTTTTATATATTGTCAGAGCAAAGAACATTAAACAACTCAGGGATACATTCCTTTAAGGCTTCAGGGGAGAAAACAAAAACAAAAACAAAACAAACAAACAAAACACAGATCAGCCCATACACAGCAAGTCAGCATGGCCTTGGCACCTGGGAAGTGAGGCTTATTATTGAAGGAGCTTCAGCACTGGCGTCCCAGGAAGGGAGGCATTTCATCTTTCTTTTTAACATGCACATTCTTTACTTCTGGTCAATGCACTCTTTTCTTTAACAATTAAAGCAGAAGCACAATGTATGTTTGATAGGCCACACGCAGGTTGTTCTAGTTTGCGTAACATTCAAGTTAACTCATGTATAAGCCAGACGACTTCCCCATATCTCAATATGTGAAAATATCTTTTATCGAAATCCTGGGTCTGGGTGGGGGGTTCAGCTTTCTCTGCTTTCTTTCTACCCGGAAGCTCCTCTGCTGGCTTCGATGGTGACTAGCAATTACCACCCTCTCCCCTGTGAGTGTTTGCACACCCGGACCGTCAGCTCTTTCAGACACTATGGGTTCTCCACCTAGCCCGTGGAGGGTCCTTGTGACTGCCTCAATGCGGAGCAGTCTAGCTCCCAAATACTTCTCGTCATTGCTTTCCCCCCGTCACAAGTCAGTTTCTCTGGAAGGGAATGTTAAGATCGATTTTGGCAAGCAGGGTGCAAGTTAGGTGTCAACCTCTTTGACAGGGCACAGAGGGAGCAGGTATGGGCAGATGACATAGTTTCAGGTGTCCAGCACTGAGGAAGCCTTGGCTCAACCCATTCGGGCTCTGAAGCATATGTGGCCATCACAGGTGTTGTAAGTGCCCCTCTGCACTTGACCATTGGGTGTGGCAGCCCTGAGAGGGACCCGTGCATGGGTGAGGCTGCCTGAGGGGATCTTGGCTGGAAGATACCTGTTGATGGCACTCCAGCAGTTGAGTAGTGAGTGTTTTCTGGGCCAGAGGTGTGGGTGGCACATCCGTGTGCACCCTGAGTGGTGCCCCATATTTTAGAGATGAGTAAGTGGGGAACATGTTAGAGATATTTGGCTTGTCATCTTCACCTTGCTGCACCACCTAACATGCTACACTACCTGATACTGGTGGTAAACAGTCATGATGATTAAGTTTCTTTAACTGCATTTTGAATTATTCCTGTAAAATAGATTGTTTCCTAATATTTACTACATATTCTGGAGCAAAGTCTCACTATTATCTGTAAAATTAGTTTAGGTTCATTGTGAGTTGTTACCTTGAGGGCTATTGAAATAATGAGCATTCTGTTTTCTCACATTGTATAATCTAAGTAGATACACGCTGTTGATGCAGGCACACAGAGGGGCAGATCTGGGGTAATATATTAAACAAACGTAGCATTAAACACACTTGAGGTAAAGGCATCTTGGGGCCTTGCGCCAAATACCACTAAGGAATGGAGGACTTTGAGTCCGATCTGCACAGAAGGATCCAAAAATAGCCTGAAGCTACTACACAATGAAAGCCTATTCTTTAGTTTGTCATAATTCCATCACTGGGCAAGTCTTGGTGAGTCATTTGTTGTTGTTGTTTCTGTAGCTGTTGTTTTGGTTTTCCTTGCAATCTACTGGTTCCACTTGAGAAAAAATTTTCAGCTGGGGCAATTTTTCCCCAATCCCCCATCCCCAGAGGACAAGTGGCTACATCCGGGGACACTTTGGGTTGTCACGCCTGAGGAGATGCTAGTGGGTAGAGGCCAGGGGTGCTGCTCAACATCCCAGAACACACAGGACAGCTCCCACAGCAAAAAGTCATCCAGCTCAGAATGTCTGTAATCCCCAGGTTGAGAAATCTTGCCCTAGAGCAAGAGCAACGGGCTTAAACATCACACAATGTGCATTCTGCACTTTTTGAGCAGAGTATTGGACTAAAACCTTTATACAAAAAGTGAATAAGCTTGTTGAGGTTAGTGGCACTGTGACAACTCTTGTTGAAAGTCACCCCCACGTGATACTGTACCTCTCATGAGCTTTCAGTGTAGTTGAGCTTTAACAGCCTGACACAAGACTGGAACAACTTTGGTCCTTCCCACTCGGTCTATGCAAACCTCTAGGAGGAGAAGCTAAAAGGGTCATATTATCAGGGGGAAAAGAACACGCAGATGAAACAAGCTGTGAGAGCTTTAGCACCCATCACAGGCAGTGAGGTCTCTGGAGCTCAGCTGCAGTCACAAGCTGTGTGAATCAGCTTAGGAGTAGAAGCTTGTGTAGCTTAGCCTCTTTGTCCCCAATAAATGTTCATGCACTGCCTGCTACATGCTAGACACAGAAATGTCACAGCCCAGTCTCAAGCAGAGCCACTGTAAGCCTGGACACTCAGGACGTGGTATAGGTGCTGTGATAGACACCAGAAGAAGCCTCAGTTGAGGAGAGCACAGAGCACAGACTAGTGACTGCAGAGGCTCTAATTTGTAAACCTTGCAGCTACAAGGGTCCTGCTCACGTGTGAAGCCAAAGAAGTGCCTGATGAATGGCTGATATCATGACACTGAGTTTACCAAGAAAAGCTGCCCGTCTAGGGGGCTCAGAGACCAGCCCCATGGAGAACGTGGTAGAGCTGCCGCCACAGCTGCCTGCATAAGGTCTCAACTTCCTGGTCCTACCACCCACACTGGGCCAGCTTCCTCACCTCACCTCTCACTGTCATCTTTTTGACTGAACGAAAACACATCTATATTTGACTTTTCTCTGGCATTTCTCATTTGTCTGGATGGTTAAACAATAACATTGTAAAAGTAGTCGGACAATTTTGACCATGTTAGGTATTTTGCAGGTGTTTCTACCTTTAGTCCCTGTTTACTCTGCCATCTGGAAAACAATGACAGCTAATAAATTTCCCAGTGACCAATCTTTACGAATCTGAGTAGAAGTTAGAAACCTCTAAAGCTGTAATAAATTGAGTGTATGAGAATAGGCTCAATGAAGTTCTGAATATATTTAGTCATGCCAATCTTATCAGGGGAGATTTTTTTCTTATTGCATTTTTGGGTTATGTCTTAAACCAACGCACAGCCTGTGCTTAGGTGGCAAGCCTTAGCAACCTCCAGTCGGTGCTAGCATGCACACCCGGGGAAAGTCAGAGGGGTCTTTAGTTGTCCTGCACATCCGAGCACCTGGCGGGGGGAGACTAACAGCAGGGAAAGTCTCCAGTGACAGCAGGTACCCAGTTATCCCAGCTCTGAAAGGAGGAAGATGGGGCAAGGACAGCACGCTGGCTGCAATGAAGGGCCCCAGCCTGGCTGATAGCAGGCCTGAGAGGCTCAAGGAGGGGAAAGAAAACAGAGACAGGAGGCAGGAGAACAGTGGCGGAGGGGTAAATTCACCTCCATGTGGCAAAACACAAGTGTCACAGCAGAGACTGGGGAGGAGAGTGGGTCCGGTGGAAGGAGCCGGAGAAGAAATGCCTGGAGGACACTTCCTCCCCACCCCCACTCCAGACGGGGTGCACGGGGCAGGAAAAGGTGTTTGCATCCACTCCCCTCACTAAGAGTGTGCGCTTCAAGCTGGTCTTGAGAACACACCTCATTCTTCACTGTGACTGTAGGTTGGGTCTTCTCTGCCTGCCTCCCCCTCACATTTCACTTTGCCCTGAAGTCTTCATTTTTTCAGGCACACAGTGTGGCTCAGTGGGCAGAGTTGAGCACCCAGGCGGTAAATCCTGACTCGCAGGTGTAATATATATTCATATTAATAGTTTATTTATATTTATTAATTTAATTTATTATAATAAAAGAATACTACATAAATATATGTACATACAATGTAAATAAAATGTTAAATATTATTTTGATATAATAATATTGATTAATATATCAATAATATATGTTCATATTAATCATACATAGGCTGATTTAGTTAGTGACATCCTTGGCAAGAAGAAAAGCGAAGATTATACAAATCAGAAGAACTGAGAACTTAGAAGATCTTTGAGGGAACTCCATGCCCACGATGTAAATGGAGAGAAGTACGTGAAGGGATCCTGGCCAGGGCTGCTCACAGAGCTTTTCTAGGCCTCCTGTTTACTGGGTCAAGAGTGAATCAGGGCGCCCCAGATGTCTGGATAAAAGCAGGAGCCTAGGGGCCAGGGCCCAGCTCCCCTGGACAATGCCTGCCCTTCTTTCACCACATTACAGTGGCCCAGCCCGCCCGCGCATCACCTCCTCACTTACACTCCTGTGAACAAACGTTACCACTTCTCCTACACAATGAAGTGTGCATGTTACAGAAGCATTGGCACCTACCAAATAGTGACAAACATCTTAAAACTATGGAGAGAGGGAGAAGGAGAGATAGGTGGACAAATAGTTAAGCATGCCACAGTTTTAGACTATCATGTAAAAATTATGAAAATAGAAAGTAATGTTAACACTGTTCAACTCTCAGCTTTTATTTTTACCAATGGTTTCATTAAACAATTTATCAGTCATCTAAGTACAGTAGATTCTAAATCATAAAATAGGATTTTAATTTTGAAGTCCTTTAGTTTTCTACATTTCCAAAATGTACCTTCAAATCATCCAATGTCTTCTTAACCAAAGCACACATTTGTTGCATATTCAAAGACCCTGTCAGAATGTTCCCAGGAGGTTAGGGAGGAGTTTCCTGGAACATCGTCTGCCCTTCCCCTGTTGCCAGAAGAGTGTTTATAAATGGATGTTAGTTTTGAGAGAGCTTGGTGAACTGGTTCAGCTCCTACACATGCAGAAACTGTTTGTTGACCAACATTCTCCAGTAGGTTCATCCTCCGCTTGAATGTGCCCTAAATCCCGAGCCACCAAGCAGGCCAAGAGCCTCGCTGTCTCATTACACCCTCTGCTTCCACCCACCAGGGTCATGGGCCCACAGGATGCAGAATGGACTGGACTCTCTAGGCCACTCGTCCACTCCTACCCTTCCCCACTCACAGGCCCAGAGAAACCAAGCTCCTTGCCCTGATATAAGGAGGAAGGAGATGCAGCAACAGTGCCAGAAGAGGTACATGGGAGGGGCCCCTGCACTCCCAGCGGACCGTGGACTCATCGTGTAGCGTTGGGTGGAACATGGTGGCTGGAAGAGACTCGGGACCTGACACCTATGGGACCTCGCCTGCTGAACAGACTCAGAAACCGTCTGTGGGCTGTGCGAGCTGAGGAACAGGGGACGACTTGGATGGACTGGAGGTAGAGGGGAGGGTTTTCCCTGTTGCAAAGCACAGGCTGTGGACTTTCTGGGCTGGAAATATTGACAGCTCAGCATCTAATGGAGGGTGTTGGTTGGAGCTGTCCTGGTAGTTGACTTTCTTAGGGAGGTGAGAGGAGATTCTGGGAGGATGCAAAACACCTCCGAGAGCCTTGGACCACACACCCAGCCTTCTGACCCCAGCGGTAGAAGGTAGCAGTTTCTTATATTTCAAGCTGTCCCAGGTCAGGACAGCCGATTTCCCAGGGCCTGAACAGTGAGGAATACAGGTGGGTGTTGCTAAAGATGAGCAGTGTCCCTGAGCAGAGGACAGACGAGGGGTTCCCGAGCAGCCAGAACACAGGCTATTGAGTCAGCAAGACAGTCATGAAGGGGGTGAGGCAGACATCATGCTGGAACTCACAGCAATCTTTGCCCTTGCCTAAGCCCCTACAGGGGAGTGAAGTGTTGGAAGAGGGAAGGGAAGATGGAGGACTGTGTGGGGCAGGCACACAGGTGAGCGTGCATGGAACACGTAGCACATCTTAGTTCCTTAGAGGGTTTTTATGGAGAAAATAAGGACAGGTGCATGAGGCAACCCTGAAATATGTATGGTCTAGAGAGTCATTTAGTTTTTTCTTGTCAAGCTTTACCTCTTCCAGGTGGAAAGAGAAAAAGAGAAAGAAAGGAAGGAAGGGAGAAAAGAATGACAAGAGATGTCCCCAAATGTTCACTGGTTCTCCTCCATAGGGGCCTGGCGGGGACCTCAGCATAATACGCCCTCAGGAGACCAGCACTGTACCTAATTGGGCCCCTGGGTGACTACAGGTCCCAGGGCACTGCTTCCTTGTCCCAAGCACAACAACTTGCCTGGGTGCAGCTGCCCTCTTCACTAGAGTCTCTCCGTGTCCGGAGTTCTCTTTGCTACAATGAGGGACACTAATAGTGGGGTCATGGTCAGTTTGGATGACGTTGGGAGTTCCAAGGAAGGGCAGCATGGCTGGGCTTGTGTCCTCTGGGCCTACTGACAGCTCCAGGTGAGTCGGGTAAGTTGGGGTCAGGCAGGGAAGTGGTACTTAATGTTAGTCAACTGTAGACTTTAAATGGTTAAAATTGAAAATATATTTTTTAGAAAAACAAATCCAGATGGCATGTGAATGTACGTAAAATCTTATCACTTAAAAAGAAAAATTCTTAGGCCAAACGAAGGAGTACAGTACTGATACATTCTAAAACATGAGCCTCAAAAGCATGATATTCAGTATAAGAAGCCAGACATAAAGGGCACATATTTTATGATTCCAGTCACATGAAATATTGAGAGTAGGCATATCTGTAGAGACAGAAAGCAGATTTGTGGTAGCCACGGCCTGAGCATAGGTGGAATAGAATGGACTAATGGGGATGGGGTTTCTTTTTGAGGTGATGAAATGTTCTGGTATTAGTGCCGATGGTTGCACAACTTTGTGAATAGATTATAAATCACTAAATTCTACACTTTTCAAAGGGTGAATTTTATGGTACGTGAATTGTGTCTCAACTTAAAAAATAGTGATTAATAAATGTGATTTTTAAAATAACATGGGGATCATTATCATGAGTTTTATTTGCTTCCTGCCCTACTAAGCTCTGGGATATGAAAAAAGAAACACACAGCGCCCCCCCCCCCAAATGAGAACAATCACTATTTACTCAGAACTTGTCTATAGAGCATGGGAGTCAGCCAACACCCCTCACATCAGGCTGAGACTCAGGCACACATAAGAGTGGGGACACTTTCTGGTGGCAAAAAAAAGGAAGGCATGTCCTGCCCAGAGCTTGTGATGGGGGAGGCTGGAGACAAGCTGATAGGAAGAGGGGCGTCCTAAGTGATTACTTAGGGGAATATATTTGGCTTTCCCCGCATTTGGTTCTACATGGAAAAGACTGAAAATGACGAAGCTGTGAGTCACTGACCAAGTCCTGACCCTTGGGGCCTATTGTTGCAGAGGTTGAAGTCTGGTTTTCCAGATTGGTTGTTGCAGGGTGTGGGGCAGGGCCTTGTGGCTGGAGGGAGAGGTTCCCAGACTTCCAGGTGGATTTAGAAAATTCTGCATCCCAAAACGCTCCTTCACCATCTTCAATCAATCAGATCCTCTGTGGATAGATAAACTTGAATCAATGTTTTTAAAATTAACTGCAAACAGAATTAGAAATGACTAATGTACAATATAATAACATATTAAAAGGCAAATATCAATAGAAGAATCTAACGGAATTTTATAAATTCCTTCCAAGCAATGAATATGCTCAATTAAAATCATATGCTCATGAACTGCAGTATTTGGTAGTATATATATGTGTGAAAAGAATTTTCAAATATGAAATATGTAAACCATGCAAAATCTCCTTATAAGTCAGGATTAACAACTTAAATTTTGATGATAGGAATCTCTAATAAGCTAAATGGCATCCCCCTTGCAAAAGAATTCCAGTTTTCTCATTAGCAGACTTGTATCACAAAAAATTGTACTAAATATATTTTAAATTTCATAAATCAGCATTTTGTGAAAAAATTGCAAATGATAGTAGTTATTACAGTAATGTCGATTTACCGTAAACATCAGGATTTCTCATTTCACTAATGTTCACAGTGTAGTGAATCTCACAACAAAAAAAAATTTAATTCATTAAATTTTCTTCTTACCCCAATACCGAAATCCGGCCATCTGGTCGACCTTGCGCTGCAGACTCCAAGTCACGTGTAACTGGTGTGAACCTCAACAGGAAGGATCCAGATCGCACACCGGCGAAGGCGCACCGCCGCGCCCCTGACACCCGTCCTCGACCCATGCCACCATCGGTCCCATTTCTCGCCCTGGGGGATCCTCCCGTCCGCCCGTGCATCTGTACGCCTTTCCCTGTCTGCAGAGCTTCTTCAGAGAAGCTACCGACAACCACGCCCACCCAGGACCGCGGCCAGGCTCGTGTCTGCTCACGACCATCACCGGAGGCCCCGGGCGGTCCCTGTTTCCCAAAGAGAAACGACTACGACCTACGACCACCGAAGCCTAGGAGGGACTGCCGGCCCTCCACTAGCGCCCTCCGCGCTTGCCCACGACAGTCCGCGGCGAGGAGACCTGCACAAACGCAAGCGCCACGCTGACGAGGTGACCAAGGGGTGGGGACGGGAGCTCCCCGCGTAGACGCCGGTTCAATCTGCCGGGTGGATCACGTCTCTTGACAAGCATCCCGTGCCCCTGCCTCGGGGCAAGATTCGCCCCCGTGACCGCCTCGCGTGGAACACGGAGAAACTGAAGTGGCCCACGGTGAGCAGCCCCACCGCCTCGACTGCACCGGGATGGACCCGGGTCCCCAAGCCGGCGAGGACGCACCGACGGATCGTGACACACGGAGGACGACGTCGTGCACGGACATCCTCTCCTGGTCACGCATAGCAGGACGGGAAGTCTCAGCGGGCCAAGGGGCACCAGGGAGTGCTGGTCGACCGGCGCAGACCTCCCCACAACCCTCCGAGGGAGCTCAGCGCCGGCCCCACAACACACTGCTCTCCACATTCAGTCTCCGGTGAGAGCAGGACGCGCTCACCACTCCGCATCACCGGGATGGTCGCCGCCAACGTCAGCGGCCTCCCGGAACTCTGCCCCGCGCCTGGCGGGCGAGTCACATCCCTCGCGAAGGTCACCGAAGCTCAGGAGGGAAGGGACAATATAAAAGCGGCCGCCTGGTGGCTCCCGACAACGGGCTCGAACGTCAGCGGGATGGATTCTGATCGCTGGGCGGCGAGGGATCAGCTCCGACCGCCCAAACGCTCGAGTTCGTCTCGGGGCGTCCGCCTCGTAGCTACCTGCCGGTTCGGCTCGGCACGGCACGACGGGACCCCAGCAGCCGACAAGGCTGGGAAGATTTGGGCAGGAGGCTGCCGCGAAGGAGACGCACTCCTCACGCTAATGTGGAGAATTCTGCAGTCGGAACCCTGACTCTGCAGACCTGGGTTCCCTTAGTGCCCAGCCTCTTACCTCCTTATCAGGAGACCTTAGCAATTCACTTGCTTGCTCCAATTATCTCTGCCCACCCTACACGTGTGCCGCTCTTCTCTCCATGAGCCTAGAGCTGCTTTCCCAAGGAAAAGACATCCCCATGCCATTGCAGGTAGGAGCCAAGGAGACAGCTGAACATTTGCATCTGGACCTATTAGAGAAATTTTATGTATCCAACGCAGGAAGATACAAGACTGAGAGGGTCTTATAACTTTAGCACCACATGGCCATGGCTTTCATGAAACACTGATGCACACTCGGCAAGTCCAGGGGTGCCAGGAGAAGAAAGACACACACACAGCACATACACACACATCCCCCGGGTCTAATAAGAACACTTACCAGGGCTGGCAATGGTGGGATCAGAAAGCCCATTATTGCAACTTCTGGGGTTCCCTGGGCTAGAACCCCAGCTCATTCAGGCAGATCCTGGTTGTTTTATTCATGTCACTCTGGCGGAGTGAGGTCTTGGAGCTCCCCAGACTGTCATTTGCTGTCCAGTGCTCTACATTTTGTTCTCTGTACTGTGCCCCTTCTCCTCCATACACAGTCCAAATTAAGAAAATAAGAATCTGCAGACATTGCATTCAACTTTCTAATTTGAATGAAGGTTAAGAACACAAAGGAAAAGGGTTATGTGAACAACTTTGTTAAGGAGCTTACGTTTATCTTTTTGAAGCTATCAAAATGTTTATGAGTACTCTGTAGAAAGTTAATCTTTTTAAAATTAGGAAAAATAAATGATTCTTTATTGCTATCTCTCACCAAACCCCCACTCACACCAGCATCTATGACACAGGACTCACCTGATGAAACGCCTGCTCCCCACTGGCCTAGAGATTTCTGCTCTGAGTCATTCTCTAGCCCCTGTGTTCACCGCATTCCTAAGTCCACTGCAGCCAGTAACATGATGAAGGAGGTCGCTGTGCCCAAGGGATGACCTTTAAAATAAGAGAAGGAAAAAACCTCTCCCGTCTTCTGTGAGGTCACAGCTTAATGGAGGCTGGAACAAGTGAAAGTAAATGTTGGGAAAGAGAGTACTTCTTCATTGGTCCCTGACCTGCCATATCCCTAACAGGGTGGTGAACATAACTGGCATTAATATTTCCTGGGTTCACTTAGAAAGTCCGGACCCAAAGTAGAAACCTGACCATTTGGCAAAAGATGGATCAATTCAGGAATCAAAGTAAGTTTGTTTTCTCACCTGTTGTTTCATTATCAGGAACTCTGCCACCACCTGCCCTCCTCTGCACCCTTATGCAGGGACAATCCGAAAATCAAGCAGATAAATCTGAGGAAAAAGAAAGCAGCCTTCAGAACCCAGCCTTTCAAAGTATTGTTAGATACACCAGGCATGAATCCCCAACCACTCAGCTGGGAGTGACCCCTCCCACCTAACCCACAGTCATGTGCAGACAGAAGGAACACTTTTTCCTCCCATGGTCAAAAACAAGGCTGCATTGGCTACTCGGCATGTAAGGAGGATATAGTATCCCCATTTTGCAGAAAACAATGCAAATTATGGGGTGTTATACTTTGACTTGACTTACTGTTCAAAGTTATTATTTTATTAATATTCAGTTCCTAGGATTAACACTAATTCCCAGGTAACCCTTACCATGGTCTCCTGGAGAGTCTTGTCTCCACAGCAAGGACACCTCTCGCAAAATTCTCATTTAATAATACTTGGTGAAAGGCACCAGCATTTGTTCTCCAACACCCATTCCAGGCCTTTAGCACCCCACCTTCCCTGTTGCACCCCCTGCCCCACCAGATGCCCTTGCCCTCAGTCACCTTGGTTCCTCCCCATGTGGGAATCAGCGACATCAGAGCCTCAACCCTAGCTCTGCCCTCCGTGGCTTTGGACATGTGGCCAGGAGGTTTTCTATCCATGTAATGGAGGATGGAGCAATCTGAGGACCCATGTCAGTTGACATTACATGTCAAACTCTAACCTGGGCTTCAGTGAAAAGGTAAGTGACTAAACATAGCTCATGGATATAGTGTTTGAAACGTAAAGAAGACCTAAAACTTCATCAGAAAGCTAGGACCAGTGAGGGTTTACCAGATAGAAAATCTGTGTGAATTCAGCAAAGTAACACGACCTGTGAATGTGAGTAACATGGGCAGATTTTCAATGAAGACCATCACTGAGGGAGACGCCTAGAATTCACATGTAGAGAAATGACTGAATAAATATTATGTGAGTAATTTTTAACAGCCTCCTTTTCCTTGTCAATAGCAGGGATTTCATGCTTGAGAAGAGCCCACTGAATGCAATGAATATGAGGACATTTCACATACAACAACCTTAAATCCACATGTGTTATACTTTCAGCCCAAATGGGAGAGACTTCAGCCATTATTCATCACTGAATTGGCATAAGCTAATTATACTAGAGAGAAACCATACAGATCTCAGGATGTGGAAGGTTTTTAGTCACCCTCCAACCTTAGACAACATGAGAGAGTGCACCCTGGAGTCACTCTTGCAAATGTCCTGAACGTGGGAAATAATTCATCTGAAGCCTCGCATTTATACACCAACAGCTCACACTGGAGAAGACGAACCTTATAAAGGTAATACAGCAGAGAGCTGACTTTTATTCACACCAATAAACTCACGCGGGAGAGAAGCCCTATGTTTGGAATGACTGTGGAAGAGTTTTCAGTGACCATCCAACACTTCGATGTCATGAGCACATTCACACAGGAGAGAAACCACAATGAATATCATTTATGTGAGAAAGCATTTAGTCAAAGCCATAACCTTAGTCATCGGGGAGAATTCACACTGATGAGAAACCCTACAAATGCGATGAATGTGGAAGAGCCTTTAAACGCAGCTCTCACGTTTACACGCACTAGAAAACTGACAGGAGAGACACCCTATGTCTGGAATCCATGTGGTGCAGCCTTTACCCAGAGCTCCCACTTTTATAAACACCAGAGAATTTATACAGAGTAGAAACCCTGTGTCTGTAATCAATGATATGGAGCCTTCAGCCAGAAATGATCCCTTTTAAACCACCAGGAAAGTCATGTGGAGAGAAACCCTGACCCTGGAATCGTGGTGGAAGAGCCTTCAGGTGGAGCTCCAGCCTCAGAATGCACAGAGAACTCAGAGTGGGCTTCATCCCTGACACAGTAGAGAAGACAGCCCAAGGTTTACTACGAGGAGAGCCCTCTAGGGGTACACCATCTAATCACTGCTGTAGAAGAAATCCGATGAAATGAATGCTAGAGTCACATTCGTCATTGGACATGAGAGGGTTCACACTGAAAAAATAGTCTCAGTGTAATGAAGGAAGGACATTCTTCACTGATTCCTTATTCCTGAGTGAACAAGAAAGTGCTCACACTGAGGAGATGCCAATTCTAAAGACAATGTGGAAAATCTTTCACTTGCTAGTCACATCAGAAAACTCATACTGGGGAAACAGTCTATAAAGAATGTGTTAGCATGCAATTGAGACAATAATTAAGTCCTTCAGCAATTGTCTTTTTATTAAATATACAATATAAAGATGTAGATGGTGAAGGGTTTTGAGAAGTGCTGAAAGCAATATTCAGTATCAAGTAAGAAGAAACGAAGCAAACCTGCTTCAGTAGATCAGTATTTGCAAATATGTAAGCACTACTGAGTGGGTATGTGTCATTCAAAATCATGAAATATTGGGATGAGTAAGAATGGGCCCATTTTCTGTTAATACTCTGTCACTGTTGATCAGTTAGACACTTTCTGTCTTTATAAAATTATAATCATAATTACAAAGACTGGGATCAATCAGGAAACAACGTTGAATGTTAACTGAAAATGTAAAACATAGTATGATGTGTGTTAACTCTTACATTAGCGTCCAAATATGTGTATACACGTTCAGGATGAATGGCTTCAAGGATAAATACACACATACTTTGTGATTAACCTCTGCTGTTTCAATTAATTCTATTACTTAACTTTCATTTACTATTTCCCACATGACTTTAAAAAAGAATTATATATTAATTATATTTAAACAAAGGTGAATAATTGTGGGTACACGGACAGGAAGAACTCAAGAATTCAGAGTCAGACGGTGGTTTAATCCCTACTTAGCATTTTGTAGCCAAGGGTTTCTTTGTTTGTTTTGTCCAAGAAGAACAGATAGATATCTTCAGGACTGAGAAGGTGAATGATCTTTGCAGACATAAAAAGAGTTGTACTTTAAGAATGTATTCGAACAATAAGGGGTGCATATACTAAATCATTTAAACACAAAGGAGATCCCTCAGAGAGCCATTGGTAAGTCTACGTTTAAAGCTTTACTCTTTCATCTAGAAAAATGGTACTAAAAAAAGTTCCGAGGCTTCCCTGGTGGCGCAGTGGTTGAGAATCCGCCTGCCAATGCAGGGGACACGGGTTCGAGCCCTGGTCTGGGAAGATGCCACATGCCGCAGAGCAGCTAGGCCCGTAAGCCACAATTACTGAGCCTGCACGTTTGGAGCCTGTGCTCCGCAACAAGAGAGGCCGCGAAAATGAGAGGCCCGCGCACCGCGATGAAGAGTGGCCCCCACTTGCCGCAACTAGAGAAAGCCTTCGCACAGAAACGAAGACCCAACACAGCCGTAAATAAATAAAGAAAGAATCCTGGTCACAAAAGGTGATGATTAAAAAAAAAAAAAAAAAATTCCGTGAGGAAGATCAGCATAGAGACAATGTCTATTTTGTCAATTAAACCTTCAAGAAGGCTAGCTAGGGAGAGCATACAGGCTGCATGATGAGTTCTGGCCCTTTTTCAGTTTAATTTCTCTTTCTTTGTTGGCCAAAACATTCGTTATAGCCCTGAGGTCCATTGAAGTCTAATGGGTTGAGAAATGGTATTCTAGGGCCTAGAAAGCCCATCATGGGGACTTTCCTAGCATTCCAGAGGTTAAGACTTCACCTTCCAATGCAGGGAGTGCGGGTTCGATCCCTGGTCGGGGAGCTAAGATCTCACATGGCTCGCAGCTCAAAAACCAAAATATAAAACAGTAACAATATTGTAACAAATTCAATAAAATACTTTAAAAATGGTCCACATCAAAAAAAAAAAAAATCTTTAAAAACAAAATTTTTTTAAAGCCCAAGATGATAGCTGCAACATTACTGTGTGTACGTGCATCTGAGTGCACACACACACACACCCATGCAAGGGAGGGACACTGTAGCCACTATCTGATCATAAAGGGAAAATGTGACTCAGGAATTATTGGCATAAAGGATTCATGCAGGAGAGAAATAAGCTAAATCACCTTGTTCATTCATTTATCAACTTTACCGTTATTAAATATTTAATGAGAACTTCCAACATTTCAGAACTTGGATTGTTATGATGATTAAACTATAAATAACACAACACATTTCTCTTCCTAGAACTCTGTATTCTAATGCAGGCAATAAGAATAAATTGCAAAATAAAATTTCTGACATTTAAAAAAAAGACATGTTCATACATTGTATAGTTACAAAATATCACTACCAGTCTACAATAAAAAGTTGGCACTTCATAAAATAAAATTGACATTTAAAACAGTCTCAATTCCGGAACTTTGAAAGGTTATATATTTTTAGAAAGACTGGTTAGTAAAAATATTTTACAAAATTCTCAATTTTGGAAAAGCTAGTCTGCATGAATTGGGGAGAGCAAAGCTAGATTTCCTGTCTTAAGATCCAGGTTTGCTGTTCTCTATATTCCAAAATAAGTACTTTTAAAATTGTTAGAATTCAAAACTATATGTTTGAAAATCAGTAACGATTCTTACAATGATAAAAATTCTGCTGCACGTGCCTCTTAAAATTCCTTCCATCATCCATTTTATTCAAAATTCAACCGGTTACCATTTTAAAGGATAACAGACAAGAGGATTGCTATCTTGCTCTTTATATTGGACTCTTAATTTCTTTCTATTTTTTTTGATAATCTAAAACAATCCAGAATAACACATTATTATCATAAAATCCAGAATTTCCCAGTGTGTTCTGTAGTGTATATAGTGTCAATGCGATTATATACACTATTGGTAAATTTGAACTTAAGTGTTTTCCTAAATACAAAATAAAAATCTAAAAATGCATTTACCTATGTGTTTCATTATGCAATAATGCCCTTTTAAGAAAGAAATGGCTTACCACATGCAAGAATACCTGGAAGATGCATAATATGTTTTTATATTTAATAACAGAAAATAAGGTAATAAGTGATTTTTTTGTTGTTACATATTTTTATATTCTTATGTAAATTACATATTCATTGCTTCATCAGTGTGATTGTTTTCTAGTTTATTTTACTCTAGTGTGAATTATAGTGCATTAACTCTTGATAGTTTTCTACTAGAAAATGATTCTTGATGAAATTCTCCATGATCAATTAACTTTAGTAAACAACACTGCCACAGTCAAGAGATGTCACCAAAGCAAAATGTAAAGTAAATACTTTTATGGCTTACAATGTCCTATTTTGAGGCTCAGAAATATCTAGCAGTTTTTGCAGTTGATGCTAATTCAGATGGGTCCTAGGTTTTAGTTACACTAATTTGTGATTATTTCTTAGATGAAAATGAAAAAATCTGCAGGTGGATTCCCTTCCTCAGTGCAGGAATAATTGTGAATTAGTGTTTGTTATAACTGAGATTACTGAGAGTAATGTAACATATTTACTTCTACCTAAGTTTGTTTCCAGGGACAAAATTCGCTAAAAGTTTAACTGTTTTAAAAGTATAAATCCCAGCATACATGTTTCAAAAAAAATTTTTTTCCCCACTTTTCTAGAACAGGGGTTGGCAAACTTGTGTAAAGGACCAGAGAGTAAATATTTTAAATTCGCCATATGATGTCTGTCGTTTCTACTCAGCTCAGTCATTGTAGCCAAAAAGCAGCTACAGTAAAATGTAAATAAAGGAGTATAACTGTGATTCAATAAAACATTATTTATAGACAAGGAAATTTGAATGCTATATAATTTTCGTGTGTTGCAAATAGTCTTTTTATGAATTATTTTCAACCATTTAAAAATATAAAAACCATACTTAGCTTGCAGTTCCTACCAGCACAAGCTGGGTGTGGAATTTGATCGATGGGATGTAGGAGGCAATGGCCTGTTCTCTCGAGTTACAGTGCAAACATCCCTCCTTAGAGACCAGCATTCCAAAACGAATTGATTGTACTAGCCCTGCGCCAGAAAATATGAAAACTAAAATCAAAACAAAAAACAAATTACCAAAATCTGCCCAAGATGTGAGGGGTTAAATTCCTCCCCCAGGGTGCCCGCCTGTGCTCATGTATGGTGCCCTCGTGCTGGCGTCCCCAGCCACCAGCAGTGAGTGACACTGTCCTGACCCTGTGCTCCCTGTCCGGCCGCGTGCAGGGGCCCAAAGAGTTCTGAGCAATAGTTACTCGCTGGGCTCATCCATCAATTCACCACTAACTTCTGTGGCTCCCAGAAGGACAGAAAGCCGCCTTTCCAGCCCCACCCCTGGCTTGGAGTCCAGCCGCTAAGGGTCCAGCTTCTCTGAGGGCTAATGGCCAGCGGAGTCTGGCAGCTGTTGCGGGTTCTGTGCACCCAAAGGGGGTTGGGGCCGTGACCTGTTCTTCAGCCTCACGGCCAACACCAGCGGATGACTCTGACACTTCAAGTCACCTAACATCTTATTTTGGCAGGGGACAGAACACCTTTTACAAAATATTTATAAAGAACATTTCTTTCGCCCAGGATGGGAAATCTGGGCCCTTTCACACCAGAGACAAAGATCAAAGAAGTAGCACGCGGGGTGCAGTGTGTAGTTGACCCCCGCGTTGTTGTTCCAGTGCCGGCCGTGCGCGCAGCGTGCAGACAGCGAAGCGGCCCAGCGCTGCGTCCTCCGGCTCAGAGGCTACAGACCGGGAAGCCGCTGGAGCCAGAAATGGAAGCGGCCCGGTGTCCCCGGACCGGCCGGGAGACCCCCGACGGCGCCTCTGGCTTCCTTGTCTCCCTGCCTCCGCCTGCAGCTCGGCCGGCAGGTCCGGGAAGGGGCGACCGCGGGGTGGGTGGAGCACACGGCAGGGCTCCTGGGTGGGGCGGCGATCGCGGCTGGGCCCATCCCCCCATCCCCGCACGAGCGCCTGGCCCACTCGCTGACGTCGCAGGTGCTGGATGCGTGGCGGGAGCCCTGGAGGCGGCGAGGAGAGGAGCGGGGCGGCCTACAGGCCCAGGAGACGGTCCCGCTCCTCCGGGCTCAGGGGAAGCGGCAGTCATGGGAGCACCACGGGCGGTACAGCGGCTCCTCGGCCCGGCAGAGGGCTTCCCGCCGGCCGGGCTCAGCCCAGCGGGGCCGGAACCGCACCCGCTTCCCTCCCTCGGCGCACACCCCGGCCCGGGGTCTCAGCCGCCGCCGCGGGAACTTGGGGTCGGAGGACGGAGAGAAGGGGCGCGATCCCAGCATCTCCTCTGGCCCCTGGAGGCTACCTCTTCCGCCGCAGACAGGGGCCTGTCCCTGAGCTTGGCGGCGGGGCCCAGGGCCTCAGAGGCGCCAGTGCCCTGGCCCCTCCCCATGCAGAGGACCCGGTGCTCCTTTTGAAATGTATAGAAATTCCAAATTACTCTGTTGTGTAACAAGAAATAACATAGTGTTGTAGATCAGTTATATTTCAACAGCCAACCAACAAGCAAACAAACTTATCCAATAACAGTCTGATTTGTGGTCGCCAGAGGCAGGGCGTGGGAAGAGGTGGGACTGGATAAAGGTGGCCCAAACTGCAAGCGTCCAGCCATAAGAGAGATGAAGTACTAGGGATGCAACATAGCACGATAAAGATAATTAACACTGCTGTCTCCTATACATAAAAGTGGTTAAGAGAATAAATTCTAAGGGTTTCCATCACAAGAAAAACACCTTTTTCTATTTCTCTAATTTTGTGTCTATATGAGATGTTGAATGTTCGCTAAATTTAGTGTGATAATCATTTCATAACATATGTAAGTCAAATCATTATACACTGTAAAGTTACACTGTGCTCTATGTCAGTTATATCTCAGTAAAACCAGAAGAAGATAAATGAATAAATAAAATGTTGCCCCACTGAATCTCGAATAAAATGGATGCTAAATGTATTTTAATAGGCATGTGCAGCAGTTTTTGTATTCTAATAAAAACCATTATTGATTTTCAAAAGTGTATTTTGTAATTGAACAATTAATTTAAAAATACTCATTTCATAATATTTTGAACAATTATCTTGGCTGTTAGAAATGGAAATCTATCTTTATTCTTCCCAAATCTTGCAGAATAGCTTTTCAAAGGTTCAGAATTTTGTAAAATATTTTTTAATAACCCAGTCTTTTTGACAATTTTTGGCCTTCCAAAGTTCTATAATGACACTGTTATAAATCTCAATTTTATTTTATCAAGTGGCAACTTTTCTTTGTAAATTAGTAGCAAACATTTTGTACTTACACGATTTGTAAACCCTTATGTATAGTTGATTTTTAATATCAGAAATTTTATTTTGCAGTATATTTGAATTGACTGCGTTATTATGTAGAGTTCTATGAAGATAGGAACATTGTAATATTTACAACTTAGTCCTCATAACAAGCCGAGTTCTGAAATCCTGGAAGCTTTCAGTAAATATTTGTTAGTAATTGAAAATTTGATACATTAATGAATAAGGTAACTTAGATGCTCTTTCTCCTGATGACACATTTATGCCATTGATTCCAGACTCATATTTTCTCTTTAGGATCAGGTGGATGCTATATGCTCTCTCCCTTGCGTGCATGTTTGTGTGTGTGCGTGTGCATGTACACAGACAGGAACACAGACACACAAAGGTTGCAGGCAACATCCCATGCTTTATAGACCCCTACAATAACATTCTTTCACCCATTAGACGTCAGTGGACTTTAGGGTTATAATGAATGTTTTCAGGCCAACAAAGTAAAAGCAATTTATCTGAAGTGCCAGACCTTATCATGCAGCCCCTACCCTCTCCAAATCTGAAAATGGAACTCTCCATGTCTGCAATGATTTATTTTATCTTACCTTATTTTATTTATTGGGGTATAGTTGTTTTACATTTTTGTGTTTATGGAATGATCTTCCAACTTCTCGGTCCTGACATATCTATCTGTTCTTGGTGGGGAAAAAAACATTTTGGCTAAAAAATACTGATGAAGGAATAAACCCCGGCCTGATTGAGTTCTTGGGATTTTCATGGCAGGGTCCACAAATTCTCCAGGACTAGGACTCTTGTGAAAAATTAAATTTATTTATAATTCAATTTTAAGTTATGAGGGGCACATTAAGTGAAAACATAAAAGGAATAAAATAATTGAAGCCCCAGATTTTACAGTGTTTCGAGAGAGAGGGCTTCTCACCTTGTGAGTTCATCAGTGTGAATAAAAGTTAAGGCTCTGCTGAAGTGTGTCCCACATTTATCACATTAAGTTTTCTCTCCAGTGTGAGTTTCCGGTGTATTTAAATGTGAGGCTCCAGCTAAACTATCTTCCACATTTATAACCTATATAGGGGTTCACTTCAGGGTGAGTTTTCTCACGTCATCTAAGGTTACAGCATTGCCTGAACGCCTTCCCACATTGATGAGACCTGCATGGTTTCACTCCAGTATAAATTAGCTTATGTGAATTCAATGATGAATAAAGGCTGAAGGCTCTTCCAAATTGATTGCAAGCATAGGGTTTCTGTCCTGTGAGAGGCCACTCATGTGGCGTGAAAGTTCAGTTCTATGTGAATCGCCTCATATTTGTTACATTCAGTGGGCTCTTCTCCAGTGTGAAGTCTCTGCTACTGATAAGGAAAGGAAAGACTGTTAAAAGTTTGCTCACATAAAATTCATTTCTTTAGTTCTCTACACATGAATTCTAGGATGCTCCCTCAGTGATGGTCTCCACTAACTACCCCCCATGTTACTTACATTCACATAGAGCCTCACTTTGCTGAATTCACATAGATTTTTCTATTTCGTAGCCTCTCACTGCCATTGTTTTCTGATTAACTTTTAGGTCTTCTTTGTTTTTCAAACACTATATACATGAGTTACATTTAAGCAACTGCCCTTTTGAAACTCAAGGTACAGTTTGCCTTTGGGACAATATGGTTCCAAATGCAAAGTATTCAAAAACCTCTGTGGGGCCAGCGTTTAAGTCCACTTTCAGTCAGGTGGTTGTGCTGAATTCCTCTTACCCTAAGATCATGTCTCTAATGTGGACAGCGGGGTTCATCCCCATAAACTTACTGTTGACCTTCAGCTAAATGGGTTCTTCTTGAAGCTACCGTCTGTGAACATGTTTAAAATATTGATCTTTAACACAGAGAAAAGGTATGAAATGGAGGAATATACCAGTAATTGGAAACATATTATAGGATATTGACAATTAGAATATATCTTTAAGGGTAAAACAAACGAAAAATAAAATGGGTGGGATGTTGGCGAGATCAAGATGAGGAAAAGCGCCAAAAGGGAGGGACTGAAACAGTGGGTGCTGCGTTGAAGTTTAGCACCAGTAACAACAGAGCCATCGTTTCCTCTAAGGCCAAGGAATATGCAGAAGGTTAGATTAATAAGATTGATACGTTCACAGAATTGTGGCACTATTGGAGGGATTGTTCTACATTGACTTCAACAAGATTCCAGAGACATTTCACTCAAAGAAACCTGCAATTGACATTACCCCAATTCTGGATGAAGTTCACAGTCACCTGACTTGAAAGTCACTGATTCCTAAAAACATGCTGGACATTCTGGTTCAGGCTGCCCCATGTCCCCAAATGTCCAGAGGTGATGGTCGAGGGCGACAGTACTGAGAAAAGGCAGCTGTGTGTATCGAAAGCTCAAACCCTGTTTGATGTCAAGTCCAATGTTCCTCTGGGCTGACTTGGCGTATGTTTTTCAGATGCATCACAGAACTGGGCACACTCTGAATACAGAGTGACTTTCATGATAAAGGAGCATCACATGCAGGGTGGTGTGAAATAACCTGCACAGTCCACAACAGAATGTTAATTGTGAGCTGACTGGCAATTCAAAAATGTGTACTTGGGAATTCATAAATATCCCTTCTCCCCAATGCTTTCAGTTAAATCTACAGACTTAGCACAAGGCAGGCAATATACATGTTCCTCCACTTATCAGCAGTGACTACAGGCAAAGTATTCCCCAATAAAAAACTCCCTGTTCTCATGTGGAAAATACTTTAATAACCTCTCAAGAGAGTTGAGTGATTAAATGAGTTGACATGACATGTCTGAACATAACAAAACCCAATAAATAAAAGCTACAGGTGAATTAGTCATTAAAAAGTCAGAGAGCCTTGATGCAATGTCCACCATTTTGTGTGAGTGAACAGAGTGTATATCAAACTTGGGGTCCGCAGTTGCTGCCTCCTTAACCTCGACACATACCATGCATTCATGACCAGATATGAGGACAGACGGGCTCAACTTCACAAGCCAGTGGTCTCGGGGCTGCCAAACGATAAGATGATCCCCGACTGACCTTTCCTGTGGGTTGAGGTCCCTCTTTCCCTCCTCGTTTCCTGGGACCTCACCACTTTGACTATCATTGTGTCTCCTGTAGCTTCCTCCTGTCTTCCCTGCTCACAGACTAATAGGAGACTCTCGATGGTTCAGGCCTCTCCAGAGCTTCAAATATGGCCTTAGTATCCTAAGTTTTCCTCTACCTACTATATCCTCCTCAATGCACCAATTAAGGGAAAAATGCTTTCTGTAAAGTGCTTCCAGTTTCTGAACAAAGTTACCTATACAGGGGGAAAATGGCTGGTTTGGAACAAGAATGAAGGGGAGTATTTTGTTTTGACTTTTTAGAGTTTTCAAAATTGTCAATTGTATTCTGAGAAAACAGATTAAAAATTGGATTAAAAAAAAAAAAAGCAAAATTGGCTCCACTCTGCCCTCTGGGCCAGTCCTGCTGAAGGGTTTCTTCTCTTTCTCCTGCCCCCTCAGCCCTGCACAGCCCTCTAGCCAGCACCTCTGACCCTGGACGTATTGAACTTACCCGTCCACACACCTCCTCCCCTACCAGGCCTTGAACTTCTGCTCTTGCTCATCCCTCCACTTGTGTCCATCACATGACAGAGCTCACTGCATCGCAGACTCGCTTATGGAGTGAGTCACAGCCTCGTCAAGACCATGGCTGAGGGGAGAGAAATATAACCTCTCATGTGCCCTCGTTACCATCACTGCCTTCATGGAGTCTGGAGCACGTCGGTGTAAATGTTGGAAAGGAGAAGGTTGCTGTATTAGCGCTTGCCCTACTCCACGATCCTCACAGAGATGCCAGATGACAGGACTAGTGCTCAGAGCCTTGACTCCCTCCTGGATACACTTAGAGCACTCACTTCAAGTGGTGGAAACAGAGTTACCGTTTCAGGAGAAAAAGTAAGTCCCCACTCACTTGGGGACAAATTGCCAAGAACTCAGCTGCTAGTATTCTCTCTCAGAGACACTGTTTACTCTAAGCAGGCAAATCGAAGGAAAGAGAAGAAAACCATGAGACTTGAATCCTACCTAGAGTTTTCAGACTTTCTGAGGTGATGAAATGTTCTGGTATTAGTGCCGATGGTTGCACAATTTTGTGAATAGACTATAAAGCACTAAATTCTACACTTTTCAAAGGGTGAATTTTATGGTACGTGAATTATGTCTCAACTTAAAAAATGGTGATTAATAAATGTGTTTTTTAAATAATATGGGAAACATTATCATGAGTTTTATTTGCTTCCTGTCATACTAAGCTCTGTGTATATGAAAAAAGACACCCCCCCAAATGAGAACAGACACTATTTACTCAGAACTTGTCTATAGAGCACAGGAGTCAGCCACCACCACTCACATCAGGCTGAGACTCAGGCACACATAAGAGTGGGGACACTTTCTGGTGGCAAAAAAAGGAAGGCATGTCCTGCCCAGAGCTTGTGATGGGGGAGGCTGGAGACAAGCTGATAGGAAGAGGGGCGTCCTAAGTGATTACTTAGGGGAATATATTTGGCTTTCCCCGCATTTGGTTCTACATGGAAAAGACTGAAAATGACGAAGCTGTGAGTCACTGGCCAAGTCCTGACCCTTGGGGCCTATTGTTGCAGAGGTTGAAGTCTGGTTTTCCAGATTGGTTGTTGCAGGGTGTGGGGCAGGGCCTTGTGGCTGGAGGGAGACGTTGCCAGACTTCCAGGAGGATTTAGAAAATTCTGCATCCCAAAACCATCCTTCATCATCTTCAATCAATCAGATCCTCTGTGGATAGATAAACTTGAATCAATGTTTTCAAAATTAACTGCAAACAGAATTGGAAATGACTAATGTACAATATAATGACATATTAAAAGGCAAATATCAATAGAAGAATCTAACACACACACACACACACACATACGATAAAAAGAACTATCAGCTAAAAGAGAATCCTCTCCCCAAAGCCCAAATTTATACATCTGGAAATTAAAAAAAAAAAAAAAAAATTTAGATAATTTGGGAGTTGGAATGGAAATAGAAGCTTTAAAATAATTATAATTGAAGGACAATCATACAAGGGTACTACATATCAACCCATGGGATTTAGCCAAAGTAGTAACCAAAGAAAAATTTATAACCATAAATAAACATGCACGATCATAAGAAAGAATGAAAATAAATGAAGTTAGCTTTCAGTTCAAGATGCTAGATTAAAGACCGATATAATAAACCTAAGAAATAAAGGAATGGATAAGATTAAAAGCAGAAAATAATAAACTAGAAAAAACCTTATTTGCTAAATCTAAATTAAAAAGACCAACACAAAAGACAAAACTTTGGCAAATACGGTTTAAAATAAAAAGAACAAAATTAAAATATGTTAAAAAAATTAAAAGGAATAGATGCCTACACAGGAGTTTTTTTAACTATAAAAAGATAGGCACAAAAAAATCTAAAAACCCACATGAAATGGGCAATTTTCTAGGAAAATATAAATTCTCCAAATGGGCAAAAAAAAAAAAAAAAAAAGGTAGAAACTCTGAACAAACTAATCAATAGTCATGAAAAACCTTAAATTAGAGTGAAAGATTTCTCCTCCAAAGAGGCTACAGGCAGAAAGAGTTTCCTGAAGGACCTGTTCCAAGCCTTCATAGAACAGATTATTCACATCCTAAACACACTGTTGAAGAAAATAGAAACAAATGGGAGGCACTCATTTTACAAAACTAGCACAATCCTATATCAAAACCAGAAAAGGATAGCACAAGAAAAGACAACTATGGCCTAGTCCCACATGAACTCAGATGCAGAAATCCCACATTTAAAAAAAAAATGCGTAAACTTAAAGCAGCAGGAAATTAAACATTAAATCAATAGGTTTTATTTCATGAATTGCAGAACAGTAAAAGTGAGGAAATCTAACACAGTTCATTATATTAACAAGTGAGAGGAGAAAAAAATATAATTTCAATAGATACAGAAAAAACACTGGTAAAATCCAATGCATTTTTTTAGATATAATTCACATACTATAAAATTCACCATTTGAATGAACAATTCAGTGGTTTTAGTAGATTCACAAAGTTATGCAACCATAACCACTATCTAATTCCAGAACATTTTCATCACCTCAAAAAGAAACCCCATTAGCGGTCATTCCCCAATCTCTCCTCTCCAGACCATTGTCTGGCAACCACTAATCTACTTTTTGTCTCTATGGATTTGCCTGTTCTTGTTATTCAAATATGAACACATTGCATCCAGCTTCGTTTACTTAGCATTAGTGTTTTCAAGGTTCATCCATGTTGTATCATGTATCAGTACTTCATTCCTTTTCATGGCTGAATAATATACCACTGTATGGATATACCACTTTTATTTATCCATTGGTCTGTTGATGGACATGTGGGTTGTTTCCACTTAGCTATTATGGATAATGCTGTTATGAACATTTATGTGCAAGTCTTTGTATAAGTGTATGCTTTCAATTCTCTTGGCCTTATATCTACAAATGAAACAGTTTAATTCACATTTATGATTACAATGATTAGAAAACCAGATATAAAGTATACATCAAATATCATATTTGATGAGACATTAGATGCAATCCAATTAATTTTAGTCTAATCTACAAGGCTTTAATTTTTCGTATAAATAGAACGTAAGAGGTTGCACAACAGCACATGTTTATCGAAACTCACAGAAATGAAGTTCTGCATCCTGTCTATGCCAGTGGTTACAAGAAAGAGTGCACGTGCAAAAACTCATAGAACTATAAAACAAAAGAAGTGAATTTTATTGTAAATTAAAAAAAATTTTTAAATAGCAGCAGAAAAACTTTCATATAACCGTCAGCTAAAAAGAGTCAATTTTGCTGTATATAAATTATACCTCAATATCCCTAGCCATTAAAAAAAGAAAAGATTCTAATTTTAAAAGAATGATCATAATATAATTTGTCTAAAGAATAAGGGTGTAGGGACTTCCCTGGTGGCGCAGTGGTTAAGAGTACGCCTGCTAATGCAGGGCACACAGGCTCGAGCCCTGGTCCGGGAAGATCCCACAAGCCACGGAGCAGCTAAGCCTGTGCACCACAGCTACAGAGCCTGCGCTCTACAGCCCGCGAGCCACAGCTACTGAGCCCACATGCCACAGCTAGTGAGGCCCGTGCACCTAGAGCCCGTGCTCCGCAACGAAGAGTAGCCCCCACTCGCCGCAACTAGAGAAAGCCTGCGCGCAGCAACGAAGACCCAACGCAGCCAAAATTAATTAATTAATTAATTAATTAATTTAAGAAAGAAAGAATAAGGGAGTAAATTTCGTTAGTGGTATGAAAATTACCTGTGATATAATTTTTAAAGTAGGCTGTAAGACATATATGTACTTATATGTCTATATCTTATCTCTGCATATTGGGATTATAGAGCTTTTTTCTCTTTGTTTATCTGTATTTTTTCCTACAATGAATACATATAATTTTGTAACAAATAATCATTTTTTTCAGTGTTGGGTGGATGGGCACTGACCCGACGGTAGAGACTCAGGATAGCATCTCCTCTCACCTTGGCCCTGCTGCCCGAGCCCAGACTCCAAGGGGGAGCCTTGGCAGCAGCCCAAGGGTGTGCAGGAGGTGGGGGTTCCTGTGGTACCAAAGAAGGAAAAGTGGTTATAGGGTCCTGAAAGCAATGTGTCGCTGAGTATGTGATCACTGGGTCACCACAGGCATGTGTGAGAGAGTTTGCCAAAATGAATATAGCTCTTAGGAGGCCCCACCAGGCACTGTCAAAGATTACCTTCCCAGCACACTAGAAAGCAATCTCTGCCAGCAAATTGGTCGCTGTCAAATTATTTATAGGAGATTGGTTCACATACTCAAAATGATATGAATACTTCTAATTATATCCATATATGACAAACGTCAGTACAAGTTATTCTGAAGGTTCATGCTGCCGAATGTCTTGCTCTAACAAAGAGGAGGTAGCTGCAGCATCAGCACATCAGCCCCTACATAAGCACGAAGGAGCCCTCCTGCTTCGTCTCCACCAAGAACCCAGAGGTAAGTGGTGGGGGCCTTGGGACCTGAAGGACCCCGGGGGCAGAAACAGCTTACCCCGTGGCCCATCTCTGAGCATGAGACTGTTCCTCCCAACTTTGACTTTTATTTCCATACAGCCAAGTTTCAGACCAGGGAAACACTTTAATTCTGTAACTACCTTACTGGAATTTCAGAGCTTCACTAATAAGAAACTTGTTGTTTTACAGTGTTAGACGCTTCTGAACCTGCATCTTCATTTGGAAGCCAGAGGTAAGACTCTGCTTTATTCATTCATTGATGACAGAGGGGATTCATTTAGGCTAACGAAGCTGGGGGCAGCTCTTCACTGTACACCATTTCCATATTTTTGCAGTTATGTAAATAGATTGTGCTTCTAAACGTCTGCTTATAAATGCTGGGAAATCATTTTTTCAGAATGTCTTATTCTCAGAGACCACCCTCACCTGAATTCCAGGATTAAAGGACCATTTAGGAAAGAATGAATTTTGACAGTGAGTTCTCAGCTGCACTTAGAACTGTCCAGGGGCAATGGACTATTCCATGCCAACCTCCCCCTCCTGACAAGCAGTGAATACTTATACATTTTACCAATAATTTTTAAATACCCAGAAAAATTCTTAATCTAAAAATGTAAACAAAAACAAACATCTTGTTAAAACCATAGTATTTTAGCTACCTTTTCATGATTCACTGTAGTTTTTAGAAAGGTTTGTTATTGTTCGTTTAAAAAATCACAAGTATTACACCCACAGAGGGCTAAATATCATACCTAATTTAGAAGAGATCCTGGCCCTCCCCCCAAGTAATTCACTGCCTGAGAGCAAAGGAAAGACCCAACCGAAGTAACACACCAACACTGAGAGACATACCTATCGACGGAGGACAATGGCTCACATACATGCGATGAACTCTTAAATTTTTGTCTCTTTTCTTTTTCTGGACGGAAAGAAAAGAAGCCTGTGGAATTTATGTGGGATGAAGAAACTTCTTCGTGCTGAAGCTCTCATTTCTCTGTGGTTAGATCTGTTAACTGACAGTTGAAATCTCTCATGCCAAAAGGAGAATGTTAAAAGAGATTTTGGAATTAAGGCAATGCTAAGTCTCTTGGTAACAAGCCAAATGACAAAAAAAACCAAAAAACCTAGAATGATAAGAATTTATTATGGGTTTTTTTAATGACCCACCAAGAGATATAACACCAAATATTAACATTAAGTAGACATTAAAAATAATTATTTGGCTTGTGAGAGAAAAAATGGCCATCTAAAAGGCAAAGATGTTTTCAATAGCTTGGAAGATATCAATCTCCATTTGCACAAAACAAACCTTCCCTCCTAACTCTATGACTGTCCTAGCAAATGGCAGATGCAAACATTATGCAGAAGGAAAAGTGGGGATTAAAGAATGACAGTTGCTATAAAACAATCCATCAACAACAGTCTTAGCTATAGATATTGTTACAGTTTAGAGAATAAAACATGCAAGGATTCCGTTCTCACTCAGTTGTAGATGCCCTAGCCCTGAAGATCAAGATACACCATCTGGGAAGGAAATTTTCAAAGCCCTAAAAATGAAGCCTCAAACTGCAGTCTCATGCCAAACCAGCCCTGTGCTAGGGTTACTGTATGAGAACACTGGTGAGCAACAGCTTGGAAGAATAGTTACAGCCCAGGCAGGCGATGGAGCCTCAACATTTCTTTCATTTCAAATCCTAGCTCACATGCATAACTTCCGGTTTCTATTTCTCCTCTCCTTCATTTTTTCCCCAAGGCAAAATTCTCTCTAAATAAATCGCAGCCATGAGTGCGAGTTTGGACGGTGAGATGGCTGCTTTTGGCGAAGCTGCTCCCTACCTTCGAAAATCGGAAAAGGAGCGGATTGAAGCCCAAAACAGGCCCTTCAATGCTAAATCATCAGTCTTTGTGGCGGAGCCCAAGGAATCCTATGTGAAGAGCATCATACAAAGCAAAGAAGGAGGGAAAGTAACTGTAAAGACAGAACGTGGAGCAGTAAGTAAAAACGTAAGGAGAAAATACTCCCCGCTTTATTCCTCCACCTCTTCGCTTCAAGTTGAAGCCTTCGTTGCTCAGAATCTCTAAGCCTACTGCCAATACAGACACCCTTCTGGTCCATTAACAGACATCAGATTTGGAAGGTAGAAGAAATTCTCAGCAGTAACCTCATTTCTCCCTTTCCCAACTACCCAAAGGACTTTAAAGCCACTAGGCTTGGCCTCCAGCATTTCCCTTCAATTTCTCACTTCCCAGTCTAAATCCCCAAACTTCGGAGAAACAAAAACTAGCTTCTCCTATCAAAACAATTACTATCTACTTAGATAAACAATGTATTACTATCCCCATTACTGTCCCCCAAATTGAAGTTTCTTGTAATAAATGGCCAGGAAAATGAAAAATTAAACCCATTTAAGTAAAATGAAATAAACTGATAAATAAACCTGGGACAAGGAAATGTGGGAGGAAAAAAGTACTTTTTAAAGAGTAGTACGTATTCTAGCTCATCAGAGGAAACAGATTTTCTTACCATCAAACGCTAAGATGAATGTATTTTCATGCCTTTATTTAAAAGACACCGAATAATATAATGGAAAGTGTCCACAACTGTAGTCTTATAATTAAAGCAGATAAACATAAATCCTACCTCCAACCATTAATACAAACTTGTCTCTTACTTTACTTGCCAGACTCTGTCAGAGAAGACCAAGTCTTCCCCATGAACCCTCCCAAATACGACAAGGTTGAGGACATGGTCGTGATGACCCACCTGCACGAGCCAGCAGTGCTGTACAACCTCAAAGAGCGTTACGCAGCCTGGATGATCTGTGTGAGCGCCCTTCAACCTCTCTTTATTCCACCTATCTCTCCAAGTAAAAACAAATCCCACGCGTTGAATATTCTGATTTTCTCAGACCTGCTCGGGCCTCTTCTGTGTCACCGTCAACCCCTACAAGTGGCTGCCGGTGTACAACCCCGAGGTGGGGTCTGCCTACCGAGGCAAAAAGCGCCAGGAGGCCCCGCCCCGCATCTTCTCCGTCTCTGACAACACCTATCAGTTCATGATGACTGGTGAGTGAGTGATGCATCTATTTACAGAAATGTGGAAATAGAATCTTTAACGAACAAACAGACTTTGGGCTTTGATTACAATAATACATTGCAGCCACATGGGGCTTCACTGCTTTCAAGAAACTTTCAGAGCTGTAATATCACATATTCTTCCCTGCAGCCATTCTATAGATGAGTAAAGTGAAGCTCACTGAATTCATTGACCTACCCAAGCTAACCCAGCTGGTAGCCAGAAGCCTAGTTGAAATAATTAGTAGACCTCTGTAAACATATTTGTTGTTGCTTTCTCACATTTTTTACTTTCTGATTTGGACAGAAAAAAAGTTCAAGTAGATTTTTAAAAAATATCCACATCCACAGCAATCAAGGAAAATAGTTACCAGCCATAGCGGGAAAGCTTTGTGAATTCTTTATCTTTAAAAGACACAGCTAATATCACTAGCCTTTGGGGTAGAACAGGAGTAAAGAAAGAGCTATGACTTTCCTCTCAAAGATTTTGAAGCATTTTCCTACAAGAATAGAAGAAAATAGAAATCCCTCTTTCTTTGAAAATACTTTTTTTTAAGATTTTTTTTTTTTGACGTGGACCATTTTTTTTTAAGTCTTTATTGAATTTGTCACAATATTGCTTCTGTTTTCTGTTTTGGTTTTTTGGCTGCGAGGCACATGGGATCTTAGCTCCCTGACCAGGGATCAAATCTGCAACCCCTGCGTTGGAAGGCAAAGTCTTAACTACTGGACCACCAGGGAAGTCCCGAAAATATTTTTTAAAAATTATATCAAAGTCTGTTATTCCTGTCTTATCAAAGCATAAACAAATGGCTTTGATGCGAACTGTAGGCCCAAATACAGCATGGAAACCTTTTATTGGCACACACCAAATGTGTTGCCTTTGGAAATATTCTAAATTCCTGAGTTTCCTGTTCTTCCATGAGATATTAGAAACTGGAGAAGATTTTGTTCCTTTTTGTTTTTTTTATTTGATTGTTTGTTTTTTTGCACTGTTTTTAAATTGTCTTTTAAAGGAGAAGAGGGAAGAGAAAGGGATAAAATAGGAATCTTCCATTACAAATTGGCCAGCAGTTCTACAAGGATATCATGCCAGGAAACTGTTGTTTAGTTGTCAGCAGAAGCTAGCTACCTTCCAGAAATTATCCAAATGTGGGCTCATTCCAGAGGTTTTAACACTTAGCAGTTGCATTTACACTGCTCTGTACACCACCACCCCTACAGAGGTCCCCACTCCCCCAAGTTTTGGGGCTGCTCCAAATTCAAGATTACTTATCTCCAAACATGATTTTTGTATAAAAACCACCCCAAACTGTGGCATTTGACGAGGTTAGAGACTAGAACATTGTTTTCTTCTCTATGCTCCCACTAGATGTGATATGATCTTTCTTGTATTTTCTTCTATTGGAAAAAGAAATCAAGCTGAATATGTTCCAAAATCTGTCTCTACTTCCCTGAATAGAGCTTTGAAGTTCTCTAAAGTCTATATCCACATCTAAATGGCACCCAAATTAGCATCTATTTCTCTGAATAGATTTTTTTAGATTTGAGAATGCTCTAAAATCTGTATCAGTATAGAATTAAAGATTTAACAAATCAGAAAATTGGTATATATCCAACATATCAGTCATATAACTAGTGACAATTTTTATTTTTATTACTTAGAAACGTGTATAAAATAAAAAGGAAAATAAAAGTAAATGAACACCAACATTTACAGTTCCAGATCCCTTCTTTTTTTAGTATTACCAGCTGTCAAATTCATATGAAAAACCAGGAGGAGGCCAGGTAGCAGAAAAATATATAAACTGGAAGTCAAATAGACCTAAACATCTTGATAAGCTATGTAACTATTGGAAAAGTCACTCATTTCTCTCTGGGTTTGTTTCTTCATCTGTTAAATGAAACTTCAGAATTGTAGGATTCTTACTGAAGTAGTTACAGATGAAATTATATGATGCCTGGAATTTTCTTTAAAATAACCAAGTGAGTTTAGGATGGGTGTACAGGTTATACAAAGTTGGCCAAATAATAACTGTTGAAACTGTATGATGGGTACATAGGAGCTCTTTATACATTATTGCCTCTACCTCTGTATACGTTTGAAACTTCCCATAGGTTTTAAAATTCATAATATTTTAAGAAGAAACAGATGATTCTTTGCCTCTCATTTTCATAAGTTTTACTCCAAGAGGCAAGTACTATCTGGGAGCTACACACAAAACCAAGATCACAGGCAACATCTTCAAAATGTTAAAAAGGATAAACTGATTAATCTTTACAGAGTCAATAATCTTTGTACTGAATGTGTACTATCTTTAAAAACTGATGGTCTTGATTTCTTTTTTACAGAACGTGAGAACCAGTCCATCCTGATCACGTATGTGATTTTTTTCTTCTTCTCTGGTTTGTGATGATCGTCTTAGATGTCGACAATGTGAGCTGTAGTTCTGATCTCTTCTCTGGTTTCTCTTTGACAGTGGAGAATCTGGGGCAGGAAAGACTGTGAACACGAAGCGTGTGATCCAGTACTTTGCAACAATTGCAGTTACTGGAGAGAAGAAGAAGGAGGAAACTGGCAAAATGCAAGTGGGTCTGACTGGCGTGTCAGAATCAAGACTGGCAGGGCGTGCAGGAAGCCCCAGATGTGAGGACTGTTCTTGCCTCTGCAGGGGACTCTGGAAGATCAAATCATCAGTGCCAACCCCCTGCTGGAGGCTTTTGGCAACGCCAAGACTGTGAGGAATGACAACTCCTCTCGCTTTGTGAGTCTCTGGGTCACAGAAGGGTGTTCTCAGGTCTTAAATGCCCAAAAAGGCATGTCTGAGTTATTAACTCAACCTCTCGTTACTCGTGTGCTAACAGTTTTGTATATAACATCATCTTTTTCACTTGCAAGGGTAAATTCATCAGGATCCACTTCGGTACCACAGGGAAACTGGCTTCTGCTGATATTGAAACATGTGAGTAACAGGACCACTGAAAATCAAACAGAGAAACAAGTGATGTCATTTGCAGGGATATTTTGCAACACTTGTTGAGCACTAAGCCTGCTGGCGGTGTTGCCCGTGAGCTAATGCCAAACTTATCCATAATCGCTGCGTGCTCTATTTACCTCAGTCTCAGACTGATGGCTCTATAACACATTCTGCAATTCCTGCCTCAGAAGCAACTATGACATTTTCTCCAGGAAAAACAGTAGGACTATCTATGGACTCCTATGAGTTATCTATAGGCTTACAATACATTTCTGTGATTTGCTCTTTTTTTTTTTTTTTAATTTATTTATTTATTTATTTATGGCTGTGTTGGGTCTTCGTTTCCGTGTGAGGGCTTTCTCTAGTTGCGGCAAGCGGGGGCCACTCTTCATCGCGGTGCGCGGGCCTCTCACTATCGCGGCCTCTCTTGTTGCGGAGCACAGGCTCCAGATGCGCAGGCTCAGTAATTGTGGCTCAAGGGCCTAGTTCCTCCGCGGCATGTGGGATCTTCCCAGACCAGGGCTCGAACCCGTGTCTCCTGCACTGGCGGGCGGATTCTTAACCACTGCACCACCAGGGAAGCCCCCTGTGATTTGCTCTTGATCTGAACTTTTTTTTTTTTTAAATAAATTTATTTATTTATTTATTTATTTTTGGCTGTGTTGGGCCTTCGTTTCTGTGCAAGGGCTTTCTCTAGATGCGGCGAGCGGGGGCCACTCTTCATCGTGGTGCGCAGGCCTCTCACTGTCGCGGCCTCTCTTGTTGCGGAGCACAGGCTCCAGACGCGCAGGCTCAGTAGTTGTGGCTCACGGGCCCAGTTGCTCCACGGCATGTGGGATCTTCCCAGACCAGGGCTCGAACCCGTGTCCCCTGCATTGGCAGGCGGATTCTCAACCACTGCACCACCAGGGAAGCCCAATCTGAGCTTTGGTAGGTGTTTCCAAGGTAAGTCCCTCACCAAAGAATCTAAGGTGATCTGAGGAAGGAGGGGATACTAAGGATCAACTATAATACAGAGGTCGCAGGTCATCCATATGCAAAGTTGATTTTTACTAGAGCATGCATACTTCACTCTCTGCTCTTAGATGGTGAGAACCTTGGGTAATTGCCATACGTATTTGGAATTCTTACATGTAGTACCAACAGGATCCATCATCACGTTGAAATCTCAATGGAGCCGAACGTCATGTCCCCAATTTTAGCCAAAGACACTGCAGTTCATTTAATATCTCAGCAGCATTGATATTTTTTTCTAATTCAATGTCTATTTCCCTCTCTTTCCAGATCTTCTAGAAAAGTCTAGAGTTACTTTCCAGTTAAAGGCAGAAAGAAGCTACCATATTTTTTATCAGATCACTTCCAATAAGAAGGCAGATCTGATTGGTAAGGATGAACTTAAGTTCACAGACAAAAGTTAATATTTTTGTTAACAACTTCTAATGTAAAACATACACCCTGAATTCTATGTGTCCAGAAATGCTCCTGATCACCACCAACCCATATGACTATGCCTTCGTCAGTCAAGGGGAGATCACAGTCACTAGCATTGATGACCAAGAAGAGCTAATGGCCACTGATGTAAGACACACACTCACTTTTTAAAAATCCATTATGTATGGAAATGACAATAGCAACCACACTATAAGTGTGGTTACCTTAGAATATAGAGTAAATTCTCCAAAATATGTTAAGTCTCTTCTGCCCTAACTTTGTCCTGTCATTTCTCCTGGCAGAGTGCCATTGACATCCTGAGCTTTACTCCTGAGGAGAAAGTGTCCATCTACAAGCTCACAGGGGCTGTGATGCATTATGGAAACATGAAATTCAAGCAAAAGCAGCGTGAGGAGCAAGCGGAGCCAGATGGCACCGAAGGTACCAAATGAACCTCCATCTGGGTTTAAATTAGAGAATATGGCAAGAAAAAAAAAAGGTTATTCTAAACTCACATTTCCTTTGTAGCTGGACTTCTGAGGGGCAGGTACACATTTACACACACTGCATGCTTTCCTCACCCCCTTTCCCTCCTCACATCTCCATATCTCCATCTTTCTATGCAGTCCAAATGAACCCTAATAGCCACTTGCAAGGATACATCTAAAAAGCACAACCTGGGGCCAGATCATTAGAGAGGGAATGAGACAGAACCATGAGCTTGCTTTGCCTTAGCAATGGCGAGAAGGTATATAGGATAACTTGGCATATTGGTCTATTTCAGCACCAGCTGGGTAAACCTAGTGGAGGGATACAGGGTCTCGCCCAAACACAGAGCTGGGGTTGGAGGACATCTGTGCACATGTGTGTGTGTGTGTTGTCTACATTTAACCTTCAGACAATCTAGGTAACAAGTAAGATAAAAAAGAAACTGAGAAAGAAAAATCATATACTCTATGTATGGAAAGAACATGGAACTTACAGGATCTACCACGGAAGCTAAAGTTATCTGCTCCTTTAAGCCTTTCCTGACCACCCTGGCTCGACATTCTCTCTCCCTCATTTACATCATAGTCACTGACAAAATTTTTGAAGGGGACTCTGTAGGAATCATGCACTAAAATTTAATCCTCACATTTTCAGATAAAGAAACTAATTCGTTGAGGTTAAATTGGGAGGAGCTAAATTGAGATAAGGTGTATTTATCTTACCTTCCACCCCCACCTACTGTGTCTTAAGAGCAGGGACTCTGGCTTTTGTGTTACATAAATTATTTCCATAAACACTGGACATATTTTTATTGTTGTTAAATTTCTCAGGAGTTGCTTGCAACAAATCACCAAAGGCCAGTGTAACTGACTGACCATTTATTAGCAAGTACATGCTCTAATATACAGAGAGACTCACCTGATCTTCTATAGAATTATTTAAAGCTTTTTATTTATATAATAACGAAAATGGATGGAGGAAAATGGAAAGACTACCTTGAAGAAGTATCTGCTGTTAAACAACATTCCTTGAATTGTGTCTCTGCAGTTGCTGACAAAGCTGCCTATCTCCAGGGTCTGAACTCTGCTGATCTACTCAAAGCCCTTTGCTATCCCAGGGTCAAGGTCGGCAATGAATACGTCACCAAAGGCCAGACTGTGCAGCAGGTAAGCGCACAACCTCAATGAATCACACACATCCCAGGCCTTTCATAGTGCCAACAAACATTACTGTCTATGAAGGTGTACAATGCAGTGGGCGCTCTGGCCAAAGCCATCTACGAGAAGATGTTCCTGTGGATGGTCACCCGCATCAACCAGCAGCTGGACACGAAGCAGCCCAGGCAGTTTTTCATCGGGGTCTTGGACATTGCTGGCTTTGAGATCTTTGATGTGAGTTTATCTTCATATTAATAAAAAGTGGGAGAAAGGCAATTTGGGTTTTGATATACTGAGTATTATTTTTCATTTACACTTGTAGTGTCTACATTGCTCTCTCCAGCATGGCACCTAGAACGAAACAGCTAGGAGGTAACTGGATAATAACAGAAGTAATAATAATAGCTAACATTTATCACGAAGCCTGTATTTCTGGCTTCTCTACTAAGCACTTCAAAATCTTACCTCATTTAATCTTCACAACAACCCATGAAGGAGTAACTAATATTACTTCTAATTACATGTGGAGAAACAGATGCAAGAAAATCAAAACACTTGCTAAAGATCCTCCAGCCATATAAGGCAAAGCCACGACAGGAACCTGGCTATGTAACGTTTGGTCCATACACAAGGTACCTCCCATGGAGGAGAAACGGCCTAGAGGTAGAAGCGTAGTGACAGTTCATAGTCTTCCCTCTTCCAGATTCATCTGACACACACCATTTCCCCTCTGGGGCATCAGCTTTATCATCTATAAAATGAGGGTGTCAATTATTATAAAGACTCCATCAGATCTTCAATTTCTATACCACATCAGGTCCCCACTTTCACAGACCTGACAATGAGGATTTACCAAATGTTTGATATGAATAGAAGAGCAATTAGCCTATTAATTTCACTCTGCGCATCAACTAAAGGTCTTAAGAAAAGCTTTCCTTAATAAGGTGACGCCAAAAGTGAAAATGTGACCTTTATCTTGAATGGGGGGGGGGGTAAAAGAAGTGAGGCTTTGTAATGAATTACTTTCACCCTTAAATCTGAACCATAACTCATAGGATCATGGTTATACTTTTAATGCACATTTTTGCCCATGCAATCTTCAGAGGTGGAAAGAGGTAGATTCTACCAGAACTCTTGCTGTGTGATTGACAGCTGTGCCTTTAAATAATGCTCAGAAATCATGAAAAGGGTTCATGTCAAAAATGATTATTTTTTCCCTGGGATTTCTGAAGAGACAACAATCAGTTTAAACTTTATTTCGTTATTGTAGTCCACATATTTTCAATAAAAGATTTTTCAGTAATGAATTCTACTGCTATAAAAATCCACTTAATGTTGGAAATTTGGTTTTGTGCAGTTCAACACCCTGGAGCAGCTGTGCATCAACTTCACCAACGAGAAACTGCAACAGTGTTTCAACCACCACATGTTCGTGCTGGAGCAGGAGGAGTACAAGAAGGAGGGCATCGAGTGGGAGTTCATCGACTTCGGGATGGACCTGGCCGCCTGCATTGAGCTCATCGAGAAGGTCTGTTTGACTTCTAAAGGAAACCCGAACTGAAAGGATAACTTTCCCAAGTGCCTTAAGCAACTCCAGAATGTATTACTGTAATCTTAAATAGACTGATATCAGAACAAGTTAGAAAATTACTTTAGAAATGACTTTCTCTTTTCAACTTTTACGTAAGAAGAATCAGAGAGTGTTTAGCTTCATTTTGTCGTAACAAGTTCTGTTCTAACACTGACTCAGATCCAAGTTTAAAGCAGCATCTCTATTGAGATGGTCTGCTTCACTAGAAGAACTACCTCATTTGTTCTAAATCTATCTCCACTATGATCCAAGATGTCAACAATAGAAATAACTATTTTCTAAATCAAAATTAATGCACAGGTCACACAGCTAGGGCTTATATCAAAGGTAACCTGTTTGGAAGTCAAGAGTCAAATTGCTATGCTTCTTCATAATCTATCTTTAAGGGATTAAATGCACAAAATGTCTTAAATAAGGTTTGCATTATTTATACCGTTAAGTTATTGCATATAAAGTAAACATCATTCTAAGTCAGTAAGTCCTTTTCATAGAAAAATGAAACTCTGACAATAGATTAATTCACCAAACAGGGGAAAATGTGGTAATCACATAATCACAGAACATTTTAATAAGTCGCCCCCACTTATGCAGTGCTGACATTTGGAGTTTATATCCAGCTATTCTTTTAATTGAAAATAATGCTATGGATTGAATGTGAGAAAGAATGGTGGAAAAGTCATTCTAGTGATAACAAAAGGACCTCTTTGAGCTATGACCCTGGTTTACTTTATAAATATATTTAATTAGGAGTGCTCATAATTCAATCAAACGACAGCCACTATGTCTATATCTTTTGAGACCAGATAGGTTGACACCAATGTCTACTTTTCTGAATTCAGCCACTGGGTATCTTCTCCATCCTGGAAGAGGAGTGCATGTTCCCCAAGGCCACAGACACCTCCTTCAAGAACAAGCTGTATGACCAGCACCTGGGCAAGTGTGCCAACTTCCAGAAGCCCAAAGTGGTCAAGGGCAGGGCCGAGGCCCACTTCTCGCTGGTTCACTACGCGGGCACCGTGGATTACAACATCGCCGGCTGGCTGGACAAGAACAAGGACCCCCTGAACGGCAGTGTGGTTGGGCTGTACCAGACGTCTGCAGTGAAGACTCTGGCCAGTCTCTTTTCCACATATGCTAGTGCTGAAGCTGGTACTTTCTGTGCCCCTGATCTAAATTAACCTCTCCCCACAGAACGTTCACATACCGTTCCAGCCTCTGGGACTCTACTTTCGTTGATGGGTTTTCTTTTTATCTTAGACAGTGGCGCAAAGAAAGGTGCTAAGAAGAAGGGCTCTTCTTTCCAGACTGTGTTAGCCCTTTTCAGGGTGAAGTACAAATTTCATTCGAAAAATCTGTTCAGTTTCTATGACTTATCATAATTAGGATAAGAATAAAGGATTTAGAATAAATTAGGAGGGAATGGAATGTTAACAGGAATTACTTCAAATATTCCTTCTTGTCAGGGTACAGCCAAAGCAATACTCCTCCTGTAGGGCTGAATGTTTTACCTCTTATTCCTTATTATGCTCATCTAATGTATTCAGGAATTCCAAAATGCCCTCCGAAGCTTTCTCGCTATATAATAAGGCCGATTTTTAAGGAAGCACAGCTGAACTTCAAAGGTCTCCCTGTGGAAAGCCGTATCTTTATTCCATTAATGTTGCCCTCTGAGAATGTTCCTGAGTTCCCCTTTGAGAATTGAGCCTGAGACACACCCTTTAGGACATCCTTCCACCAAATCACATCTTTGTCCTCTGAGGTGGATTTAATTTTTTGTAATAGCTGAAAATTATCTAAAGCCAAACCTAGTGATTTAGATTGATGATTAAGATAGAAAAATCTCTCTTAAGAATAACAGTAATAATAACATTACTACAAATAATGTGATTCTCTTAGATGGCTTAAAAACTGGCTCTTCTAAAGGGGAACATATGGAGCATCTGGTCTAATGGTTGCTTTGTCAGGATTTCTATGGCTAAGTCTCGTTCTTTTTAAAACTAAAATGCAGATACTATGTATGACCTAAACAAGAAAACAGCCCTGTTCTTTTTTTCTCACTACCAATTTGCATTATTTCACCAAATATGCCCTTGTTTCATCAACTTATCCTTGTACATAATTGCAAGATTAGAAACTCACATTACTCACTTTATTTCCTAATAGTTAACTGAGATATGAAAAATAAAGCACCTCTGCCTTCTCAACGAATATACCTAAGAAATACTGAGAAATAGCTACTTGCTAGTTTTCTGTGGTGGAGTAAAACACCACTGTCTGTCATAATCAGTTACTCTATTTCTGGAATAACTCCCCCCATATGCTTCAGACTGTGATCATTCTCAGGTACCCAAGATCCACTCACACAAGGTCATGTAGTCTTATGATTTTAGACTCTTCCAAAAACAAAAACCAAAAAACAAGAGGTTACAGGTCCCAGGGAATAATACACTCAAGGAAGGAATGGCAAACATTGGACAGTGGCTAACCTAGGTTACCACTGTAAACTACTACTGTGAAACATATTAGCGCTGAGAGAGATGAAAGAGGCCTTAGAGGTAATCTCAACTATTTTCAGATGAGGCCCAGAAAGAGAAAAGGGATTTTATAGAGTCAAGCAGCTCATTAGTGGCAAAGCGAGACTGTAGTCTTTTGTCTTCTGATTCCCGGTCAAGAATACTTGCTGTGTGTCAAGGCTACTGAATTTGCAGTTTGTTTACAGGATAGATCCTAGGTGTCATAAATGAATACCAGGGAGAGCTGCATTTCTTCCCAGCACTTTAGCCTTTCAGTTATTTGGCAGGCTAGAACTCTTGAGACCTTTAAAACACAGAGCAACTGAAGCCTCATAGACTTTTACCTAATATAGTTAAGAAAGTGCCTAGGTTCGTTCCATATAATTACCAAAAAAGGCAATCTGAAATAGAACTTTCTCATCAAGTCCCTTCTACCTGGTTTTCTAGGAAAATTTAAATAAACTGATGACCAATCTGAGGAGCACACACCCTCACTTCGTACGGTGTATCATTCCCAACGAAACCAAACTCCTGGTAAGATCTAAGAGCATGAAATAATCAAACAGGCACAAGTTTGAAAATTCAGTGCCCAGTAGTAAGTACTCTGATTTATTTTTAGGCGCCATGGAGCATGATCTTGTCCTGCACCAGCTGAGGTGCAACGGTGTGCTGGAGGCCATCCGCATCGGCAGGAAGGGGTTCCCAAGCCGAATCTTATATGGGGATTTTAAACAAAGGCCAGTCTCCCTCTGTCATATTTCACTGAATGCTGTGACTAATTAATCATTTTCACTGTTGTCCTCTGTTCATTGTTTTTATGTATCCTGCTTCATCAATACTACGAAATTAAGTCAAATAATATAGTCTTGTGGTGCAAGAACAGAATACAGGCTAGAGAAGGTGGCATTTCTTAAAAATAGGACGGAAGCATGCATTAGCTTGTGGAAAAATCATATTGTTTCACTACCTGAACCTAAAAGGACAGCTGGATTTTCTACTTTTGCTTTTTCTCTTTTTACTGACTTTTTTTGGTGTCGTTTGGTTTTCATATATGATCACACCTTCCTAATCATTCTTCTTTTCTTCGACTGAACAGATACAGAGCTTTAAATGCAAGTGCTATTCCAGATGGACAGTTCATTGACAACAAGAAGGCTTCTGAGAAACTTCTTGCCTCTATTGATATTGATCACACCCAGTACAAATTTGGACATACAAAGGTATGGCTATCACTTACACCTGATCCAAGTCCTCTGCCATGGCTGTATCTCCTGTAGTCTGGCGATGATTTGGAACTTTCCCTCTCTCCAGGTTTTCTTCAAAGCTGGCCTGCTGGGTCTTCTGGAAGAAATGAGAGATGAAAAGTTGGTCCAGATTATAACAAGAACTCAAGCCATCTGTAGGGGATTCCTAATGAGGGTAGAATATCAGAAGATGTTGCAAAGGAGGTAACCATGCAGAGGATAAGGACTGTAAGGTCTCTTAGAGACTTTACATCGGTCTTCCTTACTCAGTAACTCTTTCATTTTGTGGTCAACATGCACTTCTCACCCAGTTCGGAACTCACTCTTACAACACATCAGCCTCTGCTTAACACCTCACACTGGGATTCCCTTCAAAACTTCTCTCCTCCCTCAGTTTCTCCCTTTCACTCATCTCACATACAGCAGCAGGAATCATTTGCAGTAAGCACTATTTTCATCATGCCGTATCTGTTTGCAGTTCCCCACGGTCTCCCACATCAAATCCAAGTTGCCTGTGTGTCTGTCAAGGCCACTCTCTATTCCCTACCTCATCTATCATCTCCCACCGCACAGCCTTTTCCAGCCAGGCTAAACAATTTGCTTATCTCCTTCTCTCCTGTTTGTACAAGCCCTCCCCTCTCAGCCTAATTTATCTCTTTACCAATTCAAGACTTCCATTTCCGCTTCCTCTAATTAACCTCATCCAACCCATCCACCCAGCACTACTGCATTCCCTGTCCTTACACACACGTTTTGCATTCATTTTGCTCATCTGTACTTATTTACTTCTGTGGTATAAGTGTTCCCAAGTCTTTTCCATGTGTCAACATTATGGTTTATGTCATGATATCTGCCTTCTCAGAGATATGGTTCTTATAAATTGGACCTACAGAAATAGAATCTCCATTTTAACAAGCTTGAAGAGGCACACACATTGTTATAAGGCAGGTAAACCTTGCCAGTCTATTGCTACAGTGTGCAGGAATATCTTTTATTACTATTTTAAAATGTTATTTAAATAAAACAAATTTTGTAGCTAAATGCTCTTCAGACATTAACAATCTAACTGAGCAGGTAAGAAGTAGGCATTTGAAAGGACTTGAGAAAAGCCAGTCTATTATGTGAAGAAACTAACAAAAGTTGTTTATGGAGTAGATAATTCGGCAGCAATTAAAATAAGAGGAGAGGTTTCAAGGAAAACAGGATAAACCATAAGCTCAATTTAGGTGGGCAATTAGGAAAGCAAGCCATGCCCTTTCACAGGTCACGTCAGTGTGCCGAAGGCCAAGCAGCACAATTAACTTACACCTGCCACACCCACTCCCAAGTCACTAATATTGTGATTTCTCAAATGTTCTTAAAATGGTACGTGTTGCTCATATATACAAAGTATTCTTCCTCTAAAGTCAGCTTCTTTGCTAATGTGACAGGGACTTGAGAACACACAATCGTTCAGTATGAGCAGTGCACATTAGCAAAGTGGTCATACTGAGGACCGCTCTGAGTGTGAGGGCGTGTGTGTGTGTGTGTGTCCTGCATATAAAATATACAGAATTTGACACATCATTTACATGTGGGGGGGGTCATTAAAAGGGGAGTTTGTATGTAAAAAAAATAATACTAACAATAACATTGTCTCTAATGGATCAATCTACACTGATACTTTTCGGTCATTTCAGAGAAGTCCTTTTCTGCATCCAGTATAATGTACGTGCCTTCATGAACGTCAAGCACTGGCCCTGGACGAAACTCTTCTTCAAGATCAAGCCCCTGCTGAAGAGTGCGAAGACAGAGAAGGAGATGGCCACCATGAAGGAAGAGTTCCAGAAAACCAAAGATGAACTTGCCAAGTCAGAGGCAAAAAGAAAGGAACTGGAGGAAAAAATGGTGACTCTCTTGAAAGAGAAAAATGAGCTGCAGCTCCAGGTTCAATCTGTGAGTACTCTGTGTGCTGAATGCACCATGTCATGGAAGCTTTTCTGGAATTCACATGCACTCTGGATTTACAAATGGCCTTTTCTTGAAAAAGAAAATTTCTAGTTGCTTTTTTCAGTATTTCACTTAACTTTCAATATTCCTGTGAAGAAGTAAGGCACCAACTACTTCCAAATTGCAAATGGAAAATGGGAGATTGAAGAATTTATTTAACAATATCACAAATTTAATAGGCATGAAGGAAGCAGTTTAAAGGCAAGCCCCCAAATCTCAGTCATTTTACTCATCTGCCTTGCCTGCTTCATCCCAGTCTTAAGAACCCTATTTCCTGAATACAAGTGTATGAGATTGTATTTAAACTCATAAAAGACAGTTATTCTTATTTCTCTCTGTATCTCTTTTCCTCAACCCCCAGGATTTAGCTCAATAAATTCATTTGCAGTTACTTAAACTGAACTACCACGGTGGAAGACAGAGCTAGTGACCGCTGTGATTCTTCCTTTGATACTGATCCTGAGTTCTCAAGGCCTCTGTTTATTGGTTAAAGAAGAAGTTGTAATCAGAGTGGGGGTAGGCTTGGCATCAGCACTCTGGCCAAATACAACCTCCCATTTTCTTGGTCCAACAAGCCCAACAATGTCATGAAGAAATCTGTAAAAAAAAAAGGATAGTTTTCTTAAAATGTTTAAGCTATTTTCAACTTTTCCTTCTGACAAGTTCACTTATATGAAGGTTGCATTTTCCCAATCACAGCCTCTTCATCTTAACCTCTTTTCATAGGTATTATCATTAGTCAGTGAGTAAATATATACTGAGTGTATGACTATTAAAAATAAAAGCGGGGCTTCCCTGGTGGCGCAGTGGTTGAGAATCCGCCTGCCAATGCAGGGGACACGGGTTAGAGCCCTGGTCTGGGAAGATCCCGCGTGCCGCGGAGCAACTGGGCCCGTGAGCCACAATTACTGAGCCTGCGCGTCTGGAGCCTGTGCTCCGCAACAAGAGAGGCCGCGATAGTGAGAGGCCCGCGCACCGCGATGAAGAGTGGCCCCCGCTTGCCGCAACTAGAGAAAGCCCTCGCACAGAAACGAAGACCCAACACAGCCATAAAAATAAATAAAAATTAAAAAAATAAAAATAAAATAAATAAAATAAAAAAATAAAAGCAAAGGAACCCTGGAAGGCCTCATTATCAAAAGTTTTAGCATTTTAAAAACTTAAGATATAAACAAACACTGAGAAGTTAAAGAAATTCCCCAGCCCAGAGTAATAAGGTCGTGGCTGAACTGATTTTTATGAGTCCTTTAATCATTTATAAAAACCTCATTGAGTTATGTAGTTTCTCAAAATTACAAGTTCTTATATAGTCTAATACTCATTTTGAGACTAATAGGTAATTCTTAAAATGGAAATGGAAACCTTGGACAATTATACAGCACTGTTATGGTCTATCAGGGAGGTTCTGAGTACATGAAAAATGCTTCATGGAAATGTATTTATAGGCATAATCTTACGTAGTTTTCCTTTTTAAAATTCAATGTAGCAACTAGTTGTTTGAGGCAAGTAGGGAATGATCAAAACCAAAACTAACCAATTTGACTAAGTCAAAAATCTTTGAATATTATAGTTGAAATTCTCTTAGCAATCATTTATTCCAATCCTCTTAATTACATGAGATAATTGAGGGTAAGAGGAGTAAATCAATTTGCACAAGGTCATACATATGGAGGCAAATTTGGGACAAGAACCCAGGCTTCCTTTGGTCCTTCCACTCTTCTACACAATACTTTTTAAAATAGTCAATTGCTTCAATCCAGTCATTTTTCAGCCTAATTTGCTTCTAAATCTATAGTGCCATATCTAATTAGCTACATTTCTCCAGACAATGGAATGATGTTCAATTAATTTATATTCATACTGAAAAATTCATTAGCATTCAGTAAACACTACAACTTTGTGCAAAGAACAAGTTCAAAATAAGTAACAATTCTCTAAGCTCAGCAAATCTCTCCACAGGAAGCTGATGCCTTGGGCTGATGCAGAGGAGAGGTGTGAGCAACTGATTAAAAACAAAATCCAGCTGGTGGCAAAGATCAAGGAAGTGACTGAGAGAGCTGAGGATGAGGAAGAGATAGATCAATGCTGAGCTGACGGCCAAGAAGAGGAAATTGGAGGACGAATGTTCAGAACTGAAGAAAGACATAGATGACCTTGAGCTGACACTGGCCAAGGCTGAGAAGGAGAAACATGCCACAGAGAACAAGGTATGAAATATATTTGTATACAGCATATAGAGACTCTGCCATCTAACTAAGCTGCTTTAGAGCAGAGATAATCTCTTCCTTAACCTTTCTAGGTGAAAAACCTCACAGAAGAGATGGCAGGCCTGGACGAAGTCATAGCTAAGCTGACCAAGGAGAAGAAGGCCCTCCAGGAGGCCCATCAGCGGACCCTGGATGACCTGCAGGCAGAAGAGGACAAAGTGAACACCCTGAACAAAGCTAAAGCCAAGCTAGAGCAGCAAGTGGATGATGTGTGTTTTTAATACCCATTTGAAAGTTTTTTTTAATATACTTTCAATTTTTAACAAAGTTTATTTTCTCATTAGCTTGAAGGGTCTCTAGAACAAGAAAAGAAACTTCGAACGGATCTAGAAAGAGCCAAGAGGAAAGTGGAGGGTGACCTAAAATTGGCCCAAGAATCCATAGTAGATATAGAAAATGACAAACAACAACTTGATGAGAAACTTAAAAAGTAGGAACTCCAGAAAAAAGATTCTATGCAACATCATCTTTCAATTCGTATGGGTACTAATACGCCTTGTTCTTCTGTCTAAAGGAAAGAATTTGAAATCAGCAATCTGCTAAGCAAAATTGAAGATGAGCAGGCAGTAGAAATTCAACTACAGAAGAAAATCAAAGAGTTGCAGATGAGTCATCTCACCTCCATTTGTTTCTGCACCCAAAAAAACTGAAATTGAGATGAGTTCATGTTAATGTGCTGTGTCACTGCCAGGCCCGCATCGAGGAGCTGGAGGAGGAGATCGAGGCGGAGCGGGCCTCCCGCGCCAAAGCAGAGAAGCAGCGCTCGGACCTCTCCCGGGAGCTGGAGGAGATCAGCGAGCGGCTGGAAGAGGCCGGTGGGGCCACTTCGGCCCAGACTGAGATGAACAAGAAGCGGGAGCCGAGCTCCAGAAAATGCGCAGGGACCTGGAGGAGGCCGCCCTGCAGCACGAGGCCACGGCGGCCACGCTGAGGAAGAAGCACGCGGACAGTGTGGCCGAGCTGGGGGAGCAGATTGACAACCTGCAGAGGGTCAAGCAGAAGCTGGAGAAGGAGACGAGTGAGCTGAAGATGGAGACTGACGACCTTAGCAGTAATTCAGAGACCATTTCCAAAGCCAAGGTACCCAATACTGTCTTTAAATGAGCATAGTTAATAACCTGTAAGAACCCTCATTGTTCTCTGGCATTAAACACTGGTTTGTAGGCAGTTTATAGCACTGATCTAAAATTTTGTATTCTAATCTATTCCATTTTATTTCATTTTTTTAAAATACTGGATATAATTTGTTAAGATTATTTCCAAATCTACTTTAAGTATCAGTGTCAAGTATCACTGGGATAAATGAATGAGTTCCAACAATGAGCACTTTAGGGAGATTATGCACCCGTCATACTTGAATCCTAGCATGTTCCATAGAGTTGGTGCCATAAGTTTCTACTCACACTTGACATAAATTTATTCACTCTAAAAATATTTTAAGAATCCAGTGGTAACTTTTTTTTTTTTTTCACTGTATTCAATGTCTCATCTTTCACGGGTACATGTGCTGTAGGGAAACCTTGAAAAGATGTGCCGCGCTCTAGAAGATCAAGTGAGTGAACTTAAGACAAAGGAGGAAGAGCAGCAGCAGCTGATCAATGACCTGACGGCTCAGAGAGCACGCCTGCAGACGGAAGCGGGTAGAGATTTCCCTCAGTCCCGCAATTATGTACTAGACAAAAGCAATCCCAGGGGTTCTGAATTAACAGCAATACTCCCATATTAGAGGGGAGTAATCAACTATAGGAATTTGCTGAGCGGGTTAGAAGAAATAAAAAAAAGCAAGAAAGAATCAGCAGACTAGTTTATTTGTTACACTACAATAGCAATGCTGCTTTTTAATCTAGCCAATTCTGTAACAATATTTATAATTAGATAAAGTATATATTTGTCATATACATATAATTATATATACAAACTTTAGGCTTGTTTGTTTATGCCATGAACAAATTCCTTTACTTCGGTAATTCTTAGGTGAATACTCCCGACAATTGGATGAGAAAGATGCTTTGGTCTCTCAGCTTTCAAGGACCAAACAAGCATCTACGCAGCAGACTGAGGAGCTGAAATGTCAGCTAGAGGAAGAAACTAAAGTAAGTTTTACCAAAAGTATTCTCGACTGATCAAATCTAAACATATTCAGTTAGGTTCTCCTTTAAGTGTATAAATTAAATATCACTGAAGAAATGAATTTAAGTCACTGAACTCATACTTCCACAGGCCAAGAACGCCCTGGCCCACGCCCTGCAGTCCTCCCGCCACGACTGTGACCTGCTGCGGGGACAGTATGAGGAGGAGCAGGAAGCCAAGGCCGAGCTGCAGAGGGTGCTGTCCAAGGCCAACAGCGAGGTGGCCCAGTGGAGAACCAAATACGAGACGGACGCCATCCAGCGCACAGAGGAGCTGGAGGAGGCCAAGTGTGTACTGTGAACTCTAGAGGAGGGACATGACATGGTTTCCCAGCTGCCCAACTCAGCAACTCCCAGAAACAGCTGTGATGATGATGATAACATAACAAAAGCAGAAGCTACCCTAAGTGCCATACTGTGTCAAATACTATCCTATTATTAACTCATTTAGTTTTCATAGCAACATTACATTGCATTATTATTCGTATCCCTGTTTTACAGATGAGGAAATTGAGACTGTGAGAGGTTAACCAACTAACACAAGAGCATATGATTAATAAATAGTACAGCTGGGATTAGAACCAGACATTCTGATTCCAGAGACCACCTTCTTAAGTATTGTAGTACAAAGACAGATCTCTTAAAACTCATGTTGGAGGCCATCTGAACTGTGCATAATGTTCAGGGTTAGTCTGAATAAAGTAAAGCCTTAGTCTGGGTACAGACCAAAGGAGACCTTCAGGTAGATCTTCTAGAGCATTACGGCTAAAGGTTTTTGTGTACCTTAGGCATGTATAGTTGGCACACAATTGGGAGTAAAGCAAGAATGTAGACAATTCAGAAGGAATAAAAAGAAAAACCCTGCCTTTGCTTAGACTACATGAATTATCCTGATTTATTTATCCATTCCTCTCTCAGGTGAGACTGACCAAATATATATTATTAGAAGAAACTGGCTATTTTTCTCTAGGAAGAAAAGTATATAAAATAAAATGTAAAGTCTGAGAAAGCAAAAGAATATGCCCAGTATATCTGTGACCAATAAAATATCTAGTTAGTCTCAAATCCTTTTTGGAATGAGATGAGATATAAATCAATCAATAGAACTGCTCTGGCTAATCATTCTCCATACCATACTCAATCAGAAGCCCTGAAAATCCTGAAATCATATGCTGTAAGATACATACAATGTCAGCTCCAACAATGGCCTCTAACAATTCAAAAACAAAAAGGACTTGAGTCCAGTTGTTCACCACTTTGGACCTTTTCACAGTTTAATCCATCTGGAAAGCTGTTCTGGCTACCACAGTTTTGAAAACCATGCTACTTGACATTGTAGAAAAAGGACTATGAAAGGGGGTTGAGGAGTTTAGCACTTGCCCCTGTTCCTGACCTCTCTCCTTAACTGCCTGGCTAACTTTTCAGGAAGAAGCTGGCCCAGCGTCTGCAGGAAGCCGAGGAACACGTAGAAGCCGTGAACGCCAAATGCGCTTCCCTTGAGAAGACCAAGCAGCGGCTCCAGAATGAAGTGGAGGACCTCATGCTTAATGTGGAGCGGTCTAATGCTGCCTGCGCGGCTCTCGATAAGAAGCAAAGGAACTTTGACAAGGTGGCCCAACCTGCTCAAACTCCACCGATGTTTTACTTAGTCTCCCTTTCTCCTTCCATTAGCTGACAGTTTACCGCTTTTCAGGTCCTATCAGAATGGAAACAGAAGTATGAGGAAACCCAGGCTGAACTTGAGGCCTCCCAGAGGGAGTCCCGTTCTCTCAGTACTGAGCTGTTCAAGGTCAAGAATGCCTACGAGGAATCCCTGGAACAACTTGAAATGCTAAAGAGAGAAAATAAGAACTTGCAGCATGAGTGCTCTTGAACTTCCCTACCCTATATGGCCCTGGAAAGACCTTTCCATGTTATATCAGTCTGACCACTTCTCCCTTCTGTTCACCCACAGAGGAGATTTCGGACCTCACTGGGCAGATTGCTGAGGGAGGGAAGCAAATCCATGAACTGGAGAAAATAAAGAAGCAAGTGGAACAAGAGAAATGTGAAATTCAGGCTGCCTTAGAGGAAGCAGAGGTATGTATATTGATGTTGTGGGGGGAAAATCAAAGATAAACATTGGTAGAAACACCACTGTTTTCATTGGGCAATGGTACTATGAGATGGATCCATTATTACAGAGCAGGTGAGAATCTGAACTCATATAACCTTTATGAAGGGCAATTTGGCAATAGTTATCAAAAGTCTTAAAAATGTAATAATATGACCTATCAGTTCTATTTCTAAGAATCTATCCCAAGAAAATTATCCTAAATGTAGGCAAAGCTTACACACAAGATGTCCAATCCAAAAACAAGGTAAAGCAAACTATAGAACATCCATATGATGCAATTTTCTACAGCCATTAAATGTAGTTAATATGGGGAAATATTTATGGTAGAGGATAATTTTTAAAGCAAGACACACATTTGCATATACAATAGAACTTTATCATGTATAAATATATATAAATAGGAAAAAAACTAGAAAAAAATGTACCACATTAAAATTGTGCCTCTAAGTGGAGGCAAAATAGGAAGGTTTTGTTTTTATAAATTACCCCACATTCCACAATGGACACATATTTTGTAATCAAAAATATGGATATGTTTTAAAACTGAGAATTTCTACAACAGGAATCACATGAACATTTTAATTTATAGAATGGGAGAGAATTCCTGTTTACTACACATAAGTTTAATCATATAATTTTTGTTACTACTCATATGAATAATATTTGTATAGCACTTTATACTTTACAAAGCACCCTTATTACAGAGTTGCCCAATAAAGTCTATGACTGAATAAATTAAAGGATGATTTACCTAGTAGGGTCCTAGAGCTGTTTTATTATACTTTGTAATATTAGACAAACTGATATTAATAAGAGTTTGGCTCACAAGGGAATACCCTCCAAATATTCATTTTCCATTATTAATTGATTATTAATTAATTGATCACTGTTTTGTTAAGGCACCTCTTGAACATGAAGAGGGAAAGATCCTGCGTATCCAGCTGGAGTTGAACCAAGTCAAGTCTGAAGTTGATAAGAAAATTGCTGAAAAAGATGAGGAAATTGACCAGCTGAAGAGGAACCACCTTAGAGTCGTGGAGACCATGCAGAGCACACTGGGTGCTGAGATCAGGAGCAGGAATGATGCCCTGAGAGTCAAGAAGAAGATGGAAGGAGATCTGAATGAAATGGAAATCCAGCTGAACCACGCCAACCGCTTGGCAGCAGAGAGCTTGAGGAACTACAGGAACACCCAAGGGATCCTGAAGGTAGATGGGTCCACATTAACAGCCCAGACAAGTCAGGGAAGTGACCCGTCTCCCATTCATCACAACACCTTCTTGTTACACCATCCTTTTTTTTTTTCTTTTAACAAATTATACAGTTCATAGTATGGAGGTAGCTAAAAATAAATACACATAGAATATATATTTATTTATTTTTGGCTGCATTGGGTCTTTGTTGCTGCACGCAGGCTTTCTCTAGTTGCGTCGAGCAGGGTCTACTCTTCGTTGCGGTGTGTGGGCTTCTCATTGCGGTGTCTTCTCTTGTCGCGGAGCATGGGCTCTAGAGCGCAGGCTCAGTAGTTGTGGCACACGGGCTTAGTTGCTCCGTGGCATGTGGGATCTTCCCGGACCAGGGCTCGAACCCATGTGTCCTGCATTGGTAGGCAGATTCTTAACCACCGCGCCACCAGGGAAGTCCGAATATATTATTTTTAAAGAAACGTTCTATAAAAGAACAAACAGAAGCCCAGAGATAAGCTATGATATGAGAGAAATTAAAAGACTTTGGCACCAATAGGCCTGAGGTCAAGTCTTAGTTTTGTCACTTACTAGCTGCCTGATTTTAGGCAAGTTATTATAACCTCTCAGAACCTCTGTTTCTTCTACTAATTAAGAATGAAACTACCCACCTCATAGGGTTACTTGTGAGGATGAAGTGAGAAGACAGATGTCAAGTGCTGGGTACAGCATATGGAAAATGCTCCATAAATTATAGATACTGGTGACTCACACATGAAAAATAACAAGTTGATGGCATAAAACACAACAAGAATCAGTCTCCTGATAATCCTCTCTCACCTAAGCAGGTGACAGCCCCATTTTCATGCTCCTTCAAATGACAGGCCTGTCATTTCCCGTTCCTGGCACCAACCCATTCTTCCAGTTCATCTCCTGGGATGTTCACATCCTCTTCAGAGTGTCTAAGCCTTTTTATTAACTTAACAGGATACCCAGCTCCACGTCGATGATGCTCTCCGGGGCCAAGAGGACCTGAAGGAGCAGCTGGCGATCGTGGAGCGCAGAGCCAACCTGCTGCAGGCCGAGATCGAGGAGCTGCCGGCCACCCTGGAGCAGACGGAGTGGAGCAGGAAGATGGCAGAGCAGGAGCTCCTGGACACCAGCAAGCGCGTCCAGCTCCTGCACACCCAGGTGGGACCCTCACATCAAACAAATGCTGGTGTACTGTAAAGTGACGAATCAGAATTATAATATGGAAGTACTCTATTTTTATAAATATGTGTATATTTAAAAGGATGGGGGAGATGCTTTAAAATATTAATTGCAATTACCTAGAAGTGATGCGATTATAGATGATTTTTTGCTGTGTGTTCTTTTTAAGATTTTCTACCAAAACGGGGCAGGGGTATTACTTTTTTTATTTAAAAAGATTTGACTAGATTATTTTGAAAACCATGGTGTGGAATAAACTTGAATAAAGATATCTGTTGACTCCAAAATCTGAAAATGTTCCGCGTAGCGTTTCCCATCAGGAGCGCTTCAGCGTTCAGCACTGCTATGTTCACAGTCCCTGTGCCTTGCAGGACACTCAGCATCGCTGACCAGCCCGGGCGTTAAATGCAGTAGCACGCCCTAGTTATTCTGACAACCACAAATATCCACCCCCATACATTTCCAAATACCCACTGAGGTGATATTGCTTCCCTTAGAGAACCACTGGGTTGAAATTTTAAGAAAATGTTTCGTAAGAGTAATTCAGTATTCCCCAAGGGAGCAAACCATTCAAGCTAACAGAGAATAGATTCCTTCTAACTGAGAAACTCTCAGTGCCAGGCTCTCACAAAAAGAATCGACTCTTTTCTAATATTTCCAACCTTTTAAGGACAGAACACTAGCGATGTCTGGTTGACATATAATTGAAAGAGCAATTAACTAATATAGACATTCTTGAACCTCCATGTCCTTATGCATAAATCAGATGGACATTGGGGCAGTGGCGGGGCGGGGTAACCAACCTTGCAAATGATTAACATTTTGCACTGAACAAATATTTAAAGTTCAGTGAAATGTTGCCATTAGTCCCCTGCATAAGCCAACGAGTAAGACATTTGTAAAATCCCAAGTGTGCAAACTGCAGGTCTTGTAAATTTCCACTACTTTTAACAGAACACCAGCCTGATCAACACCAAGAAAAAATTGGAAAATGATGTTTCACAACTCCAGAGTGAAGTGGAAGAAGTAATTCAAGAATCGCGCAATGCAGAAGAGAAGGCCGAGAAGGCCATCACTGACGTGAACAAATGAGCATTTGTTTAACGACACTGTGTGTTACCTGCCATTACCAGGTTTATTATACTGGTTTATTTACTAATTAGGCGGCCATGATGGCCGAGGAGCTGAAGAAGGAGCAGGACACCAGCGCCCACCTGGAGCGGATGAAGAAGAACCTGGAGCAGACGGTGAAGGACCTGCAGCACCGCTTGGACAAGGCTGAGCAGCTGGCCCTGAAAGGCGGCAAGAAACACATCCAGAAGCTGGAGGCCAGGGTGGGTCTCTCAATCTCTCTGAATCCGGGAAGTGAAAACGGCACTCCCCCATCCTTCTCTCTTCTTGTATATTGACTCCCATCCTTATCCTGTGGCTGGGGACAGCCACCCAATATCGTCAGTAGGTCCTGAGTTAATTAACATCCCCCAAAACTGACTATATAAGTATCTTTCTTGATTGTAGGTACGTGAGCTTGAAGGAGAGGTTGAAAGTGAGCAGAAACGTAATGCTGAGGCTGTTAAAGGTCTGCGGAAACACGAGAGAAGAGTAAAGGAACTCACCTACCAGGTAAGGGGAAGAGCTTTCTAGAATATCCAGACTTCCTGCACAAAGGGAAATTGAAAACCTGGTGACTATGTGGTACTCACAAATAGCTACATGTTAACTTGATATACATAAGGGGCAAATGACACAATCACCTATCACAGACCCTTTCCTAAGCTAGGAAAATCAGGAAGGCCTTTAGAAAATCGTGTAAGTGAGGAAAGAATACAGGTTTCAAAGACAGATAAACTGGTGTTAGTCCTACTTTGGCCTCTTACTTTTTAAACTCGGATAGGTTACCTAACACTCTCAACCTTAATTCATCACCTGTAAAATAGAATAAAAACATCTACTCACCAGAGTAGGGAGGTAAGGATTAGAGACGTGTATAACTCTCCAATATAGTGCCTGCACACAGTGGACATTTAACAAGAGTGGCTACTGTTAATACTATGAAGGAAGCCTCAGAGTTGACCACATTTACCCCAGGCCCACCTGCCATCATATCAAAGTGATTTACTTCACCACCTGTAGTGGGTTGATTTTGTTGGATTCAATGCAGACCATTTTTTTCAAACTTCCAGACTGAGGAAGACCGCAAGAATGTTCTCAGGCTGCAAGACCTGGTAGATAAATTACAGGCAAAGGTGAAATGATACAAGAGACAAGCTGAGGAGGCTGTAAGTATCTTTAAGCCCTTGAGGGAAGAAGGAAACTTCATTGGGGGTAGAAAGTATATTAAGAGAATGTGTTAATGAGAAAGAAAGAGACCAAGTAAGAATATGTCATTCTTATTTTAAGAGAGATGATATAAATATGAATTTACCCCCAAATCCTAATTATAGAATAAGACCACAGGACGAGATATTTTTATTATTAAGCAATTTGTAGGGGTTGGGGGGAAAAAAGAAAATTCCAAATAACCCACCTTACTTGATAGCTGCAAAGAATATCCAGCAGAAAATCTAACACCATGATAAATATTCCTCTCCCTCTAGAAATGCACAAAATCAATTGTTCCCAAAAGCCAAACAGAAATCTTTTACCCCAGCTGACTCCTTCCCTCACTACCACTGTCATCAGCAGGGACTTATCCCTGCACATTCGCTGTAGCAAATTAGGATGTGTTGGGAGATTCTCCAGCTTCACTTTTCCTGGTTGTTCCCCACTCTTCCAGACACAATGTAGTGGGTAAGAGGTAAGAAAAGGGAACACGAAAGGGAGAGGCAAGAATGGTAGTAAGTGCAACCAACAAAGGGCATACTTTCTTCCTATCCCCATCCCCCCACCCGCAGCGTCTCTGTATACCAGAGTCAAAATATATGGCAAAAACACTTCAACTGGGATTTTCCCGAAGTTAGAATTTGACCTTACATTTACTGTCTAACCTCTGTGAGCGAGCGCACATGGGTCTCTTCCTCCTTTCCACTCAGTCCATACATCGTAAATAGACTTCACGTATACATGGGTTTGACATAATGAGCTCGTCTCTTCCATTTCAAAACTATTTCTTCTTTCATTCTTTAGAGTAAAAAATGTAATTGAAGTTACAAGTTCTGTCTGGATTTGAAATCAGATATGACAAACCGTAAGAAGGAAATATCTGAGTTGAGGAAATAATCCTGTTTGTGACAAGTGCAATGAGAACCACCAAGTCTAACTCTCACATCTTTATTCTTAGGAGGAACAATCCAATGCTAATCTTGCCAAATTCCGCAAGCTCCAGCACGAGCTGGAGGAGGCCGAGGAACGGGCTGACATTGCCGAGTCCCAGGTCAACAAGCTGCGGGTGAAGAGCCGGGAGATTCACACACAAGTCAGTGCAGAGCGAACACATCTGCCTGATGCTGCCAAGGGGCTGAAGAAATGCACAACATGTGCTATTTTGGGTCACTTGCTTTGTGATGTTTTTCTCTTCATGTTGAATAAATAAAAACTACAGTGAACTGATAAACTGAACCAGACTCATTTACTTCCAAAATTATTTACTCTCAAACACAGTTCTCACCTAGCTATTATTATTCTAACATTATATATGGCTTTGTGGAACATTCAATATCTGTACCTCCCTCACCACCCCGCATCCCCTTTCCCATCTCCAGCTCCACCACACACACACACACAATTATCTTTTACTGGACTTAATTTTATTAAGTCTCTCTAGATTGTTACAAATTACTAAGGAAACCACTCACTGAGGTTACCCCTTCAGACAGGACACACTCATACACCCACTCCACAGGTGGTTACTGAGCATCTACTATGCGCCGGGCACTGCTCTCAGTACTATGGGAATAGCAGTGAACAAAGCATAGTTCCCTCCCTCTGGGAACTTATATTCTGCAAGGAAAGAAAGGCAGTCAACAAATAAGAAGCTGTGTCTACTATATTTAAAATAGATAATCAACAAGAACCTAGTGTATAGCACAGGGAACTCGGCTCAGTATTCTGTAATAACCTAAACGGGAAAAGAATTTGAAGAAGAATGGATACTTGTATGGGTATAAGTGAATCACTCTGCTGTTCACCTGTAACTAACACATCATTGTTAATCAACTACACTCCAACATAAAATTTTTGTAAAAAGATCTACAAAAAAAATAAGAAGCTGTGTAATGCGTCACGTAAGTGCTCATGAGAAATAAAAAAAGTAAGAGGGAGGCAGTTAGTACTTTGTAGAGAGGAGTCAAGCAAGGCCTCTCTAAGAAAAACACATTTGAGCTGAGACCTGAAGGAAGCAAGAGTATTCCAGGCAGAGGGAACAAAAGAAAATGCAAAGGCCCTGAGGCAGGGGCAGTTTGGCATGTCCCAGGGACAGGAAGGAGGCCAGCAGGGCTAGAGGAGAATGAGCAAGATAGTTACAGCATAAGACAGGAACCTGGGGCCCCAGGGATCATGTAGGGCTTCAGGGCCACCTGAGGACTTCTTTCTTCACTCAGAGTGAGATGGGAAATCTTTGGAGTGTTTTGAGCAGAGGAGTGATATTAACACACATTTTAAAAGAATCACTCTGGGGACTTCCCTGGTGGCGCAGTGGTTGAGAATCTGCCTGCCAATGCAGGGGACACGGGTTCGAGCCCTGGTCCTGGAAGATCCCACATGCCGCGGAGCAACTAAGCCCATGCACCACAACTACTAAGCCTGTGCTCTAGAGCCCGCAAGCCACAACTACTGAGCCCGCATGCTGCAACTACTGAAGCCCTCACACCTAGAGCCCGTGCTCCTCAACAAGAGAAGCCACCGCAATGAGAAGCCTCTGCACCGCAAGGGAGAGTAGCCCCCTCTCGCCGCAACTAGAGAAAGCCCGTGCGCAGCAAAGAAGACCCAACACAGCCAAAATGAATAAATAAATAAGTCTTAAAAAAAAAAAAAAAGAATCACTCTGCTGCATTGAGAATACACTGAAGGAGGCAGAGGTAGAAACTGTGAGACCAGTTAGGAGCCTACTGCAAAATAAAAGATAAAGAGTGACAGTGGCTTAGACCAGAGAGATAGGCACTGGGAGATGACGAGAAGCAGATGGATTCTAGATGTACTGTGAAGGTAGCGCACATAGGGTTTTCTGACAGATTGGATGGATGAGTGGGTGAGAGAGAGAGAGAGAGAGAGAAAGGACTTATGAAAAGAGGAAGAATAAAACAAGAAAGATTTAGTGCAGTATAAACATGAGGAGTTTGGTATCTAGAAAGAGAGGAAGCAGTAGAACAAAAGTGCAATCTAGACAAAAATTGTACTTTATGCACTCCTGTCCCTCTTCCACCTTCTACCATCCACACTCCCTTGCCTCCCAACCCCTATCAGCCTCACTCCTTTACAGTATAAACTGCACAGGCCTCAATCGCAAAAATGTCTAAAATTAATAACAGTTTTAAACAAAAAAATTCAAAATACTCTCCTAAATTAAAGTTTGGATCAAAGAGGAAACCAAAAGTAGAATCACAAAAACTTCTAGAAGTAAACATAAGAGTAAATCTTTGTGACCTTGGTTTACACAAAGATTTCTTAGATGCCAACACCTAAAGCACAAGCCATGAGAGAAAAAATTGATAAACTGGATTTCATCAAAATTCAGTTTCCGCACTTTGAAAAACACTGTTAAACAGAATGAAAGGACAAGCCACCGACTGAGAAAAAGTATTTGCAAATTATACCCCTGATAAAGGACTTGTGTCCAGAATACATACAGAAATCTATATCTTCACTAAAAAGAAAACAAATCACCTAATTTTTAAAGAGCCAAAAGATTTAAACAAACATTTCACCAAAGAAGATATACACAGAGCACATGAAAAATGCTCATCATGAATCATTAGGGGACTAATAATTAAAACATAATGAGATATCACAACACACCTATTACAATGACTAAAAGTCCAAGTGTTGGCCAAGAGGTGGAGGTACTGGACCTCTCACACCGGCTAGTGGTCATGTAAAACAGCATAACCATTTTGGAAAACAGTTTGGCAGCCTCTTAAAAAGTTAAGAAATTACCCATTTGTTCCAGTCGTTCCACTTCTAGGTATTTATTCAAGAGAAATGAAAACGTATGTCCACACAAATATTCACAGCATATTTATCTGTAATAGCCCCAAACTGAAAACCACCCAAATGGCCATTAACAGGTGAATGGATAAACACATTGTGGTAAATCCATATAATGTAATACTACAAAATGATAAAAATAAACTATTGGGCTTCCCTGGTGGCGCAGTGGTTAAGAATCCGCCTGCCAATGTAGGGGACACGGGTTCGAGCCCTGGTCCAGGAAGATCCCACATGCCGTGGAGCAACTAAGTCCATGCACCACAACTACTGAGCCTGTGCTCTAGAGCCCGAGAGCCACAACTACTGAAGCACACGCACCTAGAGCCCGTGCTCCACAACAAGAGAAGCCACCACAATGAGAAGCCCGCACACCGCAACGAAGAGTAGCCTCCGCTCGCCGCAACCAGAGAAAAGCCCGCCCGCGGCAACGAAGACCCAACGCAGCCAGAAACAATAAATAAATAAAATAATAAAATAAATAAATTTTTTTAAAAAAATGATGAAAATAAACTATTAACACACACAAAAACATGGATGGATCTCAAAATAATAATGCTGATGGAAAGTAGCCAGACCAAAAAAGTGTAGACTCTATTATTCCATTTATATAAAATTCTAGGGGAAAAAAATGAATCTATAGTGACTGAAAGCTGACTAGTGGTTGCCTAGGGACAGAGAGGCAGGATTTATGGGAGGCACAGAAGGACAGTAGGATGTATTACAAAGGACCAGGAGGAAACTTTGCGGGTGATGGACATGTTCATTATCTTGATTCAGATGATGGTGTCACAGTGTCTACATATGTCGAGACTCTTTAAATATGTACAGTTCGTTATACATCAATTATATCCCCATAAAGCTGTTAAAATTTTTCATTGGGGGAAATACTACAATTATAGTGCTTTGGGAAAATAATAATTAGGATACTGTATGTCCAACTTTAAAGCCAGAGTTATAATTTTTGATAGGAACTACATTAAATCTATTTACCAGTTTGGGGAAAATTAGCTTACTTAATATGTTGATTCTTCCAATTCGTGAATAAAGTATGTTTTTCCATTTATTCAGATCCTCTTCAATTTCTGTCTTCCTTGTTTTACAGTTTCCAGCATACAAGTCCTGTACATGTTTTGTTAGATTTACACCTAAATTCTTCTTTTTCTTTCTTTTTGTTTTTAAGTAATTGTATACTGTATTGTATTTCTTTGTTTTTTTTTTTTTTTTTTTTGGCTGCATTGGGCCTTTGTTGCTGCACGCAGGCTTTCTCTAGTTGCAGCGAGCGGGGGCTACTCTTCATTGCGATGCGCAGGCTTCTCACTGCGGTGGCTTCTCTTGTTGTGGAACACGGGCTCTAGGCACACGGGCTTCAGTACTTGTGGCTCTCGGGCTCTAGAGCATAGGCTCAGTTGTTGTGGTGCACGACCTGAGTTGCTCCATGGCATGTGGGATCTTCCCGGACCAGGGATCAAACCTGTGTCCCCTGCACTGGCCGGCAGATTTTTAACCACTGCGCCACCAGGGAAGTCCCTGTATTTCTAATTTTGGTGTCCACATGTTCACTGCTAGCATACAGCCTAAAGAAATACAACTGATTTTTGTATGTTTATGTTATACCCTGAAACCCTACTGAACTCACTTCATAGTTCTGAGTTTGGGGGGAAATTCTTTGGGATTTTCTACATCAACAATCATGTACCTCAGAAAACAACCACTTAAGGTGAATCTAAATTAATTAAAATGAAGTTCAAAATTACACAGTAAATTGTGGGGAAAAAGTCTGATTGGGATTTTATCATAAAAATCAAGCCAGAACTACTGAAATAAATTTATTTTCTCTTATACTTCACAAGATTTACATTATAACTGCATCTCTGTTAATTCTTAGAACAAAGAATGAATCAATGTTGGAGTTGGGAGAAAAGGAACATCCTTCTCACAATCTTGTATGATGTGGCACCCTTTATGTTTAACTTTTGCAATGCAATCATAAAGAATGTCCTTTTTTGCAAAAACTGTATGATGTCTTCATTGATATTTTAAGGGTCTTCCTAATCCTTTGATCCTAAACTCACTCCCTTGAAGCACTTATTGGATCATCATTGTCCATGTTCAGAGTTTTATAATTATTAACTAGTTCAGTGCTGCTGCATCACCCTGGCCAGTGGCTTTGCAAAATTCAAGCAGGTTTCTAATACCACTTTCATCAACTTCATTAAATTCTGAAAATTTTGCAGTATTTGCCATTTTATTTTGCAGTCATGTTGCACTGACTATTGCATATTTACAACACCTGATAATCAGTATGCTCATGTACTAGGGAATAACAAAACTGACTCCACATCAGATCTGTTTCTTTTACTTTAACCTTTGTACTTTGTTTTTGCTACAACTTAATGTTGCCTATAGCCTGAAATATACAGGATAGCCAATTCTCAAGGCTCTGGCCTTTACAGGTGTAACACTTTTCCATTCATAGAGAGATAAAAAGTTGCAGAACAGAGAATAACGTTTGTCTTGTTGGAGGTTTACAGGAACACCATGACCTGACCTAAGTGGACAGCTACAAGAACAAAGGATTCCGACACCAAGTTTGCAACAGCTAACAACACTCCCTCCCCTTTTAGTATAAAAAAAGCCTGAATTCTACCTCGGGGAAGATGGTTCTAGCCCATCTTACCTGAGGACCCTAGCCCACCATCTTCTCGGTCTGCTGGCTTTCCGAATAAAGTCACTATTCCTTGCCCCAACCACTCGTCTCTCGATTTGTTGACCTGTTGTGCGGCAAGCAATATGAGCTTGGGCTCCGTAACGATCATTAGAGAATACTTATTGTTTTCTTATGCCACATCACTACTGTGGAGACTCTAATAACAGGCATTGTACTACTGCAAACCTTAAAACAGTCATACCCTTTGCCCAGAAATTCTATTCTATAAATATCGTCAAGATATGCATAAACATATGCACACATATGTTTACAGGAATATTTAAAAGAAAAAAAAATTAGTGCACCCTAAGTGCCCCAAAATAGAAAACTGAGTACAGTCATAGGATGGAACGATATGTAACTATTAAAAATCATGATGTAGAAGAAGAGTTAATATCATGGTAAAATTTCCCATAATCTGTTAAGTTGCAAAGGCAGAATACAAAACCATGCTTACAGGCTGATACCCTAATTGTGTATTTGTTTAAAGCACGTGTTTAAAAAAAAAAAAAAAACTGTGTATGTGTTTACAAACATAAAAAAAAGTGTAAAAGGACTTAATCCAAATTCCGGCAGAGATTACTTCTATACTAAAATCTTAGGAGTGATTTAAATTTCTCCTTCAGTATGTTTGATTATGTTTTTCAATCTTTCTACAATGTGTACCTCACTTTGGGAATTTTTTTAAAGGCTCGTATTTTTTAAATACAATAACTAAAAGGAACATGCTTCTTAAGAGGACTTCATACCTAATTCTCATCAAAGACATGGGTATAACTGACAAGAGAAAGGTGCAGAGGAGAGGGTCATTTGATGGACAAGACCATTAGCACAACTACTAAAAGCTGTTGCCTTTCAGCCAAGTTTTCCGTAAGCATTACCATTCCAGGCCTAACACAGCAGCTGTCGGTGAGCAAACTTAAATTCTGCCTCCTGGCTGTGACAGAGGTTTGGGCACATGTTACATTGACACCAGTGTCCCCAGGCACCTTCACTGCAGACTTAGTCGGTCCCATTTTCCTAAGTGGGAGGCTGAAGAATCAGCTGTGGGCAGATGCAAAGAACCTTACTTCCTTAAGGATGGAATTTACCAGCCCGATTCCTCCCTCCTGCCTCCAAGCGCCACCAAGATGCTGCTTCCGGAGCCCACGAGAGAAAAAGAAAGCCTCTTCGCTGATGAAGGAGAAAAACATTCCCCTTGGGGAACACACCCAAAACAGGGCTTTTCTTATATTACAGTAGCCTGACCTTCCCAAGAGGGCGGGCTATTTTCTCAGCTCCTCACAGAAACAACGGCTTATGGCTCTCTCTCGGGGAAACTGAGGTACAACACAGGCGGAGCCCTCAAAGTATGAAAAATGTTGTTAAGAGGATGGATGGGAAAGGTGGTATCTTTGGAGCAACAGAATCATATTTTTTTCCGGTATATTCTGAAAAATAATTCTATTGATACCCACAGTTTTTAGTACCCAAAAATGGATTTAGCCCTATATATTACATAAGTACATGTATATGCAATGTAATAAAACGCCTACAAACGTACTGAAAAACTTCAAATGGAATTTGGTGACTTGAGACTTTTCAGAAATTTCCTTGCAGCCCAGTCACGTCAAGAGCCGGGGGTTCGAATTCCCTCGCCACTTCCGGCTTCACACCCTCCCACCACACGCACAGTTAAGCTCTGGAATCGCGGAGCTGACGAGAAACGCCTGCCTCTCTCACAAACTCCAAACATACACTCACCGGCCAGGGCCCCTCAGCGTCTCCAGGCTGGTCCCAACCCTGGCGGAATCACTTCCAGCCTTTCCTTCCCCGGTGGCGCACTCCTCCCATGATGCCCCGGGGCACACCCCTCCCATGATGCCCCAGGGCGCACCGGAAGCAACTCCTCACCTCTCTGGGAAATTGAAACCGCCTTTCTTCTCGGTAGTTACCGGCTGTTTCCTTGGAAGTCGACGGCTGCTGATTTTTTCACGTGTTTTCAATACTGTGATCCACCCACCCTCCCCGAACTAGATGGTAAGCTGTTTGAGAGAACCAACTTCTAATCCCCAATGCCTGGAACGGTGTCTTTATAAGCCATTTGCTAAATGAAGAGCAGCTAAACGTTTTGTTTGACAGAGTGAAGCAAAGCTGAGTAGAAAAACAGCAGATAACAGAGCCAACGCTCAGCAGAGAATATGGAAGAATAGCGTTACCTTTATAATAACAGCTGGCATTTAAAACCCTAAATCCTTACCTTAGTTTGCAAGGCTCTAAGCATCTGGCCCCTAGCCGCTTCTGCCACTTCATTCCTTGCTACTGTATCCCTGGCTCCTTTCATCCCTGCCCTACTGGCCTTTATTCTGTTCCTGTGCAGGCAAGTTCCCCTCCCAGAGCCTTTGCATTTGTTTCCTCTGCCTGGAATACTGTGCCCCGTTGATATTCTCCTGGCTTGCTCTTCCTCTAAGTGCTCAAATATCATCTCTTTAGAGAAACTTATCCTGATTGATCCATTTCAAACCCACACGGCCACTGTTTCCTTATCCTAATTTTCCTTTCCTTCAGAGAATTTATCACTCATTGACATTTGATATCTGTTTGTTTGTTCTCTGTCCCCACATACACACACACTAGAATAGAGTTTCCATGAGGGCAGAGACTTTGCCTGTTCTGTTCCCTAGTGCTTAAAATCTTCCCAGCATGTAGTAAGCCCTCAATGAATGTTTGATGAATAAACAATTGAATACGTGCATGCTCCCTGTTACCGGCTCTGTGCATTACAGCTTCAAAATTAGCAATTCCATATGTGAATTTCATCACCATCCTGGTTTTGTGAGAGATCTCAAGCTGGTTCCATCTAGCCCCATCTTGGTCAAGTTTGAGGATTTTGCCATCATACCCCCAACCACCTTTTGGGTAGGGTGATAAATTTATCTGGGTTTGCCCAGGACTGTCCTGATTTTAAAACTGAAGTCTCAGGAATCTCTTCAATTCCAAGCAAATTAGGAAGGTTGGTCACCCTGCTTTGAGGTATCTAGGCTCCATCTTCCTCGTCTTGTTTTATTGTTGTGAGTGTGTGGAATGAGGGGGTGGGGGGTGGGTGGTGGCGGTGACTTAAGAGTGTTCTGGGCCATCTGGAGAGGAAATTGGCTATATGTAGTGGGTAGAATGGGAGGGCTGGATGGCCAGTAGTGAGGCTGTGGTCAGCTGATGGGCCTTACCAAACAGCAACAAAAAAGAGATGAAAGAACAACATAGAAGATGCTGTCCTGGCTTCCAGAGCCCTCTGGCACAGGCAATGGTTGGTACATTCTCTAGAGAAAGGTCCTGGCTTCTAAGTCTCAGGCTCTGCTGTTGACATGGCCTCACCCACTCCATGTCACTTTCAAAAAGTAGCCTATCATGCATTTATTAACTCAGTTGTCACAAGAACCCCATGAGTTAGGTATTGTTATTATCCCCATTTTACAGATGAAGAAACTGAGGCTCAGAAAAGTAGAATAAGTTGCGCAAATTCAAATAGTTTAAATAGTGAAGTCAGGATTTGAACCTCAGTATTCTGACTCTCAAAGTCCACTCTTAGTCACTACATTATCATGCAGCTCTTAACAATGTAAATATGCATTTGGGTTATGCCTAGCCAAGGGCATAAAATCTCTTTTTTTTTTTTTAGGCTATGTTGTTTCATACCCCAACAGTTGAAATTAAAAGTAATTGGGGACACCGGAGAAGATGGCGGAAGAGTAAGACGCGGAGATCACCTTCCTTCCCACAGATACAGTAGAAATACATCTACACGTGGAACTGCTCCTACAGAACACCCACTGAGCGCTGACAGAAAACGTCTGACCTCCAAACAGGCAAGAAACTCCCCCCGTACTTGGGTAGGGCAAAAGAAAAAAGAAATAACAGAGACAAAAGAATAGGGACGGCACCTGCACCAGTGGGAGGGAGCTGTGAAGGAGGAAAGATTTCCACGCACTAGGAAGCCCCTTCGCGGGCAGAGACTGCGGGTGGCAGAGGGGGGAAGCTTCGGAGCCACGGAGGAGAGCGCAGCCACAGGGGTGTGGAGGGCAAAGCGGAGAGATTCCCGCACGGAGGAGCGGCGCCGAGCAGCACTCACCAGCCCGAGAGGCTCGTCTGCTCCCCCGCCGGGGCGGGCGGGGCTGGGAACTGAGGCTCGGGCTTCGGTCGGATCGCAGGGAGAGGACTGGGGCTGGCGGCGTGAACACAGCCTGAAGGGGTTAGCGCACCACAGCTGGCTGGTAGGGAGTCCGGGAAAAAGTCTGCAGCTGCCGAAGAGGCAAGAGACTTTTTTTTGCCTCTTTGTTTCACGGCGCGCAAGGAGAGGGGATTCAGAGCGCCGCCTAAACAAGCTCCACAGACGGGCGCGAGCCGCAGCGATCAGCGCGGGCCCCAGAGACGGGTGTGAGACGCTGGGGCTGCTGCTGCCGCCTCCAGAAATCCTGTGTGTGAGCACAGGTCACTCTCCACACCGCCCCTCCCGGGAGCCGGTGCAGCCCGCCACTGCCAGGCTCCCGTGATCCGGGGACAACTTCCCCGGGAGAACGCACGGTGCACCTCGGGCTGCTGCAACGTCACGACGCCTCTGACGCCGCAGGCTCGCCCCGCCTCCTCTGTACCCCTCCCTCCCCCCGGCCTGGGTGAGCCAGAGCCCCCGAAGCAGCTGCTCCTTTAACCCCGTCCTGTCTGGGTGGGAACAGACGCCCTCAGGTGACCTACACGCAGAGGCGGGTCCAAATCCAAAGCTGATCCCCAGGAGCTGTGCGAACAGAGAAGAGAAGGGGAAATCTCTCCCAGCAGCCTCAGAAGCAGCGGATTAAAGCTCCACAATCAACTTGATGTGCCTGCATCTGTTGAATACCTGAATAGACAATGAATCATCCCAAATTCAGGAGGTGGACTTTCGGAGCAGGATATATTAATTTTTCCCCTTTTCCTTTTTTTTGTGAGTGTATATGTATATGCTTCTGGGTGAGATTTTGTCTGTATAGCTCTGCTTTATAATAGCTTTATTTTACTTCACTATATTATAGCCTCTTTCTTTCTTTCTATTTTTTCTCCCTTTTACTCTGAGCCGTGTGGATGAAAGGCTCTTGGTGCTCCAGCCAGGCATCAGGGCCGTGCCTCTGAGGTGGGAGAGCCAACTTCAGGACACTGGTCCACAAGAGACCTCCCAGCTCCACGTAATACCAAACGGCGAAAATCTCTCAGAGATCTCCATCTCAACATCAAGACCCAGCTTCACTCAACGACCAGCAAGCTACAGTGCTGGACACCCTATGCCAAACAACTAGCAAGACAGGAACACAGCCCCATCCATTAGCAGAAAGGCTGCCTAAAATCATAATAAGGCCACAGACACCCCAAAATACACCACCAGACGTGGACGTGCCCACCAGAAGACAAGATCCAGCCTCATCCACCAGAACTCAGGCACTAGTTCCCTCCACCAGGAAGCCTACACAACCCACTGAACCAACCTTAGCCACTGGGGACAGATACCAAAAACAACGGGAACTACGAACCTGCAGCCTGTGAAAAGGAGACCCCAAACACAGTAAGATAAGCAAAATGAGACGACAGAAAAACACACAGCAGATGAAGGAGCAGGGTCAAAACACACCAGACTTAACAAATGAAGAGGAAATAGGTAGTCTACCTGAAAAAGAATTCAGAATAATGATAGTAAGGATGATCCAAAATCTTGGAAATAGAATAGACAAAATGCAAGAAACATTTAAGAAGGACGTAGAAGAACTAAAGAGGAACCAAGCAATGATGAAAAACACAATAAATGAAATTAAAAATACTCTAGATGGGATCAATAGCAGAATAACTGAGGCAGAAGAAAGGATAAGTGACCTGGAAGATAAAATGGTGGAAATAACTACTGCAGAGCAGGATAAAGAAAAAAGAATGAAAAGAACTGAGGACAGTCTCAGAGACCTCTGGGACAACATTAAACGCAACAACATTCGAATTATAGGGGTCCCAGAAGAAGAAGAGAAAAAGAAAGGGACTGAGAAAATATTTGAAGAGATTATAGTTGAAAACTTCCCTAATATGGGAAAGGAAATAGTTAATCAAGTCCTGGAAGCACAGAGAGTCCCATACAGGATAAACCCAAGGAGAAACACGCCAAGACACATATTAATCGAACTGTCAAGAATTAAATATAAGGAAAACATATTAAAGGCAGCAAGGGAAAAACAGCAAATAACACACAAGGGAATCCCCATAAGGTTAACATCTGATCTTTCAGCAGAAACTCTGCAAGCCAGAAGGGAGTGGCAGGATATACTTAAAGTGATGAAGGAGAAAAACCTACAACCAAGATTACTCTACCCAGCAAGGATCTCATTCAGATTTGATGGAGAAATTAAAACCTTTACAGACAAGCAAAAGCTGAGAGAGTTCAGCACCACCAAACCAGCTTTACAACAAATGCTAAAGGAACTTCTCTAGGCAAGAAACACAAGAGAAGGAAAACACCTACAATAACAAACCCAAAACATTTAAGAAAATGGGAATAGGAACATACATATCGATAATTACCTTGAATGTAAATGGATTAAATGCTCCCACCGAAAGACACAGGCTGGCTGAATGGATACAAAAACAAGACCCATATATATGCTGTCTACAAGAGACCCACTTCAGACCTAGAGACACATATAGACTGAAAGTGAGGGGATGGAAAAAGATATTCCATGCAAATGGAAATCAAAAGAAAGCTGAAGGAGCAATTCTCATATCAGACAAAATAGACTTTAAAATAAAGACTATTACAAGAGACAAAGAAGGACACTATATAATGATCAAGGGATCGATCCAAGAGGAAGGTATAACAATTGTAAATATTTATGCACCCAACATAGGAGCACCTCAATACATAAGGCAAATACTAATAGCCATAAAAGGGGAAATCGACAGCAACACAATCATAGTAGGGGACTTTAACACCCCACTTTCACCAATGGACAGATCATCCAAAATGAAAATAAATAAGGAAACACAAGCTTTAAATGATACATTAAACAAGATGGACTTAATTGATATTTATAGGACATTCGACCCAAAAACAACAGAATACACATTTTTGTCAAGTGCTCATGGAACATTCTCCAGGATAGATCATATCTTGGGTCACAAATCAAGCCTTGGTAAATTTAAGAAAATTGAAATCGTATCAAGTATCTTTTCCGACCACAATGCTATGAGACTAGATATCAATTACAGGAAAAGATCTGTAAAAAATACAAACACATGGAGGCTACACAATACACTGCTTAATAACGAAGTGATCACTGAAGAAATCAAAGGGGAAATCAAAAAATACCTAGAAACAAATGACAATGGAGATACGACGACCCAAAACCTATGGGACGCAGCAAAAGCAGTGCTAAGAGGGAAGTTTATAGCAATACAAGCCTACCTCAAGAAACAGGAAACATCTCGAATAAACAACCTAACCTTGCACCTAAAGCAATTAGAGAAAGAAGAACAAAAAAACCCCAAAGCCAGCAGAAGGAAAGATCAGGTCAGAAATGAAAAAGAAATGAAGGAAACAATAGCAAAAATCAATGAAACTAAAAGCTGGTTCTTTGAGAAGATAAACAAAATTGATAAACCATTAGCCAGACTCATCAAGAGAAAAAGGGAGAAGACTCAAATCAATAGAATTAGAAATGAAAAAGGAGAAGTAACCACTGACACTGCAGAAATACAAAAGATCATGAGAGATTACTACAAGCAACTCTATGCCAATAAAATGGACAACCTGGAAGAAATGGACAGATTCTTAGAAATGCACAAACTGCCAAGATGGAACCAGGAAGAAATACAAAATATGAACAGACCAATCACAAGCACTGAAATTGAAACTGTGATTAAAAACCTTCCAACAAACAAAAGCCCAGGACCAGATGGCTTCACAGGTGAATTCTATCAAACATTTAGAGAAGAGCTAACACCTATCCTTCTCAAACTCTTCCAAAATATTGCAGAGGGAGGAACACTCCCAAACTCATTCTACGAGGCCACCATCACCCTGATACCAAACCAGACAAAGATGTCACAAAGAAAGAAAACTACAGGCCAATATCACTGATGAACATAGATGCAAAAATCCTCAACAAAATACTAGCAAACAGAATCCAACAGCACATTAAAAGGATCATACACCATGATCAAGTGGGGTTTATCCCAGGAATGCAAGGATTCTTCAATATACGCAAATCAATCAATGTAATACACCATATTAACAAATTGAAGGAGAAAAACCATATGATCATCTCAATAGATGCAGAGAAAGCTTTCGACAAAATTCAACACCCATTTTTGATAAAAGCCCTGCAGAAAGTAGGAATAGAGGGAACTTTCCTCAACATAATAAAGGCCATATATGACAAACCCACAGCCAACATTGTCCTCAATGGTGAAAAACTGAAACCATTTCCACTAAAATCAGGAACAAGACAAGGTTGCCCACTCTCACCCCTGTTATTCAATATAGTTTTGGAAGTGTTAGCCACAGCAATCAGAGAAGACAAAGAAATAAACGGAATCCAAATCGGAAAAGAAGTAAAGCTGTCACTATTTGCAGATGACATGATACTATACATAGAGAATCCTAAAGATGCTACCAGAAAACTCCTAGAGCTAATCAATGAATTTGGTAAAGTAGCAGGATACAAAATTAATGCACAGAAATCTCTTGCATTTCTATACACTAATGACGAAAAATCTGAAAGTGAAATTAAGAAAACACTCCCATTTACCATTGCAACAAAAAGAATAAAATATCTAGGAATAAACCTACCTAAGGAGACAAAAGACCTGTATGCAGAAAATTATAAGACACTGATGAAAGAAATTAAAGATGATACAAATAGATGGAGAGATATACCATGTTCCTGGATTGGAAGAATCAACATTGTGAAAATGACTCTACTACCCAAAGCAATCTACAGATTCAATGCAATCCCTATCAAACTACCACTGGCATTTTTCACAGAACTAGAACAAAAAATTTCACAATTTGTATGGAAACACAAAAGACCCCGAATAGCCAAAGCAATCTTGAGAACGAAAAATGGAGCTGGGGGAATCAGGCTCCCTGACTTCAGACTATATTACAAAGCTTCAGTAATCAAGACAGTTTGGTACTGGCACAAAAACAGAAATATAGATCAATGGAACAGGATAGAAAGCCCAGAGATAAACCCACACACATATGGTCACCTTATCTTTGATAAAGGAGGCAAGAATATACAGTGGAGAAAAGACAGCCTCTTCAATAAATGGTGCTGGGAAAATTGGACAGATACATGTAAAAGTATGCAATTAGAACACTCCCTGACACCACACACAAAAATAAACTCAAAATGGATTAAAGACCTAAGTGTAAGGCCAGACACTATCAAACTCTTAGAGGAAAACATAGGCAGAACACTCTATGACATACATCACAGCAAGATTCTTTTTGACCCAGCTCCCAGAGAAATGGAAATAACACAAATAAACAAATGGGACCTAATGAAACTTAAAAGCTTTTGCACTGCAAAGGAAACCATAAACAAGACCAAAAGACAACCCTCAGAATGGGAGAAAATATTTGCAAATGAAGGAACTGACAAAGGATTACTCTCCAAGATTTACAAGCAGCTCATGCAGTTCAATAACAAAAAAACGAACAACCCAATCCAAAAATGGGCAGAAGACCTAAATAGACATTTCTCCAAAGAAGATATACAGATTGCCAACAGACACATGAGAGAATGCTCAACATCATTAATCATTAGAGAAATGCAAATCAAAACTACAATGAGATATCATCTCACACCGATCAGAATGGCCATCATCAAAAAATCTAGAAACAATAAATGCTGGAGAGGGTGTGGAGGAAAGGGAACACTCTTGCACTGTTGGTGGGAATGTAAATTGATACAGCCACTATGGAGAACAGTATGGAGGTTCCTTAAAAAAACTACAAATAGAACTACCATACGACCCAGCAATCCCACTACTGGGCATATACCCTGAGAAAACCATAGTTCAAAAAGAGTCAGTTACCAAAATGTTCATTGCAGCTCTATTTACAATAGCCAGGACATGGAAGCAACCTAAATGTCCATCGACAGATGAATGGATAAAGAAGATGTGGCACATATATACAATGGAATATTACTCAGCCATAAAAAGAAATGAAATGGAGGTATTTGTAATGAGGTGGATGGAGTTAGAGTCTGTCATACAGAGTGAAGTAAGTCAGAAAGAGAAAAACGAATACAGTATGCTAACACATATATACGGAATCTAAGGAAAAAAAAAAAAAGCCATGAAGAACCTAGTGGCAAGACGGGAATAAAGACACAGACCTACTAGAGAATGGACTTGAGGATATGGGGAGGGGGTGGGGTGAGATGTGACAGGGTAAGAGAGTGTCATGGACATATATACACTACCAAATGTAAAATAGATAGCTAGTGGGAAGCAGCCACGTAGCACAGGGAGATCAGCTCGGTGCTTTGTGACCACCTACAGGGGTGGGATGGGGAGGGAGGGAGGGAGGGAGATGCAAGAGGGAAGAGATATGGGAACATATGGTATGTGTATAACTGATTCACTTTGTTATAAAGCAGAAGCTAACACAACATTGTAAGGCAATTATACTTCAATAAAGATGTTAAAAAAAAAAAGTAATTGATCACGCGTCTCTTAGTTCTAATGAGGCTTTAAGCACTGAGGAAACCAACCAAAAAAATACAACTACTAGACAAAAAAGGGCAAATGACATGGACCCTAAGTCTCACAGGCATCAGTCAAGATTATGAGGCCAGATAAGAAAGTCTCCAGTTTACTGGACAGACCTAACTGGTAGAAGTTCTTCTCTGAACACAATGTTCCCAGGCCATGCACACACTCTCTCCATGATATTTTCAGAGAAGGATGCCTCGTTTGCGTGTAATTCTGAGAAGCATGTATAATTCTGAGAGCGTTAGTGTCTTAACAGGATCTTGCAAAGCCAGCAACAGCTGTCTTGTAGTGAAAACACAAACTGGACTTGGATTCAAACCAGACTTGTTCTAGCTCCCATTCTGCCACTTACTAGCTGTATGACGACTAGTCACTTAATCTCGCCAAGCCTCAGTTTTCCAACCTGTAAAACTGATAAATCTATGTCCTCACTGATTGAAGGAAAATCAGTTTAAATATTTCTCTGGATAATCCCCCATCAACTTTTTGCTTTGCAAAACTGTAGTGTAGAAATGCCAGCAGTATGGAAGTTTATGTATTGCACTTGAAAGAGTTCTGAACTAGCGCTCTTGGATCTGAGAGTAGAATGGGAAGGCGGTCTGTCTAATTAATTAGCATTAATTAGGTAACCTGTCCAGAACCTCAGTTTCTGATTCTGTAACATCAGGGTTAGATTAGGTAATATTCAAGGTTCCCCTCTAGTTCTGGATCTAATATTCTCACTCAATATTTTTAATTAGGCGATTAAATATAAATTTGTATCATTCACTAATATACCTGTCCTGTGACTTTTGCCCAGAAATTTCTGTTTCTGACTGGGGAACTTCTTGCTGCTTTTGGAAATTTCATCTGTTACATAGCTCTTAGATAGTTGTAACGGGTAAGGGATGATCCTCCTAGCAGCACAATTAACTGCCCTTTCTTCTCAAGTAGCCCTCTGCGGAATGAACTTGATTACACTTGTTTCCTGGGCCTCTCTATTTGGCCCTGCTGCTGCTTTCTCCATCCAAATCTGCATTTCCTCTGAATGTGCCTTATATAGTGATTGGTGGAGAGATTTGCTCCCAGGGAAATCAGGAAACCTTTTTCCTCCTCCTGAACACCTGCTCACTCCTTAATCCTTGCCTTCAAAGCTTCCACCCCCACCATCCTGCTGACATTAATGTCAGGATCACCTCTCTCACTGACCCAATGCCCTTTTCATGGTCCTCCTTTTCTCCATCTTCTCTGTAGAGCTTTTTACTATATCCTCTCTCTTGAAAATACCACCCTCTCGAAGATACCACCTCCCTTGACTTCTTCTGACACTAATAATGAAGTTCCCATCACTTTAGAGTTGACAAAATGATTTTGTAACAAGACTGGAGAAAACCCTCATTGACAGAACTCCTCTCAGGGTTGGGAGAGATGGAATGATGGTGTGGGGTGTGAGCTGGGGACTACAGGGCATAGTGGTGGGATAAAGATGAAGCTCCCAAAGGGAATATGTGAGTAAAAATAGGTGATCACCAAACTTGCTAAGGATAAAAGTGGTGTTCTTTACTTGAGGACTTTTATTTTGTTGAGTAACCAGATGAGTAGGCATGCAGGTCAATGGCAGAGCTAAACGGCCCCATGTAACACAGGAACAACTGAGTACCCGTAGGGGTCGGGCAGACACCTCAGGGGAAGAAAGGAAATCAACCACCTGCATCAGTGTGACGGAAAATGGACTTCGTGGAAGTCATTGCTGATGGAAATTGAATACTTTAGGGGATGTAATATAATCCTCTTCTAGTCTGCTCTACAAAATCTTCAGTAAAGCCTGCATTGCTCACTTATGTTTTTTGTGCTAGTGGATTATTTGCCAAGGTCTGTGTCAAGGTTGATATAGATTGAAGCATACTGTTTGGCACTGGCCGGAAAGAGACTGCCTGCGGAGACAGCCACATCTTGACAGTATCTCCTTTGATCCCCACACTATCCTCATGACTTGGGCAGAAACAGAATTATGTTTCTGATTTTGCAGCGGAAGGAGGAAACATCACAGCTGCGAAGAGAGGTGATGGCACTTGCCATTTATGGCAGTAAATGACAGAAGTAAAATATGGATCCACGTGGCTCTTTTGACTCCAGCAAGATCTCACTCAGGTATTTGTTTACCTGAAGAGTAACCTTTTTTTTTCCACTCTTTTTGTCTTCATTTCCGCCTCTCACCTCCTCAACATGCAGCCTTTCTCTGAGAATCCAGCTTCCTTAATAAGTTCAACTGTCAACTGCATACAGGTGACACCCTCATACTCACAGACCTACATCTTCAGTCTTAATGTCTCCTGTATGTAAACCTTGAATCCTTATCTCTACCTACTTAGCTGGATATCACCATCATCTCAATCTCAATCTGTCCAAAATCGAAATTCCTATTCCCCCCCTTCACTATTTCTCCTGGGCAGGTATCATGCCCCTAGATTTCTAGGCTGCAGTGAGGGCTGGATGAAAGGTAGGATCCTCTGATTCCTTTTTCCTCCTCAAACTCGGCATCATCAAAGTCTTGTGGATCCTGCCTTCAGGGTATCCCTTGGGTTTTCTCTTTCCTTTTACATCTCATTTCTGTACTGCTTAATCAAGGCCCTCTTCATTTTACACCATGATTATTTTTATATTCAATGCAAATAGATATCACTTGCATGTTTAATATTATGTTGAGAGGATTGTAATATATTAATGTGGGATAGGGCCTCGAAAAATAAGTCTAGAGGACTTCCCAGTGGTCCAGTGGGTAAGACTCCACGCTCCCAATGCAGGGGGCCCGGGTTCGATCCCTGGTCGGGGAACTAGATCCCACGTGCATGCCACAACTAAAGATCCCGCATGCCACAAAGAGGATCTCACATGCCGCAACTAAGACCTGGAGCAGCCTAAATAAATAAATAAATGTTAAAAATAATAATAATAAGTCTAGAGATCAGAGAGGTCTTAAATGAGAGAAACATATTCCTTTCACCTCCTGGGGTTCTCTTTTTGCCAGGCCTAAACGCGACAGTGAGGCAGACAACTTCAAGCCCACACAATACTCTTCTTGAACCTACGGGATGGACCCGGAGATACCAGGGGACAATCACTGGGAAAGCCAGCCCTCTGGTGCTATGGAGAATTTTAACACACATCTGAATTTATAGGGTCATCCAGGGGTTAATTCTAACTGCCCACCTACTCCCATAAATCATATCAGAGCCTGTATAATCATCTTGGCAAGTTGTACACCAAGATTTTCTAAATAGTTGCTAAGTGGTTCTAGGACCTCAGGTTCTCGCTCTCCATTATATCCCACCATCAGTTCTATACTAATCTTCAGATATATGTGTGTGTCTACACACACACACACACACACACACGTTCACTTTTCTGCTTAAAACCTTGAAAGGTTCCCCAATGATCTCGGAATAATGTCCTGACTCCTTCCATGGGCACTGGGAGCCCATCACAGACAAGCCCAGCCCACTTCTCCAGCCTCACCTCCGTGTTACCCCCAACCCTTCCATCCAGGCTTGCCCATTCCACCTTCCTGAAACACACCCTGGGAAGTCTTGTTTCTAACCACAATCCCTATGTTCCCTAAGCCTGGAACCTCCTCCCTGTACTCTTAAAATCTGCCTTCTTTAAGAGAGAGTAGAGGATAGAGGAAAAGGCGAGGCTTTGGAATCAGCAACCTGGGATTCCAATTCTGGCTCCATTGCCTACTAGCTGTGGGGCCTTTTGGTCAATCACTTAACTCCATTAGGCCTCAGTTCCCCATATGGACAATGGGAATAATAAGAATATAAACAGTATAACCACCTAAGGCTTGCAGAGAAAAATAAACATAATAAAATATACAAAAGTGTTATGTAAACTGGAAAGAACTACAAAAAGCATTATTTTTTTTTTATTATTATTATTATCTCCACAGTCACCATCCCCTTCAGATCTCTTCTCTCCTCCAAAGCAGTATCATTATCATTAATAACAATTCTGAGAATATTTTACATAAACAACATACCTTACGGGTTTTAAATACCTTGTCCATACATCTAGTCCACTGTGCATCTCACTCATCTTGGCACTTAACCTTGGAAAAGTAATTTATCTTTCCGTGTCTATGTACTCTCTTCCCATGTCCATTATCACCTCCTTTGGAGCAATGTCCCTATTTCATATCTCCTTTCCCCATTGCCAGCACTCAAAAGTGATGGGCTTGCAAAAGTGAAAGGTTATAGGCATTGGCTCTAGAGCCAGAGAGGATTTGAATCCCATTTCTGCCACTTACTAGTTGTGTGGCCTTAGGCAGTTTATTTAAACTCTCAGTGGCCCAAATTTCTTCAGCCATAAAATGGGAATGATGTTAGCACCTACCCCACAAAACTATTATGATGCTTAAGTGAGCCAATATGGATAAAGCCTGGCACGTAGTGAGTTCTTAATAAATATAAACTATTACTATTAAGTGAGACTGAGTCTGATTCCATTCTTTTCTGCCTTATCACTTCAGCCCTCTTTCAACACAGATTCCCCATGAATCGTCCTTATTCATTTACACACAGGAACAAAATCTACTGAGCATCTGTTACATACAAAAGACTGTCCCTTGGATAAAAGCAGCTGTGTTTATGCCTGATCACTGTCTGTTGCTTTCTCCTGGGCCAAATGGTACTAAGAATGAGACGAGTTCTCTGTGGATTGCAGCCTTCAGCCTTCTCCTCTTGTTTTCTCAAGCAGGGAGTAAGACGGTGTTCCAACATCAGATCACCTGGTACAAAAAAGTTCTTCATATTTTTTTACTGAAAGGCTTCTCAGGCCCCTTAACATGTTAGTATTTATGGTGAATCTCCAACAACAGGGAATAGAGTTGGCCACATTTCCTGAACTCATTTAGCCACGGGACCTTTTATTTCACAGTTTCTCTCAGAATCAGCATTCTGTCAAATCTACTTTGGAAAATGCTACGTGGAAGTCCTATTCCTATCTGTTTCTCCTTTGTCCACAGTTTCATTTTGACTAATGCAAACTGTCCTTGGAAATGCCTTACCTATATGAGACTACCCACTGGAAGACTGGAGAATCTTTTTTTCTTTTTAATTGAAGTATAGTTGATTTACAATATTGTGTTAGTTTCAGGTGTACGGAAAAGTGACTCAGTTTTATTGTTTTCAGATTATATTCCATTATAGGTTATTACAAATTATTGAGTATAATTCAGTACACATTGATCATATACAACATAAACAAGTCAGGCTGTATTGCTGTAAATGGCTCTAACTTCTAAAATGTATGGTAATTCCTACATAGTCAAACATTACTTATGTTTCAGCCAAAAAACAACCCCGAGCAACCATAAGAGTTGTCACAAAGACCATGTATTTTCATTAGGACTTCTAGAACTTCCCATGGAACTTATGACTCCTTTTGTTTGTTTGTTTTTTCCTTTAGCTTGCTTATCTGTTTCCCATTCTATAGCAGATTAGAAAAAGGAAGATCGGGCTCACAGAGGCAAACACACTAACCACAGACAGAATACAGCTGAGTAACTTGCCGTGAAGGTGTAGATATAAAAACTAGAAAGGTGACACAAAAATTCATTGCAACCTAGGAACAATTAGTGCAGGGTAAAATCCGCGAAGAAACTATAATATCCCTGACAACTTTATTACGTCACCTCCCAGGCCCCTGAGTGATCAAGGAAAAGTTGAAGTCTATTCAAGATACTAGATTAAATAAATCAAGATAATACATTTTAGAAAGTTTTCCACCTACAATGGATTTTTTAACAAAATAAATTAATGGATAAGAATAGATGGGTTAGAAAAAAAACCACAGTTACAGAAAGATAGAGAAGATGAAAAGGCAGAGGGCTATGTACCAGATGAAGGAACAAGAAAAAACCCCAGAAAAACAACTAAATGAAGTGGAGATAGGCAACCTTCCAGAAAAAGAATTCAGAATAATGATAGTGAAGATAGTGAAGATGATCCAGGACCTCGGAATAAGAATGGAGGCAAAGATTGAGAAGATGCAAGAAATGATTAACAAAGACCTAGAAGAATTAAAGAACAAACAAACAGAGATGACCAATACAATAACTGAAATGAAAACTACACTAGAAGGAATCAATAGCAGAATAACTGAGGCAGAAGAACGGATAAGTGACCTGGAAGACAGAATGGTGGAATTCACTGCTGCGGAACAGACTAAAGAAAAAAGAATGAAAAGAAATGAAGACAGCCTAAGAGACCTCTGGGACAACATTAAACGCAACAACATTCGCATTATAGGGGTCCCAGAAGGAGAAGAGAGAGAGAAAGGACCAGAGAAAATATTTGAAGAGATTATAGTCGAAAACTTCCCTAACATGGGAAAGGAAATAGCCACCCAAGTCCAGGAAGCGCAGAGAGTCCCATACAGATTAAACCCAAGGAGAAACATGCCGAGACACATAGTAATCAAAGTGGCAAAAATTAAAGACAAAGAAAAATTATTGAAAGCAGCAAGGGAAAAACGACAAATAACATACAAGGGAACTCCCATAAGGTTAACAGCTGATTTCTCAGCAGCAACTCTGCAAGCCAGAAGGGAGTGGCATGATATACTTAAAGTGATGAAAGGGAAGAACCTACAACCAAGATTACTCTACCCGGCAAGGATCTCATTTAGATTTGATGGAGAAATCAAAAGCTTTACAGACAAGCAAGAGCTAAGAGAATTCAGCACCACCAAACCAGCTCTACAACAAATGCTAAAGGAACTTCTCTAAGTGGGAAACACAAGAGAAGAAAAGGACCTACAAAAACAAACCCAAAACAATTAAGAAAATGGTCATAGGAACATACATATCGATAATTACCTTAAACGTGAATGGATTAAATGCCCCAACCAAAAGACATAGACTGGCTGAATGGATACAAAAACAAGACCCATATATATGCTGTCTACAAGAGACCCACTTTAGACCTAGGGACACATACAGACTGAAAGTGAGGGGATGGAAAAAGATATTCCATGCAAATGGAAATCAAAAGAAAGCTGGAGTAGCTATACTCATATCAGATAAAATAGACTTTAAAATAAAGAATGTTACAAGAGACAAGGAAGGACACTACATAATGATCCAGGGATCAATCCATAAAGAAGATATAACAATTATATCAATTATAAATATACATGCACCCAATAGGAGCACCTCAATACATAAGGCAACTGCTAACAGCTATAAAAGAGGAAATCGACAGTAACACAATAATAGTGGGGGACTTTAACACCTCACTTACACCAATGGACAGATCATCCAAAATGAAAATAAATAAGGAAACAGAAGCTTTAAATGACACAATAGACCAGATAGATTTAATTGATATATATAGGACATTCCATCCAAAAACAGCAGATTACACGTTCTTCTCAAGTGCGCACGGAACATTCTCCAGGATAGATCACATCTTGGGTCACAAATCAAGCCTTGGTAAATTTAAGAAAATTGAAATCATATCAAGCATCTTTTCTGACCACAACGCTATGAGATTAGAAATGAATTACAGGGAAAAAAACGTAAAAAAGACAAACACGTGGAGGCTAAACAATACGTTACTAAATAACCAAGAGATCACTGAAGAAATCAAAGAGGAAATAAAAAAATACCTAGAGACAAATGACAATGAAAACACGACAAGCCAAAACCTATGGGATGCAGCAAAAGCAGTTCTAAGAGGGAAGTTTATAGCTATACAAGCCTACCTAAAGAAACAAGAAAAATCTCAAGTAAACAATCTAACCTTACACCTAAAGAAACTAGAGAAAGAAGAACAAACAAAACCCAAAGTTAGTAGAAGGAAAGAAATCATAAAGATCAGAGCAGAAATAAATGAAATAGAAACAAAGAAAACAATAGCAAAGATCAATAAAACTAAAAGTTGGTTCTTTGAGAAGATAAACAAAATTGATAAGCCATTAGCCAGACTCATCAAGAAAAAGAGGGAGAGGACTCAAATCAATAAAATCAGAAATGAAAAAGGAGAAGTTACAACAGACACCGCAGAAATACAAAGCATCCTAAGAGACTACTACAAGCAACTTTATGCCAATAAAATGGACAACCTGGAAGAAATGGACAAATTCTTAGAAAGGTATAACCTTCCAAGACTGAACCAGGAAGAAACAGAAAATATGAACAGACCAATCACAAGTAATGAAATTGAAACTGTGATTAAAAATCTTCCAACAAACAAAAGTCCAGGACCAGATGGCTTCACAGGTGAATTCTATCAAACATTTGAGAAGAGCTAACACCCATCCTTCTCAAACTCTTCCAAAAAATTGCAGAGGAAGGAACACTCCCAAACTCATTCTATGAGGCCACCATCACCCTGATACCAAAACCAGACAAAGACACTACAAAAAAAGAAAATTACAGACCAATATCACTGATGAATATAGATGCAAAAATCCTCAACAAAATACTAGCAAACAGAATCCAACAACACATTAAAAGGATCATACACCACGATCAAGTGGGATTTATCCCAGGGATGCAAGGATTCTTCAATATACGCAAATCAATCAATGTGATACACCATATTAACAAATTGAAGAATAAAAACCATATGATCATCTCAATAGATGCAGAAAAGCTTTTGACAAAATTCAACACCATTTCTGATAAGAACTCTCCAGAAAGTGGGCATAGAGGGAACCTACCTCAACATAATAAAGGCCATATATGACAAACCCACAGCAAACATCATTCTCAATGGTGAAAAACTGAAAGCATTTCCTCTAAGATCAGGAACGAGACAAGGATGTCCACTCTCACCACTATTATTCAACATAGTTCTGGAAGTCCTAGCCACGGCAATCAGAGAAGAAAAAGAAATAAAAGGAATACAAATTGGAAAAGAAGAAGTAAAACTGTCACTGTTTGCGGATGACATGATACTATACATAGAGAATCCTAAAACTGCCACCAGAAAACTGCTAGAGCTAATTAATGAATATGGTAAAGTTGCAGGATACAAAATTAATGCACAGAAATCTCTTGCATTCCTATACACTAATGATGAAAAATCTGAAAGAGAAATTATGGAAACACTCCCATTTACCATTGCAACAAAAAGAATAAAATACCTAGGAATAAACCTACCTAGGGAGACAAAAGACCTGTATGCAGAAAACTATAAGACACTGATGAAAGAAATTAAAGATGATACCAACAGATGGAGAGATATACCATGTTCTTGGATTGGAAGAATCAACATTGTGAAAATGAGTATACTACCCAAAGCAATCTACAGATTCAATGCAATCCCTATCAAATTACCAATGGCATTTTTTACGGAGCTAGAACAAATCATCTTAAAATTTGTATGGAGACACAAAAGACCCCAAATAGCCAAAGCAGTCTTGAGGCAAAAAAATGGAGCTGGAGGAATCAGACTCCCTGACTTCAGACTATACTACAAAGCTACAGTAATCAAGACAATATGGTACTGGCACAAAAACAGAAACATAGATCAATGGAACAAGATAGAAAGCCCAGAGATTAACCCACGCACCTATGGTCAACTAATCTATGACAAAGGAGGCAAACATATACAATGGAGAAAAGACAGTCTCTTCAATAAGTGGTGCTGGGAAAACTGGACAGCTACATGTAAAAGAATGAAATTAGAATACTCCCTAACACCATACACAAAAATAAACTCAAAATGGATTAGAGACCTAAATATAAGACTGGACACTATAAAACTCTTAGAGGAAAACATAGGAAGAACACTCTTTGACATAAATCACAGCAAGATCTTTTTTGATCCACCTCCTAGAGTAATGGAAATAAAAACAAAAATAAACAAGTGGGACCTAATGAAACTTCAAAGCTTTTGCACAGCAAAGGAAACCATAAACAAGACGAAAAGACAACCCTCAGAATGGGAGAAAATATTTGCAAATGAATCAACGGACAAAGGATTAATCGCCAAAATATATAAACAGCTCATTCAGCTCAATATTAAAGAAACAAACACCCCAATCCAAAAATGGGCAGAAGACCTAAATAGACATTTCTCCAAAGAAGACATACAGACGGCCATGAAGCACATGAAAAGATGCTCAACATCACTAATTATTAGAGAAATGCAAATCAAAACTACAATGAGGTATCACCTCACTACTGTTAGAATGGGCATCATCAGAAAATCTACAAACAACAAATGCTGGAGAGGGTGTGGAGAAAAGGGAACCCTCTTGCACTGTTGGTGGGAATGTAAATTGATACAGCCACTATGGAGGATAGTATGGAGGTTCCTTAAAAAACTAAAAATAGAATTACCATATGACCCAGCAATCCCACTACTGGGCATATACCCAGAGAAAACTGTAATTCAAAAAGACACATGCACCTGAATGTTCATTGCAGCACTATTTCCAATAGCCAGGTCATGGAAGCAACCTAAATGCCCATCAAGAGACGAATGGATAAAGAAGTTGTGGTACATATATACAATGGAGTATTACTCAGCCATAAAAAGGAACTAAATTGGGTCATTGGTTGAGACGTGGATGGATCTAGAGACTGTCATACAGAGTGAAGTAAGTCAGAAAGAGAAAAACAAATATCGTATATTAATGCATGTATGTGGAACCTAGGAAAATGGTACAGATGAGCCAGTTTGCAGGGCAGAAGTTGAGACACAGATGTAGAGAATGGACATATGGACACCAAGGGGGGAAAACTGCGGTGGGGTGGGGATGGTGGTGTGCTGAATTGGGCAATTGGGATTGACATGTATACACTGATGTGTATAAAATTGATGCCTAATAAGAAGCTGCAGTATAAAAAAACAAACAAACAAAACAACTAATACTAAACTTTCATTGGGTTATTTGTATGGAAATATGTTAATATAAATGTTTCAGACATTACATGAAATTTCTAAAAATCTTATATTTATAATTGTATGGAAATATGTATGGAAATATGTTAATATAAATGTTTCAGACATTACATGAAATTTCTAAAAATCTTATATGTTCTGGTATAATGTTATCAGTAACAATCCTAGTTATTACTTTAAAATGTATATCTCAGAAATAACTAATTTTCTTGTCAACTGCATTATTATGAACTTTCATCAAATCTTTAACCATGGTCATTTTTAAGTCTTTTGTCATTTACAGACAGTACTGGGTGTACTCTGATGATTTTGCAAATATGTTCCTATACAAGGGTTTCATCTTCAAGAAAGTCATGGAAAAGACTCTGACAAGTACAGGTTTCTGGTAACTGACTGTACTGCTGAACTGAATGAATAAGCATTTTCAGAACTCTAATGAAAAACTGATGAACTCATAAAAGTGCTAACAAAAGATCAAGATGAAAAAAAAAATTAATTACATGGGACTGAGTGAACTGATGAGGATGAGTATAATTTTTGTGACTTTCTGTCTGAATTAAAAAAAAAAAAATCCCACAAGGACTCAGAGGCAAAGAATATACAAATCAATTTTCACTGCAAAGTAAAGGAGCTGTTGCAGTGGAGGATTACTGGACTGAATGTCAATATTATGACATAGTATGAGTGTGTTTCATGTTTGGTAATTGCAATCATTGTTGCTTTTCTTGTGGTCATCCATGTACAATGCTTGATGTCAGTCTATTTATGTCTTGTAAAAATAAAATACAGGGTGTGTGTGTGAAAAAAAAAAAAAGTGGACAGAAGATCTGAATGATAGCTATTCAAAGAAAATATACAGATGGTTAAAAGCCTCTGAAAAGATGCTCAACATTATTAGTCATTAAAGAAAAGCATATCAAAACCATGTTAACTTCATGCTTTATATACTGGGAAATTAATGAACATATAGACCAGTTGTAGCTAGGGTTAGGGTCACTGTGCTGGTTTTTTATAGATTCATTTCTTCTTTGAGTGTCTGCTCTTGATCATTCTTCATGCCTCTTCAAAATGCCATGTTCTATATTTCAAGTTTATTCACATTAATTCTCATTAAACCAATCAACGCCTTATATCATTTCCGACACATTAATGATAGAAATACACTCGCAAGCACTTTCTTACTTTTCAGACATCATTGATTCACAAGATCTCCAGACCTCTTTAATAAAAAAAAAAAAAAAAAAAAAGAATAGATGGGTTAGATGGACCTAGAGATTATCACACTAAGTGAAGTAAGCCAGACAAAGACAAATATACGATATCGCTTATATGTGGAATCTAAAAAAAAAAATGATACAAATGAACTTATTTACAAAACAGAAGTAGACCTACACATATAGAAAACAAATTTATGGTTACCTAAGGGGAAAGGGAGGTGGGGGATAAATTAGGAGTTTGGGATTAACACATACACACTACTATATATAAAATAGAAAAACAACAAGGACCTACTGTATAGCACAGGGAACTATATACTCAGTATTTTGTAATAACCTATAAGGGAAATGAATCTGAAAAAGAATATATAGATATATGTGTGTGTGTGTGTGTGTGTGTGTGTGTGTGTGTATACATGAATCTCTTTGCTGTACACCTGAAACTAACACAACATTGTAAATCAAATATACTTCAATTAAAAAATAATGTTAAAAAAAAAAAGAATGGATGTGTTAAATGGCCAATCTTATGTTTTCCGGAGATTTCTGAGAAGAGGCGCACACCACCTCATGTTTACGATGCTGGGTAAAGGAGACGTACTTAGTATCCATGCTATTGATCATCCATCGCTTGACAATTCACCCTGTGGCTCTGCCCTTCACTGACCTTCTTAGCACACTCTGCCCCAGTTCTGCTCGGCCTCTAGGACTCTCTAAGTCTCAAAGATCTGTGTCCAACGTCAAAATCCCTACGCAGCTGACTTGGCATTATACAGCCTCCGCTGGTCATTTATCCAAGTAACTTAACAAGAATGAAAGATCAGGGCTACGATGCATTTACATCTAAGGAGTAAATGGTGATCCCCCAATACAGCCACGTTAGAGTGCTGGGCTTGCGCATTTGGGAGTATAAAGGGAGCTGGGGGGCCACACTTTCGAAACTGCTTCGACCACAGCATCGCAAGGTAAGTGCTCACAAGTGCTCGCTTTTTTGCTCCATGTAGCTGTGATTATACCTGATCAGGTTACCTGGAGAGGAGAGAAGGCAACACAGCAGCCTTTGCTGAGGGCCTACTAAGCGTAAGGAACTGTGTTAAGGGCAATATGGGAGACAAGATGGCGAGGCCTTTCAAGAAGCTTCTACAAAGAGTAAAAAGACAAGAATATAAGCAATTATGACACCAAAAAAAAAAACTAACCTGCAGGATATAAAGCTGAATATAATACGTACTTACCCCTCTAATTGTTTAGGTCAGTATTATAATTGCAGTTAACAAATAAACATGCTAATTTGTGATATCTCTTCTGTGATTGCCTTGAAGTATTATTTGAAATTTTTGTGGTTGGTTATGTAAATTTTTTTCTTATGTCAGGATTTCTGGGAGATGATTGCGGGAAGAAATTCTCCCATGCATTTTATCCATCTCAGAATGCATCCTAGTTTGCTTATTAATGACCAGTTTCCAGACTGCTCATGCATGGCATGCCTTGTGGACTTTGGGCTGGGTCATGTCTGACACTGCAGGAGCATCCCTCAGAGGGATTCTATAGCTTTAGGAGCTTGCGATGCTTTGATTTCTGGCCACCATCTTCACCAGAATACCTTCTGTCATACATTCACAGGGTTAAGAGAAATCTTGGGGATTTTCTGGTCCATCTGTCTCATTTACAGAAGGAAACCAAAGCTCAAGGAAATTACAACAGCTACTTTACAGAGCTGGCATTAGAAAACCGAGGTTCTGCCTCCAAGTGTGATTTCATTTGAACCAAGGATTCAGAATATGATACTTAATCATTTAATCTTTTCCTGAGAAAGTTGTGAGAATTTTAGGATATAGCTGGAGATTATTAGAGACTCATAAAAGGAAGAGACCAAGAGTACGCGACCAAAGTAGGAAAGCAAGTGTTGAAATGTCTCTTCCTGCCTAAATGGTATTTCACGACATGTTCCCCAGGTTCCATAAAAGTACTGTGTGGTAAATGGGAAGTTTAAGTTAAATTTGATATTGAAAATTATTCAGACTCTTATGGTATCCTGAGATCTTCATGTAGGTTATCAACTTCTGGACTGAGATTCCTGAGTCCCAAATAAGTTATCAGATACCCTACCTTCATCTTCTCCAAGAGAATATAGGATATTTAAGAGAGTGCCCTTCCTAGACCTCTTAAAGAAGTCTTGCCCATAATTCACAACTTCTCTCTCATTGCCAAAGAATTCAACTTCTGGTCTAAAAGCATCCAAGTTACAATCCGGATCATTCCCCTCCTTCCTTCCTTTCTTTTTTGACCCCTCACGGCCCCTTACCCTCAGCCAGAAGCATCATCTCTCTAAGTCCCCATAACACTTCATTTAGACGCTTACAGAATTTGTATTATTCTTCCTTGTTCAAAGATTTATTTGAGCATTTCTCTTAACTGTTCCTAAATTTTGCATTCCTTTAGGGTAGAGACTGTCTTTATCCTTTTTTATACCCCCTTAAGGAGCTGACATGGTACTTTGCACACACAGAAGATACTCAAAAAAATTGTTAATCAGTGCTGTAATTACCCAATTATTTAAAGAATGATGACTTAACCGAAGGGAAAAATGGAAAATGTATTTCCATCCCACACCATCCACTGTGTACTATTTAAATGTAGCTAAACTTAGAAAAGTACAATTTCTAGATTTATTTAAACTCTTCATAGTTCATTTGTTCTTTGTTTTGTTTAGTTTTGATTTCTGGAATCACTCTCTCAGAAGCCACTTCATTCCTGAAGGACACTAACCATTGCTTTGGAAACCAAGAAGGTAAGAGTCACTTTCATCTTGATTGGGAATACAATAATTGAAATTAGCAAACAGTGTTTTACACATTCTCATTCTTGCCACACTCACAGGAATCTGAAACTGATGAAATTAAAATCCATTACTTAAGTATTTCTAAAGGCAGATTACAAAATATGCAGCTACGGAAGCAGGTCTTCCCAAATTTGCTCATCACACTAACAGGAATAAAACACACTGCAGAACTTTGACACACAAGCTCCAGGTCAATATACTTAGGTTGGCCCCAAACATGATGTTCGTAGGCTCAAGATTCAGTCTTCACACAAGTCTAACTTTGCTGTTTTTTGAGCAGAGGCCGCACCCATGAATCCCCTCAGCTGTGTCTTTACTCACAAATGATGCTGAGAGAATAAGGAGAAATGGATTCAAACCTATGTCCACTGTAGTAATAAAAAAAAATTACTCCCCCACCTCAAGATTTGTGTTTATTGGAAGTAATTCTAGATGAATTAGGACCAAGGAAACCAAAGTATAATTAAGTCATGACCACACCATTGCTGACAAGATGCAGTAGCTGAGAAGTTCCCAAGAGAGGGCTGAAAGTTGAGAGCAGTGTCATAGCGCACTGACAGCAGTAAGAGGGGTTGGGGAGCACTCAGAAGGTGGTGCTGGAGGTCAGGGAGACTGGGATGGCCATCCCCATTGGAAGACCCCTAAAGACAGGAACAGAGGGGATGGTTGGAGGGACACAGCTGTGTAGGGCTGGAAGCAGGTCAAGCTCTCAAAACCAAGAAGCAGATAATTAGGGGACTTTCTGGGGGTAGAGTTTCCAGGGACACCATGAGTCATGCCAAGAGAGTTGGATGAGACATAACAAGGGAAAGTTTTATCAGCCAAGAATACATGGTTTTAGCCCTGGGTCCCAGAGTACAGTTGTATAAATATGGGGACAAGATCTGACTTAGCAACCGGACGCACACAGCGTGCGTTGAGGGGCTTTGCTTGACAGTGAGTGGTAAGCCATCGGTGTGAGGAGGCTGCCAGAGGGCATGACACCTAGGTCAGGAGAGGTGAGGGCACATGCTGATGGAGGACAACATGTGGTCTGGATGTCACACTTAAGAGATTAACAGGAGTGAGCTCACTGTGATGGTAAAGGAGATGCAGAAGCACATCACGGAAGAAACAGATGAAGACAGCACTGGGGCTACTTAGCCTGGAAAAGAAAACGCTAAGGAGGGACTTCCCTGGAGGTCCAGTGGTTAAGACTTCACCTTCCAGGCTCAATCCCTGGTCTGGGAGCTAAGATCCTACATGCCTTGCAGCCAAAAAACCAAAACATAAAACAGAAGCAATACTGTAACAAATTCAATAAACACTTGAAAAATGGTCCACATTAAAAAAAAAAAAAAAAAGCCAAGGAGAACCCAGAGAAGCCATCAAGTGGGTGAAGAGTTGTCTTGTGGGGAGAAGGTTTGAACTCTTTCTGTTGTTACCAAGAGCCGAAAGGAGGATCAAACATCCTGAAATCACAGAGAGCCAGATTTCAGTTTAAAGCAAGAAGTATCTTTGGCCTGCAGAAACTACCCCAAATGATTTTCCAAAATTTTCAAAAGGGAAAAAAGTCATCTTGAAGGCATTTGAGTAGGCTGGACAACACATTTGCAAGAATATCGCTGAGACAACTCATGCATCATCTAGGCAGTAAAAGTAGGAGATACTGGATTCTGAGTCATGGTTAGAGCTGTGGGTGGAAGAAGAAAAATCTTCACCTCAACACACGCAGTGACTTGAATCCCAGACGGAAAGTCTTGTTTTTCTAAGAGACCTAAAGGTATAGTTTGACCATGAGTCATTGTAGTCTTTCCCCAACTTCAGACTTCATTCTTATACTACTATCACAAATTTTGCAATACCCATTTAAGACCACTACTGCTAATTCACTTAATATTTTGATTTACCTTGATTCCTTTCTCTTCTTAGATGTGTTTTTCAAAGTTACCCTATATGCTTGTTATGAAAGTCTGGACAGTCTATCTCAGCATCAGCTGAGACATTTAGATATTCAGAATCTCAAACTCTACTCCAGCTCTGCTGAATCAGAATATCTATTTCAACAAGATTCCCAATTGGATTCCTATGCCCACCAAAGTTTGAGAAACACTGCTTTATATCACTACTATAAACAGATATTTCACTGTCTCTAAGTCGTTAGCACATATTATTCTATTTTATTCTAACTTTCTTCACATTTTCACAAAATATTATCTCTAAACTTGGGATGCATCTTATAATCAATGAAAGGAGTACTGTAATTAGCAGGGTGTTTTCCTTTATTAGTGGGACACAAAATAGGTTATCTTACAATCGATGGCATCTTACATTTTGCTAAAATAAGGTAATAGACTTTAATATAACTATTAAAATTAAGAAATAGTTGCCTAAAATCATTTTGTATTTGACCATTGGGACTATGCCATGGTTTTGGAAAGAGTGGCTTTATAAAAGCAAAATAATGCTCCCAAACATCACTGTGTTTGAGGCCCTTGAGAACAATTCAGTTTCCTCAGTCCCAACCACAGAGATTCTGTTGCAGATGATTTTGATGTGGATCAACTTTCAACACTTTGGGTAGCAGGCTGAACACTAAGTCAAGCTAAATGACATAAGATCATACACTTGCAGCCTGATGAGATTCCCTCACATTATAGTGCAACCATTCTCAAACTGTGGCCCATGGATCCTTGGAGATTCCTAAGAACTTTTCAAGAGGTACATGAGGTCAAAACAATTTTCATAATACCCAGATGCCATGTGCTTTCTTCACTGTGTTGACTTAATGATGCAAAAGCAAGAATGGATAGACGATCTGACACTTTATTACAAATCAAGACATGGCACCAAGCTGTACTAATAGTCATAGTATTCTTCACAGCCATACACTGACAGTGAAAAAGAATTTTTTTTAATTTAAAAAGCCAGCTTCAGGACTTCCCTGGCGGCACAGTGGCTAAGAATCCGCCTGCCAATGCAGGGGACACGGGTTCGAGCCCTGGTCCGGGAAGATCCCACATGCTGCGGAGCAACTAAGCCCGTGAGCCACAACCACTGAGCCCGTGTGCCACAACTACCGAAGCCCGCGTGCCTAGAGCCCATGCTCCGCAACAAGAGAAGCCACCGCAATTAGAAGCCCGCGCTCCGCAACGAAGAGTAGCACTCGCCTCAACTAGAGAAAGCCTGCACGCAGCAACAAAGACCCAACGCAGCCAAAAATAAATATAAATAAATAAATAAATGTTTTTAAAAGCCAGCTTCATTGAAAAATGACCTAAAATTTGCAGCAATGGAAAGTATTAATTTGACTACATCTCAAATTTATCCACATCTTTATAATATTCTACATGATCAAACAGGAAGTTCATGAAAAGCACTCCTTTTGCACACTGGACTTTGACATTTGTCTCAAGGAAAAACACATGTGCAGTTGTCTGAGTTGCAAGATGAACCAGCCACTTGATTCATGAAGCACCATTTTTACTTGAAAGAATGACTAGTGGACAAACTATTGTTTCTCAGACTTGTATATCTGGCACACAGTTTCTCAAAAAGCAGTGAAGTGTGTTTATCCTTTCAAGGAGAACTACTGACAGTATTTTTTACTAATGATATAGTTGAGTTTTCAAGCAAAAATTAAAATTTTGGAAGACTTGTATCTACTATCATTAGCTTGACAACGTCCTAATATTTGAATTTTCTAATGAGATCAGTACTGATATTAATGATTGTGATTTTTTATACTGTATAATGAAACGTGCCAATATTTGGAAGTTCTGTATAATTCAGTGAACAATATTTTCCAAATGATCAATGTATGATGTTTACAGATGGGTAAAAGTTTCATTCAAAGTTCAACACAGACCAACAGATCATAATGTTTGTTGATATGGTTTCAGATTCCACATTGCAACTAGCCTTTAAGGAACTACCACAGAAACTACCACGTGTCAAGTTTTGGTATAGTATCTAAAAAGAATTTCCACAATTATGTGAAAGGGCAATTAAAATACTCTTTCCTTTTCCAAATTATATATCTGTGAAAGATTTTCTATATCTACTTTAACCAAAAAATAAAAAACAAAAAAACAAAAAACCATACAGCAACAGACAGAATACAAAAGCAGGCATGAAAATCCATCCATCTTCTACTCAGCAGACATTAAAGTGAGTTGCAAAAATGAAAAACAATGGTACTCTTGCCACTAATTTTTTTGTTTTGGAAAATATAGTCATTTTCATAAAAATATGTCATTAATGTTAACATGCAATGAATTTGATAGGAACTTTAAATGAATTAGATTTTCTCAATTTTGACTTCTAATACCATAAATATTGGTAGATATGACCTGCATAAACCAAACTCACTGGGTTCTCAATGGTTTTTAAAAGTGTGAAGGGGTTCTGAGAAAACAAAGCTTGAGAACTGCTGCTGTCGTAAAACTCACTTAAGCCACAAAAGTAGGGACTATCTTCACAGATGAGGAAACAATATGGATGAATTCTTCCTCTCCACCAAGCAGTAACTGAGAAAATTTAAACCGCATGAAGCCTGCAAGCCAGAGGTCCTCTTTGCGGTGCTATATTGAGTTCCAATCTCTTAACTATGAAAACTTAACCACGAGCACACAGATGGTTCAGCAGAGCCGCTGGCCAAAGTAACATCGAAATGCAACTTATCCTGAATAAGATCCAGAGGGAAGCAGTTGCTCTTCTTTCTGTAGGACTAGATCCCCCCAGAATCTCAAGGAGGGATATTGCAACAACAGTCAGTTACCAATGAAGAGTAATTTCATAAAGTGTAAGATTGAGGGCGGGGGAAGTTCCAAGAGACAACCATAAAATGTTCAATTTTCCCACTTTTAATAGAAAACATAAAAGGCTTTATTCAAAACATATGACCTATTTCTTAAGAGAGATATGGGGATACATGTGTGTAATTGAACTCCATTTTATGGTCACTTACAGAAGAATGTATGGAAAGGAAAAAGCAGAGAAAGAAAGGGAGAAGGGGAAGAGTTGTGGGGAAAAGAAGTAGAGGGTCAGGAAGGATACGGGAAGAGGTCCAGAGGGAACAGGAAAAGCAAATGCAGATGAGGAAAAGGAACCAGAAAAGTCACACAACCTGCAGGGGCCTTAGAAATGAGCTAGGCTTGCTTCTTCATTTTAAGTGAAATTAGTGGCCCAAAGAAGTTAAGTGGTTTGACCAAGTTCAGTGCCAGGACTTTAAGCCAAATTTTTCTAGCTTCTAAGCAAGGAAAACACATAAAGAGAAGGTCTGTGAAAGGGGATGGTTTGGAAAGAAGTGACGGGAGGGATGAGCGGGAGGGTGGACAGAGAGAGAGAGGCAGAAAGATACATAGATACACCATACACGCACATGCACACACACACACACGCTAAGCAGTGAGTTCTAAAGCAGGTATTTAATTAAACACTGTTTGTCACACCCCGACACTGCTACACATAACTAAAGTTTGGAGACCCCTGCCTTAAGCCCAGTACTTCTCAACTCTACTATGCCTAGAAATCACCTGGAGATCTTGTTAAAGTGCAGATTCTGGTTTTGTAATGCGGGGTGGTTCTGAGATTCTGAATGTCTAACAACTCCTTGGTGATGCTGATGCAACGTGTTCAAGGACCACTCTTGGAGTCAGAAGGCCCTACACCAGCAGTTCTCAGAGTGTGGTCCCTGGACCACAATGATGAATTCACCATCAGCTGATGAATGCACCACCAGCATTGCCTAAGAACTTGCTAGAAATGCATATTCTCAGGCCCCATCCCATACCTACTGAATCAGAGGCTCTGGGGCTGAGGCCCAGAAATCTGTGTTTTAACAAGCTCTCCAGGTAATTCTGGTGCATATTAAAGTTTGGAACCATTGCACTAGGCCATAATGTCTCCTATCACCTTGTTGCCTGTAATTGGCTAAACAAGTGTGGCAGTACTTTATATTCAAGTCATTACTTTTCACTGGGCTATCTGAACTTTCTACTAGGAATTATCAACATTCCAGTAATTCTTTTCAGACACCCTTAAGATTTGGGAATGACACCGAGATCATGAGGCTCAAATGTGATGTGTAATTAAGGAAGTATTTTCTGAGGCCTCCTTTATTAGGCTCAGCTTGGCTTCCTCTAATTGGTTTAGACTTCCACACCTGGAGCTGGACTAAGAGATGTCCCCTCAAACTTTTTTCTTGGAGTAAAATATCTCCTTTAGCTCACCCCCACTTGCCCACTCTAGGCCCCTATACCAGGTCCTGGATTCCTCAGAACGTAGGTTAATCCCAGGAACTTTTGAATCTGGCCCCCTGTCTGAATGGAAATAACAGGATGGAGCTCCCCAAAGCTCCAGACGCAGCAGGCCTGGTCTTCCCAGCCCCTGCAGTCATGAGCTCTGATGCAGAGATGGCCATTTTTGGAGAAGCCGCTCCCTACCTGTGGAAATCAGAGAAGGAGAGAATCGAGGCTCAAAATCGCCCATTTGATTCTAAGAAAGCTTGCTTTGCAGTGGATGATAAGGAATTTTATGTGAAAGGTATGATCCAGAGCAAGGAAAATGACAAAGTCACAGTCGAGACCCTCGACAACCGGGTAAGTGTTGATCTCAGATGTCCTTGCTAACATGGGCATCCCCCTTTGCCTTTGGAGTAGAATAGTAGAAATTGCATACTGGCCCATAGGAATCTGAAGATAGAACAAGACTCACATTGATCTACTCTGAGTGAAGTCGCAGGTAAAAACTGCCATGGCACATACCTTTCCTCTGGCTCTTTCCTTCGAGGACTTGGGCTTTGAGAGTTTTTATGATGTTTGCTTTGGAGAAAGGGGAAGGTGGTGGTGGAAGAGTTTGGACTGTTTAAGGGAGAGATTGATACAGATTGCTGCTGGATGGGCGAATATACCAAATAGAACTCTCTAGGCTGCAGAGTGACTTACAGAGGGAGCTCCAGAGGCAATGCCTAATTTAATGCAGAGAATTACAGAGCACCATTCAATTCAATCCTTACTGGACACGCACCATGTCTAGGTCACAGTGTCTATCACTCTGCAAATATGAGCAAATCTCAGTCCCGCTTCCCCAAAGTTTATCATCTAGTGTAGGAATCAAGAGTACATGGTGGGTATGGGGACTTCCCTGGTGGCACAGAGGTTAAGAATCCGCCTGCCGATGCAGGGGACACGGGGTCAATCCCCGGTCCCAGAAGATCCCACATGCCACGGAGCAACTAAGCCCGTGCGCCACAACTACTGAGCCTGCACGCTAGAGCCCACGAGCCACAACTACTCAGCCCGTGCGCCACAACTACTGAAGCCCGTGTGCCTAGAGCCTGTGCTCTGCAACAAGAGAAGCCATGACAATGAGAAGACCGTGCACCGCAACGAAGAGTAGCCCCCACTCGCCACAACTAGAGAAAAGCCCGTGTGCAGTAAGGAAGACCCAACGCAGCCAAAAATAAATAAATAAAATAATTTTTTAAAAAAAGAGTACATGGTAGGTATGAATCGCAGTTCACAAATTCAAGCATACAAGACAGATGATGATGACGATGATGATGATGATGATTGTTATTATTAAACTTAACCTCAGGTGTCAGCCTCTTTTCACAGGGAAGGAAATAAATTTTCTGGAGTTACTATTGGGGTCCCCTCCCCAGAGCCATGCCACATTTTCAGTAATACCACATGGGGTGTCACTGCCCCCCTGAAGGATTGCTAAGAAACAAGCCCCAGTTTCTTTCTTTTTTTTTTTTTGGAAAAGATTTTTTTATCCAGTGTTTAAGTAAGATTAAAAACTACAAGATTTTGCTTGCAGCTGATGAGCAAGAAGAGAAAAGTTAAACCCAAATTATCATCTGATTGGCTAGTTAAAACGCTCTGACTCAAGATCAAATTATTCAGTGACACACCAGTTACTTTGTGTGGGCTGAGGAGTTCTGGAGCAAAACAGCCCTAAACAAAACATATCATCTGAGAGCACAGGGCTAATGGGCATATGAAATACTAAACAAGAAAGCTGATAAAGGGAGGCTGTCGCAGACCTTTTGCTATTTTAGGCTTCTAGCAGTTGGTTACCATATACAAGGACCTAGCAGCCAGTTATTTTATCTCTTGACTTATCTGAGGTTAAACAACTTTAACCCACTAAGCAGGAATAAAGAGACACTTTGTAGATGAGTTGGAAAACATAAAGCAGTCCCACTTCTCCAGTAGAATTTTAGTTGAATTAAATCATAAGAGAAACAATGATTACTGCACATATTGTCCTTGTCACACTGCATCTGTTGAGTAGAATTTCCATTCCAAGTGTTGTTTTCATCTTCACCATCGTCTTGAGTCCTCAATCTGTATATCTTGCCCTCCTTTTTCAAGTCTTCCCCCCGTTTCTCCAGCACTCTTTTTCTGACTGGTTCCCTTTTTTCTGAGTTGCTAGAGGATGCAAGGTTTGAGGATTCCAATGATGCTGCTCTCACCGAGGTCTGTGCAGGAGGAGGATTACCAAATAAGAAGTTGCTAATCAATCTCCAGATGGCAAGGAATGGGTAAAGGACTGTCCCCAAGAATGTCCAAAAGTCGCCACTGGAAGAATGTACCATGGATGTAGTTGGTCTTCCTGCTGGCAACAGTACCACTGAAGCACTTGGGGCAAGTTCCAAATCCAGTAATTTCTTTTTATAATCTTCTTTGGTAAATTCCCTCCTGGGAAACATTGTTGCTAATGAAAAATTACCGTAAGTGTTGCCAACAGTCTGTGCAGCAAACTGCCTTGCTTCTTCTAGAGGAGCATCAGAAGGGAACTGATTTGTGAAGGAAGAACCATCAGGAAGACGGAATTGAATTCTCGCAACACTGCTTCTTTCTGTTGTGGAAGAGTCTCTCTTGACTTCCATTTCTGCCTGTTTGGCCAGCAGGGCAGCAGCTTTAGCAGCTTCTACTTCTTCCTTTGTCTTTGCAAAACGAGCAGCTCTCTCTGCACGGTCCAGTGCAATCTTCTGTTTTATACGCTCTCGAGCTGCCCTATCTTCTGCCTTTTCTCTGTTCCTTTCCTCTAACACTCTTTTTGTTAATTCTTCTTCTTGCTTTCTTTTATAATCCAACATTTCTTTTCCAGTTTTCCTCCTCTCAATTTCCTCCTTAATCTCTCTCTGTTCTTCCTCTTTCCTTTTCTCTTCTCTCTTTTCTTCAAGTTGTTTGGTTAGTCTTTCCACTCTGACGGTGAGCTCCTCTGTAGGTCTCTGATTTGAACATCCACCAGGCTCTGGAGACACAGTGGCCTGGCCTGAAATTTCTCCTCCTGTTGCAGAATCTGACTTTGTATCAGAAGTGGGTGGTGTCTCACAGAGCTCTACATTTCTGGACTGACAGTTTTCAGAAGTGTTGTTCTGATCAAATGAGGTGGATGGAGTAGAGACTGAACTTTCTCACTGGCCACTATTTGCCACTGATATTTCACCTTTTAACGAGTGCATCTGCCAGACTTTGTGGATTCTGGTAACAAGTTCATCTGCAGGAACACTTCCTGCTATTACTTCCAAGGGAATTCCACTGTCTCCAATAAAGAAACTGGATGGAACACACACTACAGGATAGATCTGTGAAAACTATAGGCAGGCTTCACTTTTGGTATCGATTTTCACAGCAACAAAACTGTTTGAAGATGCTTCTGTCACTTTCTCATCTTCCCAACTTGCAGCCATCTGTGTAGCCTGTTCATCATCACCTGCCACGAACACCACGAAGACCGCGCCGCTCCTCTTGGCCGACGCGATGGTGGCCGGAATGGCGCCCTGGAACCACAGCATCGCTGCCCTCGGGCACAGGCGCTCGCTCGGCGTGTTGCCGCCTCGATCCCGGAGTCGGCCCCGCCCTCTCCGTCTTTGGGCCCCCGCGGCCCGCCTCCGGCTCCGCACCGGCGCGCAGGCCCGTCAGCGGCTCCCAGGACGCGTGCAAACGCTCAGGCCGAGGCGCGCCCCGCGACGCATGACGCCACGGGTCGCCGTTGGCAGCGCGCCCCCGTCCTTTGTCTCGTTGGCAAGTCAGTGCGTGCGGGAGCCCGGGGGACTGCAGGCCCTGCAGTCCCGGAAGTGGAAGGAGCGCCCCAGTTTCTGAACCTTCAGGACACACAGATTTTTCCATCTTCCTTTTGCTATTTTGGATGTCCCTCTATCTCTAGTTTAGGGCGGTGGGGCAGAAGGGCTTCCTTTCCTCAAGAGATCTGGTCTATATCAACAAATCTCCTCCCTTTTATCTTTTCGGTAAAACCCTCAAAGCTCTTCTGAGGATTCGGGCTTTTGGAAAACAAACGCTAGAAAGGCTTACAGGCTCTCTCGCTTTTATGCCCTATTTTCTACCTTTCCTGAGTAATGGAGTGCCAGTTGTATGCTTAAAGGGGAGGGAAAACAGAGAGGGGAAAATTAGGTAATAGTCTCAAAATACTGTTCAGGCATGGACCATGCTTCAAGTCCAAATGTTTTAACTATTAGGGCAGCGGTGCAAGGAATTCTGGAAGCCTTGAAAAGACAGGGGAGAGCAGAAACAGGTCATGGAAGAGGTGACACTTCAGAAGAGCTTTGAAGGTTGCTAGATGTAATTTCAATGTAGATATATTCCAGACAAAGGGACCCACATGAGCAGAGGTATTGAGGTGGAGATTTACAGAACACACTGGAAGAGTTTTTTTCCAATCTTCCAAGCTTGATCTCATTGCAGCACTCATAGCAAATGGGGTAAACAGAGGCAAGCTGCTGTGGCCTTGGCCATCCTGAGTTCCACCTGGCCACCCTGAGGCTGAAGGGCTCTATAACTTTGCACACCTGTAACCCTCTTCTGGCACACAGAATGGCATGCTGACTTGGGGGCATCAGACCAGAACTGGTTATACAGTTTGACCAGTCTTCGATTTATCAAGAACAGTTATTTACGGATCATCTCTGGGCACAGAAATGATCCATAAAGTTAACCACGGTAATGGGGTAATCTCACCACAGTATCTCACCATTTTCACCCCACTGGTAGGTCACCACATCGGCTCTCCCACTCATCCTGTGATTTTCCTCTCAATATCCAGACACTCCCTCCGAACAGTGACCAAGTCTTCCCCATGAACCCTCCCAAATTTGACAAGATCGAGGACATGGCCATGATGACCCACCTACACGAGCCAGGAGTGCTGTACAACCTCAAAGAGCGTTACGCAGCCTGGATGATCTACGTGAGTACCCTTCAACCTCTCTTTATTCCATTTCCTTCTCTTAGTAAAGTCAAGATCCATAGGTTGAATTTTCTGATTTTCTCAGACCTACTCAGGCCTCTTCTGTGTCACCGTCAACCCCTACCAGTGGCTGCCGGTGTACAACCCTGAGGTGGTGACGGCCTACAGAGGCAAAAAGCACCAGGAGGCCCCGCCCCACATCTTCTCCATCTCTGACAATGCCTATCAGTTCATGTTGACTGGTGAGTAATTTCTTTAATCCATATTTTAAAAAATAGTTTTAGTGAAGTATTCAAGTCCTTTAACTGCACTGGTTCTTAGGTAATTACTCGAGCCCTTCACAGGCTTTGGTCATCCAAACGGTGCAATGACCAAAGTGACCTCAGTAGATTCAGAGGATGTCAGGATGGAAAGCCAGGGGCGCAGTATCTTCCATTACCAGTCACGGTTCTTAAGCCAGAGCTTGGGACTGAAGCCACACTAAGTACATGCTTCTCTGGGGGTGGATGTGAAGCACAAGGAGATGCGCTGCCCCCACCTCCAAAGAAACCCCCAACAGTAACACACTTGGAAGAGAGACTATATTAGTAGCCACTTAGGAATGCAAAGTTGGAGAAATGGGCACAGCAACTTCCCTTCACCTGTTTTCTCAGGTTCCCTCTTTCTCCTCCTTAAATTTCCAGAATAGCAGATGAAATAGCAGAGATGAGGTAATACTGTCACCCTTGTCATGCCTAACATCACTTCGGTCTGTTCAACTTTCACCTGATTTGACTTGGTGCAGAGAGAAGAAGTAGAAGCAAGCATCTGAGATCTGAAGATGCTTAAAAGTCATCCAGGACAATGTGGCCCAAACTTCAGCCATTCCAATGTCACATTCGCAATCCTGGCCATTTCTGCATATTTAAAATCTTTCCTTACAGTGACTGAAGTTCCGTCCATTTCAAAAAGGAAGAATAGGGAATTCCCTGGCGGTCCAATGGTTAAGACTCTGTGCTTCCACTGCAGGGGACACGGATTCGATACCTGGTCAGGGAACTAAGATCCCACATGCCACGTGGCGTGGCCAAAAATAAAAATAAAATAGGAACCGAACAAATCTGCCCTTTGATCTGGAGGAAAACTATTTTTTAAAAAAAGGAAGAATAATATCACTATTAGTATTAGTTTCTTAGGACTGCCGTAACCAAGTACTACACACTGGGTGGCCTAAGCAACAGAAATGCATTGTGTCACAGGTCTGGAACCTGGAAGTCTGAGATCAAGGTGTCAGCAGAGTTGGTTCCCTCTGAGGGCCGAGAGGGAGAATGTGGTCCAGGCCACTCTCCCAGCTTCCGGTGGTTTGCTGGCCAACCTTGCCATCCCTTGGCTTATAGAATCATCACCTTGATCTGCACTTTCATCTTCACACTGTGTTCTCATCTGTCTCCAAATTGCTCTTTTTATAAGGACACCAGTCATATTGGATTAGGGGCCCACCTACTCCAGTATGACCTCATCTTCACTAATTACATCTGCAATGACCCTATTTCCAAATAAGGTCACATTTTGAGGTACTGGGGGTTAGTTAGGGCCTCAACATATTAGTTTGTTGGGGGGAACACAATTCAACCTATAACACTCTTGTAAATGGAAAATCACGGTCACTGTCCACAAGTAGAAAGTAAAGGTGAAAGAAAAAGGCAATGACAACAAATCAGTGTCCATAAATTCTAATTAGAAGCTGTGGCTTCTTACAAGTCCTAAGTCTGAGACTTGCTTTCTTTGTTGAAAAGGGAGATAAGAAAGTGCTATTGAGGAGGTAAAGATCTGTGAACACGAATAACTTCCACACTGTGGGACTCACCGTTCACTTCTCATGCTGCCCACATTACACATCCAGCATTTGGGAAATCTGCACAAATTGTCTCAAAGAAGATTCGACATGCCCAAATCATCACACCACTAGTTAATGGCAAAGCCAGAACTAGAACTCATGGGCTCTGTCTACCCCCAATGTTGCCTGATTTGTATATCCTGCCTGTATGTTGTTTATTTATTCTGTCCTGCTTCCTTCTGCATTTCTAGATCGAGACAACGAGTCCGTCCTCATCGCGTGAGTAACCTGTGTTGTTGCCATGATGACTTGGAAGGGGCTGTCCATTCCTTCTGCTCTCCTTTAGCTCACTTACTTTTTAAAAAAAAAATTATTTTATTGAAGTATACTTGATTTACAATGTTGTATTAATGTCTGCTGTACAGCAAAGTGATTCAGTTATACACATATATTCCTTTTCATATTCTTTTCCATTTTGTTTTATCACAAGGTATTGAATATAGTTCCCTGTGCAATGCAGTAGGACCTTGTTGGTTATGCATTCTATATCTAATAGTTTGCATCTACTCATCCCAAACTCTCAATCCATTTGTCCTCCATTCCCCCTTTCCTTGGTCCCCTTGGCAATTACAAGTCTGTTCTCTATGTCTGTGTATCTCACTTTATTTTATTTTATTTTACTTTATTATATTTTATTTATTTTTGGGTGTGTCGGGTCTTAGTTGCAGCACTCGGGATCTTTTGTTGGGGTGCGTGGGCTCTTCGCTGTGGTGTACAGGCTTCTCTCTAGTTGTGGCAGGCGGGTTTTCTCTTCTCTAGTTGTGGCACACAGGCTCCAGAGTGCGTGGGCTCTGTAGTTGTGGCACGCGGGCACCAGAGCACGTGGGCTCTGTAGTTTGTGGCACGTGGGCTCTAATTGAGGCGCGCAAGCTCAGTAGTTATGGCGTGCAGGCTCGGTTGCCCCGCGGCATGTGGGATCTTAGTTCCCTGACCAGGGATTGAACCCGCGTCCCTTGCATTGCAAGGCGGGTTCTTTACCACTGGACCACCAGGGAAGTCCCTCTCACTTACTTTTAAATCAACAGTGGAGAATCCGGGGCTGGGAAGACAGTGAACACCAAGCGTGTGATCCAGTACTTTGCAGCAATTGCGGTCACTGGGGAGAAGAGGAAGGCGCAGCGGCCGGGCAAGATGCAGGTGAGCAGCTTCCTGCACCTGGAAGGCTTGCTGGAATGAGTATAACTGAAACCCCAGGTGAGCCCCAAGTGTCCGCAGGGCTTTGTGCTCAGCAGAGATGCACAGCACGAGGTCCTGCCCCAGGGGGTGTTTACGGGGCAAGGCAGGAAATGGCTCCACCTTGTGGACTCGGGCTCTAGCACCAGCTCCATCAGCAACAGCCGAGTGACCTTGAACAACTCCACATCCTCCTTTGGCTAAGGAATGGTTTAGGCCAGTGGTTCTCAAACTGGAGTGCACGTCAGAATCACCAGGAGGGTTCGTTAACAACGGATTGCTGGTCCCCAGGCCCAGAATTTCTGACTGAAATTCCTGTCTCACATTCAAAATCCTGGCATGTTGCATTTCTGTCATGTTCCCATTGTTCATGCCCTGTCCAGGGATCACACTTTGAGAACCACTGGGCTGGACAGTAGTTTCCAAACAGCTCTGAAGTCAGAAAGGCAAGCAATCATGTGGGGAAGGGGAAAAGGTAAAAACTCTGCTTTCTATAAGTGGATTTCTACGTAATAATTCTCACAAAATATTTTATGCAACTTAAACAGTTTTTTGAGAACCACTGTTTCTATCATATGGGTCACTTTCATTGCTCACAGTCTGTTTCTACTTCTGAACCCGAATATCTGTATAAATGGGTCCTGGTGCATGCAGGAACAGAGGTCTATATTTTACAAATCCATAATTTATAATAAAATGTTATCAGAGAAGAAAGGCTATCTGGGAGATTGAGAGATAGCGGGTAGGGTTCCAACCTGGAATCTGGTGTGGCCAGAAGCCACTTTGATGCTGTGCTAAGACTCCTTCTACGATGGGACCTTGAAGCCTCCTTGGGTGGGGTGGGGATGGGCCTGTGGGTACTCAGCACAACTGTACCTGCCACCAGCCTGAGCTGGGCGACATCTCTCCCTGGGACCTTCCCAGAGCATCCACACTTTTGAGTCACTGGGAAGTTACTTCGGAAGACGTCCAAAGTCCTCTCTTTTCCTCTTCTCACATATTATTAGGGAACCCTGGAAGACCAGATCATCCAGGCCAACCCCCTCCTGGAGGCCTTTGGAAATGCCAAGACCGTGAGGAATGACAACTCTTTGAGATTCGTTAAGACTCAGTCCAATTGTCTATGACTCCCAGAAAGAAAACCCTCTCCTCCAATGCTGAATATGAAAAATGGCCACATAAACTAGGATATACCTGGCCTTAGTCTACCCCCAAGCGCTTCAGATCAAGCTGCCCAACCGGGATATTCTGATAACCCTTCAAAGAACATTTTGTCTTATTCTCAGCCAAAGGAAGATTTAGCTGTCGTTCCCTAACTAATCAGCATCACCTCAGAGCCTCCTGAAGTCACAAGGATTCAAGATTCAAATTCCACAAGTACAAAATGACTTCTCTATGCTAAAATTGGTCTCTTCAGGTGGAAGCATTTTAAAATACATAAGTCCATTGAACAGTATCCACTGACTTATTAGCCATGAAAACCTTAGTGTGAAGTTAGTTAGCAGATCTGACCTTCTCCAAGTCAGGAGGTGCTGGGAGGAGGGAAAACCTGGTGGAGGCAGCAGAGCTCAAAAATTGGGAAGAAGTTGATACGGAAGATATTGAAGGATATGTCCCATCCTTCAGTGTTTCACTTAGGATTAGCTCAACCAAAGAGGCATTTACTTCCGACACTGGCAAATAAACAAGTATCCAGTCTCCTTTCTAATTTCACTGGCCAGTAGAGCAAGTACCCAGAGGCACTTACATTCAGCAGCTAGAACTCCTGAAGAGCGAACACATAATTCACATAAACCTACACTGGTCCTTCATTAACTCTTCTTAGGCTTCATTCAGAGAATACTGAGAATACTACTGAGGATGTACTACATTCCAGGGTCTGTGGGTGAACAAGCAAGGCAATATTTTTGCCCTCCAATTGGCTCACAGAGTGGTAGCGACCAATTAAGCAGATGATGTAAGAAGGGAGTATACACACACACATATATACTATATATAATTTCACTCCTCACTCCCCAAGATTGGGGGAACCCAAGTGCTGTGTGGGTCTTTGGGGAGCTAGGAGGCCTGGCCTGGGAGCTAGGTTTGCATGTAGTAAGTAGTAAGGAAAACTGAGGCAAGAAATCTCAGAAGTAACATCCAGAGGCAAAAAAGAAGTCAGATAGTCCAACCAGGTTATCAGTTCAAAGGTGTTACAAAGAGTTTGAGCCGGATAAAGACCAAGGAGACAGTCAGGTGTGAGGTGGTCCCAAACAGAGACTTGAGAGGGAGCCTGCAGGCATCCCCAGAGCTGTGGGAACAGGGCCAGGTGCTTTGGGCAGAGCTACCTGAGTCTTGGCTGAGCCGGCGTGGGGACCAGATGCCAAGCAAACAGAGAGGAGGAAGGTCCTCATGCTTCTGGCATCACCTCCTCCGTGAGCCTACACAGCCCACCCATCCTCAGTAGTACCTAACAGAAGCTGGCTACAGTACCATAGAAAGAAAATAACTGTGTTTTTCAATCTGTCTTTGGACAGGGGACGTTCATTCGCATTCACTTTGGAGCCACAGGAAAGCTGGTGTCAGCGGACATTGAAACCTGTGAGTCCAAACACTCTATCTGGCACCTTGGATTTGGCCACAGAGGCATCTCCTGGGGACCCTAAAATCACATCGTTTTTTGTTATCTTAGATCTCTTAGAAAAATCCAGGGTGACATTTCAGTTATCCCGTGAGAGAGGCTATCATATTTTTTAACCAAATCATGTCAAACAAGAAGCCGGAACTTATGGGTAAGTTCCTTGGTTATCATTCTCATCTTCCAAATCGATCACATTGGAAAAAAACTCAGAGTCAGTTGTGCATAAGATGCTAAAGGAATCCTTCTGCTTCACAGACCTGCTTCCCATTTCAACCAACCCCTTTGACTTCCCCTTTGTGAGCCAAGAAGAGGTCACCGTGGCCAGTATTGATGACAGTGAGGAATTGTTGGCCACTGATGTAAGTATTTTGTGTGTTTATTTACTTAAGTAAGGAATTGTTGAATTTATGAACTGAGAGGTACCCATGATCTCAGGAGGAAGCTGGGATGCAGAGATGCTCAGTGGTTAGACCCAAGAGCTCAGAGAATTAGTACAGATCACAACCCTCCCCCACTTGGTTCCATTTCAGAAGATTCCAGGAAATGGGAATATAGAAAGTTCTCCAAAATAGGCCTTCAGTTCCATTCTCTAGCTTTTTAGAGTAAATGTTTGCATGGATAAGGTCTTTAAAGTTTTTGTTGGAAGTTTTCAGGGTACAAAACCATCTACATGGTTCTTTTAAGAAAATCTAGAAAATACAGAAAAGTCTAAAGCAGGAGAAAAACAGTCCCGCTCTGCAGCAGCCGTTCCATTCCTCCGGCTACCTGCCACCTCGGGCTCACAGTAGGCACCCACCTCCTCAACACACCTGTCAAGCCTCTGGCCTTTAGCTTTGGGGAGTATCTACAGGGTCAGTAACCATAATATTAACTAAGTGCATTGAGCACTCACGCATGCTAGGAACTGAGAAAACAGATTTGCCTCAACAAAACCTCTGGGAACAGCACCACTGCTACCCCCGATTCATAAAGGTAGAAGCTGAGTCTTAGGAAAAAAACACACGATTTGCACGAAGACAGTTTGTAAATGAAGGTCTGAACCCAGATCTGCCCAACCCCAGAATTTGCATTTTTAACCGTAACCCTAACCCTAACCCAAAACCCTAACCCTAACCGTCTAACCCTAACCCTACCCTAATTGTCTAACCCTAACCCTAACCCTACCCTAACCCTAACCCCTAACCCTAACCCTCAACCCTAACCCTAACCCTAAACCCTAAACCCTAACCCTAAACCCTAACCCTAACCCTAAACCCTAACCCTAACCCTAAACCCTAACCCTAACCCCCTAACCCTAAACCCTAAACCCTAAACCCTAACCCTAAACCCTAAACCCTAAACCCTAACCCTAAACCCTAACACTAACCCTAACCCTAACCCTAACGACCCTGACCCTGACCCTGACCCTGGCCCTGGCCCTGACCCTAACCCTAACCCTAACCTCATAGTGTTGCTGACCCTTCCATTGATATAATTGTATGTAATTGAACTTATTCAATAAATCTATTAAACACCTGCCCTCTGCCCAACACCCTCCCAGGTGTTGGAAATGCAATGAAAATACTCCATAAGATGCGCACCTGGTGGGCACATTGTTAACAAAAGGCTTTTACATTTTCACCAGTAGTTTCTCCGTAAGGTCATCACTTGCCAATTAATGACCATGCTGTTTAGGAAGCTCATTAAAAACCCAGGAGTCACGGTTCCCGCCAGGCTCTCCCGTTCTCCCTCGGGCACTCTTCCACCCTCTCTAGGTTTCAGTTTCCAGGAACTCGAGCCTATTGAGAGAGTGAGGAAATAGCTAATCTGGTTTTTGGATGATAGACCATAAACCAGATTTAAAGAAAAATATGTCATTGCTGGTTTTCATTCAAACAGACAGGTATAATGAAGGAAGGAATCCCTCTGGCCCTCCAGGAGTTGCCTGGGAACCTAGTCTGCGAAATACTTATACATCAAGAGATGGCTCTGAGCTGGAATTCTACAAAAGAAGAGTAGAGCAACCCAGTACAGCTTTATACCCCCTCAGCCGCAGGAGGAGAATGGCTGCAGGCTACTGAAAGCCAGCAGCATTGACAAATTAACTCCCCCCAGCCTTTGCCAAACTACAGTGGTACCTCTGAGTTCTCTGTTTCCTTCTCTATTCTGACTCTTTTCTCAATAAATCCACATTTCTTAATATAGTGTCACAGTGGAAGCAAAACAGACCTTCAATTTTGAGACCTCAATTTATAAAGCAAAGGTTCTAGGGGTTTTGTTTTTAAATAAAGGACCACATAATTTGAAAATTGTATAGGTTCTAATTCTTCAGTTCCAAGACACCAAACACACTGCATGGGGTTCCCATGGGAAGGCCCCTCTCAGCAGAAGCGCCACCGATTCCACAATGAAAGGGCAGCAAGGTGCCCTTCTCCCTTCTCTGGTGCCTGGATGGCACCCATGTTTTTCAATCCATGCCCCCTGGCAAGTTTCTAAGGTGCAATTCTGAGACCCTTCCCTTTCCCATGCCAGCAGGTGGCCAAGGGCCAGCCCGGGCTGGAGACGTACAGGAAGCAGAGCTGGGCCAGCTGGTCAGAGTGGGGTTTGGGGGTTCTCAGCAGGAGAAATCACCATGCAGGATAAATCCCTTGGCCTTGCCATAAGCCAAGGGCAAGTCTCTCAGGGCTACGGGCCCTCTCAGGTTCTCCTTGCAGAGACCTCGCGTGGGGCACTTGGCTACTTGGGAAAACCGCGCGGGAGCGAGCTTTACACCAGCAGATGTTTTGTAAAATTGGACGGGGTAGGCTCGGGCCTGTCCTCAAAGCCTCTACTCAAAGGCGAGCCCTTCCTGCGGCCGCCAGGTTACGGGGCTCCGCGACTGTGCCGAACAGCTCTGGTGTGAGTCGTGGTTCCCTCCTCCACCCACCCCCACGAGCCCCCGTCCCCTTACCTGCGGCCCGCGGCCCTCCGCTCCGCGCTCGGATGCCGCTGGGGTGCCAGGGACCCACGGGAGGGGTCGTTCCCGGCCGTCGCGCGCTGGCTCCCCGGACCCGCGCCGGGTCGCCGGGGGCCGACGGCGAGGACCCCCAGGACGCCCCGCGCCAGGTGAGCTCCGGCCAGGACGCCCACTTCCGGGAGAGGCGCGCGGACCGCCGGCGCGCTCAGGTGAGCCGCAGCCAATGCCGAGCGAGACCCGCCCCGCCGGCGCCGCGTCCGCGCGGCACAGCACGGTCTCGGCACTCCGGGCACGGGCGCCTGGGGCCGGGCGTCCCCCCTCCTGCGAGCGCGAGGCAGGAAGCGGGGCCCCTGCGAGGCCGCTAGCGATGCCCCGGCGCGCGGTCCCCTGCGGCGCGGAGACCGCTCCAGGCTGGACTCAGTGAGGCCAAGGCCGCCAGGACGATCGCTTGCCGGGACCCGGCTCGGGCGGCGGAGCTGCAGGCCCCCGCAAACAACCCAGTTTTTTAAATGGAAAAAGGACTTGAAAAGACCCTTCTCCAGATAAGACATACAAATGGTCAACAAACACCTGAAAAGATGTTAAACATCGTTAGTCACGATGGAAATGCACATTAATAACCACAACGCCATACCCCTCCACAAACACTAGAAGGCCTATAATAAAGAGAATTAAAAATAACAAATTTTGGCAAAAATGTAGAGACATTGATACAGAGTTTCCCATGGGGAAAATGAATCGGTCCAGGAGATGGATGGTGAGAATATTTGTACAACAATGTGAATGTAGTTAATGCCACAGAACTGTATACTCAAAATGGTTTAAATGTTAAATGTTAGTTTTAATCACAATGAAAAAAATGAATGAAGCACTGATGATACGTGTTAGAACACGGATGAACACTGAAAACATTCTAAGTCAAAGAGCTCATGCAGAAAAGGTCACCCAGATCATACTTAGCTCGTGTGCTTTAAATCCATAAAGGTTTTGAAATTGAGGGAAAGTCTCAGTAATGGTTTCAGAAAAAGAACACTGGATCAGAATGGGAAAAGACATTTCCATAGAGTTGCGGAGATGGTGAATGTTGAAGTGGGCCCGTGGATAGGATTATAAGGTGGAACCATAAAATTTCGTCTTTGGGTCTTTATGTGCTGGTTCCCTGGGAGAGGACCCCAGTATTGCATAAAACACACTGGAGTAGTTTATGTGAGGTAGTGTATTTTGTACTGCTACTTATAGTTTTTTTATACACTTGAAATTACTGGGGAGTACATTACTTTTCAAAAGAACCAGGTCAAAACCATGCCCAAAAAAAGCAGAGAAGACATCAAACTTCATAATAGAGGCCAAGCCTTAACCAGATGCGGTTCACCTAAAGTGGTGACGCTCATCATTCTTGTAGGGTCCACGCGTTATTAACAGGCACCATGGGAAGGTTATATTAGGAGCCACTGTGTCTTGCGTGCTGTGGATGACCTGGCTGTAGTAGAAACAGTGGGATTTCTGAATTCTAGTTTCCCACATCAAACCACCAAAAACCCTGTTAGAACTAATAAACGAATTCAGTAAAGCTGCAGCGTAAAAAATCAGTACACAAAAATCACTTCTCTTTCTTTTTTTTTTAATAAATTTTTTAAAAAATATTTATTTCTTTATTTATCTTTGGCTGCATTGGGTCTTTGTTGCTGTGCACGGACTTTCTCTAGCTGCGGCAAGCAGGGGCTACTCTTCGTTGCGGTGCACGGGCTTCTCATTGCGGTGGCTTCTCTTGTTGTGGAGCACGGGCTGTAAGACAGCAGGCTTCAGTAGTTGTGGCACACGACCTCAGCAGTTGTCGCTCGCGGGCTCCAGAGCACAGGCTCAGTAGTTGTGCGCACGGGCTTAGTTGTTCCGAAGCATGTGGGATCTTCCCAGACCAGGGCTCAAACCCGTGTTCCCTGTATTGGCAGGCAGATTCTTAACCACTGAGCCACAAAGGAAGCCCTAAAAATCACTTGTCTTTCTATACACTAATAATGTGCCATCAGAAAGAGAAATGAAGAAAACAATCCCATTTACAATTGCATCTAAAAAATACCTGGGAATAAATTGAACCAAGGATGTGAAAGCACACTGAAAACTGTAAAACACTGATAAAAGAAACTGAACAGACACAAATGAATGGAAAGCTATCCCGTGCTCATGGATGCAAAGAACACTGTTAAAATGTCCATTCTACCAAAAGCAATGTTCAAATGCAAAGCAAGCCTGGTCAGAACTCCAATGGCATTCTTCACAGAAATATAGCAATCGTTCCTATCATTTGTGTGGAAACACAAAGGCCCCTGAATAGCCAAAGGGAGTCTGAGAAAGGAGAACAGGTTGGAGGCATCTCCCTCCCTGACTTCACACTACATTACGAAGCTACAGTCACCAAAAAGTGTGCAATTGGCACAAAAACAGGCACGCAGACCAGAGGAACAGGACAGAGACCCAAGAAATAAACCTATGGTTATGCGGTAAGTTAATTCACAAGAAAAGAGCCAAGAACATACACTGGGGAAACAACAGTCCCCTCAATAAATGGTGCTGGCAAAACTGGACACCACACACCAAAGAACACTGCAGTCTGTCTACACCACACAAAAACTGGCTAAAAACCCAGTGTTCCACATGAAGCCCTTCCTCTCCTGGGTCCTCTGAGGACAGACACCCTCAGCACTCAACTAGACACAAGAAGCTTCTCCCCCACTTTTCTTCACCTTTTCCTTTAGCAGCGTCACCTCCCAGCAGGTCCAGAGGACACCTGGCTCCTGTCAGCGTGAACTGGACCCCACAGTGTCCCAAAGCCCCAGTGGGTCCTGAGGAGACCCGGCTTCTGCTACATCCGTTCTGCTGTGGAAATTCAAATTGAAATAGAGCCAAATGAACCCATGAATTCTCCAAAATAGTTAAGGAGCAATTAACTAGAAACCGTAAGAAATGAAATGATCATAGACACAGACTTTACTTATTCTTTTTTAATATTTATTTATTTAGCTTCGCTGGGTCTTAGCTGTGTCACACGGGACCTTTTTTTTTTTTAAGTTGCAGCATGCGAACTCTTAGTTGAGGCACGTGGGATCTAGTTCCCTGACCAGGGATGGAACCCAGGCCCCCTGCACTGGGAGCACAGAGCCTTAGCCACAGGACCACCAGGGAAGTCCTTAGACACCAACTTTAAAACTTATGCCAAATTCACACAAATTTATTCACAGACATTTCAAATGCAAGGCTATGAAAATTACAGAGAAACATAGAAGAAAATCTACATGACCTTGGGTTTCGTCTATAGATCACGAGCTTTGAGTTTTAACATACAAGGCCAATCACAAAAGAAAAAAATATGGTGGACTTTATAAAATTAAAGATTTCTACTCTCAAAGACCTTATTCACAAAGTCAAAATGAGGCAGGAGATAAATGGTCTCCAGCCTACGCATTTACAACTGGCCTCGGGTTCACACTTCCTGGGGTGAGAAAAAAATGGGCTCCAGGCTGGACATTCATTACCAACCCCCTGTTTACATTTCCTGAAGCAAGAGACAAACGGGCTCTAGGACTACATATTTATGACCGGACTCCTGTCTATATTTCGGGGTCTGCACCTCGATATGAAAACCAGCAACAGGAATAGGGTAAATACCCAGACATTGGACATTTTTATGGGAGGGACAGAGTGGGACTAAACCCTGTTAAAAGATCAAGAGGTCATACATTTCTCATCCTTGGGGCAAGGGAAACATTGCACATGTGCAGAAAGGTTCCTTGGGGGTCAAAAAGGAAGGGGCACCACCCCAAAATAGGTGATGCTAAGGTCGTCCCACAGGCCTCTGGGTGGTAATCCATGTTGGAAAAAAGTTGCGCACGCATGTTGGGGAGGGTCCTAGGGCAGGGCAGGTGTGGAAAAAGAAACCAGATAATTGGCCAGAGGTGAACAGAGACCCGGAAGAACTGCCCTATATAAGTGACTTAACCGCCTCTCTACTGCACTCCTCCTCATTAGGCAGGGTGTCCACACCCTTTCTCTCCGGGTGTACATCTCTGCCTTGCTTCTGTCTTAACTAAACAAACTGTTTCTCTGTGCGCTCTCCCACTTGTTGCTGTGCTATGTCTCTAATAATAAACTTTGTACCTGTTTTTACAGTTTTTACCTCTATGAGAAATGCATTTTTCGCTGGGGGCAAGAGCTAGCGGGGGTGGTGGCTAGGATTCCTGGTTTTCATCCAGGCTACCCAGGTTCAATTCCTGCGCAGGGAATGAAGATCTCGCTTCATGCCACCACTCACTGCTGCCTCTCCAAGATAAAAAAGACAAGCCACAAACTGGGAGAAAAATACTTGTAAACCACATATCCAGTAAACGACTTCGACTCAAAATGGACAAGACCTCTAGAACAACCCCATTTTAAAAATGGGTAAGGATTTGAACACACACCTGGCCAAAAAAGATATACAGATAATAAAAATCATACAAAAATTATACATATACTATTAGGGATTTCCAAAATAAAATCGTGAGCCATCACAGCACACCTACTAGGATGGCTGAACTCCAACAAAACCATGGCAACACCGACTGCTGGAGGGTGAGGAGCAACCCCTCCTCATGGCTGGGGTGCAGGCACAGCCACCTGGCAAGACAGTTCCACAGCTTTTTTCCACAACAAATCAAGCCTCCCCTCGGGGTCCAACAATTATGCGTCCAGTATATAGGCAACTGCTTTGAAAATCTATGTCTAAAAGCAGACAAGGATGCAATTATGCACAGCAGCACTATTCATAATGGCTAAAAAGCTGAAGAAATCAGGATATCCTTCACTAGATGACTGCATAAGCAAAGTGGAGGACATCCATGTCAAGGCGAGCAGAATACACCACGCCAATATATGTCTCTCTGGCATAAGGATTATTTCAGTCTCATTCAAAAAAAGAAAGATAGAAAAAACTGAGTAGAGACTGACCTTTTATGAAGGACATTTATAAGGAAATCTCCATTTGTAACCGAGTGTCCCTCTTTGCACCAGAAATAGAAGGATGATTAAATCTCAAGTCACTCTTATCAACGGAGAAGTCCAGACTTAAATCTGCATACAATACCTTTGTTTACTGTGCTTTGCATGATAACCTGCCACTAATGGCTTCCCCCCTTCCCCAAGGTCTGTTTTTATCTGAAGATGGTATTTGGTATTTAAGGTGATGGCTTTGGCCATTTCAGGGACTGACTCAATTTTTCTGGGTAGCTCCCCTGTATACGGGAGGTATACATGCTGTTAAACTTCTGTTTTTCTACTGTTAATCTGGCTTTTATTAGACGGCGGGGGTGGGGCTCAACCAAGAACCTAGAAGGACAGAGTGAAAATTGTTTTTCCTCCCATACACATGCAATGGAATACTACTCAGCAGCAGAAAGGAATGCACCATCAACCCATGGAAAGACATGGATAAATCCCCAGTATATATTGTTAAGTGAAAGAATCCAGTCTGAGGAGGCTGCACACAGTATGACCCCATTGGTGACATTCTGGGAAAGGCAAAGCTACATAGATGATAAGCAGATCATGGGGTGGGGGATTTGAAGTATTCCATGTGACACTCTAGGATGGATACCTGTCACTATGCATTTGTCTAAGCCCATAGATGTGTATAGCCCAAGGGGTCAGGCAAACTCTATTCAAATTTAATTATTTACAGTGTAGGGGTATTACAGGATGGAATACTCAAGGTGACCGAATCTAACTGTATTAGAAATGCATGGAAAAATCTCACTGTAGGGGATGGGATAAAAGGTGCTGACCTAAGTTAACTGTGGAAATGAACGCAGTCTCTAAACTAAATGCAAAATGTACACAAACAGTGGACTTTATTTTATGGAGTTCTTTCCAGGGTGTAGCAGCTAACAATTCTAAAACCTCTGCACATGTAATCTGGAAAGGAGCAATGCATAGGTAAACGGCAGATAGTGGGCACCAAGCTCCTCATTGTGGGAGCGGGAAGTTACAGATAAGCAAGGGGAGAGCCTCTGCCCTTATAATACTTGGCTGAGCTTCCTGGGAGGATGGTGTGGGGAGTTCACTGGCCATAGGACATGCACAGATCTTTACACTGGGAAGGCTGTGAAGACATTGGAAACTCACACCCCATCTTTCCAACCATACCTGCTGCAAACACTCAGCCCTCTGTAATCAGCCAGTTGCACCTTTTTAGACATTCTCGCCCCCAGGCACATAAAGGAGCGTGAGGGTCTTGCATTACCTCTAAGCTGTCCCAGAATCCAGGCCCTGGGGGATGGAGCCAGGATGGGGGTGCCTGGGCTCCTCACCAGCAGGTGAGAGGAAGGAGGAAGACCAGTCGGGAGGACAGAGGTTCCCTCAAGTCTGTGAGCCCTGGAGCCCTGATCGGATTCACCCCCAGTGGGGACATGGGTGGGGCCTGCAGTGGTTCTGTTTTCCACCCGGGCCCCTTTGATGAAACCATGGCAGCAATGGGCCCAGAAGTCTCCTGGTGGTGTTTCAAACTGACACAGCAGTTTTACAAAGGAACAGGAGAATGAAGCTGAGCTCCTGACGGCCACTTCTTCTGGCTCTGAGTTGCTTCTGTCAGGCCCACAGACACATCCGTGGAGTCTGCTGTAACCCACCTTCCCCAGCCTGGTCTTTCCTCTCCCTCCCTGCGATGAGTCCCGTGACATTTCCAGCCCGGACCCCTCTCCCAGGCCAGACGCCTCTGTCCAGTCACTGCACCCCCATCTCACCTTGGGGGCTAACAGGGCCCTCAGGGGACCGGGATCCTGCAGCTCCCCACACCCAGGAGCAGCCCCACCTTCCCTGGTTGCTGAGCCCAGACACGGGGTGTAACCGAGAAGGGCCCTACGGGGCCTTCCCAGGACAGACCCACCCCCCCATATCCTCTGCTGTAGCTCCTCTCTGAAGTACCTGGATAACAGCATCTGATGCACGCTTCCTGAGTTGTTTTACAGACTTCTACCAGATGGAAGACATTAACTACTGTACTTGATGATCAAGAGCCCCCAGACCTACTGGCACCTAAGGATTGATACTGTTCACCACCCTGTTACCTCACCATCAACCAACCAGAGAATTGTGCACCAGCTGATCTCATACCCTGCGACCCCCTCCTCCAAATTCACACTAATTCCCCTCTACACCCACAGCCCTGGCCCAAGCCCGATCTAGTCCCTGGTTCCTCCATCAGGCCCTGGCAAATCTCCCTGCCCCCACGGTGCGTCTCACATCCCACCCCAACGTGGTCTTTCTGAAGCATAAACGAGACTGTGACTCTCTCCCACATGTAATCCCCAAATGTTTCCCCACTTTCGCTAGGGTATCAGCTGGGAGAAACATCTGCCAAGGCCCTGAGAGTCCCCGGCAACCCTACTAGGCTGGTGGCTCTTGGTTCCCTGATACTGAGCACCTCAGCAGGCCAGGAGACACGGCAGGAAACCCCAGAACTGCTCACCGCAGGATGGGGCTGGCACTGCTGCTGCCTGATCAAAGAGAGCAGAGAAGGGTTCCCCAACTGGGACACAAACTCTGCACGAGTGGCCTCTCCCTTAGCTATCGCATGATACCCATGGGACTTGAGGGAAGGAAGGACCCAGGCACGTTAGTTCCTAAGCAGGATGCTGTGGGCTCAGTTGTGCCCCCCAAAATTCACATGCTGAATCCCTAACCCCCAGGACCCCAGGATGTGGCTGTATTCGGAGATGGGGTTTTTAAAGAGGTGATCACGGTAGAATGAAGTCACTAGGGTGGATCCTAATCCAATAAGACTGATGTCCTACCAGAAGAGATTAGGACACAGAAGATCATGTGAGAAGATGGCTGTCTACACACCAAGAAGAGAAGCCTCAAGGAAAAACCAGCCTGCAGACACCTTGATCTCAGACGGCATCCAGGACTAGGAGGTAGGTCTGTTGTTCAAGCTCCCCGGTCTGTGGTGTTTGTTATGGCAGCCCCGAGCAGACTCACACACAGGGTAAAGAAGGTCTCACACTAGATAGCCCACTCTCCATTGCCCTGTATGTGAGTTACAGTAGCCTCAGGAACTGAGGAAGGTGTGCCCGAGGAAAGGCACAAGATATGAGATTTTAGGCATAACACGACTGCACTGATATTTTTTCCTTTTTTAAAGATTTTTAAAATCTTTATTTATTTTTGGCTGCGTTAGGTCTTCATTGCTGCACACGAGATTTCTCTTGTTGCGGCGAGGGGGGCTTCTCTTCACTGCGGTGCGCGGGCTTCTCATTGCGGTGGCTTCTCTTGTTGCGGAGCACGGGCTCTAGGCGTGGGGGCTCAGTAGTTGTGGCACAGGGGCATAGCTGCTCTGCGGCATGTGGGATTTTCCCGGACCAGGTCTCGAACCCGTGTCCTCTGCATCAGCAGGCAGATTATCAACCACTACACCATCAGGGAAACCCCATGACTGCACTGATCTTAAACGAGCCTGATCTACATTCACACGAGATGGTTTTGTCCTGTATATACACCCACATTAGCACCTTCAGTCTCAAGGGCAGACCTTTGTCTTCACCACCTCCACTGAGAGCATTACCTTAATCTGCTCTGAACCACCTCCTATAGGATTTCCAGAACCACAAAGCATCAGAGACTGCATGCTGATGTGTAATCATGTTTCACAGGACCAGAGGCTGTGCGCCAGCTTCCGGGTGACCCTGCCACAGCAGAGCCGCCCAGCTGTCCACCAGAACCCACGTCTCTTTCTCCTGTTCACAGCCAGCCTGCACCTCCCAGCCTTCCCACCCATTGCAGCTCCAAATGGAAGTGCTGGAGGTGGTGAGGGCCTTGGCCAGCCTGTGTTCTACGATGGAGGGCACGGTGCCATGTGGTCACCCCATCCCCTGCTGGTTGGAGCCCTCCACCTGAAAGCAGGGAAGAGAAACAAGGAGGACAGAGCCTGGGCCCCGACCCCCACCTGCCCTGAACTATCACATGAAGGGAACACAGACATCTTGAGCAACAGACTATTTTGGGCGGACACTTTGTTCCAGTAACAAACTTTTGCTTTAAAAACCAAGGTGCTTTACAGATCCCTCCCCAACTATAACAGAAAGTGAGGCTTAATTTCATCACAGAATAAAGTTATGGGGAATTTACAGGCCAAAGAAACTTAGGCTTGGGATACTAAATTAGTGAAGAATCTAAACAGAGTTTGGGCTTGGGGCAGTAAATTAAAGAAGTACCAAGGGTTGTTCATATAGGCTTTTGCACCTTTCACATGAGAGACTTATTTCCTGCTTTCAAGGACATAGATAGAGAGAGTGTCGCTCTTGCATCAGCCATTTATTAAGGAACTGTAATTCAAAATAATCGATATGCCATTGTGGAGCAGCCCTCCCTGAGACCCAACAATACACAGGGGTGGGAATACATGCATATATTTCCTTGCATTATCAGCTGAGCACTTTCAGCTCCTATATGGAACTTTTTCATAACATTCTCTAGTAAAAGGAACCAGAGTCTTTGAAATAATGGCTGGCACTAGGACTGACACAGTAAATATATGAGCCAGGACAATCTTGAATCTTATATCAGAAAATAAGGAAGTATCAAGAAAAAAAATCCACAGAGTGGAATGATGTCCAAGGAAAACAGGAGCCAATGGAAAGAGCTCTCAATAGCCAAAGTAGGAATGAACTTAGCAACAAAATCTGGACTGCTGGATTATAACAAAAAGTTAAAAAAACAAAGAAAAACAAACAAACAAAAACTGTCCACAGGTGTCCATGCTGGTAAAAATAAGTAACTGCACAGGGTTTTGTTTGTTTGTTTGTTTGTTTGTTTTGATCAATAAAGTTGAATAGAAATCTCCTATGTGGAAGTCCAAATAATTGATGTGGACACTCAGCCATCCATGGATTGTGGAGGTGGAGATAACTCCTGTCTCCATAAGTGCTGGTTCCCAAAGTAGCTTCCTCCTAAAGAAGACACACAGCAGGGAAATGGGAAAAACTTAACTTCCTTGTGGGGAAATCTGACAAACTTATTTGGTCAGCCAGGTGACCAAAGTTAATAGTAACAGTGATAAGTTGCCTTGAGAGCCTGTTCCCTTGATATAAAGTGATGAGAAAGCACTTTACCTCTGTGATCTGCTTACTTAAATCCATAACTCAAGCCTAATCCTGAGATAAACACCAAGTAAATTCCAAAGCGGGACAGTCAACAAAATATCTGACCAGTACTACTCACCAATGTCAAGGTCATAGAAACAAGGACAGTCTCAGAAACTGTGAAAGCCCAGAAGAGTCTAAACAGACATGATGACTAAATGTCACGTGATACACTGGATGGCATCCTGGAAGACAAAAAGTTAGAACGAAGGAAATCCAAATGAAATATGGATGTCAGTTAATAAGTGACAATTCGGTTGAAAACTAGAATGAGAAACCTATTGTGTCACACTAGAAATCTAGAGAAAATGGGTAACTTCCTAGTAAAAACACACATTAACAAAACGGAACATAACAAAGGAAAATACAAACAGAACAGTTAAGCCACCAAAAGACCTCTTCCCCATTTTGCTTGTCCTTTCACTGTTCCGGGATTTCGCTCTCCTGGGACAGGGAAGGAACAGAGACACAGCAGTCTGGCAGTTCCCCTAAGTTCGGACCCTACTCAGTGTCTTCATCTCGCCCAGCCATGCCCCATCCAGTAGGACACCCAAGGGAGTCTCAGGGATTATTCGTTCTGATGTATCAGCTATGACTTTTTTGATTCCAATGGACTGGACACACTTACTAAAGTAAAATAAAACATTATTTTTAAACAATAGAAATAAATTAATAACTGCAAGAGACAGGTTTAAGAGTGGATTTGGACCTGGCAGTTCTGGTGGCTCACTCTCTTGCAGTGTGATCTGGTCTCTCTCCAATCCTTTGTCCTGCTAAATGCCTTTGGGTGGCCCCATTCACAGGAACACTCTCTCTCACTGCATCCAGGGCTTCCAGAAACTGCAGGCGACACCCACTCAATGTCCATTTTAACAGAAAAGAAGAGGTTCAGTTAAGGTCAGTGACTGTGGTCACCCATCCAGGGCTCTTGCTGTCCTCCCTTGATGGCAGGAAGCTCTTCCACTAGCTAAAATAGCAACTTCGCTGTTGGTGGTAAACTCAAGACTCTTGCTTTGGGCATCGGGGCCTCACATCAGAGGCTGGCCCTGATTGCCAGTGTACCTCAAAAGGCACACAGACTTCATCTGTGTCCCTGGGAGGTGGGAGCCCAGGAGTCACACCTGCCCTCTGACTATATTAATCACCCATCTCCACAGAACACATTTACTCATTTCCCAGTCTCTGCTCTCTCCTTTACAGAGAACAGAAACCAAATGGTAGGTGGTAAGGAAGCTGTTACTGAACGGAGCAGTGTCTCAAGGATGATTCTATACCGTGGAATCCACAGTTGGCTGGCTTTCCGGAGGCCGCAGGGACTGGGCCCGGGATGCACGTGGCTCCTGGAGACCACGTGGCCTCAGAGTGAGAATACCAGCTGGGAAGCCACTTGCTCCCATACCTTTGATTTTTAATGAGTATGAATGTCAAAGGTTTGCAACAACCCAAAGGCCAAAGGATTGCAGGGCCACGGTCTGCTGTATGCTGGTTGTGGCCAGGGCCACACTCAATGTCTACAGGGTTATTTCCTCTCAGAAGGCTGAGAGGCTATGAGGGAGGAGGCCCTTTTCTCAATCACATGGATGTAGGGAACTGAAACATCCCAAGGGGCCATCTACGCTGCCCAGGTAGCTGTTCAATTGCCCAGCAGCAAGGTCAGCTCAGTGATTGGCCACAGGGGCTTGACAGGGCCCAGGCAGGCCTGAGCTGGAGGACCACAGATGCCTGCCTGGATGGTCAGGGGTCAAGGGATATTCTGAGATTTTATTATCTACTACTGCCTACTCAAATGGGACGAAGGATGCAGCCAGTCCTGAAGGGCACCGCCAGCCCTCAAGAAGGCAGCATATGGGGGCTGGCAGCGCTACAGCCTTGCATGCATGCCAACATGTCCCACCGAGCGCACTGCGTGTCAGGGCTGGGCTGGAACCTGGGTCCAGCCCCACCCTCCCCATGTTGGCGGCGGGGGAACCTTCCTGACTTCTGAGGCCCTCCACAACCACAGACTGAGGTTAACTTGGAGATGAAACAGCCAGCAACCAGAGCAGATATTTCATTCATCTTCTTTAGAGTCCAGGATGCGGAGAGGAAGCAGAGGCGGAGCAGAAAACCAACAGTCCAGCTCGACCCCGCGTCACTTGTACCAGGTGAGTCCCGTCCATCGTGGAGGCTCAGATAGAAGAGAGAGGGGAAGGCGAAGCAGGCCCATTAGATCGTGAACACTAGGTGTGTAAAGTATGAGTACTTTCTGGTTTTCTTTTTATTTACAGGAATTTCTATTTTTCAATCATTAAGATACGCTATTAGTAAAATAAAAAGATTAAAATTGTGTATACCTTTTCACACGCCCTTCACTAAATGTGAATTCTGTAGAAGGTACACATCTTCTGAAATCTCTTCTTACAAGAGTCACGGATTTACTTACTAAAAGCTGGCTGGAATCAACACAGGTGACTTTGCAGTTTTAGGATTGCCTGGGTCCGTGGCTTGCTGGGCTGCAGTTCCTACTTTCCACCTCTGTAAGATGCAGGTGGAGAAGAAAGGGTGAGACCTGTCTCTCTATGAGCTGTTCAGCTAGGACTCTGAGGTACCTACCTTGTGCAGCACGTGGTAGCAGAAGCACGGGTCACAGCAGGAACAGAGTACTTGGTCTCGGCCCTTAGATGACCCAGAGTGGACATTACATACTCAGCCAACAACCAGAAAAGAGAGTCCCTTTATTAAAAAAAAAAAAAAAAAAATTACATTCAGCCAGCACCTTGGGTTCACCCAGGCCTGCTCTGACCTTCTGTTCCCCCTCTAGCACAGGCCAACGAGATAGCTCTGGGCAAAGCTGTGTTCCTACTCACCTCGCACCCACCTCAGTCAGGTCTTGCTGAACCCAGAGAACCAGGAATGCTGACCATCCTTCCAGTTTGGGGCCCCAAGGCTGTAAGCTCATCGCAGTGGGCCAGCTCTCTGGGGTCCTTCCGGCACACTCCCGAGGGTAGTGACGGGGATGCAGCTGGAATCTGAGTTGCACAATCTGCTCATTTCACCTTCACTCGTTACGAAAAAGGTCTTTACCCATGAAACATTCACCCCACTTTTGGTCCTTTAAAAAAAAAAATTTTCTTAAGAACTTTTACACCAAAGTGTCTTCCGGAAAGCAAACGTTCAGCAATAAGATTTACTTCAGTACAATTTCATTTTATGTACATACAAGTGTACTTAAAGAGGGCCATGTATAAAATGAGATGCCTCGTTTGCCATTTCCTTGAAGTCTGAGGCACATGAGGGTGAGCATACCTGAGGTTTGTGATTGTTGCTTTCATGAAGTACTGTCTTCTGCCTTTATCTCCAGACCCAAGGATGGGGAACAAAGGTGAAACAGGTCTGCACACTGCAAAATGTCTTCAGAAATCTGCAAACCCAGCTTCTTACAGGAGTGTCCAAACAGACACAGGTTACCCAGTGGTTCCTTCCCTGAATCAACTCCTCGAAGCAGGGTGTTCTGCAAATAGCGAACTGCCTCAACCAAGGAACGCCCGAGCTAAACCTCCGGGCCCGTGGCTCTTCAAAAGCCTGCAGTGTTACACAAGGAACTGGGCTTTAGTTGCAGTCGGAACGCAGGCCGATATTCTCCTGGAGGCAGGGTGACTTCAGGCAGGGGATACCAGATGGAATGCGAAGCCGAGGGTTATTCTCAGTGCAGCTCAGATTAGGGCAATGAGGCAGACTTTCACGGAATGTTGGACCTGCTAGAAAGGTGTTCGTCGACCTGTGGGAGTGTTGAGGAAATCAAGCTGTCCCAAGAAAGAGTGCAGTCTGTTGCCCTACACTCGGCATACAGAGTGGCTCCGAAGGGCTACGGGCCTGGATGTGGCTTAGCAGGCCCATGGGGGCCTGAGGGTACTCAGTGTTCTTGCAGGGAATAGGGTGCCCACGCAAGGCTCCTAGATGTCCTGCAAAGCGTACTGACGTTAAAATAATGCAGAGCAGCGGCTACGGCCTCATGGAAAATGCTGCACGCCTCCTCTTCTGCATGGCAATTCAGGGCCTTAACTTGAGGCACGTGCTCTCGCTGAGTGTCCCGTTAGCGACACAGCATGGTAGGATGCTGACTTTCTCCTCGAGCAGAGTGACTTCAGGTACGAGGTCCTCGAAGAATTCTAAGCGGAGTGTTTTCTCATGGCAGCTCAGAAGGGGGCCATGACGAACACTTCCATGGCACGTCGCACTGCCTAGAGATGTGGTCCTGAGGCTGTTCCAGTGCTCTGGAAATGTAGCTCTCCTTAAGGAACGAGCAGTGTGTTGCCCATCACTCGGCATACACAGAGGGCCTCCCAGGGACCGACCTTTGGGCCTCGATGTTGCTCAGCAGGCCCACAGGGGTCTGGACGTACTCACTGATCTTGGAGGGAAAATGATGCACACCCGAGGGGCCTAGGAGTCCTGAAAAGGGTACTTCCTTTAAAATAAAGCAGAACAGGGGCTTCCCTGGTAGCGCAGTGGTTGAGAATCTGCCTGCCAATGCAGGGTACACGGGTTCGAGCCCTGGTCTGGGAGGTTCCCACATGCCGCGGAGCAACTGGGCACGTGAGACACAACCACTGAGCCTGCGCCTCTGGACCCTGTGCTCGGCAACAAGAGAGGCTGCGATAGTGAGAGGCCTACGCACCGCGATGAAGAGTCGCCCCCACTTACCGCAACTGGAGAGGCCCCTAGCAAAGAAACGAAGACCCAACATAGCAATCAATCAATCAATACATAAATCTTAAAAAAACAATAAAACATTAAAGAAATAAAATAAAATAAAGCAGAACAGCGATTAAGACCTCGTGGAAAGGGCTGCATGCCTCCATTTCTGCGCGGCTACTCAGGGACTTACCTCGAGGCCAGTACTCACGCTGAGTTTCCCTTTAGCTCTAGAGCGTGGCAGGATGAGCTCCACCCCGGCCATGGAAGCACCCGGCTTAGCTAGAGAAAACTCCTTTTCTTCCCAGAACCATGCCTACAGTGGCTAGTGGCCTGTCAACAGCAGTCAATTTCAAGTAGCTTCAAGGCAGCATGAATGGCGCTTTCAAAATGGGAAAGCAAGGCTAGTTCCATCAGGCCCCCATTTCCACGGGCACACGCAGCATACATCCCTGTGCTTTCTAACAAGTCCAAACAGGCACAGGTTACCCAGTGGTTCCTTCCCTGAATCAACTCCTCGAAGCAGGGTGTTCTGCAAATAGCGAACTGTCTCAACCAAGGATCGCCCCAGCTACGCCTCCGGGCCCGTGGCTCTTCAAAAGCCTGCAGTGTTACACGAGGAACTGGGCTTTAGTTGCAGTCGGAACGCAGGCTGACATTCTCCTGGAGGCAGGGTGACTTCAGGCAGGGGGTACCAGATGGAATGCGAAGCCGAGGGTTATTCTCAGTGCAGCTCAGACTAGGGTAATGAGGCAGACTTGCACGGAATGTTGGACCTGCTAGAAAGGTGTTCGTCGACCTGTGGGAGTGTTGAGGAAATCAAGCTGTCCCAAGAAAGAGTGCAGTCTGTTGCGCTACACTTGGCATACACAGAGTGGCTCCGAAGGGCTACGGGCCTGGATCTGGCATAGCGGGCCCATGGGGGCCTGGGGTTACTCAGTTTTCTTGCAGGGAATAGGGTGCCCACGCGAGGCTCCTAGATGTCCTGCAAAGCGGACTGACGTTAAAATAATGCAGAGCAGGGGCTTCGCTTGTGGTGCAGTGGTTGGGAATCCACCTGCCGATGCAGGGGACATGGGTTCGAGCCTTGGTCCACCAAGATCTCACATGCTGCGGAGCAACTAAGCCCGTGCTCCACAACGACTGAGCCTGCGCTCTAGAGTCCGGGAGCCACAACGACTGAGCCCGCATGCCACAACTACTGAAGTCCACGTGCCTAGAGCTTCTGCTCCACAACAAGAGGAGCCACCGCAATGAGAAGCCCGAGCACCGCAACGAAGAGTAGCCCCCGCTCGCTGCACCTAGAGAAAGCTCACATGCAGCAACGACGACCCAACACAGTAAATAAAAAATGATAAATTACATAAAAAAATAAATAAATAGACAGATAGATAAACAAATGAATAAATAAATAAACTAAAGCTGAGCAGGGGCTATGGCCTGCTGAAAACTGCAGCACGCCTCCGCTTCTGCACGGCAATTCAGAGCCTTACCTCGAGGCAAGTGCTCACACTGAGTACCCCGTTAGCGCCACAGCATGGTAGGATGCTGACTTTCTCCTCGAGCAGAGTGACTTCAGGTACGAGGCCCTCGAAGAATTCTACGCAGAGTGTTTTCTCATGGCAGCTCAGACGGGGGCCGTGACGAACACTTCCAGGGCACGTCGCACTGCCTAGAGATGCGGTCCTGAGGCTGTTCCAGTGCTCTGGAAATGTAGCTCTTCTTAAGGAACGAGCAGTGTGTTGCCCATCACTCGGCATACACAGAGGGCCTCCCAGGGACCAACCTTTGGGCCTCGATGTTGCTCAGCAGGCCCACAGGGGTCTGGAGGTACTCACTGATCTTGGAGGGAAAATGATGCACACCCGAAGGGCCTAGGAGTCCTGAAAAGGGTACTTCCTTTAAAATAAAGCAGAACAGGGACTTCCCTGGTGGCGCAGTGCTTGAGAATCTGCCTGCCAATGCAGGGTACACGGGTTCGAGCCCTGGTCTGGGAGGATCCCACATACCGCGGAGCAACTGGGCCCGTGAGCCACAACTACTGAGCCTGCGCCTCTGGAGCCTGTGCTCCGCAACAAGAGAGGCCGCGATAGTGAGAGGCCTACGCACCGCGATGAAGAGTGGCCCCCACTTACCGCAACTGGAGAGGCCCCTAGCACAGAAACGAAGACCCAACATAGCAATCAATCAATCAATACATAAATCTTGAAAAAACAATAAAACATTAAAAACATAAAATACAATAAAGCAGAACAGCGACTAGACCTCGTGGAAAGAGCTGCATGCCTCCATTTCTGCGCGGCTACTCAGGGACTTACCTCGAGGCCAGTACTCACGTTGAGTTTCCCTTTAGCTCTAGAGCGTGGCAGGATGAGCTCCACGCCGGCCATCGAAGCACCCGGCTTAGCTAGAGAAAACTCCTTTTCTTCCCAGAACCATGCCTACAGTGGCTAGTGGCCTGTCAACAGCAGTCAATTTCAAGTAGCTTCAAGGCAGCATGAATGGCGCTTTCAAAATGGGAAAGCAAGGCTAGTTCCATCAGGCCCCCATTTCCACGGGCACACGCAGCATACATCCCTGTGCTTTCTAACAAGTCCAAACAGGCACAGGTTACCCAGTGGTTCCTTCCCTGAATCAACTCCTCGAAGCAGGGTGTTCTGCAAATAGCGAACTGTCTCAACCAAGGATCGCCCCAGCTACGCCTCCGGGCCCGTGGCTCTTCAAAAGCCTGCAGTGTTACACGAGGAACTGGGCTTTAGTTGCAGTCGGAACGCAGGCTGACATTCTCCTGGAGGCAGGGTGACTTCAGGCAGGGGGTACCAGATGGAATGCGAAGCCGAGGGTTATTCTCAGTGCAGCTCAGACTAGGGTAATGAGGCAGACTTGCACGGAATGTTGGACCTGCTAGAAAGGTGTTCGTCGACCTGTGGGAGTGTTGAGGAAATCAAGCTGTCCCAAGAAAGAGTGCAGTCTGTTGCGCTACACTCGGCATACACAGAGTGGCTCCGAAGGGCTACGGGCCTGGATCTGGCACAGCGGGCCCATGGGGGCCTGGGGTTACTCAGTTTTCTTGCAGGGAATAGGGTGCCCACGCGAGGCTCCTAGATGTCCTGCAAAGCGGACTGACGTTAAAATAATGCAGAGCAGGGGCTTCGCTTGTGGTGCAGTGGTTGGGAATCCACCTGCCGATGCAGGGGACATGGGTTCGAGCCTTGGTCCACCAAGATCTCACATGCTGCGGAGCAACTAAGCCCGTGCTCCACAACGACTGAGCCTGCGCTCTAGAGTCCGGGAGCCACAACGACTGAGCCCGCATGCCACAACTACTGAAGTCCACGTGCCTAGAGCTTCTGCTCCACAACAAGAGGAGCCACCGCAATGAGAAACCCGAGCACCGCAACGAAGAGTAGCCCCCGCTCGGTACAACTAGAGAAAGCTCACATGCAGCAACGAAGACCCAACACAGTAAAACAAAAATGATAATTTACATAAGAAAATAAAGAACTAGATAGACAGATAGATAAACAAATGAATAAATAAATAAACTAAAGCTGAGCAGGGGCTACGGCCTCCTGAAAACTGCAGCACGCCTCCGCTTCTGCACGGCAATTCAGGGCCTTACCTCGAGGCAAGTGCTCACGCTGAGTGTACTGTTAGCGCCACAGCATGGTAGGATGCTGACTTTCTCCTCGAGCAGAGTGACTTCAGGTACGAGGCCCTCGAAGAATTCTACGCAGAGTGTTTTCTCATGGCAGCTCAGACGGGGGCCGTGACGAACACTTCCAGGGCACGTCGCACTGCCTAGAAATGTGGTCCTGAGGCTGTTCCAGTGCTCTGGAAATGTAGCTCTCCTTAAGGAACGAGCAGTGTGTTGCCCATCACTCGGCATACACAGAGGGCCTCCCAGGGACCGACCTTTGGGCCTCGATGTTGCTCAGCAGGCCCACAGGGGTCTGGAGGTACTCACTGATCTTGGAGGGAAAATGATGCACACCCGAAGGGCCTAGGAGTCCTGAAAAGGGTACTTCCTTTAAAATAAAGCAGAACAGGGACTTCCCTGGTGGCGCAGTGCTTGAGAATCTGCCTGCCAATGCAGGGTACACGGGTTCGAGCCCTGGTCTGGGAGGATCCCACATACCGCGGAGCAACTGGGCCCGTGAGCCACAACTACTGAGCCTGCGCCTCTGGAGCCTGTGCTCCGCAACAAGAGAGGCCGCGATAGTGAGAGGCCTACGCACCGCGATGAAGAGTGGCCCCCACTTACCGCAACTGGAGAGGCCCCTAGCACAGAAACCAAGACCCAACATAGCAATCAATCAATCAATACATAAATCTTGAAAAAACAATAAAACATTAAAAACATAAAATACAATAAAGCAGAACAGCGACTAGACCTCGTGGAAAGAGCTGCATGCCTCCATTTCTGCGCGGCTACTCAGGGACTTACCTCGAGGCCAGTACTCACGTTGAGTTTCCCTTTAGCTCTAGAGCGTGGCAGGATGAGCTCCACCCCGGCCATCGAAGCACCCGGCTTAGCTAGAGAAAATTCCTTTTCTTCCCAGAACCATGCCTACAGTGGCTAGTGGCCTGTCAACAGCAGTCAATTTCAAGTAGCTTCAAGGCAGCATGAATGGCGCTTTCAAAATGGGAAAGCAAGGCTAGTTCCATCAGGCCCCCATTTCCACGGGCACACGCAGCATACATCCCTGTGCTTTCTAACAAGTCCAAACAGGCACAGGTTACCCAGTGGTTCCTTCCCTGAATCAACTCCTCGAAGCAGGGTGTTCTGCAAATAGCGAACTGTCTCAACCAAGGATCGCCCCAGCTACGCCTCCGGGCCCGTGGCTCTTCAAAAGCCTGCAGTGTTACACGAGGAACTGGGCTTTAGTTGCAGTCGGAACGCAGGCTGACATTCTCCTGGAGGCAGGGTGACTTCAGGCAGGGGGTACCAGATGGAATGCGAAGCCGAGGGTTATTCTCAGTGCAGCTCAGACTAGGGTAATGAGGCAGACTTGCACGGAATGTTGGACCTGCTAGAAAGGTGTTCGTCGACCTGTGGGAGTGTTGAGGAAATCAAGCTGTCCCAAGAAAGAGTGCAGTCTGTTGCGCTACACTCGGCATACACAGAGTGGCTCCGAAGGGCTACGGGCCTGGATCTGGCACAGCGGGCCCATGGGGGCCTGGGGTTACTCAGTTTTCTTGCAGGGAATAGGGTGCCCACGCGAGGCTCCTAGATGTCCTGCAAAGCGGACTGACGTTAAAATAATGCAGAGCAGGGGCTTCGCTTGTGGTGCAGTGGTTGGGAATCCACCTGCCGATGCAGGGGACATGGGTTCGAGCCTTGGTCCACCAAGATCTCACATGCTGCGGAGCAACTAAGCCCGTGCTCCACAACGACTGAGCCTGCGCTCTAGAGTCCGGGAGCCACAACGACTGAGCCCGCATGCCACAACTACTGAAGTCCACGTGCCTAGAGCTTCTGCTCCACAACAAGAGGAGCCACCGCAATGAGAAACCCGAGCACCGCAACGAAGAGTAGCCCCCGCTCGGTACAACTAGAGAAAGCTCACATGCAGCAACGAAGACCCAACACAGTAAAACAAAAATGATAATTTACATAAGAAAATAAAGAACTAGATAGACAGATAGATAAACAAATGAATAAATAAATAAACTAAAGCTGAGCAGGGGCTACGGCCTCCTGAAAACTGCAGCACGCCTCCGCTTCTGCACGGCAATTCAGGGCCTTACCTCGAGGCAAGTGCTCACGCTGAGTGTACTGTTAGCGCCACAGCATGGTAGGATGCTGACTTTCTCCTCGAGCAGAGTGACTTCAGGTACGAGGCCCTCGAAGAATTCTACGCAGAGTGTTTTCTCATGGCAGCTCAGACGGGGGCCGTGACGAACACTTCCAGGGCACGTCGCACTGCCTAGAAATGTGGTCCTGAGGCTGTTCCAGTGCTCTGGAAATGTAGCTCTCCTTAAGGAACGAGCAGTGTGTTGCCCATCACTCGGCATACACAGAGGGCCTCCCAGGGACCGACCTTTGGGCCTCGATGTTGCTCAGCAGGCCCACAGGGGTCTGGAGGTACTCACTGATCTTGGAGGGAAAATGATGCACACCCGAAGGGCCTAGGAGTCCTGAAAAGGGTACTTCCTTTAAAATAAAGCAGAACAGGGACTTCCCTGGTGGCGCAGTGCTTGAGAATCTGCCTGCCAATGCAGGGTACACGGGTTCGAGCCCTGGTCTGGGAGGATCCCACATACCGCGGAGCAACTGGGCCCGTGAGCCACAACTACTGAGCCTGCGCCTCTGGAGCCTGTGCTCCGCAACAAGAGAGGCCGCGATAGTGAGAGGCCTACGCACCGCGATGAAGAGTGGCCCCCACTTACCGCAACTGGAGAGGCCCCTAGCACAGAAACCAAGACCCAACATAGCAATCAATCAATCAATACATAAATCTTGAAAAAACAATAAAACATTAAAAACATAAAATACAATAAAGCAGAACAGCGACTAGACCTCGTGGAAAGAGCTGCATGCCTCCATTTCTGCGCGGCTACTCAGGGACTTACCTCGAGGCCAGTACTCACGTTGAGTTTCCCTTTAGCTCTAGAGCGTGGCAGGATGAGCTCCACCCCGGCCATCGAAGCACCCGGCTTAGCTAGAGAAAATTCCTTTTCTTCCCAGAACCATGCCTACAGTGGCTAGTGGCCTGTCAACAGCAGTCAATTTCAAGTAGCTTCAAGGCAGCATGAATGGCGCTTTCAAAATGGGAAAGCAAGGCTAGTTCCATCAGGCCCCCATTTCCACGGGCACACGCAGCATACATCCCTGTGCTTTCTAACAAGTCCAAACAGGCACAGGTTACCCAGTGGTTCCTTCCCTGAATCAACTCCTCGAAGCAGGGTGTTCTGCAAATAGCGAACTGTCTCAACCAAGGATCGCCCCAGCTACGCCTCCGGGCCCGTGGCTCTTCAAAAGCCTGCAGTGTTACACGAGGAACTGGGCTTTAGTTGCAGTCGGAACGCAGGCTGACATTCTCCTGGAGGCAGGGTGACTTCAGGCAGGGGGTACCAGATGGAATGCGAAGCCGAGGGTTATTCTCAGTGCAGCTCAGACTAGGGTAATGAGGCAGACTTGCACGGAATGTTGGACCTGCTAGAAAGGTGTTCGTCGACCTGTGGGAGTGTTGAGGAAATCAAGCTGTCCCAAGAAAGAGTGCAGTCTGTTGCGCTACACTCGGCATACACAGAGTGGCTCCGAAGGGCTACGGGCCTGGATCTGGCACAGCGGGCCCATGGGGGCCTGGGGTTACTCAGTTTTCTTGCAGGGAATAGGGTGCCCACGCGAGGCTCCTAGATGTCCTGCAAAGCGGACTGACGTTAAAATAATGCAGAGCAGGGGCTTCGCTTGTGGTGCAGTGGTTGGGAATCCACCTGCCGATGCAGGGGACATGGGTTCGAGCCTTGGTCCACCAAGATCTCACATGCTGCGGAGCAACTAAGCCCGTGCTCCACAACGACTGAGCCTGCGCTCTAGAGTCCGGGAGCCACAACGACTGAGCCCGCATGCCACAACTACTGAAGTCCACGTGCCTAGAGCTTCTGCTCCACAACAAGAGGAGCCACCGCAATGAGAAACCCGAGCACCGCAACGAAGAGTAGCCCCCGCTCGGTACAACTAGAGAAAGCTCACATGCAGCAACGAAGACCCAACACAGTAAAACAAAAATGATAATTTACATAAGAAAATAAAGAACTAGATAGACAGATAGATAAACAAATGAATAAATAAATAAACTAAAGCTGAGCAGGGGCTACGGCCTCCTGAAAACTGCAGCACGCCTCCGCTTCTGCACGGCAATTCAGGGCCTTACCTCGAGGCAAGTGCTCACGCTGAGTGTACTGTTAGCGCCACAGCATGGTAGGATGCTGACTTTCTCCTCGAGCAGAGTGACTTCAGGTACGAGGCCCTCGAAGAATTCTACGCAGAGTGTTTTCTCATGGCAGCTCAGACGGGGGCCGTGACGAACACTTCCAGGGCACGTCGCACTGCCTAGAAATGTGGTCCTGAGGCTGTTCCAGTGCTCTGGAAATGTAGCTCTCCTTAAGGAACGAGCAGTGTGTTGCCCATCACTCGGCATACACAGAGGGCCTCCCAGGGACCGACCTTTGGGCCTCGATGTTGCTCAGCAGGCCCACAGGGGTCTGGAGGTACTCACTGATCTTGGAGGGAAAATGATGCACACCCGAAGGGCCTAGGAGTCCTGAAAAGGGTACTTCCTTTAAAATAAAGCAGAACAGGGACTTCCCTGGTGGCGCAGTGCTTGAGAATCTGCCTGCCAATGCAGGGTACACGGGTTCGAGCCCTGGTCTGGGAGGATCCCACATACCGCGGAGCAACTGGGCCCGTGAGCCACAACTACTGAGCCTGCGCCTCTGGAGCCTGTGCTCCGCAACAAGAGAGGCCGCGATAGTGAGAGGCCTACGCACCGCGATGAAGAGTGGCCCCCACTTACCGCAACTGGAGAGGCCCCTAGCACAGAAACCAAGACCCAACATAGCAATCAATCAATCAATACATAAATCTTGAAAAAACAATAAAACATTAAAAACATAAAATACAATAAAGCAGAACAGCGACTAGACCTCGTGGAAAGAGCTGCATGCCTCCATTTCTGCGCGGCTACTCAGGGACTTACCTCGAGGCCAGTACTCACGTTGAGTTTCCCTTTAGCTCTAGAGCGTGGCAGGATGAGCTCCACCCCGGCCATCGAAGCACCCGGCTTAGCTAGAGAAAACTCCTTTTCTTCCCAGAACCATGCCTACAGTGGCTAGTGGCCTGTCAACAGCAGTCAATTTCAAGTAGCTTCAAGGCAGCATGAATGGCGCTTTCAAAATGGGAAAGCAAGGCTAGTTCCATCAGGCCCCCATTTCCACGGGCACACGCAGCATACATCCCGGTGCTTTCTAACAAGTCCAAACAGGCACAGGTTACCCAGTGGTTCCTTCCCTGAATCAACTCCTCGAAGCAGGGTGTTCTGCAAATAGCGAACTGTCTCAACCAAGGATCGCCCCAGCTACGCCTCCGGGCCCGTGGCTCTTCAAAAGCCTGCAGTGTTACACGAGGAACTGGGCTTTAGTTGCAGTCGGAACGCAGGCTGACATTCTCCTGGAGGCAGGGTGACTTCAGGCAGGGGGTACCAGATGGAATGCGAAGCCGAGGGTTATTCTCAGTGCAGCTCAGACTAGGGTAATGAGGCAGACTTGCACGGAATGTTGGACCTGCTAGAAAGGTGTTCGTCGACCTGTGGGAGTGTTGAGGAAATCAAGCTGTCCCAAGAAAGAGTGCAGTCTGTTGCGCTACACTCGGCATACACAGAGTGGCTCCGAAGGGCTACGGGCCTGGATCTGGCACAGCGGGCCCATGGGGGCCTGGGGTTACTCAGTTTTCTTGCAGGGAATAGGGTGCCCACGCGAGGCTCCTAGATGTCCTGCAAAGCGGACTGACGTTAAAATAATGCAGAGCAGGGGCTTCGCTTGTGGTGCAGTGGTTGGGAATCCACCTGCCGATGCAGGGGACATGGGTTCGAGCCTTGGTCCACCAAGATCTCACATGCTGCGGAGCAACTAAGCCCGTGCTCCACAACGACTGAGCCTGCGCTCTAGAGTCCGGGAGCCACAACGACTGAGCCCGCATGCCACAACTACTGAAGTCCACGTGCCTAGAGCTTCTGCTCCACAACAAGAGGAGCCACCGCAATGAGAAACCCGAGCACCGCAACGAAGAGTAGCCCCCGCTCGGTACAACTAGAGAAAGCTCACATGCAGCAACGAAGACCCAACACAGTAAAACAAAAATGATAATTTACATAAGAAAATAAAGAACTAGATAGACAGATAGATAAACAAATGAATAAATAAATAAACTAAAGCTGAGCAGGGGCTACGGCCTCCTGAAAACTGCAGCACGCCTCCGCTTCTGCACGGCAATTCAGGGCCTTACCTCGAGGCAAGTGCTCACGCTGAGTGTACTGTTAGCGCCACAGCATGGTAGGATGCTGACTTTCTCCTCGAGCAGAGTGACTTCAGGTACGAGGCCCTCGAAGAATTCTACGCAGAGTGTTTTCTCATGGCAGCTCAGACGGGGGCCGTGACGAACACTTCCAGGGCACGTCGCACTGCCTAGAAATGTGGTCCTGAGGCTGTTCCAGTGCTCTGGAAATGTAGCTCTCCTTAAGGAACGAGCAGTGTGTTGCCCATCACTCGGCATACACAGAGGGCCTCCCAGGGACCGACCTTTGGGCCTCGATGTTGCTCAGCAGGCCCACAGGGGTCTGGAGGTACTCACTGATCTTGGAGGGAAAATGATGCACACCCGAAGGGCCTAGGAGTCCTGAAAAGGGTACTTCCTTTAAAATAAAGCAGAACAGGGACTTCCCTGGTGGCGCAGTGCTTGAGAATCTGCCTGCCAATGCAGGGTACACGGGTTCGAGCCCTGGTCTGGGAGGATCCCACATACCGCGGAGCAACTGGGCCCGTGAGCCACAACTACTGAGCCTGCGCCTCTGGAGCCTGTGCTCCGCAACAAGAGAGGCCGCGATAGTGAGAGGCCTACGCACCGCGATGAAGAGTGGCCCCCACTTACCGCAACTGGAGAGGCCCCTAGCACAGAAACCAAGACCCAACATAGCAATCAATCAATCAATACATAAATCTTAAAAAAACAATAAAACATTAAAAACATAAAATACAATAAAGCAGAACAGCGACCAGACCTCGTGGAAAGAGATGCATGCCTCCATTTCTGCGCGGCTACTCAGGGACTTACCTCGAGGCCAGTACTCACGTTGAGTTTCCCTTTAGCTCTAGAGCGTGGCAGGATGAGCTCCACGCCGGCCATCGAAGCACCCGGCTTAGCTAGAGAAAACTCCTTTTCTTCCCAGAGCCATGCCTACAGTGGCTAGTGGCCTGTCAACAGCAGTCAATTTCAAGTAGCTTCAAGGCAGCATGAATGGAGCTTTCAAAATGGGAAAGCAAGGCTAGTTCCATCAGGCCCCCATTTCCACGGGCACATGCAGCATACATCACTGTGCTTTCTAACAAGTCCAAACAGACACAGGTTACCCAGTGGTTCCTTCCCTGGATCAACTCCTCGAAGCAGGGTGTTCTGCAAATAGCGAACTGTCTCAACCAAGGATCGCCCCAGCTAAGCCTCCGGGCCCGTGGCTCTTCAAAAGCCTGCAGTGTTACACGAGGAACTGGGCTTTAGTTGCAGTCGGAACGCAGGCCGATATTCTCCTGGAGGCAGGGTGACTTCAGGCAGGGGATACCAGATGGAATGCGAAGCCGAGGGTTATTCTCAGTGCAGCGCAGATTAGGGCAATGAGGCAGACTTTCACGGAATGTTGGACCTGCTAGAAAGGTGTTCGTCGACCTGTGGGAGTGTTGAGGAAATCAAGCTGTCCCAAGAAAGAGTGCAGTCTGTTGCCCTACACTCGGCATACAGAGTGGCTCCGAAGGGCTACGGGCCTGGATGTGGCTTAGCAGGCCCATGGGGGCCTGAGGGTACTCAGTGTTCTTGCAGGGAATAGGGTGCCCACGCAAGGCTCCTAGATGTCCTGCAAAGCGTACTGACGTTAAAATAATGCAGAGCAGCGGCTATGGCCTCATGGAAAATGCTGCACGCCTCCTCTTCTGCATGGCAATTCAGGGCCTTAACTTGAGGCACGTGCTCTCGCTGAGTGTCCCGTTAGCGACACAGCATGGTAGGATGCTGACTTTCTCCTCGAGCAGAGTGACTTCAGGTACGAGGTCCTCGAAGACTTCTAAGCGGAGTGTTTTCTCATGGCAGCTCAGAAGGGGGCCATGACGAACACTTCCATGGCACGTCGCACTGCCTAGAGATGTGGTCCTGAGGCTGTTCCAGTGCTCTGGAAATGTAGCTCTCCTTAAGGAACGAGCAGTGTGTTGCCCATCACTCGGCATACACAGAGGGCCTCCCAGGGACCGACCTTTGGGCCTCGATGTTGCTCAGCAGGCCCACAGGGGTCTGGATGTACTCACTGATCTTGGAGGGAAAATGATGCACACCCGAGGGGCCTAGGAGTCCTGAAAAGGGTACTTCCTTTAAAATAAAGCAGAACAGGGGCTTCCCTGGTAGCGCAGTGGTTGAGAATCTGCCTGCCAATGCAGGGTACACGGGTTCGAGCCCTGGTCTGGGAGGTTCCCACATGCCGCGGAGCAACTGGGCACGTGAGACACAACCACTGAGCCTGCGCCTCTGGACCCTGTGCTCCGCAACAAGAGAGGCCGCGATAGTGAGAGGCCTACGCACCGCGATGAAGAGTCGCCCCCACTTACCGCAACTGGAGAGGCCCCTAGCAAAGAAACGAAGACCCAACATAGCAAGCAATTAATCAATACATAAATCTTAAAAAAACAATAAAACATTAAAGAAATAAAATAAAATAAAGCAGAACAGCGATTAAGACCTCGTGGAAAGGGCTGCATGCCTCCATTTCTGCGCGGCTACTCAGGGACTTACATCGAGGCCAGTACTCACGCTGAGTTTCCCTTTAGCTCTAGAGCGTGGCAGGATGAGCTCCACCCCGGCCATCGAAGCACCCGGCTTAGCTAGAGAAAACTCCTTTTCTTCCCAGAGCCATGCCTACAGTGGCTAGTGGCCTGTCAACAGCAGTCAATTTCAAGTAGCTTCAAGGCAGCATGAATGGAGCTTTCAAAATGGGAAAGCAAGGCTAGTTCCATCAGGCCCCCATTTCCACGGGCACACGCAGCATACATCCCTGTGCTTTCTAACAAGTCCAAACAGACACAGGTTACCCAGTGGTTCCTTCCCTGAATCAACTCCTCGAAGCAGGGTGTTCTGCAAATAGCGAACTGTCTCAACCAAGGATCGCCCCAGCTACGCCTCCGGGCCCGTGGCTCTTCAAAAGCCTGCAGTGTTACACGAGGAACTGGGCTTTAGTTGCAGTCGGAACGCAGGCTGACATTCTCCTGGAGGCAGGGTGACTTCAGGCAGGGGGTACCAGATGGAATGCGAAGCCGAGGGTTATTCTCAGTGCAGCTCAGACTAGGGTAATGAGGCAGACTTGCACGGAATGTTGGACCTGCTAGAAAGGTGTTCGTCGACCTGTGGGAGTGTTGAGGAAATCAAGCTGTCCCAAGAAAGAGTGCAGTCTGTTGCGCTACACTCGGCATACACAGAGTGGCTCCGAAGGGCTACGGGCCTGGATCTGGCATAGCGGGCCCATGGGGGCCTGGGGTTACTCAGTTTTCTTGCAGGGAATAGGGTGCCCACGCGAGGCTCCTAGATGTCCTGCAAAGCGGACTGACGTTAAAATAATGCAGAGCAGGGGCTTCGCTTGTGGTGCAGTGGTTGGGAATCCACCTGCCGATGCAGGGGACATGGGTTCGAGCCTTGGTCCACCAAGATCTCACATGCTGCGGAGCAACTAAGCCCGTGCTCCACAACGACTGAGCCTGCGCTCTAGAGTCCGGGAGCCACAACGACTGAGCCCGCATGCCACAACTACTGAAGTCCACGTGCCTAGAGCTTCTGCTCCACAACAAGAGGAGCCACCGCAATGAGAAGCCCGAGCACCGCAACGAAGAGTAGCCCCCGCTCGCTACAACTAGAGAAAGCTCACATGCAGCAACGAAGACTCAACATAGTAAAAAAAAAATGATAAATTACATAAAAACATAAATAAATAGACAGATAGATAAACAAATGAATAAATAAATAAACTAAAGCTGAGCAGGGGCTATGGCCTGCTGAAAACTGCAGCACGCCTCCGCTTCTGCACGGCAATTCAGAGCCTTACCTCGAGGCAAGTTCTCACACTGAGTATCCCGTTAGCGCCACAGCATGGTAGGATGCTGACTTTCTCCTCGAGCAGAGTGACTTCAGGTACGAGGCCCTCGAAGAATTCTACGCAGAGTGTTTTCTCATGGCAGCTCAGACGGGGGCCGTGACGAACACTTCCAGGGCACGTCGCACTGCCTAGGGATGTGGTCCTGAGGCTGTTCCAGTGCTCTGGAAATGTAGCTCTTCTTAAGGAACGAGCAGTGTGTTGCCCATCACTCGGCATACACAGAGGGCCTCCCAGGGACCAACCTTTGGGCCTCGATGTTGCTCAGCAGGCCCACAGGGGTCTGGAGGTACTCACTGATCTTGGAGGGAAAATGATGCACACCCGAAGGGCCTAGGAGTCCTGAAAAGGGTACTTCCTTTAAAATAAAGCAGAACAGGGACTTCCCTGGTGGCACAGTGCTTGAGAATCTGCCTGCCAATGCAGGGTACACGGGTTCGAGCCCTGGTCTGGGAGGATCCCACATACCGCGGAGCAACTGGGCCCGTGAGCCACAACTACTGAGCCTGCGCCTCTGGAGCCTGTGCTCCGCAACAAGAGAGGCCGCGATAGTGAGAGGCCTACGCACCGCGATGAAGAGTGGCCCCCACTTACCGCAACTGGAGAGGCCCCTAGCACAGAAACGAAGACCCAACATAGCAATCAATCAATCAATACATAAATCTTAAAAAAACAATAAAACATTAAAAACATAAAATACAATAAAGCAGAACAGCGACTAGACCTCGTGGAAAGAGCTGCATGCCTCCATTTCTGCGCGGCTACTCAGGGACTTACCTCGAGGCCAGTACTCACGTTGAGTTTCCCTTTAGCTCTAGAGCGTGGCAGGATGAGCTCCACCCCGGCCATCGAAGCACCCGGCTTAGCTAGAGAAAACTCCTTTTCTTCCCAGAACCATGCCTACAGTGGCTAGTGGCCTGTCAACAGCAGTCAATTTCAAGTAGCTTCAAGGCAGCATGAATGGCGCTTTCAAAATGGGAAAGCAAGGCTAGTTCCATCAGGCCCCCATTTCCACGGGCACACGCAGCATACATCCCTGTGCTTTCTAACAAGTCCAAACAGGCACAGGTTACCCAGTGGTTCCTTCCCTGAATCAACTCCTCGAAGCAGGGTGTTCTGCAAATAGCGAACTGTCTCAACCAAGGATCGCCCCAGCTACGCCTCCGGGCCCGTGGCTCTTCAAAAGCCTGCAGTGTTACACGAGGAACTGGGCTTTAGTTGCAGTCGGAACGCAGGCTGACATTCTCCTGGAGGCAGGGTGACTTCAGGCAGGGGGTACCAGATGGAATGCGAAGCCGAGGGTTATTCTCAGTGCAGCTCAGACTAGGGTAATGAGGCAGACTTGCACGGAATGTTGGACCTGCTAGAAAGGTGTTCGTCGACCTGTGGGAGTGTTGAGGAAATCAAGCTGTCCCAAGAAAGAGTGCAGTCTGTTGCGCTACACTCGGCATACACAGAGTGGCTCCGAAGGGCTATGGGCCTGGATCTGGCATAGCGGGCCCATGGGGGCCTGGGGTTACTCAGTTTTCTTGCAGGGAATAGGGTGCCCACGCGAGGCTCCTAGATGTCCTGCAAAGCGGACTGACGTTAAAATAATGCAGAGCAGGGGCTTCGCTTGTGGTGCAGTGGTTGGGAATCCACCTGCCGATGCAGGGGACATGGGTTCGAGCCTTGGTCCACCAAGATCTCACATGCTGCGGAGCAACTAAGCCCGTGCTCCACAACGACTGAGCCTGCGCTCTAGAGTCCGGGAGCCACAACGACTGAGCCCGCATGCCACAACTACTGAAGTCCACGTGCCTAGAGCTTCTGCTCCACAACAAGAGGAGCCACCGCAATGAGAAACCCGAGCACCGCAACGAAGAGTAGCCCCCGCTCGGTACAACTAGAGAAAGCTCACATGCAGCAACGAAGACCCAACACAGTAAAACAAAAATGATAATTTACATAAGAAAATAAAGAACTAGATAGACAGATAGATAAACAAATGAATAAATAAATAAACTAAAGCTGAGCAGGGGCTACGGCCTCCTGAAAACTGCAGCACGCCTCCGCTTCTGCACGGCAATTCAGGGCCTTACCTCGAGGCAAGTGCTCACGCTGAGTGTACTGTTAGCGCCACAGCATGGTAGGATGCTGACTTTCTCCTCGAGCAGAGTGACTTCAGGTACGAGGCCCTCGAAGAATTCTACGCAGAGTGTTTTCTCATGGCAGCTCAGACGGGGGCCGTGACGAACACTTCCAGGGCACGTCGCACTGCCTAGAAATGTGGTCCTGAGGCTGTTCCAGTGCTCTGGAAATGTAGCTCTCCTTAAGGAACGAGCAGTGTGTTGCCCATCACTCGGCATACACAGAGGGCCTCCCAGGGACCGACCTTTGGGCCTCGATGTTGCTCAGCAGGCCCACAGGGGTCTGGAGGTACTCACTGATCTTGGAGGGAAAATGATGCACACCCGAAGGGCCTAGGAGTCCTGAAAAGGGTACTTCCTTTAAAATAAAGCAGAACAGGGACTTCCCTGGTGGCGCAGTGCTTGAGAATCTGCCTGCCAATGCAGGGTACACGGGTTCGAGCCCTGGTCTGGGAGGATCCCACATACCGCGGAGCAACTGGGCCCGTGAGCCACAACTACTGAGCCTGCGCCTCTGGAGCCTGTGCTCCGCAACAAGAGAGGCCGCGATAGTGAGAGGCCTACGCACCGCGATGAAGAGTGGCCCCCACTTACCGCAACTGGAGAGGCCCCTAGCACAGAAACCAAGACCCAACATAGCAATCAATCAATCAATACATAAATCTTGAAAAAACAATAAAACATTAAAAACATAAAATACAATAAAGCAGAACAGCGACTAGACCTCGTGGAAAGAGCTGCATGCCTCCATTTCTGCGCGGCTACTCAGGGACTTACCTCGAGGCCAGTACTCACGTTGAGTTTCCCTTTAGCTCTAGAGCGTGGCAGGATGAGCTCCACCCCGGCCATCGAAGCACCCGGCTTAGCTAGAGAAAATTCCTTTTCTTCCCAGAACCATGCCTACAGTGGCTAGTGGCCTGTCAACAGCAGTCAATTTCAAGTAGCTTCAAGGCAGCATGAATGGCGCTTTCAAAATGGGAAAGCAAGGCTAGTTCCATCAGGCCCCCATTTCCACGGGCACACGCAGCATACATCCCTGTGCTTTCTAACAAGTCCAAACAGGCACAGGTTACCCAGTGGTTCCTTCCCTGAATCAACTCCTCGAAGCAGGGTGTTCTGCAAATAGCGAACTGTCTCAACCAAGGATCGCCCCAGCTACGCCTCCGGGCCCGTGGCTCTTCAAAAGCCTGCAGTGTTACACGAGGAACTGGGCTTTAGTTGCAGTCGGAACGCAGGCTGACATTCTCCTGGAGGCAGGGTGACTTCAGGCAGGGGGTACCAGATGGAATGCGAAGCCGAGGGTTATTCTCAGTGCAGCTCAGACTAGGGTAATGAGGCAGACTTGCACGGAATGTTGGACCTGCTAGAAAGGTGTTCGTCGACCTGTGGGAGTGTTGAGGAAATCAAGCTGTCCCAAGAAAGAGTGCAGTCTGTTGCGCTACACTCGGCATACACAGAGTGGCTCCGAAGGGCTACGGGCCTGGATCTGGCATAGCGGGCCCATGGGGGCCTGGGGTTACTCAGTTTTCTTGCAGGGAATAGGGTGCCCACGCGAGGCTCCTAGATGTCCTGCAAAGCGGACTGACGTTAAAATAATGCAGAGCAGGGGCTTCGCTTGTGGTGCAGTGGTTGGGAATCCACCTGCCGATGCAGGGGACATGGGTTCGAGCCTTGGTCCACCAAGATCTCACATGCTGCGGAGCAACTAAGCCCGTGCTCCACAACGACTGAGCCTGCGCTCTAGAGTCCGGGAGCCACAACGACTGAGCCCGCATGCCACAACTACTGAAGTCCACGTGCCTAGAGCTTCTGCTCCACAACAAGAGGAGCCACCGCAATGAGAAACCCGAGCACCGCAACGAAGAGTAGCCCCCGCTCGGTACAACTAGAGAAAGCTCACATGCAGCAACGAAGACCCAACACAGTAAAACAAAAATGATAATTTACATAAGAAAATAAAGAACTAGATAGACAGATAGATAAACAAATGAATAAATAAATAAACTAAAGCTGAGCAGGGGCTACGGCCTCCTGAAAACTGCAGCACGCCTCCGCTTCTGCACGGCAATTCAGGGCCTTACCTCGAGGCAAGTGCTCACGCTGAGTGTCCTGTTAGCGCCACAGCATGGTAGGATGCTGACTTTCTCCTCGAGCAGAGTGACTTCAGGTACGAGGCCCTCGAAGAATTCTACGCAGAGTGTTTTCTCATGGCAGCTCAGACGAGGGCCGTGACGAACACTTCCAGGGCACGTCGCACTGCCTAGAAATGTGGTCCTGAGGCTGTTCCAGTGCTCTGGAAATGTAGCTCTCCTTAAGGAACGAGCAGTGTGTTGCCCATCACTCGGCATACACAGAGGGCCTCCCAGGGACCGACCTTTGGGCCTCGATGTTGCTCAGCAGGCCCACAGGGGTCTGGAGGTACTCACTGATCTTGGAGGGAAAATGATGCACACCCGAAGGGCCTAGGAGTCCTGAAAAGGGTACTTCCTTTAAAATAAAGCAGAACAGGGACTTCCCTGGTGGCGCAGTGCTTGAGAATCCGCCTGCCAATGCAGGGTACACGGGTTCGAGCCCTGGTCTGGGAGGATCCCACATACCGCGGAGCAACTGGGCCCGTGAGCCACAACTACTGAGCCTGCGCCTCTGGAGCCTGTGCTCCGCAACAAGAGAGGCCGCGATAGTGAGAGGCCTACGCACCGCGATGAAGAGTGGCCCCCACTTACCGCAACTGGAGAGGCCCCTAGCACAGAAACCAAGACCCAACATAGCAATCAATCAATCAATACATAAATCTTAAAAAAACAATAAAACATTAAAAACATAAAATACAATAAAGCAGAACAGCGACCAGACCTCGTGGAAAGAGATGCATGCCTCCATTTCTGCGCGGCTACTCAGGGACTTACCTCGAGGCCAGTACTCACGTTGAGTTTCCCTTTAGCTCTAGAGCGTGGCAGGATGAGCTCCACGCCGGCCATCGAAGCACCCGGCTTAGCTAGAGAAAACTCCTTTTCTTCCCAGAGCCATGCCTACAGTGGCTAGTGGCCTGTCAACAGCAGTCAATTTCAAGTAGCTTCAAGGCAGCATGAATGGAGCTTTCAAAATGGGAAAGCAAGGCTAGTTCCATCAGGCCCCCATTTCCACGGGCACATGCAGCATACATCACTGTGCTTTCTAACAAGTCCAAACAGACACAGGTTACCCAGTGGTTCCTTCCCTGGATCAACTCCTCGAAGCAGGGTGTTCTGCAAATAGCGAACTGTCTCAACCAAGGATCGCCCCAGCTAAGCCTCCGGGCCCGTGGCTCTTCAAAAGCCTGCAGTGTTACACGAGGAACTGGGCTTTAGTTGCAGTCGGAACGCAGGCCGATATTCTCCTGGAGGCAGGGTGACTTCAGGCAGGGGATACCAGATGGAATGCGAAGCCGAGGGTTATTCTCAGTGCAGCGCAGATTAGGGCAATGAGGCAGACTTTCACGGAATGTTGGACCTGCTAGAAAGGTGTTCGTCGACCTGTGGGAGTGTTGAGGAAATCAAGCTGTCCCAAGAAAGAGTGCAGTCTGTTGCCCTACACTCGGCATACAGAGTGGCTCCGAAGGGCTACGGGCCTGGATGTGGCTTAGCAGGCCCATGGGGGCCTGAGGGTACTCAGTGTTCTTGCAGGGAATAGGGTGCCCACGCAAGGCTCCTAGATGTCCTGCAAAGCGTACTGACGTTAAAATAATGCAGAGCAGCGGCTATGGCCTCATGGAAAATGCTGCACGCCTCCTCTTCTGCATGGCAATTCAGGGCCTTAACTTGAGGCACGTGCTCTCGCTGAGTGTCCCGTTAGCGACACAGCATGGTAGGATGCTGACTTTCTCCTCGAGCAGAGTGACTTCAGGTACGAGGTCCTCGAAGACTTCTAAGCGGAGTGTTTTCTCATGGCAGCTCAGAAGGGGGCCATGACGAACACTTCCATGGCACGTCGCACTGCCTAGAGATGTGGTCCTGAGGCTGTTCCAGTGCTCTGGAAATGTAGCTCTCCTTAAGGAACGAGCAGTGTGTTGCCCATCACTCGGCATACACAGAGGGCCTCCCAGGGACCGACCTTTGGGCCTCGATGTTGCTCAGCAGGCCCACAGGGGTCTGGATGTACTCACTGATCTTGGAGGGAAAATGATGCACACCCGAGGGGCCTAGGAGTCCTGAAAAGGGTACTTCCTTTAAAATAAAGCAGAACAGGGGCTTCCCTGGTAGCGCAGTGGTTGAGAATCTGCCTGCCAATGCAGGGTACACGGGTTCGAGCCCTGGTCTGGGAGGTTCCCACATGCCGCGGAGCAACTGGGCACGTGAGACACAACCACTGAGCCTGCGCCTCTGGACCCTGTGCTCCGCAACAAGAGAGGCCGCGATAGTGAGAGGCCTACGCACCGCGATGAAGAGTCGCCCCCACTTACCGCAACTGGAGAGGCCCCTAGCAAAGAAACGAAGACCCAACATAGCAAGCAATTAATCAATACATAAATCTTAAAAAAACAATAAAACATTAAAGAAATAAAATAAAATAAAGCAGAACAGCGATTAAGACCTCGTGGAAAGGGCTGCATGCCTCCATTTCTGCGCGGCTACTCAGGGACTTACATCGAGGCCAGTACTCACGCTGAGTTTCCCTTTAGCTCTAGAGCGTGGCAGGATGAGCTCCACCCCGGCCATCGAAGCACCCGGCTTAGCTAGAGAAAACTCCTTTTCTTCCCAGAGCCATGCCTACAGTGGCTAGTGGCCTGTCAACAGCAGTCAATTTCAAGTAGCTTCAAGGCAGCATGAATGGAGCTTTCAAAATGGGAAAGCAAGGCTAGTTCCATCAGGCCCCCATTTCCACGGGCACACGCAGCATACATCCCTGTGCTTTCTAACAAGTCCAAACAGACACAGGTTACCCAGTGGTTCCTTCCCTGAATCAACTCCTCGAAGCAGGGTGTTCTGCAAATAGCGAACTGTCTCAACCAAGGATCGCCCCAGCTACGCCTCCGGGCCCGTGGCTCTTCAAAAGCCTGCAGTGTTACACGAGGAACTGGGCTTTAGTTGCAGTCGGAACGCAGGCTGACATTCTCCTGGAGGCAGGGTGACTTCAGGCAGGGGGTACCAGATGGAATGCGAAGCCGAGGGTTATTCTCAGTGCAGCTCAGACTAGGGTAATGAGGCAGACTTGCACGGAATGTTGGACCTGCTAGAAAGGTGTTCGTCGACCTGTGGGAGTGTTGAGGAAATCAAGCTGTCCCAAGAAAGAGTGCAGTCTGTTGCGCTACACTCGGCATACACAGAGTGGCTCCGAAGGGCTACGGGCCTGGATCTGGCATAGCGGGCCCATGGGGGCCTGGGGTTACTCAGTTTTCTTGCAGGGAATAGGGTGCCCACGCGAGGCTCCTAGATGTCCTGCAAAGCGGACTGACGTTAAAATAATGCAGAGCAGGGGCTTCGCTTGTGGTGCAGTGGTTGGGAATCCACCTGCCGATGCAGGGGACATGGGTTCGAGCCTTGGTCCACCAAGATCTCACATGCTGCGGAGCAACTAAGCCCGTGCTCCACAACGACTGAGCCTGCGCTCTAGAGTCCGGGAGCCACAACGACTGAGCCCGCATGCCACAACTACTGAAGTCCACGTGCCTAGAGCTTCTGCTCCACAACAAGAGGAGCCACCGCAATGAGAAGCCCGAGCACCGCAACGAAGAGTAGCCCCCGCTCGCTACAACTAGAGAAAGCTCACATGCAGCAACGAAGACTCAACATAGTAAAAAAAAAATGATAAATTACATAAAAACATAAATAAATAGACAGATAGATAAACAAATGAATAAATAAATAAACTAAAGCTGAGCAGGGGCTATGGCCTGCTGAAAACTGCAGCACGCCTCCGCTTCTGCACGGCAATTCAGAGCCTTACCTCGAGGCAAGTTCTCACCCTGAGTATCCCGTTAGCGCCACAGCATGGTAGGATGCTGACTTTCTCCTCGAGCAGAGTGACTTCAGGTACGAGGCCCTCGAAGAATTCTACGCAGAGTGTTTTCTCATGGCAGCTCAGACGGGGGCCGTGACGAACACTTCCAGGGCACGTCGCACTGCCTAGGGATGTGGTCCTGAGGCTGTTCCAGTGCTCTGGAAATGTAGCTCTTCTTAAGGAACGAGCAGTGTGTTGCCCATCACTCGGCATACACAGAGGGCCTCCCAGGGACCAACCTTTGGGCCTCGATGTTGCTCAGCAGGCCCACAGGGGTCTGGAGGTACTCACTGATCTTGGAGGGAAAATGATGCACACCCGAAGGGCCTAGGAGTCCTGAAAAGGGTACTTCCTTTAAAATAAAGCAGAACAGGGACTTCCCTGGTGGCACAGTGCTTGAGAATCTGCCTGCCAATGCAGGGTACACGGGTTCGAGCCCTGGTCTGGGAGGATCCCACATACCGCGGAGCAACTGGGCCCGTGAGCCACAACTACTGAGCCTGCGCCTCTGGAGCCTGTGCTCCGCAACAAGAGAGGCCGCGATAGTGAGAGGCCTACGCACCGCGATGAAGAGTGGCCCCCACTTACCGCAACTGGAGAGGCCCCTAGCACAGAAACGAAGACCCAACATAGCAATCAATCAATCAATACATAAATCTTAAAAAAACAATAAAACATTAAAAACATAAAATACAATAAAGCAGAACAGCGACTAGACCTCGTGGAAAGAGCTGCATGCCTCCATTTCTGCGCGGCTACTCAGGGACTTACCTCGAGGCCAGTACTCACGTTGAGTTTCCCTTTAGCTCTAGAGCGTGGCAGGATGAGCTCCACCCCGGCCATCGAAGCACCCGGCTTAGCTAGAGAAAACTCCTTTTCTTCCCAGAACCATGCCTACAGTGGCTAGTGGCCTGTCAACAGCAGTCAATTTCAAGTAGCTTCAAGGCAGCATGAATGGCGCTTTCAAAATGGGAAAGCAAGGCTAGTTCCATCAGGCCCCCATTTCCACGGGCACACGCAGCATACATCCCTGTGCTTTCTAACAAGTCCAAACAGGCACAGGTTACCCAGTGGTTCCTTCCCTGAATCAACTCCTCGAAGCAGGGTGTTCTGCAAATAGCGAACTGTCTCAACCAAGGATCGCCCCAGCTACGCCTCCGGGCCCGTGGCTCTTCAAAAGCCTGCAGTGTTACACGAGGAACTGGGCTTTAGTTGCAGTCGGAACGCAGGCTGACATTCTCCTGGAGGCAGGGTGACTTCAGGCAGGGGGTACCAGATGGAATGCGAAGTCGAGGGTTATTCTCAGTGCAGCTCAGACTAGGGTAATGAGGCAGACTTGCACGGAATGTTGGACCTGCTAGAAAGGTGTTCGTCGACCTGTGGGAGTGTTGAGGAAATCAAGCTGTCCCAAGAAAGAGTGCAGTCTGTTGCGCTACACTCGGCATACACAGAGTGGCTCCGAAGGGCTACGGGCCTGGATCTGGCATAGCGGGCCCATGGGGGCCTGGGGTTACTCAGTTTTCTTGCAGGGAATAGGGTGCCCACGCGAGGCTCCTAGATGTCCTGCAAAGCGGACTGACGTTAAAATAATGCAGAGCAGGGGCTTCGCTTGTGGTGCAGTGGTTGGGAATCCACCTGCCGATGCAGGGGACATGGGTTCGAGCCTTGGTCCACCAAGATCTCACATGCTGCGGAGCAACTAAGCCCGTGCTCCACAACGACTGTGCCTGCGCTCTAGAGTCCGGGAGCCACAACGACTGAGCCCGCATGCCACAACTACTGAAGTCCACGTGCCTAGAGCTTCTGCTCCACAACAAGAGGAGCCACCGCAATGAGAAACCCGAGCACCGCAACGAAGAGTAGCCCCCGCTCGGTACAACTAGAGAAAGCTCACATGCAGCAACGAAGACCCAACACAGTAAAACAAAAATGATAATTTACATAAGAAAATAAAGAACTAGATAGACAGATAGATAAACAAATGAATAAATAAATAAACTAAAGCTGAGCAGGGGCTACGGCCTCCTGAAAACTGCAGCACGCCTCCGCTTCTGCACGGCAATTCAGGGCCTTACCTCGAGGCAAGTGCTCACGCTGAGTGTACTGTTAGCGCCACAGCATGGTAGGATGCTGACTTTCTCCTCGAGCAGAGTGACTTCAGGTACGAGGCCCTCGAAGAATTCTACGCAGAGTGTTTTCTCATGGCAGCTCAGACGGGGGCCGTGACGAACACTTCCAGGGCACGTCGCACTGCCTAGAAATGTGGTCCTGAGGCTGTTCCAGTGCTCTGGAAATGTAGCTCTCCTTAAGGAACGAGCAGTGTGTTGCCCATCACTCGGCATACACAGAGGGCCTCCCAGGGACCGACCTTTGGGCCTCGATGTTGCTCAGCAGGCCCACAGGGGTCTGGAGGTACTCACTGATCTTGGAGGGAAAATGATGCACACCCGAAGGGCCTAGGAGTCCTGAAAAGGGTACTTCCTTTAAAATAAAGCAGAACAGGGACTTCCCTGGTGGCGCAGTGCTTGAGAATCTGCCTGCCAATGCAGGGTACACGGGTTCGAGCCCTGGTCTGGGAGGATCCCACATACCGCGGAGCAACTGGGCCCGTGAGCCACAACTACTGAGCCTGCGCCTCTGGAGCCTGTGCTCCGCAACAAGAGAGGCCGCGATAGTGAGAGGCCTACGCACCGCGATGAAGAGTGGCCCCCACTTACCGCAACTGGAGAGGCCCCTAGCACAGAAACGAAGACCCAACATAGCAATCAATCAATCAATACATAAATCTTAAAAAAACAATAAAACATTAAAAACATAAAATACAATAAAACAGAACAGCGACTAGACCTCGTGGAAAGAGCTGCATGCCTCCATTTCTGCGCGGCTACTCAGGGACTTACCTCGAGGCCAGTACTCACGTTGAGTTTCCCTTTAGCTCTAGAGCGTGGCAGGATGAGCTCCACCCCGGCCATCGAAGCACCCGGCTTAGCTAGAGAAAACTCCTTTTCTTCCCAGAACCATGCCTACAGTGGCTAGTGGCCTGTCAACAGCAGTCAATTTCAAGTAGCTTCAAGGCAGCATGAATGGCGCTTTCAAAATGGGAAAGCAAGGCTAGTTCCATCAGGCCCCCATTTCCACGGGCACACGCAGCATACATCCCTGTGCTTTCTAACAAGTCCAAACAGGCACAGGTTACCCAGTGGTTCCTTCCCTGAATCAACTCCTCGAAGCAGGGTGTTCTGCAAATAGCGAACTGTCTCAACCAAGGATCGCCCCAGCTACGCCTCCGGGCCCGTGGCTCTTCAAAAGCCTGCAGTGTTACACGAGGAACTGGGCTTTAGTTGCAGTCGGAACGCAGGCTGACATTCTCCTGGAGGCAGGGTGACTTCAGGCAGGGGGTACCAGATGGAATGCGAAGCCGAGGGTTATTCTCAGTGCAGCTCAGACTAGGGTAATGAGGCAGACTTGCACGGAATGTTGGACCTGCTAGAAAGGTGTTCGTCGACCTGTGGGAGTGTTGAGGAAATCAAGCTGTCCCAAGAAAGAGTGCAGTCTGTTGCGCTACACTCGGCATACACAGAGTGGCTCCGAAGGGCTACGGGGCTGGATCTGGCATAGCGGGCCCATGGGGGCCTGGGGTTACTCAGTTTTCTTGCAGGGAATAGGGTGCCCACGCGAGGCTCCTAGATGTCCTGCAAAGCGGACTGACGTTAAAATAATGCAGAGCAGGGGCTTCGCTTGTGGTGCAGTGGTTGGGAATCCACCTGCCGATGCAGGGGACATGGGTACGAGCCTTGGTCCACCAAGATCTCACATGCTGCGGAGCAACTAAGCCCGTGCTCCACAACGACTGAGCCTGCGCTCTAGAGTCCGGGAGCCACAACGACTGAGCCCGCATGCCACAACTACTGAAGTCCACGTGCCTAGAGCTTCTGCTCCACAACAAGAGGAGCCACCGCAATGAGAAACCCGAGCACCGCAACGAAGAGTAGCCCCCGCTCGGTACAACTAGAGAAAGCTCACATGCAGCAACGAAGACCCAACACAGTAAAACAAAAATGATAATTTACATAAGAAAATAAAGAACTAGATAGACAGATAGATAAACAAATGAATAAATAAATAAACTAAAGCTGAGCAGGGGCTACGGCCTCCTGAAAACTGCAGCACGCCTCCGCTTCTGCACGGCAATTCAGGGCCTTACCTCGAGGCAAGTGCTCACGCTGAGTGTCCTGTTAGCGCCACAGCATGGTAGGATGCTGACTTTCTCCTCGAGCAGAGTGACTTCAGGTACGAGGCCCTCGAAGAATTCTACGCAGAGTGTTTTCTCATGGCAGCTCAGACGGGGGCCGTGACGAACACTTCCAGGGCACGTCGCACTGCCTAGAAATGTGGTCCTGAGGCTGTTCCAGTGCTCTGGAAATGTAGCTCTCCTTCAGGAACGAGCAGTGTGTTGCCCATCACTCGGCATACACAGAGGGCCTCCCAGGGACCGACCTTTGGGCCTCGATGTTGCTCAGCAGGCCCACAGGGGTCTGGAGGTACTCACTGATCTTGGAGGGAAAATGATGCACACCCGAAGGGCCTAGGAGTCCTGAAAAGGGTACTTCCTTTAAAATAAAGCAGAACAGGGACTTCCCTGGTGGCGCAGTGCTTGAGAATCCGCCTGCCAATGCAGGGTACACGGGTTCGAGCCCTGGTCTGGGAGGATCCCACATACCGCGGAGCAACTGGGCCCGTGAGCCACAACTACTGAGCCTGCGCCTCTGGAGCCTGTGCTCCGCAACAAGAGAGGCCGCGATAGTGAGAGGCCTACGCACCGCGATGAAGAGTGGCCCCCACTTACCGCAACTGGAGAGGCCCCTAGCACAGAAACCAAGACCCAACATAGCAATCAATCTATCAATACATAAATCTTAAAAAAACAATAAAACATTAAAAACATAAAATACAATAAAGCAGAACAGCGACCAGACCTCGTGGAAAGAGCTGCATGCCTCCATTTCTGCGCGGCTACTCAGGGACTTACCTCGAGGCCAGTACTCACGTTGAGTTTCCCTTTAGCTCTAGAGCGTGGCAGGATGAGCTCCACGCCGGCCATCGAAGCACCCGGCTTAGCTAGAGAAAACTCCTTTTCTTCCCAGAGCCATGCCTACAGTGGCTAGTGGCCTGTCAACAGCAGTCAATTTCAAGTAGCTTCAAGGCAGCATGAATGGAGCTTTCAAAATGGGAAAGCAAGGCTAGTTCCATCAGGCCCCCATTTCCACGGGCACATGCAGCATACATCACTGTGCTTTCTAACAAGTCCAAACAGACACAGGTTACCCAGTGGTTCCTTCCCTGGATCAACTCCTCGAAGCAGGGTGTTCTGCAAATAGCGAACTGTCTCAACCAAGGATCGCCCCAGCTAAGCCTCCGGGCCCGTGGCTCTTCAAAAGCCTGCAGTGTTACACGAGGAACTGGGCTTTAGTTGCAGTCGGAACGCAGGCCGATATTCTCCTGGAGGCAGGGTGACTTCAGGCAGGGGATACCAGATGGAATGCGAAGCCGAGGGTTATTCTCAGTGCAGCGCAGATTAGGGCAATGAGGCAGACTTTCACGGAATGTTGGACCTGCTAGAAAGGTGTTCGTCGACCTGTGGGAGTGTTGAGGAAATCAAGCTGTCCCAAGAAAGAGTGCAGTCTGTTGCCCTACACTCGGCATACAGAGTGGCTCCGAAGGGCTACGGGCCTGGATGTGGCTTAGCAGGCCCATGGGGGCCTGAGGGTACTCAGTGTTCTTGCAGGGAATAGGGTGCCCACGCAAGGCTCCTAGATGTCCTGCAAAGCGTACTGACGTTAAAATAATGCAGAGCAGCGGCTATGGCCTCATGGAAAATGCTGCACGCCTCCTCTTCTGCATGGCAATTCAGGGCCTTAACTTGAGGCACGTGCTCTCGCTGAGTGTCCCGTTAGCGACACAGCATGGTAGGATGCTGACTTTCTCCTCGAGCAGAGTGACTTCAGGTACGAGGTCCTCGAAGACTTCTAAGCGGAGTGTTTTCTCATGGCAGCTCAGAAGGGGGCCATGACGAACACTTCCATGGCACGTCGCACTGCCTAGAGATGTGGTCCTGAGGCTGTTCCAGTGCTCTGGAAATGTAGCTCTCCTTAAGGAACGAGCAGTGTGTTGCCCATCACTCGGCATACACAGAGGGCCTCCCAGGGACCGACCTTTGGGCCTCGATGTTGCTCAGCAGGCCCACAGGGGTCTGGATGTACTCACTGATCTTGGAGGGAAAATGATGCACACCCGAGGGGCCTAGGAGTCCTGAAAAGGGTACTTCCTTTAAAATAAAGCAGAACAGGGGCTTCCCTGGTAGCGCAGTGGTTGAGAATCTGCCTGCCAATGCAGGGTACACGGGTTCGAGCCCTGGTCTGGGAGGTTCCCACATGCCGCGGAGCAACTGGGCACGTGAGACACAACCACTGAGCCTGCGCCTCTGGAGCCTGTGCTCCGCAACAAGAGAGGCCGCGATAGTGAGAGGCCTACGCACCGCGATGAAGAGTCGCCCCCACTTACCGCAACTGGAGAGGCCCCTAGCAAAGAAACGAAGACCCAACATAGCAAGCAATTAATCAATACATAAATCTTAAAAAAACAATAAAACATTAAAGAAATAAAATAAAATAAAGCAGAACAGCGATTAAGACCTCGTGGAAAGGGCTGCATGCCTCCATTTCTGCGCGGCTACTCAGGGACTTACATCGAGGCCAGTACTCACGCTGAGTTTCCCTTTAGCTCTAGAGCGTGGCAGGATGAGCTCCACCCCGGCCATCGAAGCACCCGGCTTAGCTAGAGAAAACTCCTTTTCTTCCCAGAGCCATGCCTACAGTGGCTAGTGGCCTGTCAACAGCAGTCAATTTCAAGTAGCTTCAAGGCAGCATGAATGGAGCTTTCAAAATGGGAAAGCAAGGCTAGTTCCATCAGGCCCCCATTTCCACGGGCACACGCAGCATACATCCCTGTGCTTTCTAACAAGTCCAAACAGACACAGGTTACCCAGTGGTTCCTTCCCTGAATCAACTCCTCGAAGCAGGGTGTTCTGCAAATAGCGAACTGTCTCAACCAAGGATCGCCCCAGCTACGCCTCCGGGCCCGTGGCTCTTCAAAAGCCTGCAGTGTTACACGAGGAACTGGGCTTTAGTTGCAGTCGGAACGCAGGCTGACATTCTCCTGGAGGCAGGGTGACTTCAGGCAGGGGGTACCAGATGGAATGCGAAGCCGAGGGTTATTCTCAGTGCAGCTCAGACTAGGGTAATGAGGCAGACTTGCACGGAATGTTGGACCTGCTAGAAAGGTGTTCGTCGACCTGTGGGAGTGTTGAGGAAATCAAGCTGTCCCAAGAAAGAGTGCAGTCTGTTGCGCTACACTCGGCATACACAGAGTGGCTCCGAAGGGCTACGGGCCTGGATCTGGCATAGCGGGCCCATGGGGGCCTGGGGTTACTCAGTTTTCTTGCAGGGAATAGGGTGCCCACGCGAGGCTCCTAGATGTCCTGCAAAGCGGACTGACGTTAAAATAATGCAGAGCAGGGGCTTCGCTTGTGGTGCAGTGGTTGGGAATCCACCTGCCGATGCAGGGGACATGGGTTCGAGCCTTGGTCCACCAAGATCTCACATGCTGCGGAGCAACTAAGCCCGTGCTCCACAACGACTGAGCCTGCGCTCTAGAGTCCGGGAGCCACAACGACTGAGCCCGCATGCCACAACTACTGAAGTCCACGTGCCTAGAGCTTCTGCTCCACAACAAGAGGAGCCACCGCAATGAGAAACCCGAGCACCGCAACGAAGAGTAGCCCCCGCTCGGTACAACTAGAGAAAGCTCACATGCAGCAACGAAGACCCAACACAGTAAAACAAAAATGATAATTTACATAAGAAAATAAAGAACTAGATAGACAGATAGATAAACAAATGAATAAATAAATAAACTAAAGCTGAGCAGGGGCTACGGCCTCCTGAAAACTGCAGCACGCCTCCGCTTCTGCACGGCAATTCAGGGCCTTACCTCGAGGCAAGTGCTCACGCTGAGTGTACTGTTAGCGCCACAGCATGGTAGGATGCTGACTTTCTCCTCGAGCAGAGTGACTTCAGGTACGAGGCCCTCGAAGAATTCTACGCAGAGTGTTTTCTCATGGCAGCTCAGACGGGGGCCGTGACGAACACTTCCAGGGCACGTCGCACTGCCTAGAAATGTGGTCCTGAGGCTGTTCCAGGGCTCTGGAAATGTAGCTCTCCTTAAGGAACGAGCAGTGTGTTGCCCATCACTCGGCATACACAGAGGGCCTCCCAGGGACCGACCTTTGGGCCTCGATGTTGCTCAGCAGGCCCACAGGGGTCTGGAGGTACTCACTGATCTTGGAGGGAAAATGATGCACACCCGAAGGGCCTAGGAGTCCTGAAAAGGGTACTTCCTTTAAAATAAAGCAGAACAGGGACTTCCCTGGTGGCGCAGTGCTTGAGAATCTGCCTGCCAATGCAGGGTACACGGGTTCGAGCCCTGGTCTGGGAGGATCCCACATACCGCGGAGCAACTGGCCCCGTGAGCCACAACTACTGAGCCTGCGCCTCTGGAGCCTGTGCTCCGCAACAAGAGAGGCCGCGATAGTGAGAGGCCTACGCACCGCGATGAAGAGTGGCCCCCACTTACCGCAACTGGAGAGGCCCCTAGCACAGAAACCAAGACCCAACATAGCAATCAATCAATCAATACATAAATCTTAAAAAAACAATAAAACATTAAAAACATAAAATACAATAAAGCAGAACAGCGACCAGACCTCGTGGAAAGAGATGCATGCCTCCATTTCTGCGCGGCTACTCAGGGACTTACCTCGAGGCCAGTACTCACGTTGAGTTTCCCTTTAGCTCTAGAGCGTGGCAGGATGAGCTCCACGCCGGCCATCGAAGCACCCGGCTTAGCTAGAGAAAACTCCTTTTCTTCCCAGAGCCATGCCTACAGTGGCTAGTGGCCTGTCAACAGCAGTCAATTTCAAGTAGCTTCAAGGCAGCATGAATGGAGCTTTCAAAATGGGAAAGCAAGGCTAGTTCCATCAGGCCCCCATTTCCACGGGCACATGCAGCATACATCACTGTGCTTTCTAACAAGTCCAAACAGACACAGGTTACCCAGTGGTTCCTTCCCTGGATCAACTCCTCGAAGCAGGGTGTTCTGCAAATAGCGAACTGTCTCAACCAAGGATCGCCCCAGCTAAGCCTCCGGGCCCGTGGCTCTTCAAAAGCCTGCAGTGTTACACGAGGAACTGGGCTTTAGTTGCAGTCGGAACGCAGGCCGATATTCTCCTGGAGGCAGGGTGACTTCAGGCAGGGGATACCAGATGGAATGCGAAGCCGAGGGTTATTCTCAGTGCAGCGCAGATTAGGGCAATGAGGCAGACTTTCACGGAATGTTGGACCTGCTAGAAAGGTGTTCGTCGACCTGTGGGAGTGTTGAGGAAATCAAGCTGTCCCAAGAAAGAGTGCAGTCTGTTGCCCTACACTCGGCATACAGAGTGGCTCCGAAGGGCTACGGGCCTGGATGTGGCTTAGCAGGCCCATGGGGGCCTGAGGGTACTCAGTGTTCTTGCAGGGAATAGGGTGCCCACGCAAGGCTCCTAGATGTCCTGCAAAGCGTACTGACGTTAAAATAATGCAGAGCAGCGGCTATGGCCTCATGGAAAATGCTGCACGCCTCCTCTTCTGCATGGCAATTCAGGGCCTTAACTTGAGGCACGTGCTCTCGCTGAGTGTCCCGTTAGCGACACAGCATGGTAGGATGCTGACTTTCTCCTCGAGCAGAGTGACTTCAGGTACGAGGTCCTCGAAGACTTCTAAGCGGAGTGTTTTCTCATGGCAGCTCAGAAGGGGGCCATGACGAACACTTCCATGGCACGTCGCACTGCCTAGAGATGTGGTCCTGAGGCTGTTCCAGTGCTCTGGAAATGTAGCTCTCCTTAAGGAACGAGCAGTGTGTTGCCCATCACTCGGCATACACAGAGGGCCTCCCAGGGACCGACCTTTGGGCCTCGATGTTGCTCAGCAGGCCCACAGGGGTCTGGATGTACTCACTGATCTTGGAGGGAAAATGATGCACACCCGAGGGGCCTAGGAGTCCTGAAAAGGGTACTTCCTTTAAAATAAAGCAGAACAGGGGCTTCCCTGGTAGCGCAGTGGTTGAGAATCTGCCTGCCAATGCAGGGTACACGGGTTCGAGCCCTGGTCTGGGAGGTTCCCACATGCCGCGGAGCAACTGGGCACGTGAGACACAACCACTGAGCCTGCGCCTCTGGACCCTGTGCTCCGCAACAAGAGAGGCCGCGATAGTGAGAGGCCTACGCACCGCGATGAAGAGTCGCCCCCACTTACCGCAACTGGAGAGGCCCCTAGCAAAGAAACGAAGACCCAACATAGCAATCAATTAATCAATACATAAATCTTAAAAAAACAATAAAACATTAAAGAAATAAAATAAAATAAAGCAGAACAGCGATTAAGACCTCGTGGAAAGGGCTGCATGCCTCCATTTCTGCGCGGCTACTCAGGGACTTACATCGAGGCCAGTACTCACGCTGAGTTTCCCTTTAGCTCTAGAGCGTGGCAGGATGAGCTCCACCCCGGCCATCGAAGCACCCGGCTTAGCTAGAGAAAACTCCTTTTCTTCCCAGAGCCATGCCTACAGTGGCTAGTGGCCTGTCAACAGCAGTCAATTTCAAGTAGCTTCAAGGCAGCATGAATGGAGCTTTCAAAATGGGAAAGCAAGGCTAGTTCCATCAGGCCCCCATTTCCACGGGCACACGCAGCATACATCCCTGTGCTTTCTAACAAGTCCAAACAGACACAGGTTACCCAGTGGTTCCTTCCCTGAATCAACTCCTCGAAGCAGGGTGTTCTGCAAATAGCGAACTGTCTCAACCAAGGATCGCCCCAGCTACGCCTCCGGGCCCGTGGCTCTTCAAAAGCCTGCAGTGTTACACGAGGAACTGGGCTTTAGTTGCAGTCGGAACGCAGGCTGACATTCTCCTGGAGGCAGGGTGACTTCAGGCAGGGGGTACCAGATGGAATGCGAAGCCGAGGGTTATTCTCAGTGCAGCTCAGACTAGGGTAATGAGGCAGACTTGCACGGAATGTTGGACCTGCTAGAAAGGTGTTCGTCGACCTGTGGGAGTGTTGAGGAAATCAAGCTGTCCCAAGAAAGAGTGCAGTCTGTTGCGCTACACTCGGCATACACAGAGTGGCTCCGAAGGGCTATGGGCCTGGATCTGGCATAGCGGGCCCATGGGGGCCTGGGGTTACTCAGTTTTCTTGCAGGGAATAGGGTGCCCACGCGAGGCTCCTAGATGTCCTGCAAAGCGGACTGACGTTAAAATAATGCAGAGCAGGGGCTTCGCTTGTGGTGCAGTGGTTGGGAATCCACCTGCCGATGCAGGGGACATGGGTTCGAGCCTTGGTCCACCAAGATCTCACATGCTGCGGAGCAACTAAGCCCATGCTCCACAACGACTGAGCCTGCGCTCTAGAGTCCGGGAGCCACAACGACTGAGCCCGCATGCCACAACTACTGAAGTCCACGTGCCTAGAGCTTCTGCTCCACAACAAGAGGAGCCACCGCAATGAGAAGCCCGAGCACCGCAATGAAGAGTAGCCCCCGCTCGCTACAACTAGAGAAAGCTCACATGCAGCATCGAAGACCCAGCACAGTAAAAAAAAAATGATAAATTACATAAAAAAATAAATAAATAGACAGATAGATAAACAAATGAATAAATAAATAAACTAAAGCTGAGCAGGGGCTATGGCCTGCTGAAAACTGCAGCACGCCTCCGCTTCTGCACGGCAATTCAGAGCCTTACCTCGAGGCAAGTGCTCACACTGAGTGTCCTGTTAGCGCCACAGCATGGTAGGATGCTGACTTTCTCCTCGAGCAGAGTGACTTCAGGTACGAGGCCCTCGAAGAATTCTACGCAGAGTGTTTTCTCATGGCAGCTCAGACGGGGGCCGTGACGAACACTTCCAGGGCACGTCGCACTGCCTAGAGATGTGGTCCTGAGGCTGTTCCAGTGCTCTGGAAATGTAGCTCTTCTTAAGGAACGAGCAGTGTGTTGCCCATCACTCGGCATACACAGAGGGCCTCCCAGGGACCGACCTTTGGGCCTCGATGTTGCTCAGCAGGCCCACAGGGGTCTGGAGGTACTCACTGATCTTGGAGGGAAAATGATGCACACCCGAAGGGCCTAGGAGTCCTGAAAAGGGTACTTCCTTTAAAATAAAGCAGAACAGGGACTTCCCTGGTGGCGCAGTGCTTGAGAATCTGCCTGCCAATGCAGGGTAAACGGGTTCGAGCCCTGGTCTGGGAGGATCCCACATACCGCGGAGCAACTGGGCCCGTGAGCCACAACTACTGAGCCTGCGCCTCTGGAGCCTGTGCTCCGCAACAAGAGAGGCCGCGATAGTGAGAGGCCTACGCACCGCGATGAAGAGTGGCCCCCACTTACCGCAACTGGAGAGGCCCCTAGAACAGAAACGAAGACCCAACATAGCAATCAATCAATCAATACATAAATCTTAAAAAAACAATAAAACATTAAAAACATAAAATACAATAAAGCAGAACAGCGACCAGACCTCGTGGAAAGAGATGCATGCCTCCATTTCTGCGTGGCTACTCAGGGACTTACCTCGAGGCCAGTACTCACGTTGAGTTTCCCTTTAGCTCTAGAGCGTGGCAGGATGAGCTCCACGCCGGCCATCGAAGCACCCGGCTTAGCTAGAGAAAACTCCTTTTCTTCCCAGAGCCATGCCTACAGTGGCTAGTGGCCTGTCAACAGCAGTCAATTTCAAGTAGCTTCAAGGCAGCATGAATGGCGCTTTCAAAATGGGAAAGCAAGGCTAGTTCCATCAGGCCCCCATTTCCACGGGCACACGCAGCATACATCCCTGTGATTTCTAACAAGTCCAAACAGACACAGGTTACCCAGTGGTTCCTTCCCTGAATCAACTCCTCGAAGCAGGGGGTTCTGCAAATAGCGAACTGTCTCAACCAAGGATCGCCCCAGCTAAGCCTCCGGGCCCGTGGCTCTTCAAAAGCCTGCAGTGTTACACGAGGAACTGGGCTTTAGTTGCAGTCGGAACGCAGGCCGATATTCTCCTGGAGGCAGGGTGACTTCAGGCAGGGGATACCAGATGGAACGCGAAGCCGAGGGTTATTCTCAGTGCAGCTCAGATTAGGGCAATGAGGCAGACTTTCACGGAATGTTGGACCTGCTAGAAAAGTGTTCGTCGACCTGTGGGAGTGTTGAGGAAATCAAGCTGTCCCAAGAAAGAGTGCAGTCTGTTGCCCTACGCTCGGCATACAGAGTGGCTCCGAAGGGCTACGGGCCTGGATGTGGCTTAGCAGGCCCATGGGGGCCTGAGGGTACTCAGTGTTCTTGCAGGGAATAGGGTGCCCAGGCAAGGCTCCTAGATGTCCTGCAAAGCGTACTGACGTTAAAATAATGCAGAGCAGCGGCTACGGCCTCATGGAAAATGCTGCAAGCCTCCTCTTCTGCATGGCAATTCAGGGCCTTAACTTGAGGCACGTGCTCTCGCTGAGTGTCCCGTTAGCGACACAGCATGGTAGGATGCTGACTTTCTCCTCGAGCAGAGTGACTTCAGGTACGAGGTCCTCGAAGAATTCTAAGCGGAGTGTTTTCTCATGGCAGCTCAGAAGGGGGCCATGACGAACACTTCCATGGCACGTCGCACTGCCTAGAGATGTGGTCCTGAGGCTGTTCCAGTGCTCTGGAAATGTAGCTCTCCTTAAGGAACGAGCAGTGTGTTGCCCATCACTCGGCATACACAGAGGGCCTCCCAGGGACCGACCTTTGGGCCTCGATGTTGCTCAGCAGGCCCACAGGTGTCTGGACGTACTCACTGATCTTGGAGGGAAAATGATGCACACCCGAGGGGCCTAGGAGTCCTGAAAAGGGTACTTCCTTTAAAATAAAGCAGAACAGGGGCTTCGCTGGTAGCGCAGTGGTTGAGAATCTGCCTGCCAATGCAGGGTACACGGGTTCGAGCCCTGGTCTGGGAGGTTCCCACATACCGCGGAGCAACTGGGCACGTGAGACACAACCACTGAGCCTGCGCCTCTGGAGCCTGTGCTCCGCAACAAGAGAGGCCGCGATAGTGAGAGGCCTACGCACCGCGATGAAGAGTGGCCCCCACTTACCGCAACTGGAGAGGCCTCTAGCACAGAAACGAAGACCCAACATAACAATCAATCAATCAATACATAAATCTTAAAAAAACAATAAAACATTAAAGAAATAAAAGAAAATAAAGCAGAACAGCGATTAAGACCTAGTGGAAAGGGCTGCATGCCTCCATTTCTGCGCGGCTACTCAGGGACTTACCTCGAGGCCAGTACTCACGCTGAGTTTCCCTTTAGCTCTAGAGCGTGGCAGGATGAGCTCCACCCCGGCCATCGAAGCACCCGGCTTAGCTAGAGAAAACTCCTTTTCTTCCCAGAGCCATGCCTACAGTGGCTAGTGGCCTGTCAACAGCAGTCAATTTCAAGTAGCTTCAAGGCAGCATGAATGGCGCTTTCAAAATGGGAAAGCAAGGCTAGTTCCATCAGGCCCCCATTTCCACGGGCACACGCAGCATACATCCCTGTGCTTTCTAACAAGTCCAAACAGACACAGGTTACCCAGTGGTTCCTTCCCTGAATCAACTCCTCGAAGCAGGGTGTTCTGCAAATACCGAACTGTCTCAACCAAGGATCGCCCCAGCTACGCCTCCGGGCCCGTGGCTCTTCAAAAGCCTGCAGTGTTACACGAGGAACTGGGCTTTAGTTGCAGTCGGAACGCAGGCTCACATTCTCCTGGAGGCAGGGTGACTTCAGGCAGGGGGTACCAGATGGAATGCGAAGCCGAGGGTTATTCTCAGTGCAGCTCAGACTAGGGTAATGAGGCAGACTTGCACGGAATGTTGGACCTGCTAGAAAGGTGTTCGTCGACCTGTGGGAGTGTTGAGGAAATCAGGCTGTCCCAAGAAAGAGTGCAGTCTGTTGCGCTACACTCGGCATACACAGAGTGGCTCCGAAGGGCTACGGGCCTGGATCTGGCATAGCGGGCCCATGGGGGCCTGGGGTTACTCAGTTTTCTTGCAGGGAATAGGGTGCCCACGCGAGGCTCCTAGATGTCCTGCAAAGCGGACTGACGTTAAAATAATGCAGAGCAGGGGCTTCGCTTGTGGTGCAGTGGTTGGGAATCCACCTGCCGATGCAGGGGACATGGGTTCGAGCCTTGGTCCACCAAGATCTCACATGCTGTGGAGCAACTAAGCCCGTGCTCCACAACAACTGAGCCTGCGCTCTAGAGTCCGGGAGCCACAACGACTGAGCCCGCATGCCACAACTACTGAAGTCCACGTGCCTAGAGCTTCTGCTCCACAACAAGAGGAGCCACCGCAATGAGAAACCCGAGCACCGCAACGAAGAGTAGCCCCCGCTCGCTACAACTAGAGAAAGCTCACATGCAGCAACGACGACCCAACACAGTAAATAAAAAATGATAAATTACATAAAAAAATAAATAAATATACAGATAGATAAACAAATGAATAAATAAATAAACTAAAGCTGAGCAGGGGCTATGGCCTGCTGAAAACTGCAGCACGCCTCCGCTTCTGCACGGCAATTCAGAGCCTTACCTCGAGGCAAGTGCTCACGCTGAGTGTCCTGTTAGCTCCAAAGCATGGTAGGATGCTGACTTTCTCCTCGAGCAGAGTGACTTCAGGTACGAGGCCCTCGAAGAATTCTACGCAGAGTGTTTTCTCATGGCAGCTCAGACGGGGGCCGTGACGAACACTTCCAGGGCACGTCACACTGCCTAGAAATGTGGTCCTGAGGCTGTTCCAGTGCTCTGGAAATGTAGCTCTCCTTAAGGAACGAGCAGTGTGTTGCCCATCACTCGGCATACACAGAGGGCCTCCCAGGGACCGACCTTTGGGCCTCGATGTTGCTCAGCAGGCCCACAGGGGTCTGGAGGTACTCACTGATCTTGGAGGGAAAATGATGCACACCCGAAGGGCCTAGGAGTCCTGAAAAGGGTACTTCCTTTAAAATAAAGCAGAACAGGGACCTCCCTGGTGGCGCAGTGCTTGAGAATCTGCCTGCCAATGCAGGGTACACGGGTTCGAGCCCTGGTCTGGGAGGATCCCACATACCGCGGAGCAACTGGGCCCGTGAGCCACAACTACTGAGCCTGCGCCTCTGGAGCCTGTGCTCCGCAACAAGAGAGGCCGCGATAGTGAGAGGCCTACGCACCGCTATGAAGAGTGGCCCCCACTTACCGCAACTGGAGAGGCCCCTATCACAGAAACGAAAACCCAACATAGCAATCAATCAATCAATACATAAATCTTAAAAAAACAATAAAACATTAAAAACATAAAATACAATAAAGCAGAACAGCGACTAGACCTCGTGGAAAGAGCTGCATGCCTCCATTTCTGCGCGGCTACTCAGGGACTTACCTCGAGGCCAGTACTCACGTTGAGTTTCCCTTTAGCTCTAGAGCGTGGCAGGATGAGCTCCACGCCGGCCATCGAAGCACCCGGCTTAGCTAGAGAAAACTCCTTTTCTTCCCAGAGCCATGCCTACAGTGGCTAGTGGCCTGTCAACAGCAGTCAATTTCAAGTAGCTTCAAGGCAGCATGAATGGAGCTTTCAAAATGGGAAAGCAAGGCTAGTTCCATCAGGCCCCCATTTCCACGGGCACACGCAGCATACATCCCTGTGCTTTCTAACAAGTCCAAACAGACACAGGTTACCCAGTGGTTCCTTCCCTGAATCAACTCCTCGAAGCAGGGGGTTCTGCAAATAGCGAACTGTCTCAACCAAGGATCGCCCCAGCTAAGCCTCCGGGCCCGTGGCTCTTCAAAAGCCTGCAGTGTTACACGAGGAACTGGGCTTTAGTTGCAGTCGGAACGCAGGCTGACATTCTCCTGGAGGCAGGGTGACTTCAGGCAGGGGGTACCAGATGGAATGCGAAGCCGAGGGTTATTCTCAGTGCAGCTCAGACTAGGGTAATGAGGCAGACTTGCACGGAATGTTGGACCTGCTAGAAAGGTGTTCGTCGACCTGTGGGAGTGTTGAGGAAATCAAGCTGTCCCAAGAAAGAGTGCAGTCTGTTGCGCTACACTCGGCATACACAGAGTGGCTCCGAAGGGCTACGGGGCTGGATCTGGCATAGCGGGCCCATGGGGGCCTGGGGTTACTCAGTTTTCTTGCAGGGAATAGGGTGCCCACGCGAGGCTCCTAGATGTCCTGCAAAGCGGACTGACGTTAAAATAATGCAGAGCAGGGGCTTCGCTTGTGGTGCAGTGGTTGGGAATCCACCTGCCGATGCAGGGGACATGGGTTCGAGCCTTGGTCCACCAAGATCTCACATGCTGCGGAGCAACTAAGCCCGTGCTCCACAACGACTGAGCCTGCGCTCTAGAGTCCGGGAGCCACAACGACTGAGCCCGCATGCCACAACTACTGAAGTCCACGTGCCTAGAGCTTCTGCTCCACAACAAGAGGAGCCACCGCAATGAGAAACCCGAGCACCGCAACGAAGAGTAGCCCCCGCTCGCTACAACTAGAGAAAGCTCACATGCAGCAACGACGACCCAACACAGTAAATAAAAAATGATAAATTACATAAAAAAATAAATAAATAGACAGATAGATAAACAAATGAATAAATAAATAAACTAAAGCTGAGCAGGGGCTATGGCCTGCTGAAAACTGCAGCACGCCTCCGCTTCTGCACGGCAATTCAGAGCCTTACCTCGAGGCAAGTGCTCACGCTGAGTGTCCTGTTAGCGCCAAAGCATGGTAGGATGCTGACTTTCTCCTCGAGCAGAGTGACTTCAGGTACGAGGCCCTCGAAGAATTCTACGCAGAGTGTTTTCTCATGGCAGCTCAGACGGGGGCCGTGACGAACACTTCCAGGGCACGTCACACTGCCTAGAGATGTGGTCCTGAGGCTGTTCCAGTGCTCTGGAAATGTAGCTCTCCTTAAGGAACGAGCAGTGTGTTGCCCATCACTCGGCATACACAGAGGGCCTCCCAGGGACCGACCTTTGGGCCTCGATGTTGCTCAGCAGGCCCACAGGGGTCTGGAGGTACTCACTGATCTTGGAGGGAAAATGATGCACTCCCGAAGGGCCTAGGAGTCCTGAAAAGGGTACTTCCTTTAAAATAAAGCAGAACAGGGACCTCCCTGGTTGCGCAGTGCTTGAGAATCTGCCTGCCAATGCAGGGTACACGGGTTCGAGCCCTGGTCTGGGAGGATCCCACATACCGCGGAGCAACTGGGCCCGTGAGCCACAACTACTGAGCCTGCGCCTCTGGAGCCTGTGCTCCGCAACAAGAGAGGCCGCGATAGTGAGAGGCCTACGCACCGCGATGAAGAGTGGCCCCCACTTACCGCAACTGGAGAGGCCCCTAGCACAGAAACGAAGACCCAACATAGCAATCAATCAATCAATACATAAATCTTAAAAAAACAATAAAACATTAAAAACATAAAATACAATAAAGCAGAACAGCGACTAGCCCTCGTGGAAAGAGCTGCATGCCTCCATTTCTGCGCGGCTACTCAGGGACTTACCTCGAGGCCAGTACTCACGTTGAGTTTCCCTTTAGCTCTAGAGCGTGGCAGGATGAGCTCCACGCCGGCCATCGAAGCACCCGGCTTAGCTAGAGAAAACTCCTTTTCTTCCCAGAGCCATGCCTACAGTGGCTAGTGGCCTGTCAACAGCAGTCAATTTCAAGTAGCTTCAAGGCAGCATGAATGGAGCTTTCAAAATGGGAAAGCAAGGCTAGTTCCATCAGGCCCCCATTTCCACGGGCACACGCAGCATACATCCCTGTGCTTTCTAACAAGTCCAAATAGACACAGGTTACCCAGTGGTTCCTTCCCTGAATCAACTCCTCGAAGCAGGGGGTTCTGCAAATAGCGAACTGTCTCAACCAAGGATCGCCCCAGCTAAGCCTCCGGGCCCGTGGCTCTTCAAAAGCCTGCAGTGTTACACGAGGAACTGGGCTTTAGTTGCAGTCGGAACGCAGGCTGACATTCTCCTGGAGGCAGGGTGACTTCAGGCAGGGGGTACCAGATGGAATGCGAAGCCGAGGGTTATTCTCAGTGCAGCTCAGACTAGGGTAATGAGGCAGACTTGCACGGAATGTTGGACCTGCTAGAAAGGTGTTCGTCGACCTGTGGGAGTGTTGAGGAAATCAAGCTGTCCCAAGAAAGAGTGCAGTCTGTTGCGCTACACTCGGCATACACAGAGTGGCTCCGAAGGGCTACGGGGCTGGATCTGGCATAGCGGGCCCATGGGGGCCTGGGGTTACTCAGTTTTCTTGCAGGGAATAGGGTGCCCACGCGAGGCTCCTAGATGTCCTGCAAAGCGGACTGACGTTAAAATAATGCAGAGCAGGGGCTTCGATTGTGGTGCAGTGGTTGGGAATCCACCTGCCGATGCAGGGGACATGGGTTCGAGCCTTGGTCCACCAAGATCTCACATGCTGCGGAGCAACTAAGCCCGTGCTCCACAACGACTGAGCCTGCGCTCTAGAGTCCGGGAGCCACAACGACTGAGCCCGCATGCCACAACTACTGAAGTCCACGTGCCTAGAGCTTCTGCTCCACAACAAGAGGAGCCACCGCAATGAGAAACCCGAGCACCGCAACGAAGAGTAGCCCCCGCTCGCTACAACTAGAGAAAGCTCACATGCAGCAACGACGACCCAACACAGTAAATAAAAAATGATAAATTACATAAAAAAATAAATAAATAGACAGATAGATAAACAAATGAATAAATAAATAAACTAAAGCTGAGCAGGGGCTATGGCCTGCTGAAAACTGCAGCACGCCTCCGCTTCTGCACGGCAATTCAGAGCCTTACCTCGAGGCAAGTGCTCACGCTGAGTGTCCTGTTAGCGCCACAGCATGGTAGGATGCTGACTTTCTCCTCGAGCAGAGTGACTTCAGGTACGAGGCCCTCGAAGAATTCTACGCAGAGTGTTTTCTCATGGCAGCTCAGACGGGGGCCGTGACGAACACTTCCAGGGCACGTCGCACTGCCTAGAGATGTGGTCCTGAGGCTGTTCCAGTGCTCTGGAAATGTAGCTCTTCTTAAGGAACGAGCAAGTGTGTTGCCTATCACTCGGCATACACAGAGGGCCTCCCAGGGACCGACCTTTGGGCCTCGATGTTGCTCAGCAGGCCCACAGGGGTCTGGAGGTACTCACTGATCTTGGAGGGAAAATGATGCACACCCGAAGGGCCTAGGAGTCCTGAAAAGGGTACTTCCTTTAAAATAAAGCAGAACAGGGACTTCCCTGGTGGCACAGTGCTTGAGAATCTGCCTGCCAATGCAGGGTACACGGGTTCGAGCCCTGGTCTGGGAGGATCCCACATACCGCGGAGCAACTGGGCCCGTGAGCCACAACTACTGAGCCTGCGCCTCTGGAGCCTGTGCTCCGCAACAAGAGAGGCCGCGATAGTGAGAGGCCTACGCACCGCGATGAAGAGTGGCCCCCACTTACCGCAACTGGAGAGGCCTCTAGCACAGAAACGTAGACCCAACATAGCAAACAATCAATCAATACATAAATCTTAAAAAAACAATAAAACATTAAAAACATAAAATACAATAAAGCAGAACAGCGACTAGACCTCGTGGAAAGAGCTGCATGCCTCCATTTCTGCGCGGCTACTCAGGGACTTACCTCGAGGCCAGTACTCACGTTGAGTTTCCCTTTAGCTCTAGAGCGTGGCAGGATGAGCTCCACCCCGGCCATCGAAGCACCCGGCTTAGCTAGAGAAAACTCCTTTTCTTCCCAGAGCCATGCCTACAGTGGCTAGTGGCCTGTCAACAGCAGTCAGTTTCAAGTAGCTTCAAGGCAGCATGAATGGAGCTTTCAAAATGGGAAAGCAAGGCTAGTTCCATCAGGCCCCCATTTCCACGGGCACACGCAGCATACATCCCTGTGCTTTCTAACAAGTCCAAACAGACACAGGTTACCCAGTGGTTCCTTCCCTGAATCAACTCCTCGAAGCAGGGTGTTCTGCAAATCGCGAACTGTCTCAACCAAGGATCGCCCCAGCTAAGCCTCCGGGCCCGTGGCTCTTCAAAAGCCTGCAGTGTTACACGAGGAACTGGGCTTTAGTTGCAGTCGGAAAGCAGGCCGATATTCTCCTGGAGGCAGGGTGACTTCAGGCAGGGGATACCAGATGGAATGCGAAGCCGAGGGTTATTCTCATAGCAGCTCAGATTAGGGCAATGAGGCAGACTTTCACGGAATGTTGGACCTGCTAGAAAGGTGTTCGTCGACCTGTGGGAGTGTTGAGGAAATCAAGCTGTCCCAAGAAAGAGTGCAGTCTGTTGCCCTACACTCGGCATACAGAGTGGCTCCGAAGGGCTACGAGCCTGGATGTGGCTTAGCAGGCCCATGGGGGCCTGAGGGTACTCAGTGTTCTTGCAGGGAATAGGTTGCCCACGCAAGGCTCCTAGATGTCCTGCAAAGCGTACTGACGTTAAAATAATGCAGAACAGCGGCTACGGCCTCATGGAAAATGCTGCACGCCTCCTCTTCTGCATGGCAATTCAGGGCCTTAACTTGAGGCACGTGCTCTCGCTGAGTGTCCCGTTAGTGACACAGCATGGTAGGATGCTGACTTTCTCCTCGAGCAGAGTGACTTCAGGTACGAGGTCCTCGAAGAATTCTAAGCGGAGTGTTTTCTCATGGCAGCTCAGAAGGGGGCCATGACGAACACTTCCATGGCACGTCGCACTGCCTAGAGATGTGGTCCTGAGGCTGTTCCAGTGCTCTGGAAATGTAGATCTCCTTAAGGAACGAGCAGTGTGTTGCCCATCACTCGGCATACACAGAGGGCCTCCCAGGGACCGACCTTTGGGCCTCGATGTTGCTCAGCAGGCCCACAGGGGTCTGGACGTACTCACTGATCTTGGAGGGAAAATGATGCACACCCGAGGGGCCTAGGAGTCCTGAAAAGGGTACTTCCTTTAAAATAAAGCAGAACAGGGGCTTCCCTGGTAGCGCAGTGGTTGAGAATCTGCCTGCCAATGCAGGGTACACGGGTTCGAGCCCTGGTCTGGGAGGATCCCACATACCGCGGAGCAACTGGGCCCGTGAGCCACAACTACTGAGCCTGCGCCTCTGGAGCCTGTGCTCCGCAACAAGAGAGGCCGCGAGAGTGAGAGGCCTACGCACCGCGATGAAGAGTGGCCCCCACTTACCGCAACTGGAGAGGCCTCTAGCACAGAAACGAAGACCCAACATAGCAAACAATCAATCAATACATAAATCTTAAAAAAACAATAAAACATTAAAAACATAAAATACAATAAAGCAGAACAGCGACTAGACCTCGTGGAAAGAGCTGCATGCCTCCATTTCTGCGCGGCTACTCAGGGACTTACCTCGAGGCCAGTACTCACGTTGAGTTTCCCTTTAGCTCTAGAGCGTGGCAGGATGAGCTCCACCCCGGCCATCGAAGCACCCGGCTTAGCTAGAGAAAACTGCTTTTCTTCCCAGAGCCATGCCTACAGTGGCTAGTGGCCTGTCAACAGCAGTCAATTTCAAGTAGCTTCAAGGCAGCATGAATGGAGCTTTCAAAATGGGAAAGCAAGGCTAGTTCCATCAGGCCCCCATTTCCACGGGCACACGCAGCATACATCCCTGTGCTTTCTAACAAGTCCAAACAGACACAGGTTACCCAGTGGTTCCTTCCCTGAATCAACTCCTCGAAGCAGGGTGTTCTGCAAATAGCGAACTGTCTCAACCAAGGATCGCCCCAGCTAAGCCTCCGGGCCCGTGGCTCTTCAAAAGCCTGCAGTGTTACACGAGGAACTGGGTTTTAGTTGCAGTCGGAACGCAGGCTGACATTCTCCTGGAGGCAGGGTGACTTCAGGCAGGGGGTACCAGATGGAATGCGAAGCCGAGGGTTATTCTCAGTGCAGCTCAGACTAGGGTAATGAGGCAGACTTGCACGGAATGTTGGACCTGCTAGAAAGGTGTTCGTCGACCTGTGGGAGTGTTGAGGAAATCAAGCTGTCCCAAGAAAGAGTGCAGTCTGTTGCGCTACACTCGGCATACACAGAGTGGCTCCGAAGGGCTACGGGCCTGGATCTGGCATAGCGGGCCCATGGGGGCCTGGGGTTACTCAGTTTTCTTGCAGGGAATAGGGTGCCCACGCGAGGCTCCTAGATGTCCTGCAAAGCGGACTGACGTTAAAATAATGCAGAGCAGGGGCTTCGCTTGTGGTGCAGTGGTTGGGAATCCACCTGCCGATGCAGGGGACATGGGTTCGAGCCTTGGTCCACCAAGATCTCACATGCTGCGGAGCAACTAAGCCCGTGCTCCACAACGACTGAGCCTGCGCTCTAGAGTCCGGGAGCCACAACGACTGAACCCGCATGCCACAACTACTGAAGTCCACGTGCCTAGAGCTTCTGCTCCACAACAAGAGGAGCCACCGCAATGAGAAACCCGAGCACCGCAACGAAGAGTAGCCCCCGCTCGCTACAACTAGAGAAAGCTCACATGCAGCAACGACGACCCAACACAGTAAATAAAAAATGATAAATTACATAAAAAAATAAATAAATAGACAGATAGATAAACAAATGAATAAATAAATAAACTAAAGCTGAGCAGGGGCTATGGCCTGCTGAAAACTGCAGCACGCCTCCGCTTCTGCACGGCAATTCAGAGCCTTACCTCGAGGCAAGTGCTCACGCTGAGTGTCCTGTTAGCGCCACAGCATGGTAGGATGCTGACTTTCTCCTCGAGCAGAGTGACTTCAGGTACGAGGCCCTCGAAGAATTCTACGCAGAGTGTTTTCTCATGGCAGCTCAGACGGGGGCTGTGACGAACACTTCCAGGGCACGTCGCACTGCCTAGAGATGTGGTCCTGAGGCTGTTCCAGTGCTCTGGAAATGTAGCTCTTCTTAAGGAACGAGCAAGTGTGTTGCCCATCACTCGGCATACACAGAGGGCCTCCCAGGGACCGACCTTTGGGCCTCGATGTTGCTCAGCAGGCCCACAGGGGTCTGGAGGTACTCACTGATCTTGGAGGGAAAATGATGCACACCCGAAGGGCCTAGGAGTCCTGAAAAGGGTACTTCCTTTAAAATAAAGCAGAACAGGGACTTCCCTGGTGGCACAGTGCTTGAGAATCTGCCTGCCAATGCAGGGTACACGGGTTCGAGCCCTGGTCTGGGAGGATCCCACATACCGCGGAGCAACTGGGCCCGTGAGCCACAACTACTGAGCCTGCGCCTCTGGAGCCTGTGCTCCGCAACAAGAGAGGCCGCGATAGTGAGAGGCCTACGCACCGCGATGAAGAGTGGCCCCCACTTACCGCAACTGGAGAGGCCTCTAGCACAGAAACGAAGACCCAACATAGCAATCAATCAATCAATACATAAATCTTAAAAAAACAATAAAACATTAAAAACATAAAATACAATAAAGCAGAACAGCGACTAGACCTCGTGGAAAGAGCTGCATGCCTCCATTTCTGCGCGGCTACTCAGGGACTTACCTCGAGGCCAGTACTCACGTTGAGTTTCCCTTTAGCTCTAGAGCGTGGCAGGATGAGCTCCACGCCGGCCATCGAAGCACCCGGCTTAGCTAGAGAAAACTCCTTTTCTTCCCAGAGCCATGCCTACATTGGCTAGTGGCCTGTCAACAGCAGTCAATTTCAAGTAGCTTCAAGGCAGCATGAATGGAGCTTTCAAAATGGGAAAGCAAGGCTAGTTCCATCAGGCCCCCATTTCCACGGGCACACGCACCATACATCCCTGTGCTTTCTAACAAGTCCAAACAGACACAGGTTACCCAGTGGTTCCTTCCCTGAATCAACTCCTCGAAGCAGGGTGTTCTGCAAATCGCGAACTGTCTCAACCAAGGATCGCCCCAGCTAAGCCTCCGGGCCCGTGGCTCTTCAAAAGCCTGCAGTGTTACACGAGGAACTGGGCTTTAGTTGCAGTCGGAACGCAGGCTGACATTCTCCTGGAGGCAGGGTGACTTCAGGCAGGGGGTACCAGATGGAATGCGAAGCCGAGGGTTATTCTCAGTGCATCTCAGACTAGGGTAATGAGGCAGACTTGCACGGAACGTTGGACCTGCTAGAAAGGTGTTCGTCGACCTGTGGGAGTGTTGAGGAAATCAAGCTGTCCCAAGAAAGAGTGCAGTCTGTTGCGCTACACTCGGCATACACAGAGTGGCTCCGAAGGGCTACGGGCCTGGATCTGGCATAGCGGGCCCATGGGGGCCTGGGGTTACTCAGTTTTCTTGCAGGGAATAGGGTGCCCACGCGAGGCTCCTAGATGTCCTGCAAAGCGGACTGACGTTAAAATAATGCAGAGCAGGGGCTTCGCTTGTGGTGCAGTGGTTGGGAATCCACCTGCCGATGCAGGGGACATGGGTTCGAGCCTTGGTCCACCAAGATCTCACATGCTGCGGAGCAACTAAGCCCGTGCTCCACAACGACTGAGCCTGCGCTCTAGAGTCCGGGAGCCACAACGACTGAACCCGCATGCCACAACTACTGAAGTCCACGTGCCTAGAGCTTCTGCTCCACAACAAGAGGAGCCACCGCAATGAGAAACCCGAGCACCGCAACGAAGAGTAGCCCCCGCTCGCTACAACTAGAGAAAGCTCACATGCAGCAACGACGACCCAACACAGTAAATAAAAAATGATAAATTACATAAAAAAATAAATAAATAGACAGATAGATAAACAAATGAATAAATAAATAAACTAAAGCTGAGCAGGGGCTATGGCCTGCTGAAAACTGCAGCACGCCTCCGCTTCTGCACGGCAATTCAGAGCCTTACCTCGAGGCAAGTGCTCACGCTGAGTGTCCTGTTAGCGCCACAGCATGGTAGGATGCTGACTTTCTCCTCGAGCAGAGTGACTTCAGGTACGAGGCCCTCGAAGAATTCTACGCAGAGTGTTTTCTCATGGCAGCTCAGACGGGGGCTGTGACGAACACTTCCAGGGCACGTCGCACTGCCTAGAGATGTGGTCCTGAGGCTGTTCCAGTGCTCTGGAAATGTAGCTCTTCTTAAGGAACGAGCAAGTGTGTTGCCCATCACTCGGCATACACAGAGGGCCTCCCAGGGACCGACCTTTGGGCCTCGATGTTGCTCAGCAGGCCCACAGGGGTCTGGAGGTACTCACTGATCTTGGAGGGAAAATGATGCACACCCGAAGGGCCTAGGAGTCCTGAAAAGGGTACTTCCTTTAAAATAAAGAAGAACAGGGACTTCCCTGGTGGCACAGTGCTTGAGAATCTGCCTGCCAATGCAGGGTACACGGGTTCGAGCCCTGGTCTGGGAGGATCCCACATACCGCGGAGCAACTGGGCCCGTGAGCCACAACTACTGAGCCTGCGCCTCTGGAGCCTGTGCTCCGCAACAAGAGAGGCCGCGATAGTGAGAGGCCTACGCACCGCGATGAAGAGTGGCCCCCACTTACCGCAACTGGAGAGGCCTCTAGCACAGAAACGAAGACCCAACATAGCAATCAATCAATCAATACATAAATCTTAAAAAAACAATAAAACATTAAAAACATAAAATACAATAAAGCAGAACAGCGACTAGACCTCGTGGAAAGAGCTGCATGCCTCCATTTCTGCGCGGCTACTCAGGGACTTACCTCGAGGCCAGTACTCACGTTGAGTTTCCCTTTAGCTCTAGAGCGTGGCAGGATGAGCTCCACGCCGGCCATCGAAGCACCCGGCTTAGCTAGAGAAAACTCCTTTTCTTCCCAGAGCCATGCCTACATTGGCTAGTGGCCTGTCAACAGCAGTCAATTTCAAGTAGCTTCAAGGCAGCATGAATGGAGCTTTCAAAATGGGAAAGCAAGGCTAGTTCCATCAGGCCCCCATTTCCACGGGCACACGCACCATACATCCCTGTGCTTTCTAACAAGTCCAAACAGACACAGGTTACCCAGTGGTTCCTTCCCTGAATCAACTCCTCGAAGCAGGGTGTTCTGCAAATCGCATACTGTCTCAACCAAGAATCGCCCCAGCTAAGCCTCCGGGCCCGTGGCTCTTCAAAAGCCTGCAGTGTTACACGAGGAACTGGGCTTTAGTTGCAGTCGGAACGCAGGCTGACATTCTCCTGGAGGCAGGGTGACTTCAGGCAGGGGGTACCAGATGGAATGCGAAGCCGAGGGTTATTCTCAGTGCAGCTCAGACTAGGGTAATGAGGCAGACTTGCACGGAATGTTGGACCTGCTAGAAAGGTGTTCGTCGACCTGTGGGAGTGTTGAGGAAATCAAGCTGTCCCAAGAAAGAGTGCAGTCTGTTGCGCTACACTCGACATACACAGAGTGGCTCCGAAGGGCTACGGGGCTGGATCTGGCATAGCGGGCCCATGGGGGCCTGGGGTTACTCAGTTTTCTTGCAGGGAATAGGGTGCCCACGCGAGGCTCCTAGATGTCCTGCAAAGCGGACTGACGTTAAAATAATGCAGAGCAGGGGCTTCGCTTGTGGTGCAGTGGTTGGGAATCCACCTGCCGATGCAGGGGACATGGGTTCGAGCCTTGGTCCACCAAGATCTCACATGCTGCGGAGCAACTAAGCCCGTGCTCCACAACGACTGAGCCTGCGCTCTAGAGTCCGGGAGCCACAACGACTGAGCCCGCATGCCACAACTACTGAAGTCCACGTGCCTAGAGCTTCTGCTCCACAACAAGAGGAGCCACCGCAATGAGAAACCCGAGCACCGCAACGAAGAGTAGCCCCCGCTCGCTACAAATAGATAAAGCTCACATGCAGCAACAACGACCCAACACAGTAAATAAAAAATGATAAATTACATAAAAAAATAAATAAATAGACAGATAGATAAACAAATGAATAAATAAATAAACTAAAGCTGAGCAGGGGCTATGGCCTGCTGAAAACTGCAGCACGCCTCCGCTTCTGCACGGCAATTCAGAGCCTTACCTCGAGGCAAGTGCTCACGCTGAGTGTCCTGTTAGCGCCACAGCATGGTAGGATGCTGACTTTCTCCTCGAGCAGAGTGACTTCAGGTACGAGGCCCTCGAAGAATTCTACGCAGAGTGTTTTCTCATGGCAGCTCAGACGGGGGCTGTGACGAACACTTCCAGGGCACGTCGCACTGCCTAGAGATGTGGTCCTGAGGCTGTTCCAGTGCTCTGGAAATGTAGCTCTTCTTAAGGAACGAGCAAGTGTGTTGCCCATCACTCGGCATACACAGAGGGCCTCCCAGGGACCGACCTTTGGGCCTCGATGTTGCTCAGCAGGCCCACAGGGGTCTGGAGGTACTCACTGATCTTGGAGGGAAAATGATGCACACCCGAAGGGCCTAGGAGTCCTGAAAAGGGTACTTCCTTTAAAATAAAGCAGAACAGGGACTTCCCTGGTGGCACAGTGCTTGAGAATCTGCCTGCCAATGCAGGGTACACGGGTTCGAGCCCTGGTCTGGGAGGATCCCACATACCGCGGAGCAACTGGGCCCGTGAGCCACAACTACTGAGCCTGCGCCTCTGGAGCCTGTGCTCCGCAACAAGAGAGGCCGCGATAGTGAGAGGCCTACGCACCGCGATGAAGAGTGGCCCCCACTTACCGCAACTGGAGAGGCCTCTAGCACAGAAACGAAGACCCAACATAGCAATCAATCAATCAATACATAAATCTTAAAAAAACAATAAAACATTAAAAACATAAAATACAATAAAGCAGAACAGCGACTAGACCTCGTGGAAAGAGCTGCATGCCTCCATTTCTGCGCGGCTACTCAGGAACTTACCTCGAGGCCAGTACTCATGTTGAGTTTCCCTTTAGCTCTAGAGCGTGGCAGGATGAGCTCCACGCCGGCCATCGAAGCACCCGGCTTAGCTAGAGAAAACTCCTTTTCTTCCCAGAGCCATGCCTACATTGGCTAGTGGCCTGTCAACAGCAGTCAATTTCAAGTAGCTTCAAGGCAGCATGAATGGAGCTTTCAAAATGGGAAAGCAAGGCTAGTTCCATCAGGCCCCCATTTCCACGGGCACACGCACCATACATCCCTGTGCTTTCTAACAAGTCCAAACAGACACAGGTTACCCAGTGGTTCCTTCCCTGAATCAACTCCTCGAAGCAGGGTGTTCTGCAAATCGCGAACTGTCTCAACCAAGGATCGCCCCAGCTAAGCCTCCGGGCCCGTGGCTCTTCAAAAGCCTGCAGTGTTACACGAGGAACTGGGCTTTAGTTGCAGTCGGAACGCAGGCTGACATTCTCCTGGAGGCAGGGTGACTTCAGGCAGGGGGTACCAGATGGAATGCGAAGCCGAGGGTTATTCTCAGTGCAGCTCAGACTAGGGTAATGAGGCAGACTTGCACGGAATGTTGGGCCTGCTAGAAAGGTGTTCGTCGACCTGTGGGAGTGTTGAGGAAATCAAGCTGTCCCAAGAAAGAGTGCAGTCTGTTGCGCTACACTCGGCATACACAGAGTGGCTCCGAAGGGCTACGGGGCTGGATCTGGCATAGCGGGCCCATGGGGGCCTGGGGTTACTCAGTTTTCTTGCAGGGAATAGGGTGCCCACGCGAGGCTCCTAGATGTCCTGCAAAGCGGACTGACGTTAAAATAATGCAGAGCAGGGGCTTCGCTTGTGGTGCAGTGGTTGGGAATCCACCTGCCGATGCAGGGGACATGGGTTCGAGCCTTGGTCCACCAAGATCTCACATGCTGCGGAGCAACTAAGCCCGTGCTCCACAACGACTGAGCCTGCGCTCTAGAGTCCGGGAGCCACAACGACTGAGCCCGCATGCCACAACTACTGAAGTCCACGTGCCTAGAGCTTCTGCTCCACAACAAGAGGAGCCACCGCAATGAGAAACCCGAGCACCGCAACGAAGAGTAGCCCCCGCTCGCTACAACTAGAGAAAGCTCACATGCAGCAACGACGACCCAACACAGTAAATAAAAAATGATAAATTACATAAAAAAATAAATAAATAGACAGATAGATAAACAAATGAATAAATAAATAAACTAAAGCTGAGCAGGGGCTATGGCCTGCTGAAAACTGCAGCACGCCTCCGCTTCTGCACGGCAATTCAGAGCCTTACCTCGAGGCAAGTGCTCACGCTGAGTGTCCTGTTAGCGCCACAGCATGGTAGGATGCTGACTTTCTCCTCGAGCAGAGTGACTTTGGGTACGAGGCCCTCGAAGAATTCTACGCAGAGTGTTTTCTCATGGCAGCTCAGACGGGGGCTGTGACGAACACTTCCAGGGCACGTCGCACTGCCAAGAGATGTGGTCCTGAGGCTGTTCCAGTGCTCTGGAAATGTAGCTCTTCTTAAGGAACGAGCAAGTGTGTTGCCCATCACTCGGCATACACAGAGGGCCTCCCAGGGACCGACCTTTGGGCCTCGATGTTGCTCAGCAGGCCCACAGGGGTCTGGAGGTACTCACTGATCTTGGAGGGAAAATGATGCACACCCGAAGGGCCTAGGAGTCCTGAAAAGGGTACTTCCTTTAAAATAAAGCAGAACAGGGACTTCCCTGGTGGCACAGTGCTTGAGAATCTGCCTGCCAATGCAGGGTACACGGGTTCGAGCCCTGGTCTGGGAGGATCCCACATACCGCGGAGCAACTGGGCCCGTGAGCCACAACTACTGAGCCTGCGCCTCTGGAGCCTGTGCTCCGCAACAAGAGAGGCCGCGATAGTGAGAGGCCTACGCACCGCGATGAAGAGTGGCCCCCACTTACCGCAACTGGAGAGGCCCCTAGCACAGAAACGAAGACCCAACATAGCAATCAATCAATCAATACATAAATCTTAAAAAAACAATAAAACATTAAAAACATAAAATACAATAAAGCAGAACAGCGACTAGACCTCGTGGAAAGAGCTGCATGCCTCCATTTCTGCGCGGCTACTCAGGGACTTACCTCGAGGCCAGTACTCACGTTGAGTTTCCCTTTAGCTCTAGAGCGTGGCAGGATGAGCTCCACGCCGGCCATCGAAGCACCCGGCTTAGCTAGAGAAAACTCCTTTTCTTCCCAGAGCCATGCCTACAGTGGCTAGTGGCCTGTCAACAGCAGTCAATTTCAAGTAGCTTCAAGGCAGCATGAATGGAGCTTTCAAAATGGGAAAGCAAGGCTAGTTCCATCAGGCCCCCATTTCCACGGGCACACGCAGCATACATCCCTGTGCTTTCTAACAAGTCCAAACAGACACAGGTTACCCAGTGGTTCCTTCCCTGAATCAACTCCTCGAAGCAGGGTGTTCTGCAAATCACGAACTGTCTCAACCAAGGATCGCCCCAGCTAAGCCTCCGGGCCCGTGGCTCTTCAAAAGCCTGCAGTGTTACACGAGGAACTGGGCTTTAGTTGCAGTCGGAACGCAGGCTGACATTCTCCTGGAGGCAGGGTGACTTCAGGCAGTGGGTACCAGATGGAATGCGAAGCCGAGGGTTATTCTCAGTGCAGCTCAGACTAGGGTAATGAGGCAGACTTGCACGGAACGTTGGACCTGCTAGAAAGGTGTTCGTCGACCTGTGGGAGTGTTGAGGAAATCAAGCTGTCCCAAGAAAGAGTGCAGTCTGTTGCGCTACACTCGGCATACACAGAGTGGCTCCGAAGGGCTACGGGCCTGGATCTGGCATAGCGGGCCCATGGGGGCCTGGGGTTACTCAGTTTTCTTGCAGGGAATAGGGTGCCCACGCGAGGCTCCTAGATGTCCTGCAAAGCGGACTGACGTTAAAATAATGCAGAGCAGGGGCTTCGCTTGTGGTGCAGTGGTTGGGAATCCACCTGCCGATGCAGGGGACATGGGTTCGAGCCTTGGTCCACCAAGCTCTCACATGCTGCGGAGCAACTAAGCCCGTGCTCCACGACTGAGCCTGCGCTCTAGAGTCCGGGAGCCACAACGACTGAGCCCGCATGCCACAACTACTGAAGTCCACGTGCCTAGAGCTTCTGCTCCACAACAAGAGGAGCCACCGCAATGAGAAACCCGAGCACCGCAACGAAGAGTAGCCCCCGCTCGCTGCAACTAGAGAAAGCTCACATGCAGCAACGACGACCCAACACAGTAAATAAAAAATGATAAATTACATAAAAAAATAAATAAATAGACAGATAGATAAACAAATGAATAAATAAATAAACTAAAGCTGAGCAGGGGCTATGGCCTGCTGAAAACTGCAGCACGCCTCCGCTTCTGCACGGCAATTCAGAGCCTTACCTCGAGGCAAGTGCTCACGCTGAGTGTCCTGTTAGCGCCAAAGCATGGTAGGATGCTGACTTTCTCCTCGAGCAGAGTGACTTCAGGTACGAGGCCCTCGAAGAATTCTACGCAGAGTGTTTTCTCATGGCAGCTCAGACGGGGGCCGTGACGAACACTTCCAGGGCACGTCACACTGCCTAGAAATGTGGTCCTGAGGCTGTTCCAGTGCTCTGGAAATGTAGCTCTCCTTAAGGAACGAGCAGTGTGTTGCCCATCACTCGGCATACACAGAGGGCCTCCCAGGGACCGACCTTTGGGCCTCGATGTTGCTCAGCAGGCCCACAGGGGTCTGGAGGTACTCACTGATCTTGGAGGGAAAATGATGCACACCCGAAGGGCCTAGGAGTCCTGAAAAGGGTACTTCCTTTAAAATAAAGCAGAACAGGGACCTCCCTGGTGGCGCAGTGCTTGAGCATCTGCCTGCCAATGCAGGGTACACGGGTTCGAGCCCTGGTCTGGGAGGATCCCACATACCGCGGAGCAACTGGGCCCGTGAGCCACAACTACTGAGCCTGCGCCTCTGGAGCCTGTGCTCCGCAACAAGAGAGGCCGCGATAGTGAGAGGCCTACGCACCGCGATGAAGAGTGGCCCCCACTTACCGCAACTGGAGAGGCCCCTAGCACAGAAACGAAGACCCAACATAGCAATCAATCAATCAATACATAAATCTTAAAAAAACAATAAAACATTAAAAACATAAAATACAATAAAGCAGAACAGCGACTAGACCTCGTGGAAAGAGCTGCATGCCTCCATTTCTGCGCGGCTACTCAGGGACTTACCTCGAGGCCAGTACTCACGTTGAGTTTCCCTTTAGCTCTAGAGCGTGGCAGGATGAGCTCCACGCCGGCCATCGAAGCACCCGGCTTAGCTAGAGAAAACTCCTTTTCTTCCCAGAGCCATGCCTACAGTGGCTAGTGGCCTGTCAACAGCAGTCAATTTCAAGTAGCTTCAAGGCAGCATGAATGGCGCTTTCAAAATGGGAAAGCAAGGCTAGTTCCATCAGGCCCCCATTTCCACGGGCACACGCAGCATACATCCCTGTGCTTTCTAACAAGTCCAAACAGACACAGGTTACCCAGTGGTTCCTTCCCTGAATCAACTCCTCGAAGCAGGGTGTTCTGCAAATAGCGAACTGTCTCAACCAAGGATCGCCCCAGCTAAGCCTCCGGGCCCGTGGCTCTTCAAAAGCCTGCAGTGTTACACAAGGAACTGGGCTTTAGTTGCAGTCGGAACGCAGGCCGATATTCTCCTGGAGGCAGGGTGACTTCAGGCAGGGGATACCAGATGGAATGCGAAGCCGAGGGTTATTCTCAGTGCAGCTCAGATTAGGGCAATGAGGCAGACTTTCACGGAATGTTGGACCTGCTAGAAAGGTGTTCGTCGACTTGTGGGAGTGTTGAGGAAATCAAGCTGTCCCAAGAAAGAGTGCAGTCTGTTGCCCTACACTCGGCATACAGAGTGGCTCCGAAGGGCTACGGGCCTGGATGTGGCTTAGCAGGCCCATGGGGGCCTGAGGGTACTCAGTGTTCTTGCAGGGAATAGGGTGCCCACGCAAGGCTCCTAGATGTCCTGCAAAGCGTACTGAAGTTAAAATAATGCAGAGCAGTGGCTACGGCCTCATGGAAAATGCTGCACGCCTCCTCTTCTGCATGGCAATTCAGGGCCTTAACTTGAGGCACGTGCTCTCGCTGAGTGTCCCGTTAGCGACACAGCATGGTAGGATGCTGACTTTCTCCTCGAGCAGAGTGACTTCAGGTACGAGGTCCTCGAAGAATTCTAAGCGGAGTGTTTTCTCATGGCAGCTCAGAAGGGGGCCATGACGAACACTTCCAGGGCACGTCGCACTGCCTAGAGATGTGGTCCAGAGGCTGTTCCAGTGCTCTGGAAATGTAGCTCTTCTTAAGGAACGAGCAGTGTGTTGCCCATCACTCGGCATACACAGAGGGCCTCCCAGGGACCGACCTTTGGGCCTCGATGTTGCTCAGCAGGCCCACAGGGGTCTGGAGGTACTCACTGATCTTGGAGGGAAAATGATGCACACCCGAGGGGCCTAGGAGTCCTGAAAAGGGTACTTCCTTTAAAATAAAGCAGAACAGGGGCTTCCCTGGTAGCGCAGTGGTTGAGAATCTGCCTGCCAATGCAGGGTACACGGGTTCGAGCCCTGGTCTGGGACGTTCCCACATGCCGCGGAGCAACTGGGCACGTGAGACACAACCACTGAGCCTGCGCCTCTGGAGCATGTGCTCCGCAACAAGAGAGGCCGCGATAGTGAGAGGCCTACGCACCACGATGAAAAGTCGCCCCCACTTACCGCAACTGGAGAGGCCCCTAGCAAAGAAACGAAGACCCAACATAGCAATCAATCAATCAATACATAAATCTTAAAAAAACAATAAAACATTAAAGAAATAAAATAAAATAAAGCAGAACAGCGATTAAGACCTCGTGGAAAGGGCTGCATGCCTCCATTTCTGCGCGGCTACTCAGGGACTTACCTCGAGGCCAGTACTCACGCTGAGTTTCCCTTTAGCTCTAGAGCGTGGCAGGATGAGCTCCACCCCGGCCATCGAAGCACCCGGCTTAGCTAGAGAAAACTCCTTTTCTTCCCAGAGCCATGCCTACAGTGGCTAGTGGCCTGTCAACAGCAGTCAATTTCAAGTAGCTTCAAGGCAGCATGAATGGCGCTTTCAAAATGGGAAAGCAAGGCTAGTTCCATCAGGCCCCCATTTCCACGGGCACACGCAGCATACATCCCTGTGCTTTCTAACAAGTCCAAACAGACACAGGTTACCCAGTGGTTCCTTCCCTGAATCAACTCCTCGAAGCAGGGTGTTCTGCAAATAGCGAACTGTCTCAACCAAGGATCGCCCCAGCTACGCCTCCGGGCCCGTGGCTCTTCAAAAGCCTGCAGTGTTACACGAGGAACTGGGCTTTAGTTGCAGTCGGAACGCAGGCTGACATTCTCCTGGAGGTAGGGTGACTTCAGGCAGGGGGTACCAGATGGAATGCGAAGCCGAGGGTTATTCTCAGTGCAGCTCAGACTAGGGTAATGAGGCAGACTTGCACGGAATGTTGGACCTGCTAGAAAGGTGTTCGTCGACCTGTGGGAGTGTTGAGGAAATCAAGCTGTCCCAAGAAAGAGTGCAGTCTGTTGCGCTACACTCGGCATACACAGAGTGGCTCCGAAGGGCTACGGGCCTGGATCTGGCATAGCGGGCCCATGGGGGCCTGGGGTTACTCAGTTTTCTTGCAGGGAATAGGGTGCCCACGCGAGGCTCCTAGATGTCCTGCAAAGCGGACTGACGTTAAAATAATGCAGAGCAGGGGCTTCGCTTGTGGTGCAGTGGTTGGGAATCCACCTGCCGATGCAGGGGACATGGGTTCGAGCCTTGGTCCACCAAGATCTCACATGCTGCGGAGCAACTAAGCCCGTGCTCCACAACGACTGAGCCTGCGCTCTAGAGTCCGGGAGCCACAACGACTGAGCCCGCATGCCACAACTACTGAAGTCCACGTGCCTAGAGCTTCTGCTCCACAACAAGAGGAGCCACCGCAATGAGAAACCCGAGCACCGCAACGAAGAGTAGCCCCCGCTCGCTACAACTAGAGAAAGCTCACATGCAGCAACGACGACCCAACACAGTAAATAAAAAATGATAAATTACATAAAAAAATAAATAAATAGACAGATAGATAAACAAATGAATAAATAAATAAACTAAAGCTGAGCAGGGGCTATGGCCTGCTGAAAACTGCAGCACGCCTCCGCTTCTGCACGGCAATTCAGAGCCTTACCTCGAGGCAAGTGCTCACGCTGAGTGTCCTGTTAGCGCCAAAGCATGGTAGGATGCTGACTTTCTCCTCGAGCAGAGTGACTTCAGGTACGAGGCCCTCGAAGAATTCTACGCAGAGTGTTTTCTCATGGCAGCTCAGACGGGGGCCGTGACGAACACTTCCAGGGCACGTCACACTGCCTAGAAATGTGGTCCTGAGGCTGTTCCAGTGCTCTGGAAATGTAGCTCTCCTTAAGGAACGAGCAGTGTGTTGCCCATCACTCGGCATACACAGAGGGCCTCCCAGGGACCGACCTTTGGGCCTCGATGTTGCTCAGCAGGCCCACAGGGGTCTGGAGGTACTCACTGATCTTGGAGGGAAAATGATGCACACCCGAAGGGCCTAGGAGTCCTGAAAAGGGTACTTCCTTTAAAATAAAGCAGAACAGGGACCTCCCTGGTGGCGCAGTGCTTGAGAATCTGCCTGCCAATGCAGGGTACACGGGTTCGAGCCCTGGTCTGGGAGGATCCCACATACCGCGGAGCAACTGGGCCCGTGAGCCACAACTAGTGAGCCTGCGCCTCTGGAGCCTGTGCTCCGCAACAAGAGAGGCCGCGATAGTGAGAGGCCTACGCACCGCGATGAAGAGTGGCCCCCACTTACCGCAACTGGAGAGGCCCCTAGCACAGAAACGAAGACCCAACATAGCAATCAATCAATCAATACATAAATCTTAAAAAAACAATAAAACATTAAAAACATAAAATACAATAAAGCAGAACAGCGACTAGACCTCGTGGAAAGAGCTGCATGCCTCCATTTCTGCGCGGCTACTCAGGGACTTACCTCGAGGCCAGTACTCACGTTGAGTTTCCCTTTAGCTCTAGAGCGTGGCAGGATGAGCTCCACGCCGGCCATCGAAGCACCCGGCTTAGCTAGAGAAAACTCCTTTTCTTCCCAGAGCCATGCTTACAGTGGCTAGTGGCCTGTCAACAGCAGTCAATTTCAAGTAGCTTCAAGGCAGCATGAATGGAGCTTTCAAAATGGGAAAGCAAGGCTAGTTCCATCAGGCCCCCATTTCCACGGGCACACGCAGCATACATCCCTGTGCTTTCTAACAAGTCCAAACAGACACAGGTTACCCAGTGGTTCCTTCCCTGAATCAACTCCTCGAAGCAGGGTGTTCTGCAAATAGCGAACTGTCTCAACCAAGGATCGCCCCAGCTACGCCTCCGGGCCCGTGGCTCTTCAAAAGCCTGCAGTGTTACACGAGGGACTGGGCTTTAGTTGCAGTCGGAACGCAGGCTGACATTCTCCTGGAGGTATGGTGACTTCAGGCAGGGGATACCAGATGGAATGCGAAGCCGAGGGTTATTCTCAGTGCAGCTCAGACTAGGGTAATGAGGCAGACTTGCACGGAATGTTGGACCTGCTAGAAAGGTGTTCGTCGACCTGTGGGAGTGTTGAGGAAATCAAGCTGTCCCAAGAAAGAGTGCAGTCTGTTGCGCTACACTCGGCATACACAGAGTGGCTCCGAAGGGCTACGGGCCTGGATCTGGCATAGCGGGCCCATGGGGGCCTGGGGTTACTCAGTTTTCTTGCAGGGAATAGGGTGCCCACGCGAGGCTCCTAGATGTCCTGCAAAGCGGACTGACGTTAAAATAATGCAGAGCAGGGGCTTCGCTTGTGGTGCAGTGGTTGGGAATCCACCTGCTGATGCAGGGGACATGGGTTCGAGCCTTGGTCCACCAAGATCTCACATGCTGCGGAGCAACTAAGCCTGTGCTCCACAATGACTGAGCCTGCGCTCTAGAGTCCGGGAGCCACAACGACTGAGCCCGCATGCCACAACTACTGAAGTCCACGTGCCTAGAGCTTCTGCTCCACAACAAGAGGAGCCACCGCAATGAGAAACCCGAGCACCGCAACGAAGAGTAGCCCCCGCTCGCTACAACTAGAGAAAGCTCACATGCAGGAACGACGACCCAACACAGTAAATAAAAAATGATAAATTACATAAAAAAATAAATAAATAGACAGATAGATAAACAAATGAATAAATAAATAAACTAAAGCTGAGCAGGGGCTATGGCCTGCTGAAAACTGCAGCACGCCTCCGCTTCTGCACGGCAATTCAGAGCCTTACCTCGAGGCAAGTGCTCACGCTGAGTGTCCTGTTAGCGCCACAGCATGGTAGGATGCTGACTTTCTCCTCGAGCAGAGTGACTTCAGGTACGAGGCCCTCGAAGAATTCTACGCAGAGTGTTTTCTCATGGCAGCTCAGACGGGGGCCGTGACGAACACTTCCAGGGCGCGTCACACTGCCTAGAGATGAGGTCCTGAGGCTGTTCCAGTGCTCTGGAAATGTAGCTCTCCTTAAGGAACGAGCAGTGTGTTGCCCATCACTCGGCATACACAGAGGGCCTCCCAGGGACCGACCTTTGGGCCTCGATGTTGCTCAGCAGGCCCACAGGGGTCTGGAGGTACTCACTGAACTTGGAGGGAAAATGATGCACACCCGAAGGGCCTAGGAGTCCTGAAAAGGGTACTTCCTTTAAAATAAAGCAGAACAGGGACCTCCCTGGTGGCGCAGTGCTTGAGAATCTGCCTGCCAATGCAGGGGACACGGGTTCAAGCCCTGGTCTCAGAGGATCCCACATACCGCGGAGCAACTGGGCCCGTGAGCCACAACTAGTGAGCCTGCGCCTCTGGAGCCTGTGCTCCGCAACAAGAGAGGCCGCGATAGTGAGAGGCCTACGCACCGCGATGAAGAGTGGCCCCCACTTACCGCAACTGGAGAGGCCCCTAGCACAGAAACGAAGACCCAACATAGCAATCAATCAATCAATACATAAATCTTAAAAAAACAAGAAAACATTAAAAACATAAAATACAATAAAGCAGAACAGCGACTAGACCTCGTGGAAAGAGCTGCATGCCTCCATTTCTGCGCGGCTACTCAGGGACTTACCTCGAGGCCAGTACTCACGTTGAGTTTCCCTTTAGCTCTAGAGCGTGGCAGGAAGAGCTCCACGCCGGCCATCGAAGCACCCGGCTTAGCTAGAGAAAACTCCTTTTCTTCCCAGAGCCATGCCTACAGTGGCTAGTGGCCTGTCAACAGCAGTCAATTTCAAGTAGCTTCAAGGCAGCATGAATGGAGCTTTCAAAATGGGAAAGCAAGGCTAGTTCCATCAGGCCCCCATTTCCACGGGCACACGCAGCATACATCCCTGTGCTTTCTAACAAGTCCAAACAGACACAGGTTACCCAGTGGTTCCTTCCCTGAATCAAATCCTCGAAGCAGGGTGTTCTGCAAATAGCGAACTGTCTCAACCAAGGATCGCCCCAGCTAAGCCTCCGGGCCCGTGGCTCTTCAAAAGCCTGCAGTGTTACACAAGGAACTGGGCTTTAGTTGAAGTCGGAACGCAGGCCGATATTCTCCTGGAGGCAGGGTGACTTCAGGCAGGGGATACCAGATGGAATGCGAAGCCGAGGGTTATTCTCAGTGCAGCTCAGATTAGGGCAATGAGGCAGACTTTCACGGAATGTTGGACCTGCTAGAAAGGTGTTCGTCGACTTGTGGGAGTGTTGAGGAAATCAAGCTGTCCCAAGAAAGAGTGCAGTCTGTTGCCCTACACTCGGCAAACAGAGTGGCTCCGAAGGGCTACGGGCCTGGATGTGGCTTAGCAGGCCCATGGGGGCCTGAGGGTACTCAGTGTTCTTGCAGGGAATAGGGTGCCCACGCAAGGCTCCTAGATGTCCTGCAAAGCGTACTGACGTTAAAATAATGCAGAGCAGCGGCTACGGCCTCATGGAAAATGCTGCACGCCTCCTCTTCTGCATGGCAATTCAGGGCCTTAACTTGAGGCACGTGCTCTCGCTGAGTGTCCCGTTAGCGACACAGCATGGTAGGATGCTGACTTTCTCCTCGAGCAGAGTGACTTCAGGTACGAGGCCCTCGAAGAATTCTACGCAGAGTGTTTTCTCATGGCAGCTCAGACGGGGGCCGTGACGAACACTTCCAGGGCACGTCACACTGCCTAGAAATGTGGTCCTGAGGCTGTTCCAGTGCTCTGGAAATGTAGCTCTCCTTAAGGAACGAGCAGTGTGTTGCCCATCACTCGGCATACACAGAGGGCCTCCCAGGGACCGACCTTTGGGCCTCGATGTTGCTCAGCAGGCCCACAGGGGTCTGGAGGTACTCACTGATCTTGGAGGGAAAATGATGCACACCCGAAGGGCCTAGGAGTCCTGAAAAGGGTACTTCCTTTAAAATAAAGCAGAACAGGGACCTCCCTGGTGGCGCAGTGCTTGAGAATCTGCCTGCCAATGCAGGGTACACGGGTTCGAGCCCTGGTCTGGGAGGATCCCACATACCGCGGAGCAACTGGGCCCGTGAGCCACAACTACTGAGCCTGCGCCTCTGGAGCCTGTGCTCCGCAACAAGAGAGGCCGCGATAGTGAGAGGCCTACGCACCGCGATGAAGAGTGGCCCCCACTTACCGCAACTGGAGAGGCCCCTAGCACAGAAACGAAGACCCAACATAGCAATCAATCAATCAATACATAAATCTTAAAAAAACAATAAAACATTAAAAACATAAAATACAATAAAGCAGAACAGCGACTAGACCTCGTGGAAAGAGCTGCATGCCTCCATTTCTGCGCGGCTACTCAGGGACTTACCTCGAGGCCAGTACTCACGTTGAGTTTCCCTTTAGCTCTAGAGCGTGGCAGGATGAGCTCCACGCCGGCCATCGAAGCACCCGGCTTAGCTAGAGAAAACTCCTTTTCTTCCCAGAGCCATGCTTACAGTGGCTAGTGGCCTGTCAACAGCAGTCAATTTCAAGTAGCTTCAAGGCAGCATGAATGGAGCTTTCAAAATGGGAAAGCAAGGCTAGTTCCATCAGGCCCCCATTTCCACGGGCACACGCAGCATACATCCCTGTGCTTTCTAACAAGTCCAAACAGACACAGGTTACCCAGTGGTTCCTTCCCTGAATCAACTCCTCGAAGCAGGGTGTTCTGCAAATAGCGAACTGTCTCAACCAAGGATCGCCCCAGCTACGCCTCCGGGCCCGTGGCTCTTCAAAAGCCTGCAGTGTTACACGAGGGACTGGGCTTTAGTTGCAGTCGGAACGCAGGCTGACATTCTCCTGGAGGTATGGTGACTTCAGGCAGGGGGTACCAGATGGAATGCGAAGCCGAGGGTTATTCTCAGTGCAGCTCAGACTAGGGTAATGAGGCAGACTTGCACGGAATGTTGGACCTGCTAGAAAGGTGTTCGTCGACCTGTGGGAGTGTTGAGGAAATCAAGCCGTCCCAAGAAAGAGTGCAGTCTGTTGCGCTACACTCGGCATACACAGAGTGGCTCCGAAGGGCTACGGGCCTGGATCTGGCATAGCGGGCCCATGGGGGCCTGGGGTTACTCAGTTTTCTTGCAGGGAATAGGGTGCCCACGCGAGGCTCCTAGATGTCCTGCAAAGCGGACTGACGTTAAAATAATGCAGAGCAGGGGCTTCGCTTGTGGTGCAGTGGTTGGGAATCCACCTGCCGATGCAGGGGACATGGGTTCGAGCCTTGGTCCACCAAGATCTCACATGCTGCGGAGCAACTAAGCCTGTGCTCCACAATGACTGAGCCTGCGCTCTAGAGTCCGGGAGCCACAACGACTGAGCCCGCATGCCACAACTACTGAAGTCCACGTGCCTAGAGCTTCTGCTCCACAACAAGAGGAGCCACCGCAATGAGAAACCCGAGCACCGCAACGAAGAGTAGCCCCCGCTCGCTACAACTAGAGAAAGCTCACATGCAGGAACGACGACCCAACACAGTAAATAAAAAATGATAAATTACATAAAAAAATAAATAAATAGACAGATAGATAAACAAATGAATAAATAAATAAACTAAAGCTGAGCAGGGGCTATGGCCTGCTGAAAACTGCAGCACGCCTCCGCTTCTGCACGGCAATTCAGAGCCTTACCTCGAGGCAAGTGCTCACGCTGAGTGTCCTGTTAGCGCCACAGCATGGTAGGATGCTGACTTTCTCCTCGAGCAGAGTGACTTCAGGTACGAGGCCCTCGAAGAATTCTACGCAGAGTGTTTTCTCATGGCAGCTCAGACGGGGGCCGTGACGAACACTTCCAGGGCGCGTCACACTGCCTAGAGATGAGGTCCTGAGGCTGTTCCAGTGCTCTGGAAATGTAGCTCTCCTTAAGGAACGAGCAGTGTGTTGCCCATCACTCGGCATACACAGAGGGCCTCCCAGGGACCGACCTTTGGGCCTCGATGTTGCTCAGCAGGCCCACAGGGGTCTGGAGGTACTCACTGATCTTGGAGGGAAAATGATGCACACCCGAAGGGCCTAGGAGTCCTGAAAAGGGTACTTCCTTTAAAATAAAGCAGAACAGGGACCTCCCTGGTGGCGCAGTGCTTGAGAATCTGCCTGCCAATGCAGGGGACACGGGTTCAAGCCCTGGTCTCAGAGGATCCCACATACCGCGGAGCAACTGGGCCCGTGAGCCACAACTAGTGAGCCTGCGCCTCTGGAGCCTGTGCTCCGCAACAAGAGAGGCCGCGATAGTGAGAGGCCTACGCACCGCGATGAAGAGTGGCCCCCACTTACCGCAACTGGAGAGGCCCCTAGCACAGAAACGAAGACCCAACATAGCAATCAATCAATCAATACATAAATCTTAAAAAAACAATAAAACATTAAAAACATAAAATACAATAAAGCAGAACAGCGACTAGACCTCGTGGAAAGAGCTGCATGCCTCCATTTCTGCGCGGCTACTCAGGGACTTACCTCGAGGCCAGTACTCACGTTGAGTTTCCCTTTAGCTCTAGAGCGTGGCAGGATGAGCTCCACGCCGGCCATCGAAGCACCCGGCTTAGCTAGAGAAAACTCCTTTTCTTCCCAGAGCCATGCCTACAGTGGCTAGTGGCCTGTCAACAGCAGTCAATTTCAAGTAGCTTCAAGGCAGCATGAATGGAGCTTTCAAAATGGGAAAGCAAGGCTAGTTCCATCAGGCCCCCATTTCCACGGGCACACGCAGCATACATCCCTGTGCTTTCTAACAAGTCCAAACAGACACAGGTTACCCAGTGGTTCCTTCCCTGAATCAAATCCTCGAAGCAGGGTGTTCTGCAAATAGCGAACTGTCTCAACCAAGGATCGCCCCAGCTAAGCCTCCGGGCCCGTGGCTCTTCAAAAGCCTGCAGTGTTACACAAGGAACTGGGCTTTAGTTGAAGTCGGAACGCAGGCCGATATTCTCCTGGAGGCAGGGTGACTTCAGGCAGGGGATACCAGATGGAATGCGAAGCCGAGGGTTATTCTCAGTGCAGCTCAGATTAGGGCAATGAGGCAGACTTTCACGGAATGTTGGACCTGCTAGAAAGGTGTTCGTCGACTTGTGGGAGTGTTGAGGAAATCAAGCTGTCCCAAGAAAGAGTGCAGTCTGTTGCCCTACACTCGGCAAACAGAGTGGCTCCGAAGGGCTACGGGCCTGGATGTGGCTTAGCAGGCCCATGGGGGCCTGAGGGTACTCAGTGTTCTTGCAGGGAATAGGGTGCCCAAGCAAGGCTCCTAGATGTCCTGCAAAGCGTACTGACGTTAAAATAATGCAGAGCAGCGGCTACGGCCTCATGGAAAATGCTGCACGCCTCCTCTTCTGCATGGCAATTCAGGGCCTTAACTTGAGGCACGTGCTCTCGCTGAGTGTCCCGTTAGCGACACAGCATGGTAGGATGCTGACTTTCTCCTCGAGCAGAGTGACTTCAGGTACGAGGCCCTCGAAGAGTTCTACGCAGAGTGTTTTCTCATGGCAGCTCAGAAGGGGGCCATGACGAACACTTCCATGGCACGTCGCACTGCCTAGAGATGTGGTCCTGAGGCTGTTCCAGTGCTCTGGAAATGTAGATCTCCTTAAGGAACGAGCAGTGTGTTGCCCATCACTCGGCATACACAGAGGGCCTCCCAGGGACCGACCTTTGGGCCTCGATGTTGCTCAGCAGGCCCACAGGGGTCTGGACGTACTCACTGATCTTGGAGGGAAAATGATGCACACCCGAGGGGCCTAGGAGTCCTGAAAAGGGTACTTCCTTTAAAATAAAGCAGAACAGGGGCTTCCCTGGTAGCGCAGTGGTTGAGAATCTGCCTGCCAATGCAGGGTACACGGGTTCGAGCCCTGGTCTGGGACGTTCCCACATGCCGCGGAGCAACTGGGCACGTGAGACACAACCACTGAGCCTGCGCCTCTGGAGCATGTGCTCCGCAACAAGAGAGGCCGCGATAGTGAGAGGCCTACGCACCGCGATGAAGAGTGGCCCCCACTTACCGCAACTGGAGAGGCCCCTAGCAAAGAAACGAAGACCCAACATAGCAATCAATCAATCAATACATAAATCTTAAAAAAACAATAAAACATTAAAGAAATAAAATAAAATAAAGCAGAAAGGCGATTAAGACCTCGTGGAAAGGGCTGCATGCCTCCATTTCTGCGCGGCTACTCAGGGACTTACCTCGAGGCCAGTACTCACGCTGAGTTTCCCTTTAGCTCTAGAGCGTGGCAGGATGAGCTCCACCCCGGCCATCGAAGCACCCGGCTTAGCTAGAGAAAACTCCTTTTCTTCCCACAGCCATGCCTACAGTGGCTAGTGGCCTGTCAACAGCAGTCAATTTCAAGTAGCTTCAAGGCAGCATGAATGGAGCTTTCAAAATGGGAAAGCAAGGCTAGTTCCATCAGGCCCCCATTTCCACGGGCACACGCAGCATACATCCCTGTGCTTTCTAACAAGTCCAAACAGACACAGGTTACCCTGTGGTTCCTTCCCTGAATCAACTCCTCGAAGCAGGGTGTTCTGCAAATAGCGAACTGTCTCAACCAAGGATCGCCCCAGCTACGCCTCCGGGCCCGTGGCTCTTCAAAAGCCTGCAGTGTTACACAAGGAACTGGGCTTTAGTTGCAGTCGGAACACAGGCTGACATTCTCCTGGAGGTAGGGTGACTTCAGGCAGGGGGTACCAGATGGAATGCGAAGCCGAGGGTTATTCTCAGTGCAGCTCAGACTAGGGTAATGAGGCAGACTTGCACGGAATGTTGGACCTGCTAGAAAGGTGTTCGTCGACCTGTGGGAGTGTTGAGGAAATCAAGCTGTCCCAAGAAAGAGTGCAGTCTGTTGCGCTACACTCGGCATACACAGAGTGGCTCCGAAGGGCTACGGGCCTGGATCTGGCATAGCGGGCCCATGGGGGCCTGGGGTTACTCAGTTTTCTTGCAGGGAATAGGGTGCCCACGCGAGGCTCCTACATGTCCTGCAAAGCGGACTGACGTTAAAATAATGCAGAGCAGGGGCTTCGCTTGTGGTGCAGTGGTTGGGAATCCACCTGCCGATGCAGGGGACATGGGTTCGAGCCTTGGTCCACCAAGATCTCACATGCTGCGGAGCAACTAAGCCCGTGCTCCACAACGACTGAGCCTGCGCTCTAGAGTCCGGGAGCCACAACGACTGAGCCCGCATGCCACAACTACTGAAGTCCACGTGCCTAGAGCTTCTGCTCCACAACAAGAGGAGCCACCGCAATGAGAAACCCGAGCACCGCAACGAAGAGTAGCCCCCGCTCGCTACAACTAGAGAAAGCTCACATGCAGCAACGACGACCCAACACAGTAAATAAAAAATGATAAATTACATAAAAAAATAAATAAATAGACAGATAGATAAACAAATGAATAAATAAATAAACTAAAGCTGAGCAGGGGCTATGGCCTGCTGAAAACTGCAGCACGCCTCCGCTTCTGCACGGCAATTCAGAGCCTTACCTCGAGGCAAGTGCTCACGCTGAGTGTCCTGTTAGCGCCAAAGCATGGTAGGATGCTGACTTTCTCCTCGAGCAGAGTGACTTAAGGTACGAGGCGCTCGAAGAATTCTACGCAGAGTGTTTTCTCATGGCAGCTCAGACGGGGGCCGTGACGAACACTTCCAGGGCACGTCACACTGCCTAGAGATGTGGTCCTGAGGCTGTTCCAGTGCTCTGGAAATGTAGCTCTCCTTAAGGAACGAGCAGTGTGTTGCCCATCACTCGGCATACACAGAGGGCCTCCCAGGGACCGACCTTTGGGCCTCGATGTTGCTCAGCAGGCCCACAGGGGTCTGGAGGTACTCACTGATCTTGGAGGGAAAATGATGCACACCCGAAGGGCCTAGGAGTCCTGAAAAGGGTACTTCCTTTAAAATAAAGCAGAACAGGGACCTCCCTGGTGGCGCAGTGCTTGAGAATCTGCCTGCCAATGCAGGGTACACGGGTTCGAGCCCTGGTCTGGGAGGATCCCACATACCGCGGAGCAACTGGGCCCGTGAGCCACAACTACTGAGCCTGCGCCTCTGGAGCCTGTGCTCCGCAACAAGAGAGGCCGCGATAGTGAGAGGCCTACGCACCGCGATGAAGAGTGGCCCCCACTTACCGCAACTGGAGAGGCCCCTAGCACAGAAACGAAGACCCAACATAGCAATCAATCAATCAATACATAAATCTTAAAAAAACAATAAAACATTTAAAACATAAAATACAATAAAGCAGAACAGAGACTAGACCTCGTGGAAAGAGCTGCATGCCTCCATTTCTGCGCGGCTACTCAGGGACTTACCTCGAGGCCAGTACTCACGTTGAGTTTCCGTTTAGCTCTAGAGCGTGGCAGGATGAGCTCCACGCCGGCCATCGAAGCACCCGGCTTAGCTAGAGAAAACTCCTTTTCTTCCCAGAGCAATGCCTACAGTGGCTAGTGGCCTGTCAACAGCAGTCAATTTCAAGTAGCTTCAAGGCAGCATGAATGGAGCTTTCAAAATGGGAAAGCAAGGCTAGTTCCATCAGGCCCCCATTTCCACGGGCACACGCAGCATACATCCCTGTGCTTTCTAACAAGTCCAAACAGACACAGGTTACCCAGTGGTTCCTTCCCTGAATCAACTCCTCGAAGCAGGGTGTTCTGCAAATCGCGAACTGTCTCAACCAAGGATCGCCCCAGCTAAGCCTCCGGGCCCGTGGCTCTTCAAAAGCCTGCAGTGTTACACGAGGAACTGGGCTTTAGTTGCAGTCGGAACGCAGGCTGACATTCTCCTGGAGGCAGGGTTACTTCAGGCAGGGGGTACCAGATGGAATGCGAAGCCGAGGGTTATTCTCAGTGCAGCTCAGACTAGGGTAATGAGGCAGACTTGCACGGAATGTTGGACCTGCTAGAAAGGTGTTCGTCGACCTGTGGGAGTGTTGAGGAAATCAAGCTGTCCCAAGAAAGAGTGCAGTCTGTTGCGCTACACTCGGCATACACAGAGTGGCTCCGAAGGGCTACGGGCCTGGATCTGGCATAGCGGGCCCATGGGGGCCTGGGGTTACTCAGTTTTCTTGCAGGGAATAGGGTGCCCACGCGAGGCTCCTAGATGTCCTGCAAAGCGGACTGACGTTAAAATAATGCAGAGCAGGGGCTTCGCTTGTGGTGCAGTGGTTGGGAATCCACCTGCCGATGCAGGGGACATGGGTTCGAGCCTTGGTCCACCAAGATCTCACATGCTGCGGAGCAACTAAGCCCGTGCTCCACAACGACTGAGCCTGCGCTCTAGAGTCCGGGAGCCACAACGACTGAGCCCGCATGCCACAACTACTGAAGTCCACGTGCCTAGAGCTTCTGCTCCACAACAAGAGGAGCCACCGCAATGAGAAACCCGAGCACCGCAACGAAGAGTAGCCCCCGCTCGCTACAACTAGAGAAAGCTCACATGCAGCAACGACGACCCAACACAGTAAATAAAAAATGATAAATTACATAAAAAAATAAATAAATAGACAGATAGATAAACAAATGAATAAATAAATAAACTAAAGCTGAGCAGGGGCTATGGCCTGCTGAAAACTGCAGCACGCCTCCGCTTCTGCACGGCAATTCAGAGCCTTACCTCGAGGCAAGTGCTCACGCTGAGTGTCCTGTTAGCGCCACAGCATGGTAGGATGCTGACTTTCTCCTCGAGCAGAGTGACTTCAGGTACGAGGCCCTCGAAGAATTCTACGCAGAGTGTTTTCTCATGGAAGCTCAGACGGGGGCCGTGACGAACACTTCCAGGGCGCGTCACACTGCCTAGAGATGAGGTCCTGAGGCTGTTCCAGTGCTCTGGAAATGTAGCTCTCCTTAAGGAACGAGCAGTGTGTTGCCCATCACTCGGCATACACAGAGGGCCTCCCAGGGACCGACCTTTGGGCCTCGATGTTGCTCAGCAGGCCCACAGGGGTCTGGAGGTACTCACTGATCTTGGAGGGAAAATGATGCACACCCGAAGGGCCTAGGAGTCCTGAAAAGGGTACTTCCTTTAAAATAAAGCAGAACAGGGACTTCCCTGGTGGCACAGTGCTTGAGAATCTGCCTGCCAATGCAGGGTACACGGGTTCGAGCCCTGGTCTGGGAGGATCCCACATACCGCGGAGCAACTGGGCCCGTGAGCCACAACTACTGAGCCTGCGCCTCTGGAGCCTGTGCTCCGCAACAAGAGAGGCTGCGATAGTGAGAGGCCTACGCACCGCGATGAAGAGTGGCCCCCACTTACTGCAACTGGAGAGGCCCCTAGCACAGTAACGAAGACCCAACATAGCAATCAATCAATCAATACATAAATCTTAAAAAAACAATAAAACATTTAAAACATAAAATACAATAAAGCAGAACAGCGACTAGACCTCGTGGAAAGAGCTGCATGCCTCCATTTCTGCGCGGCTACTCAGGGACTTACCTCGAGGCCAGTACTCACGTTGAGTTTCAGTTTAGCTCTAGAGCGTGGCAGGATGAGCTCCACGCCGGCCATCGAAGCACCCGGCTTAGCTAGAGAAAACTCCTTTTCTTCCCAGAGCAATGCCTACAGTGGCTAGTGGCCTGTCAACAGCAGTCAATTTCAAGTAGCTTCAAGGCAGCATGAATGGAGCTTTCAAAATGGGAAAGCAAGGCTAGTTCCATCAGGCCCCCATTTCCACGGGCACACGCAGCATACATCCCTGTGCTTTCTAACAAGTCCAAACAGACACAGGTTACCCAGTGGTTCCTTCCCTGAATCAACTCCTCGAAGCAGGGTGTTCTGCAAATCGCGAACTGTCTCAACCAAGGATCGCCCCAGCTAAGCCTCCGGGCCCGTGGCTCTTCAAAAGCCTGCAGTGTTACACGAGGAACTGGGCTTTAGTTGCAGTCGGAACGCAGGCTGACATTCTCCTGGAGGCAAGGTGACTTCAGGCAGGGGGTACCAGATGGAATGCGAAGCCAAGGGTTATTCTCAGTGCAGCTCAGACTAGGGTAATGAGGCAGACTTGCACGGAATGTTGGACCTGCTAGAGAGGTGTTCATCGACCTGTGGGAGTGTTGAGGAAATCAAGCTGTCCCAAGAAAGAGTGCAGTCTGTTGCGCTACACTCGGCATACACAGAGTGGCTCCGAAGGGCTACGGGCCTGGATCTGGCATAGCGGGCCCATGGGGGCCTGGGGTTACTCAGTTTTCTTGCAGGGAATAGGGTGCCCACACGAGGCTCCTAGATGTCCTGCAAAGCGGACTGACGTTAAAATAATGCAGAGCAGGGGCTTCGCTTGTGGTGCAGTGGTTGGGAATCCACCTGCCGATGCAGGGGACATGGGTTCGAGCCTTGGTCCACCAAGATCTCACATGCTGCGGAGCAACTAAGCCCGTGCTCCACAACGACTGAGCCTGCGCTCTAGAGTCCGGGAGCCACAACGACTGAGCCCGCATGCCACAACTACTGAAGTCCACGTGCCTAGAGCTTCTGCTCCACAACAAGAGGAGCCACCGCAATGAGAAACCCGAGCACCGCAACGAAGAGTAGCCCCCGCTCGCTACAACTAGAGAAAGCTCACATGCAGCAACGACGACCCAACACAGTAAATAAAAAATGATAAATTACATAAAAAAATAAATAAATAGACAGATAGATAAACAAATGAATAAATAAATAAACTAAAGCTGAGCAGGGGCTATGGCCTGCTGAAAACTGCAGCACGCCTCCGCTTCTGCACGGCAATTCAGAGCCTTACCTCGAGGCAAGTGCTCACGCTGAGTGTCCTGTTAGCACCACAGCATGGTAGGATGCTGACTTTCTCCTCGAGCAGAGTGACTTCAGGTACGAGGCCCTCGAAGAATTCTACGCAGAGTGTTTTCTCATGGAAGCTCAGACGGGGGCCGTGACGAACACTTCCAGGGCGCGTCACACTGCCTAGAGATGAGGTCCTGAGGCTGTTCCAGTGCTCTGGAAATGTAGCTCTCCTTAAGGAACGAGCAGTGTGTTGCCCATCACTCGGCATACACAGAGGGCCTCCCAGGGACCGACCTTTGGGCCTCGATGTTGCTCAGCAGGCCCACAGGGGTCTGGAGGTACTCACTGATCTTGGAGGGAAAATGATGCACACCCGAAGGGCCTAGGAGTCCTGAAAAGGGTACTTCCTTTAAAATAAAGCAGAACAGGGACTTCCCTGGTGGCACAGTGCTTGAGAATCTGCCTGCCAATGCAGGGTACACGGGTTCGAGCCCTGGTCTGGGAGGATCCCACATACCGCGGAGCAACTGGGCCCGTGAGCCACAACTACTGAGCCTGCGCCTCTGGAGCCTGTGCTTCGCAACAAGAGAGGCTGCGATAGTGAGAGGCCTACGCACCGCGATGAAGAGTGGCCCCCACTTACTGCAACTGGAGAGGCCCCTAGCACAGAAACGAAGACCCAACATAGCAATCAATCAATCAATACATAAATCTTAAAAAAACAATAAAACATTTAAAACATAAAATACAATAAAGCAGAACAGCGACTAGACCTCGTGGAAAGAGCTGCATGCCTCCATTTCTGCGCGGCTACTCAGGGACTTACCTCGAGGCCAGTACTCACGTTGAGTTTCCGTTTAGCTCTAGAGCGTGGCAGGATGAGCTCCACGCCGGCCATCGAAGCACCCGGCTTAGCTAGAGAAAACTCCTTTTCTTCCCAGAGCAATGCCTACAGTGGCTAGTGGCCTGTCAACAGCAGTCAATTTCAAGAAGCTTCAAGGCAGCATGAATGGAGCTTTCAAAATGGGAAAGCAAGGCTAGTTCCATCAGGCCCCCATTTCCACGGGCACACGCAGCATACATCCCTGTGCTTTCTAACAAGTCCAAACAGACACAGGTTACCCAGTGGTTCCTTCCCTGAATCAACTCCTCGAAGCAGGGTGTTCTGCAAATCGCGAACTGTCTCAACCAAGGATCGCCCCAGCTAAGCCTCTGGGCCCGTGGCTCTTCAAAAGCCTGCAGTGTTACACGAGGAACTGGGCTTTAGTTGCAGTCGGAACGCAACCTGACATTCTCCTGGAGGCAGGGTGACTTCAGGCAGGGGGTACCAGATGGAATGCGAAGCCGAGGGTTATTCTCAGTGCAGCTCAGACTAGGGTAATGAGGCAGACTTGCACGGAATGTTGGACCTGCTAGAAAGGTGTTCGTCGACCTGTGGGAGTGTTGAGGAAATCAAGCTGTCCCAAGAAAGAGTGCAGTCTGTTGCGCTACACTCGGCATACACAGAGTGGCTCCGAAGGGCTACGGGCCTGGATCTGGCATAGCGGGCCCATGGGGGCCTGGGGTTACTCAGTTTTCTTGCAGGGAATAGGGTGCCCACGCGAGGCTCCTAGATGTCCTGCAAAGCGGACTGACGTTAAAATAATGCAGAGCAGGGGCTTCGCTTGTGGTGCAGTGGTTGGGAATCCACCTGCCGATGCAGGGGACATGGGTTCGAGCCTTGGTCCACCAAGATCTCACATGCTGCGGAGCAACTAAGCCCGTGCTCCACAACGACTGAGCCTGCGCTCTAGAGTCCGGGAGCCACAACGACTGAGCCCGCATGCCACAACTACTGAAGTCCACGTGCCTAGAGCTTCTGCTCCACAACAAGAGGAGCCACCGCAATGAGAAACCCGAGCACCGCAACGAAGAGTAGCCCCCGCTCGCTACAACTAGAGAAAGTTCACATGCAGCAACGACGACCCAACACAGTAAATAAAAAATGATAAATTACATAAAAAAATAAATAAATAGACAGATAGATAAACAAATGAATAAATAAATAAACTAAAGCTGAGCAGGGGCTATGGCCTGCTGAAAACTGCAGCACGCCTCCGCTTCTGCACGGCAATTCAGAGCCTTACCTCGAGGCAAGTGCTCACGCTGAGTGTCCTGTTAGCGCCAAAGCATGGTAGGATGCTGACTTTCTCCTCGAGCAGAGTGACTTAAGGTACGAGGCCCTCGAAGAATTCTACGCAGAGTGTTTTCTCATGGAAGCTCAGACGGGGGCCGTGACGAACACTTCCAGGGCACGTCACACTGCCTAGAGATGTGGTCCTGAGGCTGTTCCAGTGCTCTGGAAATGTAGCTCTCCTTAAGGAACGAGCAGTGTGTTGCCCATCACTCGGCATACACAGAGGGCCTCCCAGGGACCGACCTTTGGGCCTCGATGTTGCTCAGCAGGCCCACAGGGGTCTGGAGGTACTCACTGATCTTGGAGGGAAAATGATGCACACCCGAAGGGCCTAGGAGTCCTGAAAAGGTTACTTCCTTTAAAATAAAGCAGAACAGGGACCTCCCTGGTGGCGCAGTGCTTGAGAATCTGCCTGCCAATGCAGGGTACACGGGTTCGAGCCCTGGTCTGGGAGGATCCCACATACCGCGGAGCAACTGGGCCCGTGAGCCACAACTACTGAGCCTGCGCCTCTGGAGCCTGTGCTCCGCAACAAGAGAGGCTGCGATAGTGAGAGGCCTACGCACCGCGATGAAGAGTGGCCCCCACTTACCGCAACTGGAGAGGCCCCTAGCACAGAAACGAAGACCCAACATAGCAATCAATCAATCAATACATAAATCTTAAAAAAACAATAAAACATTAAAAACATAAAATACAATAAAGCAGAACAGCGACTAGACCTCGTGGAAAGAGCTGCATGCCTCCATTTCTGCGCGGCTACTCAGGGACTTACCTCGAGGCCAGTACTCACGTTGAGTTTCCCTTTAGCTCTAGAGCGTGGCAGGATGAGCTCCACGCCGGCCATCGAAGCACCCGGCTTAGCTAGAGAAAACTCCTTTTCTTCCCAGAGCCATGCCTACAGTGCCTAGTGGCCTGTCAACAGCAGTCAATTTCAAGTAGCTTCAAGGCAGCATGAATGGAGCTTTCAAAATGGGAAAGCAAGGCTAGTTCCATCAGGCCCCCATTTCCACGGGCACACGCAGCATACATCCCTGTGCTTTCTAACAAGTCCAAACAGACACAGGTTACCCAGTGGTTCCTTCCCTGAATCAACTCCTCGAAGCAGGGTGTTCTGCAAAAAGCGAACTGTCTCAACCAAGGATCGCCCCAGCTAAGCCTCCGGACCCGTGGCTCTTCAAAAGCCTGCAGTGTTACACGAGGAACTGGGCTTTAGTTGCAGTCGGAACGCAGGCTGACATTCTCCTGGAGGCAGGGTGACTTCAGGCAGGGGGTACCAGATGGAATGCGAAGCCGAGGGTTATTCTCAGTGCAGCTCAGACTAGGGTAATGAGGCAGACTTGCACGGAATGTTGGACCTGCTAGAAAGGTGTTCGTCGACCTGTGGGAGTGTTGAGGAAATCAAGCTGTCCCAAGAAAGAGTGCAGTCTGTTGCGCTACACTCGGCATACACAGAGTGGCTCCGAAGGGTTACGGGCCTGGATCTGGCATAGCAGGCCCATGGGGGCCTGGGGTTACTCAGTTTTCTTGCAGGGAATAGGGTGCCAACGCGAGGCTCCTAGATGTCCTGCAAAGCGGACTGACGTTAAAATAATGCAGAGCAGGGGCTTCGCTTGTGGTGCAGTGGTTGGGAATCCACCTGCCGATGCAGGGGACATGGGTTCGAGCCTTGGTCCACCAAGATCTCACATGCTGCGGAGCAACTAAGCCCGTGCTCCACAACGACTGAGCCTGCGCTCTAGAGTCCGGGAGCCACAACGACTGAGCCCGCATGCCACAACTACTGAAGTCCACGTGCCTAGAGCTTCTGCTCCACAACAAGAGGAGCCACCGCAATGAGAAACCCGAGCACCGCAACGAAGAGTAGCCCCCGCTCGCTACAACTAGAGAAAGCTCACATGCAGCAACGACGACCCAACACAGTAAATAAAAAATGATAAATTACATAAAAAAATAAATAAATAGACAGATAGATAAACAAATGAATAAATAAATAAACTAAAGCTGAGCAGGGGCTATGGCCTGCTGAAAACTGCAGCACGCCTCCGCTTCTGCACGGCAATTCAGAGCCTTACCTCGAGGCAAGTGCTCACGCTGAGTGTCCTGTTAGCGCCACAGCATGGTAGGATGCTGACTTTCTCCTCGAGCAGAGTGACTTCAGGTACGAGGCCCTCGAAGAATTCTACGCAGAGTGTTTTCTCATGGCAGCTCAGACGGGGGCCGTGACGAACACTTCCAGGGCACGTCGCACTGCCTAGAGATGTGGTCCTGAGGCTGTTCCAGTGCTCTGGAAATGTAGCTCTTCTTAAGGAACGAGCAGTGTGTTGCCCATCACTCGGCATACACAGAGGGCCTCCCAGGGACCGACCTTTGGGCCTCGATGTTGCTCAGCAGGCCCACAGGGGTCTGGAGGTACTCACTGATCTTGGAGGGAAAATGATGCACACCCGAAGGGCCTAGGAGTCCTGAAAAGGGTACTTCCTTTAAAATAAAGCAGAACAGGGACTTCCCTGGTGGCGCAGTGCTTGAGAATCTGCCTGCCAATTCAGGGTACACGGGTTCGAGCCCTGGTCTGGGAGGATCACACATACCGCGGAGCAACTGGGCCCATGAGCCACAACTACTGAGCCTGCGCCTCTGGAGCCTGTGCTCCGCAACAAGAGAGGCCGCGATAGTGAGAGGCCTACGCACCACGATGAAGAGTGGCCCCCACTTACCACAACTGGAGAGGCCCCTAGCACAGAAACGAAGACCCAACATAGCAATCAATCAATCAATACATAAATCTTAAAAAAACAATAAAACATTAAAAACATAAAATACAATAAAGCAGAACAGCGACTAGACCTCGTGGAAAGAGCTGCATGCCTCCATTTCTGCGCGGCTACTCAGGGACTTACCTCGAGGCCAGTACTCACGTTGAGTTTCCCTTTAGCTCTAGAGCGTGGCAGGATGAGCTCCACGCCGGCCATCGAAGCACCCGGCTTAGCTAAAGAAAACTCCTTTTCTTCCCAGAGCCATGCCTACAGTGGCTAGTGGCCTGTCAACAGCAGTCAATTTCAAGTAGCTTCAAGGCAGCATGAATGGAGCTTTCAAAATGGGAAAGCAAGGCTAGTTCCATCAGGCCCCCATTTCCACGGGCACACGCAGCATACATCCCTGTGCTTTCTAACAAGTCCAAACAGACACAGGTTACCCAGTGGTTCCTTCCCTGAATCAACTCCTCGAAGCAGGGTGTTCTGCAAATAGCGAACTGTCTCAACCAAGGATCGCCCCAGCTACGCCTCCGGGCCCGTGGCTCTTCAAAAGCCTGCAGTGTTACACGAGGAACTGGACTTTAGTTGCAGTCGGAACGCAGGCTGACATTCTCCTGGAGGTATGGTGACTTCAGGCAGGGGGTACCAGATGGAATGCGAAGCCGAGGGTTATTCTCAGTGCAGCTCAGACTAGGGTAATGAGGCAGACTTGCACGGAATGTTGGACCTGCTAGAAAGGTGTTCGTCGACCTGTGGGAGTGTTGAGGAAATCAAGCTGTCCCAAGAAAGAGTGCAGTCTGTTGCGCTACACTCGGCATACACAGAGTGGCTCCGAAGGGCTACGGGCCTGGATCTGGCATAGCGGGCCCATGGGGGCCTGGGGTTACTCAGTTTTCTTGCAGGGAATAGGGTGCCCACGCGAGGCTCCTAGATGTCCTGCAAAGCGGACTGACGTTAAAATAATGCAGAGCAGGGGCTTCGCTTGTGGTGCAGTGGTTGGGAATCCACCTGCCGATGCAGGGGACATGGGTTCGAGCCTTGGTCCACCAAGATCTCACATGCTGCGGAGCAACTAAGCCCGTGCTCCACAACGACTGAGCCTGCGCTCTAGAGTCCGGGAGCCACAACGACTGAGCCCGCATGCCACAACTACTGAAGTCCACGTGCCTAGAGCTTCTGCTCCACAACAAGAGGAGCCACCGCAATGAGAAACCCGAGCACCGCAACGAAGAGTAGCCCCCGCTCGCTACAACTAGAGAAAGCTCACATGCAGCAACGACGACCCAACACAGTAAATAAAAAATGATAAATTACATAAAAAAATAAATAAATAGACAGATAGATAAACAAATGAATAAATAAATAAACTAAAGCTGAGCAGGGGCTATGGCCTGCTGAAAACTGCAGCACGCCTCCGCTTCTGCACGGCAATTCAGAGCCTTACCTCGAGGCAAGTGCTCACGCTGAGTGTCCTGTTAGCGCCACAGCATGGTAGGATGCTGACTTTCTCCTCGAGCAGAGTGACTTCAGGTACGAGGCCCTCGAAGAATTCTACGCAGAGTGTTTTTTCATGGCAGCTCAGACGGGGGCCGTGACGAACACTTCCAGGGCGCGTCACACTGCCTAGAGATGAGGTCCTGAGGCTGTTCCAGTGCTCTGGAAATGTAGCTCTCCTTAAGGAACGAGCAGTGTGTTGCCCATCACTCGGCATACACAGAGGGCCTCCCAGGGACCGACCTTTGGGCCTCGATGTTGCTCAGCAGGCCCACAGGGGTCTGGAGGTACTCACTGATCTTGGAGGGAAAATGATGCACACCCGAAGGGCCTAGGAGTCCTGAAAAGGGTACTTCCTTTAAAATAAAGCAGAACAGGGACCTCCCTGGTGGCGCAGTCCTTGAGAATCTGCCTGCCAATGCAGGGGACACGGGTTCAAGCCCTGGTCTCAGAGGATCACACATACCGCGGAGCAACTGGGCCCGTGAGCCACAACTACTGAGCCTGCGCCTCTGGAGCCTGTGCTCCGCAACAAGAGAGGCCGCGATAGTGAGAGGCCTACGCACCGCGATGAAGAGTGGCCCCCACTTACCGCAACTGGAGAGGCCCCTAGCACAGAAACGAAGACCCAACATAGCAATCAATCAATCAATACATAAATCTTAAAAAAACAATAAAACATTAAAAACATAAAGTACAATAAAGCAGAACAGCGACTAGACCTCGTGGAAAGAGCTGCATGCCTCCATTTCTGCGCGGCTACTCAGGGACTTACCTCGAGGCCAGTACTCACGTTGAGTTTCCCTTTAGCTCTAGAGCGTGGCAGGATGAGCTCCACCCCGGCCATCGAAGCACCCGGCTTAGCTAGAGAAAACTCCTTTTCTTCCCAGAGCCATGCCTACAGTGGCTAGTGGCCTGTCAACAGCAGTCAATTTCAAGTAGCTTCAAGGCAGCATGAATGGAGCTTTCAAAATGGGAAAGCAAGGCTAGTTCCATCAGGCCCCCATTTCCACGGGCACACGCAGCATACATCCCTGTGCTTTCTAACAAGTCCAAACAGACACAGGTTACTCAGTGGTTCCTTCCCTGAATCAACTCCTCGAAGCAGGGTGTTCTGCAAATAGCGAACTGTCTCAACCAAGGATCGCCCCAGCTAAGCCTCCGGGCCCGTGGCTCTTCAAAAGCCTGCAGTGTTACACGAGGAACTGGGCTTTAGTTGCAGTCGGAACGCAGGCCTATATTCTCCTGGAGGCAGGGTGACTTCAGGCAGGTGATACCAGATGGAATGCGAATCCGAGGGTTATTCTCAGTGCAGCTCAGATTAGGGCAATGAGGCAGACTTTCACGGAATGTTGGACCTGCTAGAAAGGTGTTCGTCGACCTGTGGGAGTGTTGAGGAAATCAAGCTGTCCCAAGAAAGAGTGCAGTCTGTTGCCCTACACTCGGCATACAGAGTGGCTCCGAAGGGCTACGGGCCTGGATGTGGCTTAGCAGGCCCATGGGGGCCTGAGGGTACTCAGTGTTCTTGCAGGGAATAGGGTGCCCACGCAAGGCTCCTAGATGTCCTGCAAAGCGTACTGACTTTAAAATAATGCAGAGCAGCGGCTACGGCCTCATGGAAAATGCTGCACGCCTCCTCTTCTGCATGGCAATTCAGGGCCTTAAGTTGAGGCACGTGCTCTCGCTGAGTGTCCCGTTAGCGACACAGCATGGTAGGATGCTGACTTTCTCCTCGAGCAGAGTGACTTCAGGTACGAGGTCCTCGAAGAATTCTAAGCGGAGTGTTTTCTCATGGCAGCTCAGAAGGGGGCCATGACGAACACTTCCATGGCACGTCGCACTGCCTAGAGATGTGGTCCTGAGGCTGTTCCAGTGCTCTGGAAATGTAGCTCTCCTTAAGGAACGAGCAGTGTGTTGCCCATCACTCGGCATACATACCCAGGGACCGACCTTTGGGCCTCGATGTTGCTCAGCAGGCCCACAGGGGTCTGGACGTACTCACTGATCTTGGAGGGAAAATGATGCACACCCGAGGGGCCTAGGAGTCCTGAAAAGGGTACTTCCTTTAAAATAAAGCAGAACAGGGGCTTCCCTGGTAGCGCAGTGGTTGAGAATCTGCCTGCCAATGCAGGGTACAAGGGTTCGAGCCCTGGTCTGGGAGGTTCCCACATGCCGCGGAGCAACTGGGCACGTGAGACACAACCACTGAGCCTGTGCCTCTGGAGCCTGTGCTCCGCAACAAGAGAGGCCGCGATAGTGAGAGGCCTACGCACCGCGATGAAGAGTCGCCCCCACTTACCGCAACTGGAGAGGCCCCTAGCAAAGAAACGAAGACCCAACATAGCAATCAATCAATCAATACATAAATCTTAAAAAAACAATAAAACATTAAAGAAATAAAATAAAATAAAGCAGAACAGCGATTAAGACCTCGTGGAAAGGGCTGCATGCCTCCATTTCTGCGCGGCTACTCAGGGACTTACCTCGAGGCCAGTACTCACGCTGAGTTTCCCTTTAGCTCTAGAGCGTGGCAGGATGAGCTCCACCCCGGCCATCGAAGCACCCGGCTTAGCTAGAGAAAACTCCTTTTCTTCCCAGAGCCATGCCTACAGTGGCTAGTGGCCTGTCAACAGCAGTCAATTTCAAGTAGCTTCAAGGCAGCATGAATGGCGCTTTCAAAATGGGAAAGCAAGGCTAGTTCCATCAGGCCCCCATTTCCACGGGCACACGCAGCATACATCCCTGTGCTTTCTAACAAGTCCAAACAGACACAGGTTACCCAGTGGTTCCTTCCCTGAATCAACTCCTCGAAGCAGGGTGTTCTGCAAATAGCGAACTGTCTCAACCAAGGATCGCCCCAGCTAAGCCTCCGGGCCCGTGGCTCTTCAAAAGCCTGCAGTGTTACACGAGGAACTGGGCTTTAGTTGCAGTCGGAACGCAGGCTGACATTCTCCTGGAGGTAGGGTGACTTCAGGCAGGGGGTACCAGATGGAATGCGAAGCCGAGGGTTATTCTCAGTGCAGCTCAGACTAGGGAAATGAGGCAGACTTGCACGGAAAGTTGGACCTGCTAGAAAGGTGTTCGTCGACCTGTGGGAGTGTTGAGGAAATCAAGCTGTCCCAAGAAAGAGTGCAGTCTGTTGCGCTACACTCGGCATACACAGAGTGGCTCCGAAGGGCTACGGGCCTGGATCTGGCATAGCGGGCCCATGGGGGCCTGGGGTTACTCAGTTTTCTTGCAGGGAATAGGGTGCCCACGCGAGGCTCCTAGATGTCCTGTAAAGCGGACTGACGTTAAAATAATGCAGAGCAGGGGCTTCGCTTGTGGTGCAGTGGTTGGGAATCCACCTGCCGATGCAGGGGACATGGGTTCGAGCCTTGGTCCACCAAGATCTCACATGCTGCGGAGCAACTAAGCCCGTGCTCCACAACGACTGAGCCTGCGCTCTAGAGTCCGGGAGCCACAACGACTGAGCCCGCATGCCACAACTACTGAAGTCCACGTGCCTAGAGCTTCTGCTCCACAACAAGAGGAGCCACCGCAATGAGAAACCCGAGCACCGCAACGAAGAGTAGCCCCCGCTCGCTACAACTAGAGAAAGCTCACATGCAGCAACGACGACCCAACACAGTAAATAAAAAATGATAAATTACATAAAAAAATAAACAAATAGACAGATAGATAAACAAATGAATAAATAAATAAACTAAAGCTGAGCAGGGGCTATGGCCTGCTGAAAACTGCAGCACGCCTCCGCTTCTGCACGGCAATTCAGAGCCTTACCTCGAGGCAAGTGCTCACGCTGAGTGTCCTGTTAGCGCCACAGCATGGTAGGATGCTGACATTCTCCTCGAGCAGAGTGACTTCAGGTACGAGGCCCTCGAAGAATTCTACGCAGAGTGTTTTCTCATGGCAGCTCAGACGGGGGCCGTGACGAACACTTCCAGGGCACGTCACACTGCCTAGAGATGAGGTCCTGAGGCTGTTCCAGTGCTCTGGAAATGTAGCTCTCCTTAAGGAATGAGCAGTGTGTTGCCCATCACTCGGCATACACAGAGGGCCTCCCAGGGACCGACCTTTGGGCCTCGATGTTGCTCAGCAGGCCCACAGGGGTCTGGAGGTACTCACTGATCTTGGAGGGAAAATGATGCACACCCGAAGGGCCTAGGAGTCCTGAAAAGGGTACTTCCTTTAAAATAAAGCAGAACAGGGACCTCCCTGGTGGCGCAGTGCTTGAGAATCTGCCTGCCAATGCAGGGGACACGGGTTCAAGCCCTGGTCTCAGAGGATCACACATACCGCGGAGCAACTGGGCCCGTGAGCCACAACTACTGAGCCTGCGCCTCTGGAGCCTGTGCTTCGCAACAAGAGAGGCCGCGATAGTGAGAGGCCTACGCACCGCGATGAAGAGTGGCCCCCACTTACCGCAACTGGAGAGGCCCCTAGCACAGAAACGAAGACCCAACATAGCAATCAATCAATCAATACATAAATCTTAAAAAAACAATAAAACATTAAAAACATAAAATACAATAAAGCAGAACAGCGACTAGACCTCGTGGAAAGAGCTGCATGCCTCCATTTCTGCGCGGCTACTCAGGGACTTACCTCGAGGCCAGTACTCACGTTGAGTTTCCCTTTAGCTCTAGAGCGTGGCAGGATGAGCTCCACCCCGGCCATCGAAGCACCCGGCTTAGCTAGAGAAAACTCCTTTTCTTCCCAGAGCCATGCCTACAGTGGCTAGTGGCCTGTCAACAGCAGTCAATTTCAAGTAGCTTCAAGGCAGCATGAATGGAGCTTTCAAAATGGGAAAGCAAGGCTAGTTCCATCAGGCCCCCATTTCCACGGGCACACGCAGCACACATCCCTGTGCTTTCTAACAAGTCCAAACAGACACAGGTTACCCAGTGGTTCCTTCCCTGAATCAACTCCTCGAAGCAGGGTGTTCTGCAAATAGCGAACTGTCTCAACCAAGGATCGCCCCAGCTAAGCCTCCGGGCCCGTGGCTCTTCAAAAGCCTGCAGTGTTACACAAGGAACTGGGCTTTAGTTGCAGTCGGAACGCAGGCCGATATTCTCCTGGAGGCAGGGTGACTTCAGGCAGGGGATACCAGATGGAATGCGAAGCCGAGGGTTATTCTCAGTGCAGCTCAGATTAGGGCAATGAGGCAGACTTTCACGGAATGTTGGACCTGCTAGAAAGGTGTTCGTCGACCTGTGGGAGTGTTGAGGAAATCAAGCTGTCCCAAGAAAGAGTGCAGTCTGTTGCCCTACACTCGGCATACAGAGTGGCTCCGAAGGGCTACGGGCCTGGATGTGGCTTAGCAGGCCCATGGGGGCCTGAGGGTACTCAGTGTTCTTGCAGGGAATAGGGTGCCCACGCAAGGCTCCTAGATGTCCTGCAAAGCGTACTGACGTTAAAATAATGCAGAGCAGCGGCTACGGCCTCATGGAAAATGCTGCACGCCTCCTCTTCTGCATGGCAATTCAGGGCCTTAACGTGAGGCACGTGCTCTCGCTGAGTGTCCCGTTAGCGACACAGCATGGTAGGATGCTGACTTTCTCCTCGAGCAGAGTGACTTCAGTTACGAGGTCCTCGAAGAATTCTAAGCGGAGTGTTTTCTCATGGCAGCTCAGAAGGGGGCCATGACGAACACTTCCATGGCACGTCGCACTGCCTAGAGATGTGGTCCTGAGGCTGTTCCAGTGCTCTGGAAATGTAGCTCTCCTTAAGGAACGAGCAGTGTGTTGCCCATCACTCGGCATACATACCCAGGGACCGACCTTTGGGCCTCGATGTTGCTCAGCAGGCCCACAGGGGTCTGGACGTACTCACTGATCTTGGAGGGAAAATGATGCACACCCGAGGGGCCTAGGAGTCCTGAAAAGGGTACTTCCTTTAAAATAAAGCAGAACAGGGGCTTCCCTGGTAGCGCAGTGGTTGAGAATCTGCCTGCCAATGCAGGGTACAAGGGTTCGAGCCCTGGTCTGGGAGGTTCCCACATGCCGCGGAGCAACTGGGCACGTGAGACACAACCACTGAGCCTGTGCCTCTGGAGCCTGTGCTCCGCAACAAGAGAGGCCGCGATAGTGAGAGGCCTACGCACCGCGATGAAGAGTCGCCCCCACTTACCGCAACTGGAGAGGCCCCTAGCAAAGAAACGAAGACCCAACATAGCAATCAATCAATCAATACATAAATCTTAAAAAAACAATAAAACATTAAAGAAATAAAATAAAATAAAGCAGAACAGCGATTAAGACCTCGTGGAAAGGGCTGCATGCCTCCATTTCTGCGCGGCTACTCAGGGACTTACCTCGAGGCCAGTACTCACGCTGAGTTTCCCTTTAGCTCTAGAGCGTGGCAGGATGAGCTCCACCCCGGCCATCGAAGCACCCGGCTTAGCTAGAGAAAACTCCTTTTCTTCCCAGAGCCATGCCTACAGTGGCTAGTGGCCTGTCAACAGCAGTCAATTTCAAGTAGCTTCAAGGCAGCATGAATGGCGCTTTCAAAATGGGAAAGCAAGGCTAGTTCCATCAGGCCCCCATTTCCACGGGCACACGCAGCATACATCCCTGTGTTTTCTAACAAGTCCAAACAGACACAGGTTACCCAGTGGTTCCTTCCCTGAATCAACTCCTCGAAGCAGGGTGTTCTGCAAATAGCGAACTGTCTCAACCAAGGATCGCCCCAGCTAAGCCTCCGGGCCCGTGGCTCTTCAAAAGCCTGCAGTGTTACACGAGGAACTGGGCTTTAGTTGCAGTCGGAACGCAGGCTGACATTCTCCTGGAGGCAGGGTGACTTCAGGCAGGGGGTACCAGATGGAATGCGAAGCCGAGGGTGATTCTCAGTGCAGCTCAGACTAGGGTAATGAGGCAGACTTGCACGGAATGTTGGACCTGCTAGAAAGGTGTTCGTCGACCTGTGGGAGTGTTGAGGAAATCAAGCTGTCCCAAGAAAGAGTGCAGTCTGTTGCGCTACACTCGGCATACACAGAGTGGCTCCGAAGGGCTACGGGCCTGGATCTGGCATAGCGGGCCCATGGGGGCCTGGGGTTACTCAGTTTTCTTGCAGGGAATAGGGTGCCCACGCGAGGCTCCTAGATGTCCTGCAAAGCGGACTGACGTTAAAATAATGCAGAGCAGGGGCTTCGCTTGTGGTGCAGTGGTTGGGAATCCACCTGCCGATGCAGGGGACATGGGTTCGAGCCTTGGTCCACCAAGATCTCACATGCTGCGGAGCAACTAAGCCCGTGCTCCACAACGACTGAGCCTGCGCTCTAGAGTCCGGGAGCCACAACGACTGAGCCCGCATGCCACAACTACTGAAGTCCACGTGCCTAGAGCTTCTGCTCCACAACAAGAGGAGCCACCGCAATGAGAAACCCGAGCACCGCAACGAAGAGTAGCCCCCGCTCGCTACAACTAGAGAAAGCTCACATGCAGCAACGATGACCCAACACAGTAAATAAAAAATGATAAATTACATAAAAAAATAAATAAATAGACAGATAGATAAACAAATGAATAAATAAATAAACTAAAGCTGAGCAGGGGCTATGGCCTGCTGAAAACTGCAGCACGCCTCCGCTTCTGCACGGCAATTCAGAGCCTTACCTCGAGGCAAGTGCTCACGCTGAGTGTCCTGTTAGCGCCACAGCATGGTAGGATGCTGACTTTCTCCTCGAGCAGAGTGACTTCAGGTACGAGGCCCTCGAAGAATTCTACGCAGAGTGTTTTCTCATGGCAGCTCAGACGGGGGCCGTGACGAACACTTCCAGGGCACGTCGCACTGCCTAGAGATGTGGTCCTGAGGCTGTTCCAGTGCTCTGGAAATGTAGCTCTTCTTAAGGAACGAGCAGTGTGTTGCCCATCACTCGGCATACACAGAGGGCCTCCCAGGGACCGACCTTTGGGCCTCGATGTTGCTCAGCAGGCCCACAGGGGTCTGGAGGTACTCACTGATCTTGGAGGGAAAATGATGCACACCCGAAGGGCCTAGGAGTCCTGAAAAGGGTACTTCCTTTAAAATAAAGCAGAACAGGGACTTCCCTGGTGGCACAGTGCTTGAGAATCTGCCTGCCAATGCAGGGTACACGGGTTCGAGCCCTGGTCTGGGAGGATCCCACATACCGCGGAGCAACTGGGCCCGTGAGCCACAACTACTGAGCCTGCGCCTCTGGAGCCTGTGCTCCGCAACAAGAGAGGCCGCGATAGTGAGAGGCCTACGCAGCGCGATGAAGAGTGGCCCCCACTTACCGCAACTGGAGAGGCCTCTAGCACAGAAACGAAGACCCAACATAGCAATCAATCAATCAATACATAAATCTTAAAAAAACAATAAAACATTAAAAACATAAAATACAATAAAGCAGAACAGCGACAAGACCTCGTGGAAAGGGCTGCATGCCTCCATTTCTGCGCGGCTACTCAGGGACTTACCTCGAGGCCAGTACTCACGCTGAGTTTCCCTTTAGCTCTAGAGCGTGGCAGGATGAGCTCCACCCCGGCCATCGAAGCACCCGGCTTAGCTAGAGAAAACTCCTTTTCTTCCCAGAGCCATGCCTACAGTGGCTAGTGGCCTGTCAACAGCAGTCAATTTCAAGTAGCTTCAAGGCAGCATGAATGGCGCTTTCAAAATGGGAAAGCAAGGCTAGTTCCATCAGGCCCCCATTTCCACGGGCACACGCAGCATACATCCCTGTGCTTTCTAACAAGTCCAAACAGACACAGGTTACCCAGTGGTTCCTTCCCTGAATCAACTCCTCGAAGCAGGGTGTTCTGCAAATAGCGAACTGTCTCAACCAAGGATCGCCCCAGCTAAGCCTCCGGGCCCGTGGCTCTTCAAAAGCCTGCAGTGTTACACGAGGAACTGGGCTTTAGTTGCAGTCGGAACGCAGGCTGACATTCTCCTGGAGGCAGGGTGACTTCAGGCAGGGGGTACCAGATGGAATGCGAAGCCGAGGGTGATTCTCAGTGCAGCTCAGACTAGGGTAATGAGGCAGACTTGCACGGAATGTTGGACCTGCTAGAAAGGTGTTCGTCGACCTGTGGGAGTGTTGAGGAAATCAAGCTGTCCCAAGAAAGAGTGCAGTCTGTTGCGCTACACTCGGCATACACAGAGTGGCTCCGAAGGGCTACGGGCCTGGATCTGGCATAGCGGGCCCATGGGGGCCTGGGGTTACTCAGTTTTCTTGCAGGGAATAGGGTGCCCACGCGAGGCTCCTAGATGTCCTGCAAAGCGGACTGACGTTAAAATAATGCAGAGCAGGGGCTTCGCTTGTGGTGCAGTGGTTGGGAATCCACCTGCCGATGCAGGGGACATGGGTTCGAGCCTTGGTCCACCAAGATCTCACATGCTGCGGAGCAACTAAGCCCGTGCTCCACAACGACTGAGCCTGCGCTCTAGAGTCCGGGAGCCACAACGACTGAGCCCGCATGCCACAACTACTGAAGTCCACGTGCCTAGAGCTACTGCTCCACAACAAGAGGAGCCACCGCAATGAGAAACCCGAGCACCGCAATGAAGAGTAGCCCCCGCTCGCTACAACTAGAGAAAGCTCACATGCAGCAACGACGACCCAACACAGTAGAAAAAAAATGATATATTAAATAAATAAATAAATAAATAGACAGATAGATAAACAAATGAATAAATAAATAAACTAAAGCTGAGCAGGGGCTATGGCCTGCTGAAAACTGCAGCACGCCTCCGCTTCTGCACGGCAATTCAGAGCCTTACTTCGAGGCAAGTGCTCACGCTGAGTGTCCTGTTAGCGCCACAGCATGGTAGGATGCTGACTTTCTCCTCGAGCAGAGTGACTTCAGGTACGAGGCCCTCGAAGAATTCTACGCAGAGTGTTTTCTCATGGCAGCTCAGACGGGGGCCGTGACGAACACTTCCAGGGCACGTCGCACTGCCTAGAGATGTGGTCCTGAGGCTGTTCCAGTGCTCTGGAAATGTAGCTCTTCTTAAGGAACGAGCAGTGTGTTGCCCATCACTCGGCATACACAGAGGGCCTCCCAGGGACCGACCTTTGGGCCTCGATGTTGCTCAGCAGGCCCACAGGGGTCTGGAGGTACTCACTGATCTTGGAGGGAAAATGATGCACACCCGAAGGGCCTAGGAGTCCTGAAAAGGGTACTTCCTTTAAAATAAAGCAGAACAGGGACCTCCCTGGTGGCGCAGTGCTTGAGAATCTGCCTGCCAATGCAGGGTACACGGGTTCGAGCCCTGGTCTGGGAGGATCCCACATACCGCGGAGCAACTGGGCCCGTGAGCCACAACTACTGAGCCTGCGCCTCTGGAGCCTGTGCTCCGCAACAAGAGAGGCCGCGATAGTGAGAGGCCTACGCACCGCGATGAAGAGTGGCCCCCACTTACCGCAACTGGAGAGGCCCCTAGCACAGAAACGAAGACCCAACATAGCAATCAATCAATCAATACATAAATCTTAAAAAAACAATAAAACATTTAAAACATAAAATACAATAAAGCAGAACAGAGACTAGACCTCGTGGAAAGAGCTGCATGCCTCCATTTCTGCGCGGCTACTCAGGGACTTACCTCGAGGCCAGTACTCACGTTGAGTTTCCGTTTAGCTCTAGAGCGTGGCAGGATGAGCTCCACGCCGGCCATCGAAGCACCCGGCTTAGCTAGAGAAAACTCCTTTTCTTCCCAGAGCAATGCCTACAGTGGCTAGTGGCCTGTCAACAGCAGTCAATTTCAAGTAGCTTCAAGGCAGCATGAATGGAGCTTTCAAAATGGGAAAGCAAGGCTAGTTCCATCAGGCCCCCATTTCCACGGGCACACGCAGCATACATCCCTGTGCTTTCTAACAAGTCCAAACAGACACAGGTTACCCAGTGGTTCCTTCCCTGAATCAACTCCTCGAAGCAGGGTGTTCTGCAAATCGCGAACTGTCTCAACCAAGGATCGCCCCAGCTAAGCCTCCGGGCCCGTGGCTCTTCAAAAGCCTGCAGTGTTACACGAGGAACTGGGCTTTAGTTGCAGTCGGAACGCAGGCTGACATTCTCCTGGAGGCAGGGTTACTTCAGGCAGGGGGTACCAGATGGAATGCGAAGCCGAGGGTTATTCTCAGTGCAGCTCAGACTAGGGTAATGAGGCAGACTTGCACGGAATGTTGGACCTGCTAGAAAGGTGTTCGTCGACCTGTGGGAGTGTTGAGGAAATCAAGCTGTCCCAAGAAAGAGTGCAGTCTGTTGCGCTACACTCGGCATACACAGAGTGGCTCCGAAGGGCTACGGGCCTGGATCTGGCATAGCGGGCCCATGGGGGCCTGGGGTTACTCAGTTTTCTTGCAGGGAATAGGGTGCCCACGCGAGGCTCCTAGATGTCCTGCAAAGCGGACTGACGTTAAAATAATGCAGAGCAGGGGCTTCGCTTGTGGTGCAGTGGTTGGGAATCCACCTGCCGATGCAGGGGACATGGGTTCGAGCCTTGGTCCACCAAGATCTCACATGCTGCGGAGCAACTAAGCCCGTGCTCCACAACGACTGAGCCTGCGCTCTAGAGTCCGGGAGCCACAACGACTGAGCCCGCATGCCACAACTACTGAAGTCCACGTGCCTAGAGCTTCTGCTCCACAACAAGAGGAGCCACCGCAATGAGAAACCCGAGCACCGCAACGAAGAGTAGCCCCCGCTCGCTACAACTAGAGAAAGCTCACATGCAGCAACGACGACCCAACACAGTAAATAAAAAATGATAAATTACATAAAAAAATAAATAAATAGACAGATAGATAAACAAATGAATAAATAAATAAACTAAAGCTGAGCAGGGGCTATGGCCTGCTGAAAACTGCAGCACGCCTCCGCTTCTGCACGGCAATTCAGAGCCTTACCTCGAGGCAAGTGCTCACGCTGAGTGTCCTGTTAGCGCCACAGCATGGTAGGATGCTGACTTTCTCCTCGAGCAGAGTGACTTCAGGTACGAGGCCCTCGAAGAATTCTACGCAGAGTGTTTTCTCATGGAAGCTCAGACGGGGGCCGTGACGAACACTTCCAGGGCGCGTCACACTGCCTAGAGATGAGGTCCTGAGGCTGTTCCAGTGCTCTGGAAATGTAGCTCTCCTTAAGGAACGAGCAGTGTGTTGCCCATCACTCGGCATACACAGAGGGCCTCCCAGGGACCGACCTTTGGGCCTCGATGTTGCTCAGCAGGCCCACAGGGGTCTGGAGGTACTCACTGATCTTGGAGGGAAAATGATGCACACCCGAAGGGCCTAGGAGTCCTGAAAAGGGTACTTCCTTTAAAATAAAGCAGAACAGGGACTTCCCTGGTGGCACAGTGCTTGAGAATCTGCCTGCCAATGCAGGGTACACGGGTTCGAGCCCTGGTCTGGGAGGATCCCACATACCGCGGAGCAACTGGGCCCGTGAGCCACAACTACTGAGCCTGCGCCTCTGGAGCCTGTGCTCCGCAACAAGAGAGGCTGCGATAGTGAGAGGCCTACGCACCGCGATGAAGAGTGGCCCCCACTTACTGCAACTGGAGAGGCCCCTAGCACAGTAACGAAGACCCAACATAGCAATCAATCAATCAATACATAAATCTTAAAAAAACAATAAAACATTTAAAACATAAAATACAATAAAGCAGAACAGCGACTAGACCTCGTGGAAAGAGCTGCATGCCTCCATTTCTGCGCGGCTACTCAGGGACTTACCTCGAGGCCAGTACTCACGTTGAGTTTCAGTTTAGCTCTAGAGCGTGGCAGGATGAGCTCCACGCCGGCCATCGAAGCACCCGGCTTAGCTAGAGAAAACTCCTTTTCTTCCCAGAGCAATGCCTACAGTGGCTAGTGGCCTGTCAACAGCAGTCAATTTCAAGTAGCTTCAAGGCAGCATGAATGGAGCTTTCAAAATGGGAAAGCAAGGCTAGTTCCATCAGGCCCCCATTTCCACGGGCACACGCAGCATACATCCCTGTGCTTTCTAACAAGTCCAAACAGACACAGGTTACCCAGTGGTTCCTTCCCTGAATCAACTCCTCGAAGCAGGGTGTTCTGCAAATCGCGAACTGTCTCAACCAAGGATCGCCCCAGCTAAGCCTCCGGGCCCGTGGCTCTTCAAAAGCCTGCAGTGTTACACGAGGAACTGGGCTTTAGTTGCAGTCGGAACGCAGGCTGACATTCTCCTGGAGGCAAGGTGACTTCAGGCAGGGGGTACCAGATGGAATGCGAAGCCAAGGGTTATTCTCAGTGCAGCTCAGACTAGGGTAATGAGGCAGACTTGCACGGAATGTTGGACCTGCTAGAGAGGTGTTCATCGACCTGTGGGAGTGTTGAGGAAATCAAGCTGTCCCAAGAAAGAGTGCAGTCTGTTGCGCTACACTCGGCATACACAGAGTGGCTCCGAAGGGCTACGGGCCTGGATCTGGCATAGCGGGCCCATGGGGGCCTGGGGTTACTCAGTTTTCTTGCAGGGAATAGGGTGCCCACGCGAGGCTCCTAGATGTCCTGCAAAGCGGACTGACGTTAAAATAATGCAGAGCAGGGGCTTCGCTTGTGGTGCAGTGGTTGGGAATCCACCTGCCGATGCAGGGGACATGGGTTCGAGCCTTGGTCCACCAAGATCTCACATGCTGCGGAGCAACTAAGCCCGTGCTCCACAACGACTGAGCCTGCGCTCTAGAGTCCGGGAGCCACAACGACTGAGCCCGCATGCCACAACTACTGAAGTCCACGTGCCTAGAGCTTCTGCTCCACAACAAGAGGAGCCACCGCAATGAGAAACCCGAGCACCGCAACGAAGAGTAGCCCCCGCTCGCTACAACTAGAGAAAGCTCACATGCAGCAACGACGACCCAACACAGTAAATAAAAAATGATAAATTACATAAAAAAATAAATAAATAGACAGATAGATAAACAAATGAATAAATAAATAAACTAAAGCTGAGCAGGGGCTATGGCCTGCTGAAAACTGCAGCACGCCTCCGCTTCTGCACGGCAATTCAGAGCCTTACCTCGAGGCAAGTGCTCACGCTGAGTGTCCTGTTAGCACCACAGCATGGTAGGATGCTGACTTTCTCCTCGAGCAGAGTGACTTCAGGTACGAGGCCCTCGAAGAATTCTACGCAGAGTGTTTTCTCATGGAAGCTCAGACGGGGGCCGTGACGAACACTTCCAGGGCGCGTCACACTGCCTAGAGATGAGGTCCTGAGGCTGTTCCAGTGCTCTGGAAATGTAGCTCTCCTTAAGGAACGAGCAGTGTGTTGCCCATCACTCGGCATACACAGAGGGCCTCCCAGGGACCGACCTTTGGGCCTCGATGTTGCTCAGCAGGCCCACAGGGGTCTGGAGGTACTCACTGATCTTGGAGGGAAAATGATGCACACCCGAAGGGCCTAGGAGTCCTGAAAAGGGTACTTCCTTTAAAATAAAGCAGAACAGGGACTTCCCTGGTGGCACAGTGCTTGAGAATCTGCCTGCCAATGCAGGGTACACGGGTTCGAGCCCTGGTCTGGGAGGATCCCACATACCGCGGAGCAACTGGGCCCGTGAGCCACAACTACTGAGCCTGCGCCTCTGGAGCCTGTGCTTCGCAACAAGAGAGGCTGCGATAGTGAGAGGCCTACGCACCGCGATGAAGAGTGGCCCCCACTTACTGCAACTGGAGAGGCCCCTAGCACAGAAACGAAGACCCAACATAGCAATCAATCAATCAATACATAAATCTTAAAAAAACAATAAAACATTTAAAACATAAAATACAATAAAGCAGAACAGCGACTAGACCTCGTGGAAAGAGCTGCATGCCTCCATTTCTGCGCGGCTACTCAGGGACTTACCTCGAGGCCAGTACTCACGTTGAGTTTCCCTTTAGCTCTAGAGCGTGGCAGGATGAGCTCCACGCCGGCCATCGAAGCACCCGGCTTAGCTAGAGAAAACTCCTTTTCTTCCCAGAGCCATGCCTACAGTGCCTAGTGGCCTGTCAACAGCAGTCAATTTCAAGTAGCTTCAAGGCAGCATGAATGGAGCTTTCAAAATGGGAAAGCAAGGCTAGTTCCATCAGGCCCCCATTTCCACGGGCACACGCAGCATACATCCCTGTGCTTTCTAACAAGTCCAAACAGACACAGGTTACCCAGTGGTTCCTTCCCTGAATCAACTCCTCGAAGCAGGGTGTTCTGCAAATAGCGAACTGTCTCAACCAAGGATCGCCCCAGCTAAGCCTCCGGACCCGTGGCTCTTCAAAAGCCTGCAGTGTTACACGAGGAACTGGGCTTTAGTTGCAGTCGGAACGCAGGCTGACATTCTCCTGGAGGCAGGGTGACTTCAGGCAGGGGGTACCAGATGGAATGCGAAGCCGAGGGTTATTCTCAGTGCAGCTCAGACTAGGGTAATGAGGCAGACTTGCACGGAATGTTGGACCTGCTAGAAAGGTGTTCGTCGACCTGTGGGAGTGTTGAGGAAATCAAGCTGTCCCAAGAAAGAGTGCAGTCTGTTGCGCTACACTCGGCATACACAGAGTGGCTCCGAAGGGTTACGGGCCTGGATCTGGCATAGCAGGCCCATGGGGGCCTGGGGTTACTCAGTTTTCTTGCAGGGAATAGGGTGCCAACGCGAGGCTCCTAGATGTCCTGCAAAGCGGACTGACGTTAAAATAATGCAGAGCAGGGGCTTCGCTTGTGGTGCAGTGGTTGGGAATCCACCTGCCGATGCAGGGGACATGGGTTCGAGCCTTGGTCCACCAAGATCTCACATGCTGCGGAGCAACTAAGCCCGTGCTCCACAACGACTGAGCCTGCGCTCTAGAGTCCGGGAGCCACAACGACTGAGCCCGCATGCCACAACTACTGAAGTCCACGTGCCTAGAGCTTCTGCTCCACAACAAGAGGAGCCACCGCAATGAGAAACCCGAGCACCGCAACGAAGAGTAGCCCCCGCTCGCTACAACTAGAGAAAGCTCACATGCAGCAACGACGACCCAACACAGTAAATAAAAAATGATAAATTACATAAAAAAATAAATAAATAGACAGATAGATAAACAAATGAATAAATAAATAAACTAAAGCTGAGCAGGGGCTATGGCCTGCTGAAAACTGCAGCACGCCTCCGCTTCTGCACGGCAATTCAGAGCCTTACCTCGAGGCAAGTGCTCACGCTGAGTGTCCTGTTAGCGCCACAGCATGGTAGGATGCTGACTTTCTCCTCGAGCAGAGTGACTTCAGGTACGAGGCCCTCGAAGAATTCTACGCAGAGTGTTTTCTCATGGCAGCTCAGACGGGGGCCGTGACGAACACTTCCAGGGCACGTCGCACTGCCTAGAGATGTGGTCCTGAGGCTGTTCCAGTGCTCTGGAAATGTAGCTCTTCTTAAGGAACGAGCAGTGTGTTGCCCATCACTCGGCATACACAGAGGGCCTCCCAGGGACCGACCTTTGGGCCTCGATGTTGCTCAGCAGGCCCACAGGGGTCTGGAGGTACTCACTGATCTTGGAGGGAAAATGATGCACACCCGAAGGGCCTAGGAGTCCTGAAAAGGGTACTTCCTTTAAAATAAAGCAGAACAGGGACTTCCCTGGTGGCGCAGTGCTTGAGAATCTGCCTGCCAATTCAGGGTACACGGGTTCGAGCCCTGGTCTGGGAGGATCACACATACCGCGGAGCAACTGGGCCCATGAGCCACAACTACTGAGCCTGCGCCTCTGGAGCCTGTGCTCCGCAACAAGAGAGGCCGCGATAGTGAGAGGCCTACGCACCACGATGAAGAGTGGCCCCCACTTACCACAACTGGAGAGGCCCCTAGCACAGAAACGAAGACCCAACATAGCAATCAATCAATCAATACATAAATCTTAAAAAAACAATAAAACATTAAAAACATAAAATACAATAAAGCAGAACAGCGACTAGACCTCGTGGAAAGAGCTGCATGCCTCCATTTCTGCGCGGCTACTCAGGGACTTACCTCGAGGCCAGTACTCACGTTGAGTTTCCCTTTAGCTCTAGAGCGTGGCAGGATGAGCTCCACGCCGGCCATCGAAGCACCCGGCTTAGCTAAAGAAAACTCCTTTTCTTCCCAGAGCCATGCCTACAGTGGCTAGTGGCCTGTCAACAGCAGTCAATTTCAAGTAGCTTCAAGGCAGCATGAATGGAGCTTTCAAAATGGGAAAGCAAGGCTAGTTCCATCAGGCCCCCATTTCCACGGGCACACGCAGCATACATCCCTGTGCTTTCTAACAAGTCCAAACAGACACAGGTTACCCAGTGGTTCCTTCCCTGAATCAACTCCTCGAAGCAGGGTGTTCTGCAAATAGCGAACTGTCTCAACCAAGGATCGCCCCAGCTACGCCTCCGGGCCCGTGGCTCTTCAAAAGCCTGCAGTGTTACACGAGGAACTGGACTTTAGTTGCAGTCGGAACGCAGGCTGACATTCTCCTGGAGGTATGGTGACTTCAGGCAGGGGGTACCAGATGGAATGCGAAGCCGAGGGTTATTCTCAGTGCAGCTCAGACTAGGGTAATGAGGCAGACTTGCACGGAATGTTGGACCTGCTAGAAAGGTGTTCGTCGACCTGTGGGAGTGTTGAGGAAATCAAGCTGTCCCAAGAAAGAGTGCAGTCTGTTGCGCTACACTCGGCATACACAGAGTGGCTCCGAAGGGCTACGGGCCTGGATCTGGCATAGCGGGCCCATGGGGGCCTGGGGTTACTCAGTTTTCTTGCAGGGAATAGGGTGCCCACGCGAGGCTCCTAGATGTCCTGCAAAGCGGACTGACGTTAAAATAATGCAGAGCAGGGGCTTCGCTTGTGGTGCAGTGGTTGGGAATCCACCTGCCGATGCAGGGGACATGGGTTCGAGCCTTGGTCCACCAAGATCTCACATGCTGCGGAGCAACTAAGCCCGTGCTCCACAACGACTGAGCCTGCGCTCTAGAGTCCGGGAGCCACAACGACTGAGCCCGCATGCCACAACTACTGAAGTCCACGTGCCTAGAGCTTCTGCTCCACAACAAGAGGAGCCACCGCAATGAGAAACCCGAGCACCGCAACGAAGAGTAGCCCCCGCTCGCTACAACTAGAGAAAGCTCACATGCAGCAACGACGACCCAACACAGTAAATAAAAAATGATAAATTACATAAAAAAATAAATAAATAGACAGATAGATAAACAAATGAATAAATAAATAAACTAAAGCTGAGCAGGGGCTATGGCCTGCTGAAAACTGCAGCACGCCTCCGCTTCTGCACGGCAATTCAGAGCCTTACCTCGAGGCAAGTGCTCACGCTGAGTGTCCTGTTAGCGCCACAGCATGGTAGGATGCTGACTTTCTCCTCGAGCAGAGTGACTTCAGGTACGAGGCCCTCGAAGAATTCTACGCAGAGTGTTTTTTCATGGCAGCTCAGACGGGGGCCGTGACGAACACTTCCAGGGCGCGTCACACTGCCTAGAGATGAGGTCCTGAGGCTGTTCCAGTGCTCTGGAAATGTAGCTCTCCTTAAGGAACGAGCAGTGTGTTGCCCATCACTCGGCATACACAGAGGGCCTCCCAGGGACCGACCTTTGGGCCTCGATGTTGCTCAGCAGGCCCACAGGGGTCTGGAGGTACTCACTGATCTTGGAGGGAAAATGATGCACACCCGAAGGGCCTAGGAGTCCTGAAAAGGGTACTTCCTTTAAAATAAAGCAGAACAGGGACCTCCCTGGTGGCGCAGTCCTTGAGAATCTGCCTGCCAATGCAGGGGACACGGGTTCAAGCCCTGGTCTCAGAGGATCACACATACCGCGGAGCAACTGGGCCCGTGAGCCACAACTACTGAGCCTGCGCCTCTGGAGCCTGTGCTCCGCAACAAGAGAGGCCGCGATAGTGAGAGGCCTACGCACCGCGATGAAGAGTGGCCCCCACTTACCGCAACTGGAGAGGCCCCTAGCACAGAAACGAAGACCCAACATAGCAATCAATCAATCAATACATAAATCTTAAAAAAACAATAAAACATTAAAAACATAAAGTACAATAAAGCAGAACAGCGACTAGACCTCGTGGAAAGAGCTGCATGCCTCCATTTCTGCGCGGCTACTCAGGGACTTACCTCGAGGCCAGTACTCACGTTGAGTTTCCCTTTAGCTCTAGAGCGTGGCAGGATGAGCTCCACCCCGGCCATCGAAGCACCCGGCTTAGCTAGAGAAAACTCCTTTTCTTCCCAGAGCCATGCCTACAGTGGCTAGTGGCCTGTCAACAGCAGTCAATTTCAAGTAGCTTCAAGGCAGCATGAATGGAGCTTTCAAAATGGGAAAGCAAGGCTAGTTCCATCAGGCCCCCATTTCCACGGGCACACGCAGCATACATCCCTGTGCTTTCTAACAAGTCCAAACAGACACAGGTTACTCAGTGGTTCCTTCCCTGAATCAACTCCTCGAAGCAGGGTGTTCTGCAAATAGCGAACTGTCTCAACCAAGGATCGCCCCAGCTAAGCCTCCGGGCCCGTGGCTCTTCAAAAGCCTGCAGTGTTACACGAGGAACTGGGCTTTAGTTGCAGTCGGAACGCAGGCCTATATTCTCCTGGAGGCAGGGTGACTTCAGGCAGGTGATACCAGATGGAATGCGAATCCGAGGGTTATTCTCAGTGCAGCTCAGATTAGGGCAATGAGGCAGACTTTCACGGAATGTTGGACCTGCTAGAAAGGTGTTCGTCGACCTGTGGGAGTGTTGAGGAAATCAAGCTGTCCCAAGAAAGAGTGCAGTCTGTTGCCCTACACTCGGCATACAGAGTGGCTCCGAAGGGCTACGGGCCTGGATGTGGCTTAGCAGGCCCATGGGGGCCTGAGGGTACTCAGTGTTCTTGCAGGGAATAGGGTGCCCACGCAAGGCTCCTAGATGTCCTGCAAAGCGTACTGACTTTAAAATAATGCAGAGCAGCGGCTACGGCCTCATGGAAAATGCTGCACGCCTCCTCTTCTGCATGGCAATTCAGGGCCTTAAGTTGAGGCACGTGCTCTCGCTGAGTGTCCCGTTAGCGACACAGCATGGTAGGATGCTGACTTTCTCCTCGAGCAGAGTGACTTCAGGTACGAGGTCCTCGAAGAATTCTAAGCGGAGTGTTTTCTCATGGCAGCTCAGAAGGGGGCCATGACGAACACTTCCATGGCACGTCGCACTGCCTAGAGATGTGGTCCTGAGGCTGTTCCAGTGCTCTGGAAATGTAGCTCTCCTTAAGGAACGAGCAGTGTGTTGCCCATCACTCGGCATACATACCCAGGGACCGACCTTTGGGCCTCGATGTTGCTCAGCAGGCCCACAGGGGTCTGGACGTACTCACTGATCTTGGAGGGAAAATGATGCACACCCGAGGGGCCTAGGAGTCCTGAAAAGGGTACTTCCTTTAAAATAAAGCAGAACAGGGGCTTCCCTGGTAGCGCAGTGGTTGAGAATCTGCCTGCCAATGCAGGGTACAAGGGTTCGAGCCCTGGTCTGGGAGGTTCCCACATGCCGCGGAGCAACTGGGCACGTGAGACACAACCACTGAGCCTGTGCCTCTGGAGCCTGTGCTCCGCAACAAGAGAGGCCGCGATAGTGAGAGGCCTACGCACCGCGATGAAGAGTCGCCCCCACTTACCGCAACTGGAGAGGCCCCTAGCAAAGAAACGAAGACCCAACATAGCAATCAATCAATCAATACATAAATCTTAAAAAAACAATAAAACATTAAAGAAATAAAATAAAATAAAGCAGAACAGCGATTAAGACCTCGTGGAAAGGGCTGCATGCCTCCATTTCTGCGCGGCTACTCAGGGACTTACCTCGAGGCCAGTACTCACGCTGAGTTTCCCTTTAGCTCTAGAGCGTGGCAGGATGAGCTCCACCCCGGCCATCGAAGCACCCGGCTTAGCTAGAGAAAACTCCTTTTCTTCCCAGAGCCATGCCTACAGTGGCTAGTGGCCTGTCAACAGCAGTCAATTTCAAGTAGCTTCAAGGCAGCATGAATGGCGCTTTCAAAATGGGAAAGCAAGGCTAGTTCCATCAGGCCCCCATTTCCACGGGCACACGCAGCATACATCCCTGTGCTTTCTAACAAGTCCAAACAGACACAGGTTACCCAGTGGTTCCTTCCCTGAATCAACTCCTCGAAGCAGGGTGTTCTGCAAATAGCGAACTGTCTCAACCAAGGATCGCCCCAGCTAAGCCTCCGGGCCCGTGGCTCTTCAAAAGCCTGCAGTGTTACACGAGGAACTGGGCTTTAGTTGCAGTCGGAACGCAGGCTGACATTCTCCTGGAGGTAGGGTGACTTCAGGCAGGGGGTACCAGATGGAATGCGAAGCCGAGGGTTATTCTCAGTGCAGCTCAGACTAGGGAAATGAGGCAGACTTGCACGGAAAGTTGGACCTGCTAGAAAGGTGTTCGTCGACCTGTGGGAGTGTTGAGGAAATCAAGCTGTCCCAAGAAAGAGTGCAGTCTGTTGCGCTACACTCGGCATACACAGAGTGGCTCCGAAGGGCTACGGGCCTGGATCTGGCATAGCGGGCCCATGGGGGCCTGGGGTTACTCAGTTTTCTTGCAGGGAATAGGGTGCCCACGCGAGGCTCCTAGATGTCCTGCAAAGCGGACTGACGTTAAAATAATGCAGAGCAGGGGCTTCGCTTGTGGTGCAGTGGTTGGGAATCCACCTGCCGATGCAGGGGACATGGGTTCGAGCCTTGGTCCACCAAGATCTCACATGCTGCGGAGCAACTAAGCCCGTGCTCCACAACGACTGAGCCTGCGCTCTAGAGTCCGGGAGCCACAACGACTGAGCCCGCATGCCACAACTACTGAAGTCCACGTGCCTAGAGCTTCTGCTCCACAACAAGAGGAGCCACCGCAATGAGAAACCCGAGCACCGCAACGAAGAGTAGCCCCCGCTCGCTACAACTAGAGAAAGCTCACATGCAGCAACGACGACCCAACACAGTAAATAAAAAATGATAAATTACATAAAAAAATAAACAAATAGACAGATAGATAAACAAATGAATAAATAAATAAACTAAAGCTGAGCAGGGGCTATGGCCTGCTGAAAACTGCAGCACGCCTCCGCTTCTGCACGGCAATTCAGAGCCTTACCTCGAGGCAAGTGCTCACGCTGAGTGTCCTGTTAGCGCCACAGCATGGTAGGATGCTGACATTCTCCTCGAGCAGAGTGACTTCAGGTACGAGGCCCTCGAAGAATTCTACGCAGAGTGTTTTCTCATGGCAGCTCAGACGGGGGCCGTGACGAACACTTCCAGGGCACGTCACACTGCCTAGAGATGAGGTCCTGAGGCTGTTCCAGTGCTCTGGAAATGTAGCTCTCCTTAAGGAATGAGCAGTGTGTTGCCCATCACTCGGCATACACAGAGGGCCTCCCAGGGACCGACCTTTGGGCCTCGATGTTGCTCAGCAGGCCCACAGGGGTCTGGAGGTACTCACTGATCTTGGAGGGAAAATGATGCACACCCGAAGGGCCTAGGAGTCCTGAAAAGGGTACTTCCTTTAAAATAAAGCAGAACAGGGACCTCCCTGGTGGCGCAGTGCTTGAGAATCTGCCTGCCAATGCAGGGGACACGGGTTCAAGCCCTGGTCTCAGAGGATCACACATACCGCGGAGCAACTGGGCCCGTGAGCCACAACTACTGAGCCTGCGCCTCTGGAGCCTGTGCTTCGCAACAAGAGAGGCCGCGATAGTGAGAGGCCTACGCACCGCGATGAAGAGTGGCCCCCACTTACCGCAACTGGAGAGGCCCCTAGCACAGAAACGAAGACCCAACATAGCAATCAATCAATCAATACATAAATCTTAAAAAAACAATAAAACATTAAAAACATAAAATACAATAAAGCAGAACAGCGACTAGACCTCGTGGAAAGAGCTGCATGCCTCCATTTCTGCGCGGCTACTCAGGGACTTACCTCGAGGCCAGTACTCACGTTGAGTTTCCCTTTAGCTCTAGAGCGTGGCAGGATGAGCTCCACCCCGGCCATCGAAGCACCCGGCTTAGCTAGAGAAAACTCCTTTTCTTCCCAGAGCCATGCCTACAGTGGCTAGTGGCCTGTCAACAGCAGTCAATTTCAAGTAGCTTCAAGGCAGCATGAATGGAGCTTTCAAAATGGGAAAGCAAGGCTAGTTCCATCAGGCCCCCATTTCCACGGGCACACGCAGCACACATCCCTGTGCTTTCTAACAAGTCCAAACAGACACAGGTTACCCAGTGGTTCCTTCCCTGAATCAACTCCTCGAAGCAGGGTGTTCTGCAAATAGCGAACTGTCTCAACCAAGGATCGCCCCAGCTAAGCCTCCGGGCCCGTGGCTCTTCAAAAGCCTGCAGTGTTACACAAGGAACTGGGCTTTAGTTGCAGTCGGAACGCAGGCCGATATTCTCCTGGAGGCAGGGTGACTTCAGGCAGGGGATACCAGATGGAATGCGAAGCCGAGGGTTATTCTCAGTGCAGCTCAGATTAGGGCAATGAGGCAGACTTTCACGGAATGTTGGACCTGCTAGAAAGGTGTTCGTCGACCTGTGGGAGTGTTGAGGAAATCAAGCTGTCCCAAGAAAGAGTGCAGTCTGTTGCCCTACACTCGGCATACAGAGTGGCTCCGAAGGGCTACGGGCCTGGATGTGGCTTAGCAGGCCCATGGGGGCCTGAGGGTACTCAGTGTTCTTGCAGGGAATAGGGTGCCCACGCAAGGCTCCTAGATGTCCTGCAAAGCGTACTGACGTTAAAATAATGCAGAGCAGCGGCTACGGCCTCATGGAAAATGCTGCACGCCTCCTCTTCTGCATGGCAATTCAGGGCCTTAACGTGAGGCACGTGCTCTCGCTGAGTGTCCCGTTAGCGACACAGCATGGTAGGATGCTGACTTTCTCCTCGAGCAGAGTGACTTCAGTTACGAGGTCCTCGAAGAATTCTAAGCGGAGTGTTTTCTCATGGCAGCTCAGAAGGGGGCCATGACGAACACTTCCATGGCACGTCGCACTGCCTAGAGATGTGGTCCTGAGGCTGTTCCAGTGCTCTGGAAATGTAGCTCTCCTTAAGGAACGAGCAGTGTGTTGCCCATCACTCGGCATACATACCCAGGGACCGACCTTTGGGCCTCGATGTTGCTCAGCAGGCCCACAGGGGTCTGGACGTACTCACTGATCTTGGAGGGAAAATGATGCACACCCGAGGGGCCTAGGAGTCCTGAAAAGGGTACTTCCTTTAAAATAAAGCAGAACAGGGGCTTCCCTGGTAGCGCAGTGGTTGAGAATCTGCCTGCCAATGCAGGGTACAAGGGTTCGAGCCCTGGTCTGGGAGGTTCCCACATGCCGCGGAGCAACTGGGCACGTGAGACACAACCACTGAGCCTGTGCCTCTGGAGCCTGTGCTCCGCAACAAGAGAGGCCGCGATAGTGAGAGGCCTACGCACCGCGATGAAGAGTCGCCCCCACTTACCGCAACTGGAGAGGCCCCTAGCAAAGAAACGAAGACCCAACATAGCAATCAATCAATCAATACATAAATCTTAAAAAAACAATAAAACATTAAAGAAATAAAATAAAATAAAGCAGAACAGCGATTAAGACCTCGTGGAAAGGGCTGCATGCCTCCATTTCTGCGCGGCTACTCAGGGACTTACCTCGAGGCCAGTACTCACGCTGAGTTTCCCTTTAGCTCTAGAGCGTGGCAGGATGAGCTCCACCCCGGCCATCGAAGCACCCGGCTTAGCTAGAGAAAACTCCTTTTCTTCCCAGAGCCATGCCTACAGTGGCTAGTGGCCTGTCAACAGCAGTCAATTTCAAGTAGCTTCAAGGCAGCATGAATGGCGCTTTCAAAATGGGAAAGCAAGGCTAGTTCCATCAGGCCCCCATTTCCACGGGCACACGCAGCATACATCCCTGTGTTTTCTAACAAGTCCAAACAGACACAGGTTACCCAGTGGTTCCTTCCCTGAATCAACTCCTCGAAGCAGGGTGTTCTGCAAATAGCGAACTGTCTCAACCAAGGATCGCCCCAGCTAAGCCTCCGGGCCCGTGGCTCTTCAAAAGCCTGCAGTGTTACACGAGGAACTGGGCTTTAGTTGCAGTCGGAACGCAGGCTGACATTCTCCTGGAGGCAGGGTGACTTCAGGCAGGGGGTACCAGATGGAATGCGAAGCCGAGGGTGATTCTCAGTGCAGCTCAGACTAGGGTAATGAGGCAGACTTGCACGGAATGTTGGACCTGCTAGAAAGGTGTTCGTCGACCTGTGGGAGTGTTGAGGAAATCAAGCTGTCCCAAGAAAGAGTGCAGTCTGTTGCGCTACACTCGGCATACACAGAGTGGCTCCGAAGGGCTACGGGCCTGGATCTGGCATAGCGGGCCCATGGGGGCCTGGGGTTACTCAGTTTTCTTGCAGGGAATAGGGTGCCCACGCGAGGCTCCTAGATGTCCTGCAAAGCGGACTGACGTTAAAATAATGCAGAGCAGGGGCTTCGCTTGTGGTGCAGTGGTTGGGAATCCACCTGCCGATGCAGGGGACATGGGTTCGAGCCTTGGTCCACCAAGATCTCACATGCTGCGGAGCAACTAAGCCCGTGCTCCACAACGACTGAGCCTGCGCTCTAGAGTCCGGGAGCCACAACGACTGAGCCCGCATGCCACAACTACTGAAGTCCACGTGCCTAGAGCTTCTGCTCCACAACAAGAGGAGCCACCGCAATGAGAAACCCGAGCACCGCAACGAAGAGTAGCCCCCGCTCGCTACAACTAGAGAAAGCTCACATGCAGCAACGATGACCCAACACAGTAAATAAAAAATGATAAATTACATAAAAAAATAAATAAATAGACAGATAGATAAACAAATGAATAAATAAATAAACTAAAGCTGAGCAGGGGCTATGGCCTGCTGAAAACTGCAGCACGCCTCCGCTTCTGCACGGCAATTCAGAGCCTTACCTCGAGGCAAGTGCTCACGCTGAGTGTCCTGTTAGCGCCACAGCATGGTAGGATGCTGACTTTCTCCTCGAGCAGAGTGACTTCAGGTACGAGGCCCTCGAAGAATTCTACGCAGAGTGTTTTCTCATGGCAGCTCAGACGGGGGCCGTGACGAACACTTCCAGGGCACGTCGCACTGCCTAGAGATGTGGTCCTGAGGCTGTTCCAGTGCTCTGGAAATGTAGCTCTTCTTAAGGAACGAGCAGTGTGTTGCCCATCACTCGGCATACACAGAGGGCCTCCCAGGGACCGACCTTTGGGCCTCGATGTTGCTCAGCAGGCCCACAGGGGTCTGGAGGTACTCACTGATCTTGGAGGGAAAATGATGCACACCCGAAGGGCCTAGGAGTCCTGAAAAGGGTACTTCCTTTAAAATAAAGCAGAACAGGGACTTCCCTGGTGGCACAGTGCTTGAGAATCTGCCTGCCAATGCAGGGTACACGGGTTCGAGCCCTGGTCTGGGAGGATCCCACATACCGCGGAGCAACTGGGCCCGTGAGCCACAACTACTGAGCCTGCGCCTCTGGAGCCTGTGCTCCGCAACAAGAGAGGCCGCGATAGTGAGAGGCCTACGCAGCGCGATGAAGAGTGGCCCCCACTTACCGCAACTGGAGAGGCCTCTAGCACAGAAACGAAGACCCAACATAGCAATCAATCAATCAATACATAAATCTTAAAAAAACAATAAAACATTAAAAACATAAAATACAATAAAGCAGAACAGCGACAAGACCTCGTGGAAAGGGCTGCATGCCTCCATTTCTGCGCGGCTACTCAGGGACTTACCTCGAGGCCAGTACTCACGCTGAGTTTCCCTTTAGCTCTAGAGCGTGGCAGGATGAGCTCCACCCCGGCCATCGAAGCACCCGGCTTAGCTAGAGAAAACTCCTTTTCTTCCCAGAGCCATGCCTACAGTGGCTAGTGGCCTGTCAACAGCAGTCAATTTCAAGTAGCTTCAAGGCAGCATGAATGGCGCTTTCAAAATGGGAAAGCAAGGCTAGTTCCATCAGGCCCCCATTTCCACGGGCACACGCAGCATACATCCCTGTGCTTTCTAACAAGTCCAAACAGACACAGGTTACCCAGTGGTTCCTTCCCTGAATCAACTCCTCGAAGCAGGGTGTTCTGCAAATAGCGAACTGTCTCAACCAAGGATCGCCCCAGCTAAGCCTCCGGGCCCGTGGCTCTTCAAAAGCCTGCAGTGTTACACGAGGAACTGGGCTTTAGTTGCAGTCGGAACGCAGGCTGACATTCTCCTGGAGGCAGGGTGACTTCAGGCAGGGGGTACCAGATGGAATGCGAAGCCGAGGGTGATTCTCAGTGCAGCTCAGACTAGGGTAATGAGGCAGACTTGCACGGAATGTTGGACCTGCTAGAAAGGTGTTCGTCGACCTGTGGGAGTGTTGAGGAAATCAAGCTGTCCCAAGAAAGAGTGCAGTCTGTTGCGCTACACTCGGCATACACAGAGTGGCTCCGAAGGGCTACGGGCCTGGATCTGGCATAGCGGGCCCATGGGGGCCTGGGGTTACTCAGTTTTCTTGCAGGGAATAGGGTGCCCACGCGAGGCTCCTAGATGTCCTGCAAAGCGGACTGACGTTAAAATAATGCAGAGCAGGGGCTTCGCTTGTGGTGCAGTGGTTGGGAATCCACCTGCCGATGCAGGGGACATGGGTTCGAGCCTTGGTCCACCAAGATCTCACATGCTGCGGAGCAACTAAGCCCGTGCTCCACAACGACTGAGCCTGCGCTCTAGAGTCCGGGAGCCACAACGACTGAGCCCGCATGCCACAACTACTGAAGTCCACGTGCCTAGAGCTACTGCTCCACAACAAGAGGAGCCACCGCAATGAGAAACCCGAGCACCGCAATGAAGAGTAGCCCCCGCTCGCTACAACTAGAGAAAGCTCACATGCAGCAACGACGACCCAACACAGTAGAAAAAAAATGATATATTAAATAAATAAATAAATAAATAGACAGATAGATAAACAAATGAATAAATAAATAAACTAAAGCTGAGCAGGGGCTATGGCCTGCTGAAAACTGCAGCACGCCTCCGCTTCTGCACGGCAATTCAGAGCCTTACTTCGAGGCAAGTGCTCACGCTGAGTGTCCTGTTAGCGCCACAGCATGGTAGGATGCTGACTTTCTCCTCGAGCAGAGTGACTTCAGGTACGAGGCCCTCGAAGAATTCTACGCAGAGTGTTTTCTCATGGCAGCTCAGACGGGGGCCGTGACGAACACTTCCAGGGCACGTCGCACTGCCTAGAGATGTGGTCCTGAGGCTGTTCCAGTGCTCTGGAAATGTAGCTCTTCTTAAGGAACGAGCAGTGTGTTGCCCATCACTCGGCATACACAGAGGGCCTCCCAGGGACCGACCTTTGGGCCTCGATGTTGCTCAGCAGGCCCACAGGGGTCTGGAGGTACTCACTGATCTTGGAGGGAAAATGATGCACACCCGAAGGGCCTAGGAGTCCTGAAAAGGGTACTTCCTTTAAAATAAAGCAGAACAGGGACTTCCCTGGTGGCGCAGTGCTTGAGAATCTGCCTGCCAATGCAGGGGACACGGGTTCGAGCCCTGGTCTGGGAGGATCCCACATACCGCGGAGCAACTGGGCACGTGAGACACAACCACTGAGCCTGCGCCTCTGGAGCCTGTGCTCCGCAACAAGAGAGGCCGCGATAGTGAGAGGCCTACGCACCGCGATGAAGAGTCGCCCCCACTTACCGCAACTGGAGAGGCCCCTAGCAAAGAAACGAAGACCCAACATAGCAATCAATCAATCAATACATAAATCTTAAAAAAACAATAAAACATTAAAGAAATAAAATAAAATAAAGCAGAACACCGATTAAGACCTCGTGGAAAGGGCTGCATGCCTCCATTTCTGCGCGGCTACTCAGGGACTTACCTCGAGGCCAGTACTCACGCTGAGTTTCCCTTTAGCTCTAGAGCGTGGCAGGATGAGCTCCACCCCGGCCATCGAAGCACCCGGCTTAGCTAGAGAAAACTCCTTTTCTTCCCAGAGCCATGCCTACAGTGGCTAGTGGCCTGTCAACAGCAGTCAATTTCAAGTAGCTTCAAGGCAGCATGAATGGCGCTTTCAAAATGGGAAAGCAAGGCTAGTTCCATCAGGCCCCCATTTCCACGGGCACACGCAGCATACATCCCTGTGCTTTCTAACAAGTCCAAACAGACACAGGTTACCCAGTGGTTCCTTCCCTGAATCAACTCCTCGAAGCAGGGTGTTCTGCAAATAGCGAACTGCCTCAACCAAGGATCGCCCCAGCTACGCCTCCGGGCCCGTGGCTCTTCAAAAGCCTGCAGTGTTACACGAGGAACTGGGCTTTAGTTGCAGTCGGAACGCAGGCTGACATTCTCCTGGAGGCAGGGTGACTTCAGGCAGGGGGTACCAGATGGAATGCGAAGCCGAGGGTTATTCTCAGTGCAGCTCAGACTAGGGTAATGAGGCAGACTTGCACGGAATGTTGGACCTGCTAGAAAGGTGTTCGTCGACCTGTGGGAGTGTTGAGGAAATCAAGCTGTCCCAAGAAAGAGTGCAGTCTGTTGCGCTACACTCGGCATACACAGAGTGGCTCCGAAGGGCTACGGGCCTGGATCTGGCATAGCGGGCCCATGGGGGCCTGGGGTTACTCAGTTTTCTTGCAGGGAATAGGGTGCCCACGCGAGGCTCCTAGATGTCCTGCAAAGCGGACTGACGTTAAAATAATGCAGAGCAGGGGCTTCGCTTGTGGTGCAGTGGTTGGGAATCCACCTGCCGATGCAGGGGACAGGGGTTCGAGCCTTGGTCCACCAAGATCTCACATGCTGCGGAGCAACTAAGCCCGTGCTCCACAACGACTGAGCCTGCGCTCTAGAGTCCGGGAGCCACAACGACTGAGCCCGCATGCCACAACTACTGAAGTCCACGTGCCTAGAGCTTCTGCTCCACAACAAGAGGAGCCACCGCAATGAGAAACCCGAGCACCGCAACGAAGAGTAGCCCCCGCTCGCTGCAACTAGAGAAAGCTCACATGCAGCAACGACGACCCAACACAGTAAAACAAAAATGATAAATTACATAAGAAAATAAAGAACTAGATAGACAGATAGATAAACAAATGAATAAATAAATAAACTAAAGCTGAGCAGGGGCTATGGCCTGCTGAAAACTGCAGCACGCCTCCGCTTCTGCACGGCAATTCAGAGCCTTACCTCGAGGCAAGTGCTCACACTGAGTGTCCTGTTAGCGCCACAGCATGGTAGGATGCTGACTTTCTCCTCGAGCAGAGTGACTTCAGGTACGAGGCCCTCGAAGAATTCTACGCAGAGTGTTTTCTCACGGCAGCTCAGACGGGGGCCGTGACGAACACTTCCAGGGCACGTCGCACTGCCTAGAGATGTGGTCCTGAGGCTGTTCCAGTGCTCTGGAAATGTAGCTCTTCTTAAGGAACGAGCAGTGTGTTGCCCATCACTCGGCATACACAGAGGGCCTCCCAGGGACCGACCTTTGGGCCTCGATGTTGCTCAGCAGGCCCACAGGGGTCTGGAGGTACTCACTGATCTTGGAGGGAAAATGATGCACACCTGAAGGGCCTAGGAGTCCTGAAAAGGGTACTTCCTTTAAAATAAAGCAGAACAGGGACTTCCCTGGTGGCGCAGTGCTTGAGAATCTGCCTGCCAATGCAGGGTACATGGGTTCGAGCCCTGGTCTGGGAGGATCCCACATACCGCGGAGCAACTGGGCCCGTGAGCCACAACTACTGAGCCTGCGCCTCTGGAGCCTGTGCTCCGCAACAAGAGAGGCCGCGATAGTGAGAGGCCTACGCACCGCGATGAAGAGTGGCCCCCACTTACCGCAACTGGAGAGGCCCCTAGCACAGAAACGAAGACCCAACATAGCAATCAATCAATCAATACATAAATCTTAAAAAAACAATAAAACATTAAAAACATAAAATACAATAAAGCAGAACAGCGACTAGACCTCGTGGAAAGAGCTGCATGCCTCCACTTCTGCGCGGCTACTCAGGGACTTACCTCGAGGCCAGTACTCACGTTGAGTTTCCCTTTAGCTCTAGAGCGTGGCAGGATGAGCTCCACCCCGGCCATCGAAGCACCCGGCTTAGCTAGAGAAAACTCCTTTTCTTCCCAGAGCCATGCCTACAGTGGCTAGTGGCCTGTCAACAGCAGTCAATTTCAAGTAGCTTCAAGGCAGCATGAATGGCGCTTTCAAAATGGGAAAGCAAGGCTAGTTCCATCAGGCCCCCATTTCCACGGGCACACGCAGCATACATCCCTGTGCTTTCTAACAAGTCCAAACAGGCACAGGTTACCCAGTGGTTCCTTCCCTGAATCAACTCCTCGAAGCAGGGTGTTCTGCAAATAGCGAACTGTCTCAACCAAGGATCGCCCCAGCTACGCCTCCGGGCCCGTGGCTCTTCAAAAGCCTGCAGTGTTACACGAGGAACTGGGCTTTAGTTGCAGTCGGAACGCAGGCTGACATTCTCCTGGAGGCAGGGTGACTTCAGGCAGGGGGTACCAGATGGAATGCGAAGCCGAGGGTGATTCTCAGTGCAGCTCAGACTAGGGTAATGAGGCAGACTTGCACGGAATGTTGGACCTGCTAGAAAGGTGTTCGTCGACCTGTGGGAGTGTTGAGGAAATCAAGCTGTCCCAAGAAAGAGTGCAGTCTGTTGCGCTACACTCGGCATACACAGAGTGGCTCCGAAGGGCTACGGGCCTGGATCTGGCATAGCGGGCCCATGGGGGCCTGGGGTTACTCAGTTTTCTTGCAGGGAATAGGGTGCCCACGCGAGGCTCCTACATGTCCTGCAAAGCGGACTGACGTTAAAATAATGCAGAGCAGGGGCTTCGCTTGTGGTGCAGTGGTTGGGAATCCACCTGCCGATGCAGGGGACATGGGTTCGAGCCTTGGTCCACCAAGATCTCACATGCTGCGGAGCAACTAAGCCCGTGCTCCACAACGACTGAGCCTGCGCTCTAGAGTCCGGGAGCCACAACGACTGAGCCCGCATGCCACAACTACTGAAGTCCACGTGCCTAGAGCTTCTGCTCCACAACAAGAGGAGCCACCGCAATGAGAAACCCGAGCACCGCCACGAAGAGTAGCCCCCGCTCGCTACAACTAGAGAAAGCTCACATGCAGCAACGAAGACCCAACACAGTAAAACAAAAATGATAATTTACATAAGAAAATAAAGAACTAGATAGACAAATAGATAAACAAATGAATAAATAAATAAACTAAAGCTGAGCAGGGGCTACGGCCTCCTGAAAACTGCAGCACGCCTCCGCTTCTGCACGGCAATTCAGGGCCTTACCTCGAGGCAAGTGCTCACGCTGAGTGTACTGTTAGCGCCACAGCATGGTAGGATGCTGACTTTCTCCTCGAGCAGAGTGACTTCAGGTATGAGGCCCTCGAAGAATTCTACGCAGAGTGTTTTCTCATGGCAGATCAGACGGGGGCCGTGACGAACATTTCCAGGGCACGTCGCACTGCCTAGAAATGTGGTCCTGAGGCTGTTCCAGTGCTCTGGAAATGTAGCTCTCCTTAAGGAACGAGCAGTGTGTTGCCCATCACTCGGCATACACAGAGGGCCTCCCAGGGACCGACCTTTGGGCCTCGATGTTGCTCAGCAGGCCCACAGGGGTCTGGAGGTACTCACTGATCTTGGAGGGAAAATGATGCACACCCGAAGGGCCTAGGAGTCCTGAAAAGGGTACTTCCTTTAAAATAAAGCAGAACAGGGGCTTCCCTGGTGGCGCAGTGCTTGAGAATCTGCCTGCCAATGCAGGGTACACGGGTTCGAGCCCTGGTCTGGGAGGATCCCACATACCGCGGAGCAACTGGGCCCGTGAGCCACAACTACTGAGCCTGCGCCTCTGGAGCCTGTGCTCCGCAACAAGAGAGGCCGCGATAGTGAGAGGCCTACGCACCGCGATGAAGAGTCGCCCCCACTTACCGCAACTGGAGAGGCCCTTAGCACAGAAACGAAGACCCAACATAGCAATCAATCAATCAATACATAAATCTTAAAAAAACAATAAAACATTAAAAACATAAAATACAATAAAGCAGAACAGCGACCAGACGTCGTGGAAAGAGATGCATGCCTCCATTTCTGCGCGGCTACTCAGGGACTTACCTCGAGGCCAGTACTCACGTTGAGTTTCCCTTTACCTCTAGAGCGTGGCAGGATGAGCTCCACGCCGGCCATCGAAGCACCCGGCTTAGCTAGAGAAAACTCCATTTCTTCCCAGAGCCATGCCTACAGTGGCTAGTGGCCTGTCAACAGCAGTCAATTTCAAGTAGCTTCAAGGCAGCATGAATGGAGCTTTCAAAATGGGAAAGCAAGGCTAGTTCCATCAGGCCCCCATTTCCACGGGCACACGCAGCATACATCCCTGTGCTTTCTAACAAGTCCAAACAGACACAGGTTACCCAGTGGTTCCTTCCCTGAATCAACTCCTCGAAGCAGGGTGTTCTGCAAATAGCGAACTGTCTCAACCAAGGATCGCCCCAGCTAAGCCTCCGGGCCCGTGGCTCTTCAAAAGCCTGCAGTGTTACACGAGGAACTGGGCTTTAGTTGCAGTCGGAACGCAGGCCGATATTCTCCTGGAGGCAGGGTGACTTCAGGCAGGGGATACCAGATGGAATGCGAAGCCGAGGGTTATTCTCAGTGCAGCTCAGATTAGGGCAATGAGGCAGACTTTCACGGAATGTTGGACCTGCTAGAAAGGTGTTCGTCGACCTGTGGGAGTGTTGAGGAAATCAAGCTGTCCCAAGAAAGAGTGCAGTCTGTTGCCCTACACTCGGCATACAGAGTGGCTCCGAAGGGCTACGGGCCTGGATGTGGCTTAGCAGGCCCATGGGGGCCTGAGGGTACTCAGTGTTCTTGCAGGGAATAGGGTGCCCACGCAAGGCTCCTAGATGTCCTGCAAAGCGTACTGACATTAAAATAATGCAGAGCAGCGGCTACGGCCTCATGGAAAATACTGCACGCCTCCTCTTCTGCATGGCAATTCAGGGCCTTAACTTGAGGCACGTGCTCTCGCTGAGTTTCCCGTTAGCGCCACAGCATGGTAGGATGCTGACTTTCTCCTCGAGCAGAGTGACTTCAGGTACGAGGTCCTCGAAGAATTCTAAGCGGAGTGTTTTCTCATGGCAGCTCAGAAGGGGGCCATGACGAACACTTCCATGGCACGTCGCACTGCCTAGAGATGTGGTCCTGAGGCTGTTCCAGTGCTCTGGAAATGTAGCTCTCCTTAAGGAACGAGCAGTGTGTTGCCCATCACTCGGCATACACAGAGGGCCTCCCAGGGACCGACCTTTGGGCCTCGATGTTGCTCAGCAGGCCCACAGGGGTCTGGACGTACTCACTGATCTTGGAGGGAAAATGATGCACACCCGAGGGGCCTAGGAGTCCTGAAAAGGGTACTTCCTTTAAAATAAAGCAGAACAGGGGCTTCCCGGGTAGCGCAGTGGTTGAGAATCTGCCTGCCAATGCAGGGTACACGGGTTCGAGCCCTGGTCTGGGAGGTTCCCACATGCCGCGGAGCAACTGGGCACGTGAGACACAACCACTGAGCCTGCGCCTCTGGAGCCTGTGCTCCGCAACAAGAGAGGCCGCGATAGTGAGAGGCCTACGCACCGCGATGAAGAGTGGCCCCCACTTACCGCAACTGGAGAGGCCCCTAGCACAGAAACGAAGACCCAACATAGCAATCAATCAATCAATACATAAATCTTAAAAAAACAATAAAACATTTAAAACATAAAATACAATAAAGCAGAACAGAGACTAGACCTCGTGGAAAGAGCTGCATGCCTCCATTTCTGCGCGGCTACTCAGGGACTTACCTCGAGGCCAGTACTCACGTTGAGTTTCCGTTTAGCTCTAGAGCGTGGCAGGATGAGCTCCACGCCGGCCATCGAAGCACCCGGCTTAGCTAGAGAAAACTCCTTTTCTTCCCAGAGCAATGCCTACAGTGGCTAGTGGCCTGTCAACAGCAGTCAATTTCAAGTAGCTTCAAGGCAGCATGAATGGAGCTTTCAAAATGGGAAAGCAAGGCTAGTTCCATCAGGCCCCCATTTCCACGGGCACACGCAGCATACATCCCTGTGCTTTCTAACAAGTCCAAACAGACACAGGTTACCCAGTGGTTCCTTCCCTGAATCAACTCCTCGAAGCAGGGTGTTCTGCAAATCGCGAACTGTCTCAACCAAGGATCGCCCCAGCTAAGCCTCCGGGCCCGTGGCTCTTCAAAAGCCTGCAGTGTTACACGAGGAACTGGGCTTTAGTTGCAGTCGGAACGCAGGCTGACATTCTCCTGGAGGCAGGGTTACTTCAGGCAGGGGGTACCAGATGGAATGCGAAGCCGAGGGTTATTCTCAGTGCAGCTCAGACTAGGGTAATGAGGCAGACTTGCACGGAATGTTGGACCTGCTAGAAAGGTGTTCGTCGACCTGTGGGAGTGTTGAGGAAATCAAGCTGTCCCAAGAAAGAGTGCAGTCTGTTGCGCTACACTCGGCATACACAGAGTGGCTCCGAAGGGCTACGGGCCTGGATCTGGCATAGCGGGCCCATGGGGGCCTGGGGTTACTCAGTTTTCTTGCAGGGAATAGGGTGCCCACGCGAGGCTCCTAGATGTCCTGCAAAGCGGACTGACGTTAAAATAATGCAGAGCAGGGGCTTCGCTTGTGGTGCAGTGGTTGGGAATCCACCTGCCGATGCAGGGGACATGGGTTCGAGCCTTGGTCCACCAAGATCTCACATGCTGCGGAGCAACTAAGCCCGTGCTCCACAACGACTGAGCCTGCGCTCTAGAGTCCGGGAGCCACAACGACTGAGCCCGCATGCCACAACTACTGAAGTCCACGTGCCTAGAGCTTCTGCTCCACAACAAGAGGAGCCACCGCAATGAGAAACCCGAGCACCGCAACGAAGAGTAGCCCCCGCTCGCTACAACTAGAGAAAGCTCACATGCAGCAACGACGACCCAACACAGTAAATAAAAAATGATAAATTACATAAAAAAATAAATAAATAGACAGATAGATAAACAAATGAATAAATAAATAAACTAAAGCTGAGCAGGGGCTATGGCCTGCTGAAAACTGCAGCACGCCTCCGCTTCTGCACGGCAATTCAGAGCCTTACCTCGAGGCAAGTGCTCACGCTGAGTGTCCTGTTAGCGCCACAGCATGGTAGGATGCTGACTTTCTCCTCGAGCAGAGTGACTTCAGGTACGAGGCCCTCGAAGAATTCTACGCAGAGTGTTTTCTCATGGAAGCTCAGACGGGGGCCGTGACGAACACTTCCAGGGCGCGTCACACTGCCTAGAGATGAGGTCCTGAGGCTGTTCCAGTGCTCTGGAAATGTAGCTCTCCTTAAGGAACGAGCAGTGTGTTGCCCATCACTCGGCATACACAGAGGGCCTCCCAGGGACCGACCTTTGGGCCTCGATGTTGCTCAGCAGGCCCACAGGGGTCTGGAGGTACTCACTGATCTTGGAGGGAAAATGATGCACACCCGAAGGGCCTAGGAGTCCTGAAAAGGGTACTTCCTTTAAAATAAAGCAGAACAGGGACTTCCCTGGTGGCACAGTGCTTGAGAATCTGCCTGCCAATGCAGGGTACACGGGTTCGAGCCCTGGTCTGGGAGGATCCCACATACCGCGGAGCAACTGGGCCCGTGAGCCACAACTACTGAGCCTGCGCCTCTGGAGCCTGTGCTCCGCAACAAGAGAGGCTGCGATAGTGAGAGGCCTACGCACCGCGATGAAGAGTGGCCCCCACTTACTGCAACTGGAGAGGCCCCTAGCACAGTAACGAAGACCCAACATAGCAATCAATCAATCAATACATAAATCTTAAAAAAACAATAAAACATTAAAAACATAAAATACAATAAAGCAGAACAGCGACTAGACCTCGTGGAAAGAGCTGCATGCCTCCATTTCTGCGCGGCTACTCAGGGACTTACCTCGAGGCCAGTACTCACGTTGAGTTTCAGTTTAGCTCTAGAGCGTGGCAGGATGAGCTCCACGCCGGCCATCGAAGCACCCGGCTTAGCTAGAGAAAACTCCTTTTCTTCCCAGAGCAATGCCTACAGTGGCTAGTGGCCTGTCAACAGCAGTCAATTTCAAGTAGCTTCAAGGCAGCATGAATGGAGCTTTCAAAATGGGAAAGCAAGGCTAGTTCCATCAGGCCCCCATTTCCACGGGCACACGCAGCATACATCCCTGTGCTTTCTAACAAGTCCAAACAGACACAGGTTACCCAGTGGTTCCTTCCCTGAATCAACTCCTCGAAGCAGGGTGTTCTGCAAATCGCGAACTGTCTCAACCAAGGATCGCCCCAGCTAAGCCTCCGGGCCCGTGGCTCTTCAAAAGCCTGCAGTGTTACACGAGGAACTGGGCTTTAGTTGCAGTCGGAACGCAGGCTGACATTCTCCTGGAGGCAAGGTGACTTCAGGCAGGGGGTACCAGATGGAATGCGAAGCCAAGGGTTATTCTCAGTGCAGCTCAGACTAGGGTAATGAGGCAGACTTGCACGGAATGTTGGACCTGCTAGAGAGGTGTTCATCGACCTGTGGGAGTGTTGAGGAAATCAAGCTGTCCCAAGAAAGAGTGCAGTCTGTTGCGCTACACTCGGCATACACAGAGTGGCTCCGAAGGGCTACGGGCCTGGATCTGGCATAGCGGGCCCATGGGGGCCTGGGGTTACTCAGTTTTCTTGCAGGGAATAGGGTGCCCACGCGAGGCTCCTAGATGTCCTGCAAAGCGGACTGACGTTAAAATAATGCAGAGCAGGGGCTTCGCTTGTGGTGCAGTGGTTGGGAATCCACCTGCCGATGCAGGGGACATGGGTTCGAGCCTTGGTCCACCAAGATCTCACATGCTGCGGAGCAACTAAGCCCGTGCTCCACAACGACTGAGCCTGCGCTCTAGAGTCCGGGAGCCACAACGACTGAGCCCGCATGCCACAACTACTGAAGTCCACGTGCCTAGAGCTTCTGCTCCACAACAAGAGGAGCCACCGCAATGAGAAACCCGAGCACCGCAACGAAGAGTAGCCCCCGCTCGCTACAACTAGAGAAAGCTCACATGCAGCAACGACGACCCAACACAGTAAATAAAAAATGATAAATTACATAAAAAAATAAATAAATAGACAGATAGATAAACAAATGAATAAATAAATAAACTAAAGCTGAGCAGGGGCTATGGCCTGCTGAAAACTGCAGCACGCCTCCGCTTCTGCACGGCAATTCAGAGCCTTACCTCGAGGCAAGTGCTCACGCTGAGTGTCCTGTTAGCGCCACAGCATGGTAGGATGCTGACTTTCTCCTCGAGCAGAGTGACTTCAGGTACGAGGCCCTCGAAGAATTCTACGCAGAGTGTTTTCTCATGGAAGCTCAGACGGGGGCCGTGACGAACACTTCCAGGGCGCGTCACACTGCCTAGAGATGAGGTCCTGAGGCTGTTCCAGTGCTCTGGAAATGTAGCTCTCCTTAAGGAACGAGCAGTGTGTTGCCCATCACTCGGCATACACAGAGGGCCTCCCAGGGACCGACCTTTGGGCCTCGATGTTGCTCAGCAGGCCCACAGGGGTCTGGAGGTACTCACTGATCTTGGAGGGAAAATGATGCACACCCGAAGGGCCTAGGAGTCCTGAAAAGGGTACTTCCTTTAAAATAAAGCAGAACAGGGACTTCCCTGGTGGCACAGTGCTTGAGAATCTGCCTGCCAATGCAGGGTACACGGGTTCGAGCCCTGGTCTGGGAGGATCCCACATACCGCGGAGCAACTGGGCCCGTGAGCCACAACTACTGAGCCTGCGCCTCTGGAGCCTGTGCTCCGCAACAAGAGAGGCTGCGATAGTGAGAGGCCTACGCACCGCGATGAAGAGTGGCCCCCACTTACTGCAACTGGAGAGGCCCCTAGCACAGTAACGAAGACCCAACATAGCAATCAATCAATCAATACATAAATCTTAAAAAAACAATAAAACATTAAAAACATAAAATACAATAAAGCAGAACAGCGACTAGACCTCGTGGAAAGAGCTGCATGCCTCCATTTCTGCGCGGCTACTCAGGGACTTACCTCGAGGCCAGTACTCACGTTGAGTTTCAGTTTAGCTCTAGAGCGTGGCAGGATGAGCTCCACGCCGGCCATCGAAGCACCCGGCTTAGCTAGAGAAAACTCCTTTTCTTCCCAGAGCAATGCCTACAGTGGCTAGTGGCCTGTCAACAGCAGTCAATTTCAAGTAGCTTCAAGGCAGCATGAATGGAGCTTTCAAAATGGGAAAGCAAGGCTAGTTCCATCAGGCCCCCATTTCCACGGGCACACGCAGCATACATCCCTGTGCTTTCTAACAAGTCCAAACAGACACAGGTTACCCAGTGGTTCCTTCCCTGAATCAACTCCTCGAAGCAGGGTGTTCTGCAAATCGCGAACTGTCTCAACCAAGGATCGCCCCAGCTAAGCCTCCGGGCCCGTGGCTCTTCAAAAGCCTGCAGTGTTACACGAGGAACTGGGCTTTAGTTGCAGTCGGAACGCAGGCTGACATTCTCCTGGAGGCAAGGTGACTTCAGGCAGGGGGTACCAGATGGAATGCGAAGCCAAGGGTTATTCTCAGTGCAGCTCAGACTAGGGTAATGAGGCAGACTTGCACGGAATGTTGGACCTGCTAGAGAGGTGTTCATCGACCTGTGGGAGTGTTGAGGAAATCAAGCTGTCCCAAGAAAGAGTGCAGTCTGTTGCGCTACACTCGGCATACACAGAGTGGCTCCGAAGGGCTACGGGCCTGGATCTGGCATAGCGGGCCCATGGGGGCCTGGGGTTACTCAGTTTTCTTGCAGGGAATAGGGTGCCCACGCGAGGCTCCTAGATGTCCTGCAAAGCGGACTGACGTTAAAATAATGCAGAGCAGGGGCTTCGCTTGTGGTGCAGTGGTTGGGAATCCACCTGCCGATGCAGGGGACATGGGTTCGAGCCTTGGTCCACCAAGATCTCACATGCTGCGGAGCAACTAAGCCCGTGCTCCACAACGACTGAGCCTGCGCTCTAGAGTCCGGGAGCCACAACGACTGAGCCCGCATGCCACAACTACTGAAGTCCACGTGCCTAGAGCTTCTGCTCCACAACAAGAGGAGCCACCGCAATGAGAAACCCGAGCACCGCAACGAAGAGTAGCCCCCGCTCGCTACAACTAGAGAAAGCTCACATGCAGCAACGACGACCCAACACAGTAAATAAAAAATGATAAATTACATAAAAAAATAAATAAATAGACAGATAGATAAACAAATGAATAAATAAATAAACTAAAGCTGAGCAGGGGCTATGGCCTGCTGAAAACTGCAGCACGCCTCCGCTTCTGCACGGCAATTCAGAGCCTTACCTCGAGGCAAGTGCTCACGCTGAGTGTCCTGTTAGCGCCACAGCATGGTAGGATGCTGACTTTCTCCTCGAGCAGAGTGACTTCAGGTACGAGGCCCTCGAAGAATTCTACGCAGAGTGTTTTCTCATGGAAGCTCAGACGGGGGCCGTGACGAACACTTCCAGGGCGCGTCACACTGCCTAGAGATGAGGTCCTGAGGCTGTTCCAGTGCTCTGGAAATGTAGCTCTCCTTAAGGAACGAGCAGTGTGTTGCCCATCACTCGGCATACACAGAGGGCCTCCCAGGGACCGACCTTTGGGCCTCGATGTTGCTCAGCAGGCCCACAGGGGTCTGGAGGTACTCACTGATCTTGGAGGGAAAATGATGCACACCCGAAGGGCCTAGGAGTCCTGAAAAGGGTACTTCCTTTAAAATAAAGCAGAACAGGGACTTCCCTGGTGGCACAGTGCTTGAGAATCTGCCTGCCAATGCAGGGTACACGGGTTCGAGCCCTGGTCTGGGAGGATCCCACATACCGCGGAGCAACTGGGCCCGTGAGCCACAACTACTGAGCCTGCGCCTCTGGAGCCTGTGCTCCGCAACAAGAGAGGCCGCGAGAGTGAGAGGCCTACGCACCGCGATGAAGAGTGGCCCCCACTTACCGCAACTGGAGAGGCCCCTAGCACAGAAACGAAGACCCAACATAGCAATCAATCAATCAATACATAAATCTTAAAAAAACAATAAAACATTTAAAACATAAAATACAATAAAGCAGAACAGCGACTAGACCTCGTGGAAAGAGCTGCATGCCTCCATTTCTGCGCGGCTACTCAGGGACTTACCTCGAGGCCAGTACTCACGTTGAGTTTCCGTTTAGCTCTAGAGCGTGGCAGGATGAGCTCCACGCCGGCCATCGAAGCACCCGGCTTAGCTAGAGAAAACTCCTTTTCTTCCCAGAGCAATGCCTACAGTGGCTAGTGGCCTGTCAACAGCAGTCAATTTCAAGAAGCTTCAAGGCAGCATGAATGGAGCTTTCAAAATGGGAAAGCAAGGCTAGTTCCATCAGGCCCCCATTTCCACGGGCACACGCAGCATACATCCCTGTGCTTTCTAACAAGTCCAAACAGACACAGGTTACCCAGTGGTTCCTTCCCTGAATCAACTCCTCGAAGCAGGGTGTTCTGCAAATCGCGAACTGTCTCAACCAAGGATCGCCCCAGCTAAGCCTCTGGGCCCGTGGCTCTTCAAAAGCCTGCAGTGTTACACGAGGAACTGGGCTTTAGTTGCAGTCGGAACGCAACCTGACATTCTCCTGGAGGCAGGGTGACTTCAGGCAGGGGGTACCAGATGGAATGCGAAGCCGAGGGTTATTCTCAGTGCAGCTCAGACTAGGGTAATGAGGCAGACTTGCACGGAATGTTGGACCTGCTAGAAAGGTGTTCGTCGACCTGTGGGAGTGTTGAGGAAATCAAGCTGTCCCAAGAAAGAGTGCAGTCTGTTGCGCTACACTCGGCATACACAGAGTGGCTCCGAAGGGCTACGGGCCTGGATCTGGCATAGCGGGCCCATGGGGGCCTGGGGTTACTCAGTTTTCTTGCAGGGAATAGGGTGCCCACGCGAGGCTCCTAGATGTCCTGCAAAGCGGACTGACGTTAAAATAATGCAGAGCAGGGGCTTCGCTTGTGGTGCAGTGGTTGGGAATCCACCTGCCGATGCAGGGGACATGGGTTCGAGCCTTGGTCCACCAAGATCTCACATGCTGCGGAGCAACTAAGCCCGTGCTCCACAACGACTGAGCCTGCGCTCTAGAGTCCGGGAGCCACAACGACTGAGCCCGCATGCCACAACTACTGAAGTCCACGTGCCTAGAGCTTCTGCTCCACAACAAGAGGAGCCACCGCAATGAGAAACCCGAGCACCGCAACGAAGAGTAGCCCCCGCTCGCTACAACTAGAGAAAGTTCACATGCAGCAACGACGACCCAACACAGTAAATAAAAAATGATAAATTACATAAAAAAATAAATAAATAGACAGATAGATAAACAAATGAATAAATAAATAAACTAAAGCTGAGCAGGGGCTATGGCCTGCTGAAAACTGCAGCACGCCTCCGCTTCTGCACGGCAATTCAGAGCCTTACCTCGAGGCAAGTGCTCACGCTGAGTGTCCTGTTAGCGCCAAAGCATGGTAGGATGCTGACTTTCTCCTCGAGCAGAGTGACTTAAGGTACGAGGCCCTCGAAGAATTCTACGCAGAGTGTTTTCTCATGGAAGCTCAGACGGGGGCCATGACGAACACTTCCAGGGCACGTCACACTGCCTAGAGATGTGGTCCTGAGGCTGTTCCAGTGCTCTGGAAATGTAGCTCTCCTTAAGGAACGAGCAGTGTGTTGCCCATCACTCGGCATACACAGAGGGCCTCCCAGGGACCGACCTTTGGGCCTCGATGTTGCTCAGCAGGCCCACAGGGGTCTGGAGGTACTCACTGATCTTGGAGGGAAAATGATGCACACCCGAAGGGCCTAGGAGTCCTGAAAAGGTTACTTCCTTTAAAATAAAGCAGAACAGGGACCTCCCTGGTGGCGCAGTGCTTGAGAATCTGCCTGCCAATGCAGGGTACACGGGTTCGAGCCCTGGTCTGGGAGGATCCCACATACCGCGGAGCAACTGGGCCCGTGAGCCACAACTACTGAGCCTGCGCCTCTGGAGCCTGTGCTCCGCAACAAGAGAGGCCGCGATAGTGAGAGGCCTACGCACCGCGATGAAGAGTGGCCCCCACTTACCGCAACTGGAGAGGCCCCTAGCACAGAAACGAAGACCCAACATAGCAATCAATCAATCAATACAGAAATCTTAAAAAAACAATAAAACATTAAAAACATAAAATACAATAAAGCAGAACAGCGACTAGACCTCGTGGAAAGAGCTGCATGCCTCCATTTCTGCGCGGCTACTCAGGGACTTACCTCGAGGCCAGTACTCACGTTGAGTTTCCCTTTAGCTCTAGAGCGTGGCAGGATGAGCTCCACGCCGGCCATCGAAGCACCCGGCTTAGCTAGAGAAAACTCCTTTTCTTCCCAGAGCCATGCCTACAGTGGCTAGTGGCCTGTCAACAGCAGTCAATTTCAAGTAGCTTCAAGGCAGCATGAATGGAGCTTTCAAAATGGGAAAGCAAGGCTAGTTCCATCAGGCCCCCATTTCCACGGGCACACGCAGCATACATCCCTGTGCTTTCTAACAAGTCCAAACAGACACAGGTTACCCAGTGGTTCCTTCCCTGAATCAACTCCTCGAAGCAGGGTGTTCTGCAAATAGCGAACTGTCTCAACCAAGGATCGCCCCAGCTAAGCCTCCGGACCCGTGGCTCTTCAAAAGCCTGCAGTGTTACACGAGGAACTGGGCTTTAGTTGCAGTCGGAACGCAGGCTGACATTCTCCTGGAGGCAGGGTGACTTCAGGCAGGGGGTACCAGATGGAATGCGAAGCCGAGGGTTATTCTCAGTGCAGCTCAGACTAGGGTAATGAGGCAGACTTGCACGGAATGTTGGACCTGCTAGAAAGGTGTTCGTCGACCTGTGGGAGTGTTGAGGAAATCAAGCTGTCCCAAGAAAGAGTGCAGTCTGTTGCGCTACACTCGGCATACACAGAGTGGCTCCGAAGGGTTACGGGCCTGGATCTGGCATAGCGGGCCCATGGGGGCCTGGGGTTACTCAGTTTTCTTGCAGGGAATAGGGTGCCAACGCGAGGCTCCTAGATGTCCTGCAAAGCGGACTGACGTTAAAATAATGCAGAGCAGGGGCTTCGCTTGTGGTGCAGTGGTTGGGAATCCACCTGCCGATGCAGGGGACATGGGTTCGAGCCTTGGTCCACCAAGATCTCACATGCTGCGGAGCAACTAAGCCCGTGCTCCACAACGACTGAGCCTGCGCTCTAGAGTCCGGGAGCCACAACGACTGAGCCCGCATGCCACAACTACTGAAGTCCACGTGCCTAGAGCTTCTGCTCCACAACAAGAGGAGCCACCGCAATGAGAAACCCGAGCACCGCAACGAAGAGTAGCCCCCGCTCGCTACAACTAGAGAAAGCTCACATGCAGCAACGACGACCCAACACAGTAAATAAAAAATGATAAATTACATAAAAAAATAAATAAATAGACAGATAGATAAACAAATGAATAAATAAATAAACTAAAGCTGAGCAGGGGCTATGGCCTGCTGAAAACTGCAGCACGCCTCCGCTTCTGCACGGCAATTCAGAGCCTTACCTCGAGGCAAGTGCTCACGCTGAGTGTCCTGTTAGCGCCACAGCATGGTAGGATGCTGACTTTCTCCTCGAGCAGAGTGACTTCAGGTACGAGGCCCTCGAAGAATTCTACGCAGAGTGTTTTCTCATGGAAGCTCAGACGGGGGCCGTGACGAACACTTCCAGGGCGCGTCACACTGCCTAGAGATGAGGTCCTGAGGCTGTTCCAGTGCTCTGGAAATGTAGCTCTCCTTAAGGAACGAGCAGTGTGTTGCCCATCACTCGGCATACACAGAGGGCCTCCCAGGGACCGACCTTTGGGCCTCGATGTTGCTCAGCAGGCCCACAGGGGTCTGGAGGTACTCACTGATCTTGGAGGGAAAATGATGCACACCCGAAGGGCCTAGGAGTCCTGAAAAGGGTACTTCCTTTAAAATAAAGCAGAACAGGGACTTCCCTGGTGGCACAGTGCTTGAGAATCTGCCTGCCAATGCAGGGTACACGGGTTCGAGCCCTGGTCTGGGAGGATCCCACATACCGCGGAGCAACTGGGCCCGTGAGCCACAACTACTGAGCCTGCGCCTCTGGAGCCTGTGCTTCGCAACAAGAGAGGCTGCGATAGTGAGAGGCCTATGCACCGCGATGAAGAGTGGCCCCCACTTACTGCAACTGGAGAGGCCCCTAGCACAGAAACGAAGACCCAACATAGCAATCAATCAATCAATACATAAATCTTAAAAAAACAATAAAACATTTAAAACATAAAATACAATAAAGCAGAACAGCGACTAGACCTCGTGGAAAGAGCTGCATGCCTCCATTTCTGCGCGGCTACTCAGGGACTTACCTCGAGGCCAGTACTCACGTTGAGTTTCCGTTTAGCTCTAGAGCGTGGCAGGATGAGCTCCACGCCGGCCATCGAAGCACCCGGCTTAGCTAGAGAAAACTCCTTTTCTTCCCAGAGCAATGCCTACAGTGGCTAGTGGCCTGTCAACAGCAGTCAATTTCAAGTAGCTTCAAGGCAGCATGAATGGAGCTTTCAAAATGGGAAAGCAAGGCTAGTTCCATCAGGCCCCCATTTCCACGGGCACACGCAGCATACATCCCTGTGCTTTCTAACAAGTCCAAACAGACACAGGTTACCCAGTGGTTCCTTCCCTGAATCAACTCCTCGAAGCAGGGTGTTCTGCAAATCGCGAACTGTCTCAACCAAGGATCGCCCCAGCTAAGCCTCCGGGCCCGTGGCTCTTCAAAAGCCTGCAGTGTTACACGAGGAACTGGGCTTTAGTTGCAGTCGGAACGCAGGCTGACATTCTCCTGGAGGCAGGGTGACTTCAGGCAGGGGGTACCAGATGGAATGCGAAGCCGAGGGTTATTCTCAGTGCAGCTCAGACTAGGGTAATGAGGCAGACTTGCACGGAATGTTGGACCTGCTAGAAAGGTGTTCGTCGACCTGTGGGAGTGTTGAGGAAATCAAGCTGTCCCAAGAAAGAGTGCAGTCTGTTGCGCTACACTCGGCATACACAGAGTGGCTCCGAAGGGCTACGGGGCTGGATCTGGCATAGCGGGCCCATGGGGGCCTGGGGTTACTCAGTTTTCTTGCAGGGAATAGGGTGCCCACGCGAGGCTCCTAGATGTCCTGCAAAGCGGACTGACGTTAAAATAATGCAGAGCAGGGGCTTCGCTTGTGGTGCAGTGGTTGGGAATCCACCTGCCGATGCAGGGGACATGGGTTCGAGCCTTGGTCCACCAAGATCTCACATGCTGCGGAGCAACTAAGCCCGTGCTCCACAACGACTGAGCCTGCGCTCTAGAGTCCGGGAGCCACAACGACTGAGCCCGCATGCCACAACTACTGAAGTCCACGTGCCTAGAGCTTCTGCTCCACAACAAGAGGAGCCACCGCAATGAGAAACCCGAGCACCGCAACGAAGAGTAGCCCCCGCTCGCTACAACTAGAGAAAGCTCACATGCAGCAACGACGACCCAACACAGTAAATAAAAAATGATAAATTACATAAAAAAATAAATAAATAGACAGATAGATAAACAAATGAATAAATAAATAAACTAAAGCTGAGCAGGGGCTATGGCCTGCTGAAAACTGCAGCACGCCTCCGCTTCTGCACGGCAATTCAGAGCCTTACCTCGAGGCAAGTGCTCACGCTGAGTGTCCTGTTAGCGCCACAGCATGGTAGGATGCTGACTTTCTCCTCGAGCAGAGTGACTTCAGGTACGAGGCCCTCGAAGAATTCTACGCAGAGTGTTTTTTCATGGCAGCTCAGACGGGGGCCGTGACGAACACTTCCAGGGCGCGTCACACTGCCTAGAGATGAGGTCCTGAGGCTGTTCCAGTGCTCTGGAAATGTAGCTCTCCTTAAGGAACGAGCAGTGTGTTGCCCATCACTCGGCATACACAGAGGGCCTCCCAGGGACTGACCTTTGGGCCTCGATGTTGCTCAGCAGGCCCACAGGGGTCTGGAGGTACTCACTGATCTTGGAGGGAAAATGATGCACACCCGAAGGGCCTAGGAGTCCTGAAAAGGGTACTTCCTTTAAAATAAAGCAGAACAGGGACCTCCCTGTTGGCGCAGTCCTTGAGAATCTGCCTGCCAATGCAGGGGACACGGGTTCAAGCCCTGGTCTCAGAGGATCACACATACCGCGGAGCAACTGGGCCCGTGAGCCACAACTACTGAGCCTGCGCCTCTGGAGCCTGTGCTCCGCAACAAGAGAGGCCGCGATAGTGAGAGGCCTACGCACCGCGATGAAGAGTGGCCCCCACTTACCGCAACTGGAGAGGCCCCTAGCACAGAAACGAAGACCCAACATAGCAATCAATCAATCAATACATAAATCTTAAAAAAACAATAAAACATTAAAAACATAAAGTACAATAAAGCAGAACAGCGACTAGACCTCGTGGAAAGAGCTGCATGCCTCCATTTCTGCGCGGCTACTCAGGGACTTACCTCGAGGCCAGTACTCACGTTGAGTTTCCCTTTAGCTCTAGAGCGTGGCAGGATGAGCTCCACCCCGGCCATCGAAGCACCCGGCTTAGCTAGAGAAAACTCCTTTTCTTCCCAGAGCCATGCCTACAGTGGCTAGTGGCCTGTCAACAGCAGTCAATTTCAAGTAGCTTCAAGGCAGCATGAATGGAGCTTTCAAAATGGGAAAGCAAGGCTAGTTCCATCAGGCCCCCATTTCCACGGGCACACGCAGCATACATCCCTGTGCTTTCTAACAAGTCCAAACAGACACAGGTTACCCAGTGGTTCCTTCCCTGAATCAACTCCTCGAAGCAGGGTGTTCTGCAAATCACGAACTGTCTCAACCAAGGATTGCCCCAGCTAAGCCTCCGGGCCCGTGGCTCTTCAAAAGCCTGCAGTGTTACACGAGGAACTGGGCTTTAGTTGCAGTCGGAACGCAGGCTGACATTCTCCTGGAGGCAGGGTGACTTCAGGCAGGGGGTACCAGATGGAATGCGAAGCCGAGGGTCATTCTCAGTGCAGCTCAGACTAGGGTAATGAGGCAGACTTGCACGGAATGTTGGACCTGCTAGAAAGGTGTTCGTCGACCTGTGGGAGTGTTGAGGAAATCAAGCTGTCCCAAGAAAGAGTGCAGTCTGTTGCGCTACACTCGGCATACACAGAGTGGCTCCGAAGGGCTACGGGCCTGGATCTGGCATAGCGGGCCCATGGGGGCCTGGGGTTACTCAGTTTTCTTGCAGGGAATAGGGTGCCCACGCGAGGCTCCTAGATGTCCTGCAAAGCGGACTGACGTTAAAATAATGCAGAGCAGGGGCTTCGCTTGTGGTGCAGTGGTTGGGAATCCACCTGCCGATGCAGGGGACATGGGTTCGAGCCTTGGTCCACCAAGATCTCACATGCTGCGGAGCAACTAAGCCCGTGCTCCACAACGACTGAGCCTGCGCTCTAGAGTCCGGGAGCCACAACGACTGAGCCCGCATGCCACAACTACTGAAGTCCACGTGCCTAGAGCTTCTGCTCCACAACAAGAGGAGCCACCGCAATGAGAAACCCGAGCACCGCAACGAAGAGTAGCCCCCGCTCGCTACAACTAGAGAAAGCTCACATGCAGCAACGACGACCCAACACAGTAAATAAAAAATGATAAATTACATAAAAAAATAAATAAATAGACAGATAGATAAACAAATGAATAAATAAATAAACTAAAGCTGAGCAGGGGCTATGGCCTGCTGATAACTGCAGCACGCCTCCGCTTCTGCACGGCAATTCAGAGCCTTACCTTGAGGCAAGTGCTCACGCTGAGTGTCCTGTTAGCGCCACAGCATGGTAGGATGCTGACTTTCTCCTCGAGCAGAGTGACTTCAGGTACGAGGCCCTCGAAGAATTCTACGCAGAGTGTTTTCTCATGGCAGCTCAGACGGGGGCCGTGACGAACACTTCCAGGGCACGTCGCACTGCCTAGAGATGTGGTCCTGAGGCTGTTCCAGTGCTCTGGAAATGTAGCTCTCCTTAAGGAACGAGCAGTGTGTTGCCCATCACTCGGCATACACAGAGGGCCTCCCAGGGACCGACCTTTGGGCCTCGATGTTGCTCAGCAGGCCCACAGGGGTCTGGAGGTACTCACTGATCTTGGAGGGGAAATGATGCACACCCGAAGGGCCTAGGAGTCCTGAAAAGGGTACTTCCTTTAAAATAAAGCAGAACAGGGGCTTCCCTGGTGGCGCAGTGCTTGAGAATCTGCCTGCCAATGCAGGGTACACGGGTTCGAGCCCTGGTCTGGGAGGATCCCACATACCACGGAGCAACTGGGCCCGTGAGCCACAACTACTGAGCCTGCGCCTCTGGAGCCTGTGCTCCGCAACAAGAGAGGCCGCGATAGTGAGAGGCCTACGCACCGCGATGAAGAGTGGCCCCCACTTACCGCAACTGGAGAGGCCTCTAGCACAGAAACCAAGACCCAACATAGCAATCAATCAATCAATACATAAATCTTAAAAAAACAATAAAACATTAAAAACATAAAATACAATAAAGCAGAACAGCGACTAGACCTCGTGGAAAGAGCTGCATGCCTCCATTTCTGCGCGGCTACTCAGGGACTTACCTCGAGGCCAGTACTCACGTTGAGTTTCCCTTTAGCTCTAGAGCGTGGCAGGATGAGCTCCACGCCGGCCATCGAAGCACCCGGCTTAGCTAGAGAAAACTCCTTTTCTTCCCAGAGCCATGCCTACAGTGGCTAGTGGCCTGTCAACAGCAGTCAATTTCAAGTAGCTTCAAGGCAGCATGAATGGAGCTTTCAAAATGGCAAAGCAAGGCTAGTTCCATCAGGCCCCCATTTCCACGGGCACACGCAGCATACATCCCTGTGCTTTCTAACAAGTCCAAACAGACACAGGTTACCCAGTGGTTCCTTCCCTGAATCAACTCCTCGAAGCAGGGTGTTCTGCAAATAGCGAACTGTCTCAACCAAGGATCGCCCCAGCTAAGCCTCCGGGCCCGTGGCTCTTCAAAAGCCTGCAGTGTTACACGAGGAACTGGGCTTTAGTTGCAGTCGGAACGCAGGCTGACATTCTCCTGGAGGCAGGGTGACTTCAGGCAGGGGGTACCAGATGGAATGCGAAGCCGAGGGTTATTCTCAGTGCAGCTCAGACTAGGGTAATGAGGCAGACTTGCACGGAATGTTGGACCTGCTAGAAAGGTGTTCGTCGACCTGTGGGAGTGTTGAGGAAATCAAGCTGTCCCAAGAAAGAGTGCAGTCTGTTGCGCTACACTCGGCATACACAGAGTGGCTCCGAAGGGCTACGGGCCTGGATCTGGCATAGCGGGCCCATGGGGGCCTGGGGTTACTCAGTTTTCTTGCAGTGAATAGGGTGCCCACGCGAGGCTCCTAGATGTCCTGCAAAGCAGACTGACGTTAAAATAATGCAGAGCAGGGGCTTCGCTTGTGGTGCAGTGGTTGGGAATCCACCTGCCGATGCAGGGGACATGGGTTCGAGCCTTGGTCCACCAAGATCTCACATGCTGCGGAGCAACTAAGCCCGTGCTCCACAACGACTGTGCCTGCGCTCTAGAGTCCGGGAGCCACAACGACTGAGCCCGCATGCCACAACTACTGAAGTCCACGTGCCTAGAGCTTCTGCTCCACAACAAGAGGAGCCACCGCAATGAGAAACCCGAGCACCGCAACGAAGAGTAGCCCCCGCTCGCTGCAACTAGAGAAAGCTCACATGCAGCAACGACGACCCAACACAGTAGAAAAAAAATGATATATTAAATAAATAAATAAATAAATAGACAGATAGATAAACAAATGAATAAATAAATAAACTAAAGCTGAGCAGGGGCTATGGCCTGCTGAAAACTGCAGCACGCCTCCGCTTCTGCACGGCAATTCAGAGCCTTACCTCGAGGCAAGTGCTCACGCTGAGTGTCCTGTTAGCGCCACAGCATGGTAGGATGCTGACTTTCTCCTCGAGCAGAGTGACTTCAGGTACGAGGCCCTCGAAGAATTCTACGCAGAGTGTTTTCTCATGGCAGCTCAGACGGGGGCCGTGACGAACACTTCCAGGGCACGTCGCACTGCCTAGAGATGTGGTCCTGAGGCTGTTCCAGTGCTCTGGAAATGTAGCTCTTCTTAAGGAACGAGCAGTGTGTTGCCCATCACTCGGCATACACAGAGGGCCTCCCAGGGACCGACCTTTGGGCCTCGATGTTGCTCAGCAGGCCCACAGGGGTCTGGAGGTACTCACTGATCTTGGAGGGGAAATGATGCACACCCGAAGGGCCTAGGAGTCCTGAAAAGGGTACTTCCTTTAAAATAAAGCAGAACAGGGGCTTCCCTGGTGGCGCAGTGCTTGAGAATCTGCCTGCCAATGCAGGGTACACGGGTTCGAGCCCTGGTCTGGGAGGATCCCACATACCACGGAGCAACTGGGCCCGTGAGCCACAACTACTGAGCCTGCGCCTCTGGAGCCTGTGCTCCGCAACAAGAGAGGCCGCGATAGTGAGAGGCCTACGCACAGCGATGAAGAGTGGCCCCCACTTACCGCAACTGGAGAGGCCTCTAGCACAGAAACCAAGACCCAACATAGCAATCAATCAATCAATACATAAATCTTAAAAAAACAATAAAACATTAAAAACATAAAATACAATAAAGCAGAACAGCGACTAGACCTCGTGGAAAGAGCTGCATGCCTCCATTTCTGCGCGGCTACTCAGGGACTTACCTCGAGGCCAGTACTCACGTTGAGTTTCCCTTTAGCTCTAGAGCGTGGCAGGATGAGCTCCACGCCGGCCATCGAAGCACCCGGCTTAGCTAGAGAAAACTCCTTTTCTTCCCAGAGCCATGCCTACAGTGGCTAGTGGCCTGTCAACAGCAGTCAATTTCAAGTAGCTTCAAGGCAGCATGAATGGAGCTTTCAAAATGGCAAAGCAAGGCTAGTTCCATCAGGCCCCCATTTCCACGGGCACACGCAGCATACATCCCTGTGCTTTCTAACAAGTCCAAACAGACACAGGTTACCCAGTGGTTCCTTCCCTGAATCAACTCCTCGAAGCAGGGTGTTCTGCAAATAGCGAACTGTCTCAACCAAGGATCGCCCCAGCTAAGCCTCCGGGCCCGTGGCTCTTCAAAAGCCTGCAGTGTTACACGAGGAACTGGGCTTTAGTTGCAGTCGGAACGCAGGCTGACATTCTCCTGGAGGCAGGGTGACTTCAGGCAGGGGGTACCAGATGGAATGCGAAGCCGAGGGTTATTCTCAGTGCAGCTCAGACTAGGGTAATGAGGCAGACTTGCACGGAATGTTGGACCTGCTAGAAAGGTGTTCGTCGACCTGTGGGAGTGTTGAGGAAATCAAGCTGTCCCAAGAAAGAGTGCAGTCTGTTGCGCTACACTCGGCATACACAGAGTGGCTCCGAAGGGCTACGGGCCTGGATCTGGCATAGCGGGCCCATGGGGGCCTGGGGTTACTCAGTTTTCTTGCAGGGAATAGGGTGCCCACGCGAGGCTCCTAGATGTCCTGCAAAGCGGACTGACGTTAAAATAATGCAGAGCAGGGGCTTCGCTTGTGGTGCAGTGGTTGGGAATCCACCTGCCGATGCAGGGGACATGGGTTCGAGCCTTGGTCCACCAAGATCTCACATGCTGCGGAGCAACTAAGCCCGTGCTCCACAACGACTGAGCCTGCGCTCTAGAGTCCGGGAGCCACAACGACTGAGCCCGCATGCCACAACTACTGAAGTCCACGTGCCTAGAGCTTCTGCTCCACAACAAGAGGAGCCACCGCAATGAGAAACCCGAGCACCGCAACGAAGAGTAGCCCCCGCTCGCTGCAACTAGAGAAAGCTCACATGCAGCAACGACGACCCAGCACAGTAGAAAAAAAATGATATATTAAATAAATAAATAAATAAATAGACAGATAGATAAACAAATGAATAAATAAATAAACTAAAGCTGAGCAGGGGCTACGGCCTCCTGAAAACTGCAGCACGCCTCCGCTTCTGCACGGCAATTCAGGGCCTTACCTCGAGGCAAGTGCTCACGCTGAGTGTACTGTTAGCGCCACAGCATGGTAGGATGCTGACTTTCTCCTCGAGCAGAGTGACTTCAGGTACGAGGCCCTCGAAGAATTCTACGCAGAGTGTTTTCTCATGGCAGCTCAGACGGGGGCCGTGACGAACACTTCCAGGGCACGTCGCACTGCCTAGAGGTGTGGTCCTGAGGCTGTTCCAGTGCTCTGGAAATGTAGCTCTTCTTAAGGAACGAGCAGTGTGTTGCCCATCACTCGGCATACACAGAGGGCCTCCCAGGGACCGACCTTTGGGCCTCGATGTTGCTCAGCAGGCCCACAGGGGTCTGGAGGTACTCACTGATCTTGGAGGGAAAATGATGCACACCCGAAGGGCCTAGGAGTCCTGAAAAGGGTACTTCCTTTAAAATAAAGCAGAACAGGGACTTCCCTGGTGGCACAGTGCTTGAGAATCTGCCTGCCAATGCAGGGTACACGGGTTCGAGCCCTGGTCTGGGAGGATCCCACATACCGCGGTGCAACTGGGCCCGTGAGCCACAACTACTGAGCCTGCGCCTCTGGAGCCTGTGCTCCGCAACAAGAGAGGCCGCGATAGTGAGAGGCCTACGCACCGCGATGAAGAGTGGCCCCCACTTACCGCAACTGGAGAGGCCTCTAGCACAGAAACGAAGACCCAACATAGCAATCAATCAATCAATACATAAATCTTAAAAAAACAATAAAACATTAAAAACATAAAATACAATAAAGCAGAACAGCGACTAGACCTCGTGGAAAGAGCTGCATGCCTCCATTTCTGTGCGGCTACTCAGGGACTTACCTCGAGGCCAGTACTCACGTTGAGTTTCCCTTTAGCTCTAGAGCGTGGCAGGATGAGCTCCACGCCGGCCATCGAAGCACCCGGCTTAGCTAGAGAAAACTCCTTTTCTTCCCAGAGCCATGCCTACAGTGGCTAGTGGCCTGTCAACAGCAGTCAATTTCAAGTAGCTTCAAGGCAGCATGAATGGAGCTTTCAAAATGGGAAAGCAAGGCTAGTTCCATCAGGCCCCCATTTCCACGGGCACACGCAGCATACATCCCTGTGCTTTCTAACAAGTCCAAACAGACACAGGTTACCCAGTGGTTCCTTCCCTGAATCAACTCCTCGAAGCAGGGTGTTCTGCAAATAGCGAACTGTCTCAACCAAGGATCGCCCCCGCTAAGCCTCCGGGCCCGTGGCTCTTCAAAAGCCTGCAGTGTTACACGAGGAACTGGGCTTTAGTTGCAGTCGGAACGCAGGCTGACATTCTCCTGGAGGCAGGGTGACTTCAGGCAGGGGGTACCAGATGGAATGCGAAGCCGAGGGTTATTCTCAGTGCAGCTCAGACTAGGGTAATGAGGCAGACTTGCACGGAATGTTGGACCTGCTAGAAAGGTGTTCGTCGACCTGTGGGAGTGTTGAGGAAATCAAGCTGTCCCAAGAAAGAGTGCAGTCTGTTGCGCTACACTCGGCATACACAGAGTGGCTCCGAAGGGCTACGGGCCTGGATCTGGCATAGCGGGCCCATGGGGGCCTGGGGTTACTCAGTTTTCTTGCAGGGAATAGGGTGCCCACGCGAGGCTCCTAGATGTCCTGCAAAGCGGAATGACGTTAAAATAATGCAGAGCAGGGGCTTCGCTTGTGGTGCAGTGGTTGGGAATCCACCTGCCGATGCAGGGGACATGGGTTCGAGCCTTGGTCCACCAAGATCTCACATGCTGCGGAGCAACTAAGCCCGTGCTCCACAACGACTGAGCCTGCGCTCTAGAGTCCGGGAGCCACAACGACTGAGCCCGCATGCCACAACTACTGAAGTCCACGTGCCTAGAGCTTCTGCTCCACAACAAGAGGAGCCACCGCAATGAGAAACCCGAGCACCGCAACGAAGAGTAGCCCCCGCTCGCTACAACTAGAGAAAGCTCACATGCAGCAACGACGACCCAACACAGTAGAAAAAAAATGATATATTAAATAAATAAATAAATAAATAGACAGATAGATAAACAAATGAATAAATAAATAAACTAAAGCTGAGCAGGGGCTATGGCCTGCTGAAAACTGCAGCACGCCTCCGCTTCTGCACGGCAATTCAGAGCCTTACCTCGAGGCAAGTGCTCACGCTGAGTGTCCCGTTAGCGCCACAGCATGGTAGGATGCTGACTTTCTCCTCGAGCAGAGTGACTTCAGGTACGAGGCCCTCGAAGAATTCTACGCAGAGTGTTTTCTCATGGCAGCTCAGACGGGGGCCGTGACGAACACTTCCAGGGCACGTCGCACTGCCTAGAGATGTGGTCCTGAGGCTGTTCCAGTGCTCTGGAAATGTAGCTCTTCTTAAGGAACGAGCAGTGTGTTGCCCATCACTCGGCATACACAGAGGGCCTCCCAGGGACCGACCTTTGGGCCTCGATGTTGCTCAGCAGGCCCACAGGGGTCTGGAGGTACTCACTGATCTTGGAGGGAAAATGATGCACACCCGAAGGGCCTAGGAGTCCTGAAAAGGGTACTTCCTTTAAAATAAAGCAGAACAGGGACTTCCCTGGTGGCACAGTGCTTGAGAATCTGCCTGCCAATGCAGGGTACACGGGTTCGAGCCCTGGTCTGGGAGGATCCCACATACCGCGGAGCAACTGGGCCCGTGAGCCACAACTACTGAGCCTGCGCCTCTGGAGCCTGTGCTCCGCAACAAGAGAGGCCGCGATAGTGAGAGGCCTACGCACCGCGATGAAGAGTGGCCCCCACTTACCGCAACTGGAGAGGCCTCTAGCACAGAAACGAAGACCCAACATAGCAATCAATCAATCAATACATAAATCTTAAAAAAACAATAAAACATTAAAAACATAAAATACAATAAAGCAGAACAGCGACTAGACCTCGTGGAAAGAGCTGCATGCCTCCATTTCTGTGCGGCTACTCAGGGACTTACCTCGAGGCCAGTACTCACGTTGAGTTTCCCTTTAGCTCTAGAGCGTGGCAGGATGAGCTCCACGCCGGCCATCGAAGCACCCGGCTTAGCTAGAGAAAACTCCTTTTCTTCCCAGAGCCATGCCTACAGTGGCTAGTGGCCTGTCAACAGCAGTCAATTTCAAGTAGCTTCAAGGCAGCATGAATGGAGCTTTCAAAATGGGAAAGCAAGGCTAGTTCCATCAGGCCCCCATTTCCACGGGCACACGCAGCATACATCCCTGTGCTTTCTAACAAGTCCAAACAGACACAGGTTACCCAGTGGTTCCTTCCCTGAATCAACTCCTCGAAGCAGGGTGTTCTGCAAATAGCGAACTGTCTCAACCAAGGATCGCCCCCGCTAAGCCTCCGGGCCCGTGGTTCTTCAAAAGCCTGCAGTGTTACACGAGGAACTGGGCTTTAGTTGCAGTCGGAACGCAGGCTGACATTCTCCTGGAGGCAGGGTGACTTCAGGCAGGGGGTACCAGATGGAATGCGAAGCCGAGGGTTATTCTCAGTGCAGCTCAGACTAGGGTAATGAGGCAGACTTGCACGGAATGTTGGACCTGCTAGAAAGGTGTTCGTCGACCTGTGGGAGTGTTGAGGAAATCAAGCTGTCCCAAGAAAGAGTGCAGTCTGTTGCGCTACACTCGGCATACACAGAGTGGCTCCGAAGGGCTACGGGCCTGGATCTGGCATAGCGGGCCCATGGGGGCCTGGGGTTACTCAGTTTTCTTGCAGGGAATAGGGTGCCCACGCGAGGCTCCTAGATGTCCTGCAAAGCGGACTGACGTTAAAATAATGCAGAGCAGGGGCTTCGCTTGTGGTGCAGTGGTTGGGAATCCACCTGCCGATGCAGGGGACATGGGTTCGAGCCTTGGTCCACCAAGATCTCACATGCTGCGGAGCAACTAAGCCCGTGCTCCACAACGACTGAGCCTGCGCTCTAGAGTCCGGGAGCCACAACGACTGAGCCCGCATGCCACAACTACTGAAGTCCACGTGCCTAGAGCTTCTGCTCCACAACAAGAGGAGCCACCGCAATGAGAAACCCGAGCACCGCAACGAAGAGTAGCCCCCGCTCGCTACAACTAGAGAAAGCTCACATGCAGCAACGACGACCCAACACAGTAAATAAAAAATGATAAATTACATAAAAAAATAAATAAATAGACAGATAGATAAACAAATGAATAAATAAATAAACTAAAGCTGAGCAGGGGCTATGGCCTGCTGAAAACTGCAGCACGCCTCCGCTTCTGCACGGCAATTCAGAGCCTTACCTCGAGGCAAGTGCTCACGCTGAGTGTCCCGTTAGCGCCACAGCATGGTAGGATGCTGACTTTCTCCTCGAGCAGAGTGACTTCAGGTACGAGGCCCTCGAAGAATTCTACGCAGAGTGTTTTCTCATGGCAGCTCAGACGGGGGCCGTGACGAACACTTCCAGGGCACGTCGCACTGCCTAGAGATGTGGTCCTGAGGCTGTTCCAGTGCTCTGGAAATGTAGCTCTTCTTAAGGAACGAGCAGTGTGTTGCCCATCACTCGGCATACACAGAGGGCCTCCCAGGGACCGACCTTTGGGCCTCGGTGTTGCTCAGCAGGCCCACAGGGGTCTGGAGGTACTCACTGATCTTGGAGGGAAAATGATGCACACCCGAAGGGCCTAGGAGTCCTGAAAAGGGTACTTCCTTTAAAATAAAGCAGAACAGGGACTTCCCTGGTGGCACAGTGCTTGAGAATCTGCCTGCCAATGCAGGGTACATGGGTTCGAGCCCTGGTCTGGGAGGATCCCACATACCGCGGAGCAACTGGGCCCGTGAGCCACAACTACTGAGCCTGCGCCTCTGGAGCCTGTGCTCCGCAACAAGAGAGGCCGCGATAGTGAGAGGCCTACGCACCGCGATGAAGAGTGGCCCCCACTTACCGCAACTGGAGAGGCCTCTAGCACAGAAACGAAGACCCAACATAGCAATCAATCAATCAATACATAAATCTTAAAAAAACAATAAAACATTAAAAACATAAAATACAATAAAGCAGAACAGCGACTAGACCTCGTGGAAAGAGCTGCATGCCTCCATTTCTGCGCGGCTACTCAGGGACTTACCTCAAGGCCAGTACTCACGTTGAGTTTCCCTTTAGCTCTAGAGCGTGGCAGGATGAGCTCCACCCCGGCCATCAAAGCACCCAGCTTAGCTAGAGAAAACTCCTTTTCTTCCCAGAGCCATGCCTACAGTGGCTAGTGGCCTGTCAACAGCAGTCAATTTCAAGTAGCTTCAAGGCAGCATGAATGGCGCTTTCAAAATGGGAAAGCAAGGCTAGTTCCATCAGGCCCCCATTTCCACGGGCACACGCAGCATACATCCCTGTGCTTTCTAACAAGTCCAAACAGACACAGGTTATCCAGTGGTTCCTTCCCTGAATCAACTCCTCGAAGCAGGGTGTTCTGCAAATAGCGAACTGTCTCAACCAAGTATCGCCACAGCTACGCCTCCGGGCCCGTGGCTCTTCAAAAGCCTGCAGTGTTACACGAGGAACTGGGCTTTAGTTGCAGTCGGAACGCAGGCTGACATTCTCCTGGAGGCAGGGTGACTTCAGGCAGGGGCTACCAGATGGAATGCGAAGCCGAGGGTTATTCTCAGTGCAGCTCAGACTAGGGTAATGAGGCAGACTTGCACGGAATGTTGGACCTGCTAGAAAGGTGTTCGTCGACCTGTGGGAGTGTTGAGGAAATCAAGCTGTCCCAAGAAAGAGTGCAGTCTGTTGCGCTACACTCGGCATACACAGAGTGGCTCCGAAGGGCTACGGGCCTGGATCTGGCATAGCGGGCCCATGGGGGCCTGGGGATACTCAGTTTTCTTGCAGGGAATAGGGTGCCCACGCGAGGCTCCTAGATGTCCTGCAAAGCGGACTGACGTTAAAATAATGCAGAGCAGGGGCTTCGCTTGTGGTGCAGTGGTTGGGAATCCACCTGCCGATGCAGGGGACATGGGTTCGAGCCTTGGTCCACCAAGATCTCACATGCTGCGGAGCAACTAAGCCCGTGCTCCACAACGACTGAGCCTGCGCTCTAGAGTCCGGGAGCCACAACGACTGAGCCCGCATGCCACAACTACTGAAGTCCACGTGCCTAGAGCTTGTGCTCCACAACAAGAGGAGCCACCGCAATGAGAAACCCGAGCACCGCAACGAAGAGTAGCCCCCGCTCGCTGCAACTAGAGAAAGCTCACATGCAGCATCGACGACCCAACATAGTAGAAAAAAAATGATATATTAAATAAATAAATAGACAGATAGATAAACAAATGAATAAATAAATAAACTAAAGCTGAGCAGGGGCTATGGCCTGCTGAAAACTGCAGCACGCCTCCGCTTCTGCACGGCAATTCAGAGCCTTACCTCGAGGCAAGTGCTCACGCTGAGTGTCCTGTTAGCGCCACAGCATGGTAGGATGCTGACTTTCTCCTCGAGCAGAGTGACTTCAGGTACGAGGCCCTCGAAGAATTCTACGCAGAGTGTTTTCTCATGGCAGCTCAGACGGGGGCCGTGACGAACACTTCCAGGGCACGTCGCACTGCCTAGAGATGTGGTCCTGAGGCTGTTCCAGTGTTCTGGAAATGTAGCTCTTCTTAAGGAACGAGCAGTGTGTTGCCCATCACTCGGCATACACAGAGGGCCTCCCAGGGACCGACCTTTGGGCCTCGATGTTGCTCAGCAGGCCCACAGGGGTCTGGAGGTACTCACTGATCTTGGAGGGAAAATGATGCACACCCGAAGGGCCTAGGAGTCCTGAAAAGGGTACTTCCTTTAAAATAAAGCAGAACAGGGACTTCCCTGGTGGCACAGTGCTTGAGAATCTGCCTGCCAATGCAGGGTACACGGGTTCGAGCCCTGGTCTGGGAGGATCCCACATACCGCGGAGCAACTGGGCCCGTGAGCCACAACTACTGAGCCTGCGCCTCTGGAGCCTGTGCTCCGCAACAAGAGAGGCCGCGATAGTGAGAGGCCTACGCACCGCGATGAAGAGTGGCCCCCACTTACCGCAACTGGAGAGGCCTCTAGCACAGAAACCAAGACCCAACATAGCAATCAATCAATCAATACATAAATCTTAAAAAAACAATAAAACATTAAAAACATAAAATACAATAAAGCAGAACAGCGACTAGACCTCGTGGAAAGAGCTGCATGCCTCCATTTCTGTGCGGCTACTCAGGGACTTACCTCGAGGCCAGTACTCACGTTGAGTTTCCCTTTAGCTCTAGAGCGTGGCAGGATGAGCTCCACGCCGGCCATCGAAGCACCCGGCTTAGCTAGAGAAAACTCCTTTTCTTCCCAGAGCCATGCCTACAGTGGCTAGTGGCCTGTCAACAGCAGCCAATTTCAAGTAGCTTCAAGACAGCATGAATGGAGCTTTCAAAATGGGAAAGCAAGGCTAGTTCCATCAGGCCCCCATTTCCACGGGCACACGCAGCATACATCCCTGTGCTTTCTAACAAGTCCAAACAGACACAAGTTACCCAGTGGTTCCTTCCCTGAATCAACTCCTCGAAGCAGGGTGTTCTGCAAATAGCGAACTGTCTCAACCAAGGATCGCCCCAGCTAAGCCTCCGGGCCCGTGGCTCTTCAAAAGCCTGCAGTGTTACACGAGGAACTGGGCTTTAGTTGCAGTCGGAACGCAGGCTGACATTCTCCTGGAGGCAGGGTGACTTCAGGCAGGGGGTACCAGATGGAATGCGAAGCCGAGGGTTATTCTCAGTGCAGCTCAGACTAGGGTAATGAGGCAGACTTGCACGGAATGTTGGACCTGCTAGAAAGGTGTTCGTCGACCTGTGGGAGTGTTGAGGAAATCAAGCTGTCCCAAGAAAGAGTGCAGTCTGTTGCGCTACACTCGGCATACACAGAGTGGCTCCAAAGGGCTACGGGCCTGGATCTGGCATAGCGGGCCCATGGGGGCCTGGGGTTACTCAGTTTTCTTGCAGGGAATAGGGTGCCCACGCGAGGCTCCTAGATGTCCTGCAAAGCGGACTGACGTTAAAATAATGCAGAGCAGGGGCTTCGCTTGTGGTGCAGTGGTTGGGAATCCACCTGCCGATGCAGGGGACATGGGTTCGAGCCTTGGTCCACCAAGATCTCACATGCTGCGGAGCAACTAAGCCCGTGCTCCACAACGACTGAGCCTGCGCTCTAGAGTCCGGGAGCCACAACGACTGAGCCCGCATGCCACAACTACTGAAGTCCACGTGCCTAGAGCTTCTGCTCCACAACAAGAGGAGCCACCGCAATGAGAAACCCGAGCACCGCAACGAAGAGTAGCCCCGCTCGCTGCAACTAGAGAAAGCTCACATGCAGCAACGACGACCCAACACAGTAGAAAAAAAATGATATATTAAATAAATAAATAAATAAATAGACAGATAGATAAACAAATGAATAAATAAATAAACTAAAGCTGAGCAGGGGCTATGGCCTGCTGAAAACTGCAGCACGCCTCCGCTTCTGCACGGCAATTCAGAGCCTTACCTCGAGGCAAGTGCTCACGCTGAGTGTTCTGTTAGCGCCACAGCATGGTAGGATGCTGACTTTCTCCTCGAGCAGAGTGACTTCAGGTACGAGGCCCTCGAAGAATTCTACACAGAGTGTTTTCTCATGGCAGCTCAGACGGGGGCCGTGACGAACACTTCCAGGGCACGTCGCACTGCCTAGAGATGTGGTCCTGAGGCTGTTCCAGTGCTCTGGAAATGTAGCTCTTCTTAAGGAACGAGCAGTGTGTTGCCCATCACTCGGCATACACAGAGGGCCTCCCAGGGACCGACCTTTGGGCCTCGATGTTGCTCAGGAGGCCCACAGGGGTCTGGAGGTACTCACTGATCTTGGAGGGAAAATGATGCACACCCGAAGGGCCTAGGAGTCCTGAAAAGGGTACTTCCTTTAAAATAAAGCAGAACAGGGACTTCCCTGGTGGCACAGTGCTTGAGAATCTGCCTGCCAATGCAGGGTACACGGGTTCGAGCCCTGGTCTGGGAGGATCCCACATACCGCGGAGCAACTGGGCCCGTGAGACACAACTACTGAGCCTGCGCCTCTGGAGCCTGTGCTCCGCAACAAGAGAGGCCGCGATAGTGAGAGGCCTACGCACCGCGATGAAGAGTGGCCCCCACTTACCGCAACTGGAGAGGCCTCTAGCACAGAAACGAAGACCCAACATAGCAATCAATCAATCAATACATAAATCTTAAAAAAACAATAAAACATTAAAAACATAAAATACAATAAAGCAGAACAGCGACTAGACCTCGTGGAAAGAGCTGCATGCCTCCATTTCTGTGCGGCTACTCAGGGACTTACCTCGAGGCCAGTACTCACGTTGAGTTTCCCTTTAGCTCTAGAGCGTGGCAGGATGAGCTCCACGCCGGCCATCGAAGCACCCGGCTTAGCTAGAGAAAACTCCTTTTCTTCCCAGAGCCATGCCTACAGTGGCTAGTGGCCTGTCAACAGCAGTCAATTTCAAGTAGCTTCAAGGCAGCATGAATGGAGCTTTCAAAATGGGAAAGCAAGGCTAGTTCCATCAGGCCCCCATTTCCACGGGCACACGCAGCATACATCCCTGTGCTTTCTAACAAGTCCAAACAGACACAGGTTACCCAGTGGTTCCTTCCCTGAATCAACTCCTCGAAGCAGGGTGTTCTGCAAATAGCGAACTGTCTCAACCAAGGATCGCCCCAGCTAAGCCTCCGGGCCCGTGGCTCTTCAAAAGCCTGCAGTGTTACACGAGGAACTGGGCTTTAGTTGCAGTCGGAACGCAGGCTGACATTCTCCTGGAGGCAGGGTGACTTCAGGCAGGGGGTACCAGATGGAATGCGAAGCCGAGGGTTATTCTCAGTGCAGCTCAGACTAGGGTAATGAGGCAGACTTGCACGGAATGTTGGACCTGCTAGAAAGGTGTTCGTCGACCTGTGGGAGTGTTGAGGAAATCAAGCTGTCCCAAGAAAGAGTGCAGTCTGTTGCGCTACACTCGGCATACACAGAGTGGCTCCGAAGGGCTACGGGCCTGGATCTGGCATAGCGGGCCCATGGGGGCCTGGGGTTACTCAGTTTTCTTGCAGGGAATAGGGTGCCCACGCGAGGCTCCTAGATGTCCTGCAAAGCGGACTGACGTTAAAATAATGCAGAGCAGGGGCTTCGCTTGTGGTGCAGTGGTTGGGAATCCACCTGCCGATGCAGGGGACATGGGTTCGAGCCTTGGTCCACCAAGATCTCACATGCTGCGGAGCAACTAAGCCCGTGCTCCACAACGACTGAGCCTGCGCTCTAGAGTCCGGGAGCCACAACGACTGAGCCCGCATGCCACAACTACTGAAGTCCACGTGCCTAGAGCTTCTGCTCCACAACAAGAGGAGCCACCGCAATGAGAAACCCGAGCACCGCAACGAAGAGTAGCCCCCGCTCGCTACAACTAGAGAAAGCTCACATGCAGCAACGACGACCCAACACAGTAAATAAAAAATGATAAATTACATAAAAAATAAATAAATAGACAGATAGATAAACAAATGAATAAATAAATAAACTAAAGCTGAGCAGGGGCTATGGCCTGCTGAAAACTGCAGCACGCCTCCGCTTCTGCACGGCAATTCAGAGCCTTACCTCGAGGCAAGTGCTCACGCTGAGTGTCCCGTTAGCGCCACAGCATGGTAGGATGCTGACTTTCTCCTCGAGCAGAGTGACTTCAGGTACGAGGCCCTCGAAGAATTCTATGCAGAGTGTTTTCTCATGGCAGCTCAGACGGGGGCCGTGACGAACACTTCCAGGGCACGTCGCACTGCCTAGAGATGTGGTCCTGAGGCTGTTCCAGTGCTCTGGAAATGTAGCTCTTCTTAAGGAACGAGCAGTGTGTTGCCCATCACTCGGCATACACAGAGGGCCTCCCAGGGACCGACCTTTGGGCCTCGATGTTGCTCAGCAGGCCCACAGGGGTCTGGAGGTACTCACTGATCTTGGAGGGAAAATGATGCACACCCGAAGGGCCTAGGAGTCCTGAAAAGGGTACTTCCTTTAAAATAAAGCAGAACAGGGACTTCCCTGGTGGCACAGTGCTTGAGAATCTGCCTGCCAATGCAGGGTACACGGGTTCGAGCCCTGGTCTGGGAGGATCCCACATACCGCGGAGCAACTGGGCCCGTGAGCCACAACTACTGAGCCTGCGCCTCTGGAGCCTGTGCTCCGCAACAAGAGAGGCCGCGATAGTGAGAGGCCTACGCACCGCGATGAAGAGTGGCCCCCACTTACCGCAACTGGAGAGGCCTCTAGCACAGAAACGAAGACCCAACATAGCAATCAATCAATCAATACAGAAATCTTAAAAAAACAATAAAACATTAAAAACATAAAATACAATAAAGCAGAACAGCGACTAGACCTCGTGGAAAGAGCTGCATGCCTCCATTTCTGCGCGGCTACTCAGGGACTTACCTCGAGGCCAGTACTCACGTTGAGTTTCCCTTTAGCTCTAGAGCGTGGCAGGATGAGCTCCACCCCGGCCATCGAAGCACCCAGCTTAGCTAGAGAAAACTCCTTTTCTTCCCAGAGCCATGCCTACAGTGGCTAGTGGCCTGTCAACAGCAGTCAATTTCAAGTAGCTTCAAGGCAGCATGAATGGCGCTTTCAAAATGGGAAAGCAAGGCTAGTTCCATCAGGCCCCCATTTCCACGGGCACACGCAGCATACATCCCTGTGCTTTCTAACAAGTCCAAACAGACACAGGTTACCCAGTGGTTCCTTCCCTGAATCAACTCCTCGAAGCAGGGTGTTCTGCAAATAGCGAACTGTCTCAACCAAGTATCGCCACAGCTACGCCTCCGGGCCCGTGGCTCTTCAAAAGCCTGCAGTGTTACACGAGGAACTGGGCTTTAGTTGCAGTCGGAACGCAGGCTGACATTCTCCTGGAGGCAGGGTGACTTCAGGCAGGGGGTACCAGATGGAATGCGAAGCCGAGGGTTATTCTCAGTGCAGCTCAGACTAGGGTAATGAGGCAGACTTGCACGGAATGTTGGACCTGCTAGAAAGGTGTTCGTCGACCTGTGGGAGTGTTGAGGAAATCAAGCTGTCCCAAGAAAGAGTGCAGTCTGTTGCGCTACACTCGGCATACACAGAGTGGCTCCGAAGGGCTACGGGCCTGGATCTGGCATAGCGGGCCCATGGGGGCCTGGGGATACTCAGTTTTCTTGCAGGGAATAGGGTGCCCACGCGAGGCTCCTAGATGTCCTGCAAAGTGGACTGACGTTAAAATAATGCAGAGCAGGGGCTTCGCTTGTGGTGCAGTGGTTGCGAATCCACCTGCCGATGCAGGGGACATTGGTTCGAGCCTTGGTCCACCAAGATCTCACATGCTGCGGAGCAACTAAGCCCGTGCTCCACAACGACTGAGCCTGCGCTCTAGAGTCCGGGAGCCACAACGACTGAGCCCGCATGCCACAACTACTGAAGTCCACGTGCCTAGAGCTTCTGCTCCACAACAAGAGGAGCCACCGCAATGAGAAACCCGAGCACCGCAACGAAGAGTAGCCCCCGCTCGCTGCAACTAGAGAAAGCTCACATGCAGCATCGACGACCCAACATAGTAGAAAAAAAATGATATATTAAATAAATAAATAGACAGATAGATAAACAAATGAATAAATAAATAAACTAAAGCTGAGCAGGGGCTATGGCCTGCTGAAAACTGCAGCACGCCTCCGCTTCTGCACGGCAATTCAGAGCCTTACCTCGAGGCAAGTGCTCACGCTGAGTGTCCTGTTAGCGCCACAGCATGGTAGGATGCTGACTTTCTCCTCGAGCAGAGTGACTTCCGGTACGAGGCCCTCGAAGAATTCTACGCAGAGTGTTTTCTCATGGCAGCTCAGACGGGGGCCGTGACGAACACTTCCAGGGCACGTCGCACTGCCTAGAGATGTGGTCCTGAGGCTGTTCCAGTGCTCTGGAAATGTAGCTCTTCTTAAGGAACGAGCAGTGTGTTGCCCATCACTCGGCATACACAGAGGGCCTCCCAGGGACCGACCTTTGGGCCTCGATGTTGCTCAGCAGGCCCACAGGGGTCTGGAGGTACTCACTGATCTTGGAGGGAAAATGATGCACACCCGAAGGGCCTAGGAGTCCTGAAAAGGGTACTTCCTTTAAAATAAAGCAGAACAGGGGCTTCCCTGGTGGCGCAGTGCTTGAGAATCTGCCTGCCAATGCAGGGTACACGGGTTCGAGCCCTGGTCTGGGAGGATCCCACATACCGCGGAGCAACTGGGCCCGTGAGCCACAACTACTGAGCCTGCGCCTCTGGAGCCTGTGCTCCGCAACAAGAGAGGCCGCGAGAGTGAGAGGCCTACGCACCGCGATGAAGAGTGGCCCCCACTTACCGCAACTGGAGAGGCCTCTAGCACAGAAACGAAGACCCAACATAGCAATCAATCAATCAATACATAAATCTTAAAAAAACAATAAAACATTAAAAACATAAAATACAATAAAGCAGAACAGCGACTAGACCTCGTGGAAAGAGCTGCATGCCTCCATTTCTGCGCGGCTACTCAGGGACTTACCTCGAGGCCAGTACTCACGTTGAGTTTCCCTTTAGCTCTAGAGCGTGGCAGGATGAGCTCCACGCCGGCCATCGAAGCACCCGGCTTAGCTAGAGAAAACTCCTTTTCTTCCCAGAGCCATGCCTACAGTGGCTAGTGGCCTGTCAACAGCAGTCAATTTCAAGTAGCTTCAAGGCAGCATGAATGGAGCTTTCAAAATGGCAAAGCAAGGCTAGTTCCATCAGGCCCCCATTTCCACGGGCACACGCAGCATACATCCCTGTGCTTTCTAACAAGTCCAAACAGACACAGGTTACCCAGTGGTTCCTTCCCTGAATCAACTCCTCGAAGCAGGGTGTTCTGCAAATAGCGAACTGTCTCAACCAAGGATCGCCCCAGCTAAGCCTCCGGGCCCGTGGCTCTTCAAAAGCCTGCAGTGTTACACGAGGAACTGGGCTTTAGTTGCAGTCGGAACGCAGGCTGACATTCTCCTGGAGGCAGGGTGACTTCAGGCAGGGGGTACCAGATGGAATGCGAAGCCGAGGGTTATTCTCAGTGCAGCTCAGACTAGGGTAATGAGGCAGACTTGCACGGAATGTTGGACCTGCTAGAAAGGTGTTCGTCGACCTGTGGGAGTGTTGAGGAAATCAAGCTGTCCCAAGAAAGAGTGCAGTCTGTTGCGCTACACTCGGCATACACAGAGTGGCTCCGAAGGGCTACGGGCCTGGATCTGGCATAGCGGGCCCATGGGGGCCTGGGGTTACTCAGTTTTCTTGCAGGGAATAGGGTGCCCACGCGAGGCTCCTAGATGTCCTGCAAAGCGGACTGACGTTAAAATAATGCAGAGCAGGGGCTTCGCTTGTGGTGCAGTGGTTGGGAATCCACCTGCCGATGCAGGGGACATGGGTTCGAGCCTTGGTCCACCAAGATCTCACATGCTGCGGAGCAACTAAGCCCGTGCTCCACAACGACTGAGCCTGCGCTCTAGAGTCCGGGAGCCACAACGACTGAGCCCGCATGCCACAACTACTGAAGTCCACGTGCCTAGAGCTTCTGCTCCACAACAAGAGGAGCCACCGCAATGAGAAACCCGAGCACCGCAACGAAGAGTAGCCCCCGCTCGCTGCAACTAGAGAAAGCTCACATGCAGCAACGACGACCCAACACAGTAGAAAAAAAATGATATATTAAATAAATAAATAAATAAATAGACAGATAGATAAACAAATGAATAAATAAATAAACTAAAGCTGAGCAGGGGCTATGGCCTGCTGAAAACTGCAGCACGCCTCCGCTTCTGCACGGCAATTCAGAGCCTTACCTCGAGGCAAGTGCTCACGCTGAGTGTCCTGTTAGCGCCACAGCATGGTAGGATGCTGACTTTCTCCTCGAGCAGAGTGACTTCAGGTACGAGGCCCTCGAAGAATTCTACGCAGAGTGTTTTCTCATGGCAGCTCAGACGGGGGCCGTGACGAACACTTCCAGGGCACGTCGCACTGCCTAGAGATGTGGTCCTGAGGCTGTTCCAGTACTCTGGAAATGTAGCTCTTCTTAAGGAACGAGCAGTGTGTTGCCCATCACTCGGCATACACAGAGGGCCTCCCAGGGACCGACCTTTGGGCCTCGATGTTGCTCAGCAGGCCCACAGGGGTCTGGAGGTACTCACTGATCTTGGAGGGAAAATGATGCACACCCGAAGGGCCTAGGAGTCCTGAAAAGGGTACTTCCTTTAAAATAAAGCAGAACAGGGACTTCCCTGGTGGCACAGTGCTTGAGAATCTGCCTGCCAATGCAGGGTACACGGGTTCGAGCCCTGGTCTGGGAGGATCCCACATACCGCGGAGCAACTGGGCCCGTGAGCCACAACTACTGAGCCTGCGCCTCTGGAGCCTGTGCTCCGCAACAAGAGAGGCCGCGATAGTGAGAGGCCTACGCACCGCGATGAAGAGTGGCCCCCACTTACCGCAACTGGAGAGGCCTCTAGCACAGAAACGAAGACCCAACATAGCAATCAATCAATCAATACATAAATCTTAAAAAAACAATAAAACATTAAAAACATAAAATACAATAAAGCAGAACAGCGACTAGACCTCGTGGAAAGAGCTGCATGCCTCCATTTCTGTGCGGCTACTCAGGGACTTACCTCGAGGCCAGTACTCACGTTGAGTTTCCCTTTAGCTCTAGAGCGTGGCAGGATGAGCTCCACGCCGGCCATCGAAGCACCCGGCTTAGCTAGAGAAAACTCCTTTTCTTCCCAGAGCCATGCCTACAGTGGCTAGTGGCCTGTCAACAGCAGTCAATTTCAAGTAGCTTCAAGGCAGCATGAATGGAGCTTTCAAAATGGGAAAGCAAGGCTAGTTCCATCAGGCCCCCATTTCCACGGGCACACGCAGCATACATCCCTGTGCTTTCTAACAAGTCCAAACAGACACAGGTTACCCAGTGGTTCCTTCCCTGAATCAACTCCTCGAAGCAGGGTGTTCTGCAAATAGCGAACTGTCTCAACCAAGGATCGCCCCCGCTAAGCCTCCGGGCCCGTGGCTCTTCAAAAGCCTGCAGTGTTACACGAGGAACTGGGCTTTAGTTGCAGTCGGAACGCAGGCTGACATTCTCCTGGAGGCAGGGTGACTTCAGGCAGGGGGTACCAGATGGAATGCGAAGCCGAGGGTTATTCTCAGTGCAGCTCAGACTAGGGTAATGAGGCAGACTTGCACGGAATGTTGGACCTGCTAGAAAGGTGTTCGTCGACCTGTGGGAGTGTTGAGGAAATCAAGCTGTCCCAAGAAAGAGTGCAGTCTGTTGCGCTACACTCGGCATACACAGAGTGGCTCCAAAGGGCTACGGGCCTGGATCTGGCATAGCGGGCCCATGGGGGCCTGGGGTTACTCAGTTTTCTTGCAGGGAATAGGGTGCCCACGCGAGGCTCCTAGATGTCCTGCAAAGCGGACTGACGTTAAAATAATGCAGAGCAGGGGCTTCGCTTGTGGTGCAGTGGTTGGGAATCCACCTGCCGATGCAGGGGACATGGGTTCGAGCCTTGGTCCACCAAGATCTCACATGCTGCGGAGCAACTAAGCCCGTGCTCCACAACGACTGAGCCTGCGCTCTAGAGTCCGGGAGCCACAACGACTGAGCCCGCATGCCACAACTACTGAAGTCCACGTGCCTAGAGCTTCTGCTCCACAACAAGAGGAGCCACCGCAATGAGAAACCCGAGCACCGCAACGAAGAGTAGCCCCCGCTCGCTACAACTAGAGAAAGCTCACATGCAGCAACGACGACCCAACACAGTAAATAAAAAATGATAAATTACATAAAAAAATAAATAAATAGACAGATAGATAAACAAATGAATAAATAAATAAACTAAAGCTGAGCAGGGGCTATGGCCTGCTGAAAACTGCAGCACGCCTCCGCTTCTGCACGGCAATTCAGAGCCTTACCTCGAGGCAAGTGCTCACGCTGAGTGTCCCGTTAGCGCCACAGCATGGTAGGATGCTGACTTTCTCCTCGAGCAGAGTGACTTCAGGTACGAGGCCCTCGAAGAATTCTACGCAGAGTGTTTTCTCATGGCAGCTCAGACGGGGGCCGTGACGAACACTTCCAGGGCACGTCGCACTGCCTAGAGATGTGGTCCTGAGGCTGTTCCAGTGCTCTGGAAATGTAGCTCTTCTTAAGGAACGAGCAGTGTGTTGCCCATCACTCGGCATACACAGAGGGCCTCCCAGGGACCGACCTTTGGGCCTCGATGTTGCTCAGCAGGCCCACAGGGGTCTGGAGGTACTCACTGATCTTGGAGGGAAAATGATGCACACCCGAAGGGCCTAGGAGTCCTGAAAAGGGTACTTCCTTTAAAATAAAGCAGAACAGGGACTTCCCTGGTGGCACAGTGCTTGAGAATCTGCCTGCCAATGCAGGGTACACGGGTTCGAGCCCTGGTCTGGGAGGATCCCACATACCGCGGAGCAACTGGGCCCGTGAGCCACAACTACTGAGCCTGCGCCTCTGGAGCCTGTGCTCCGCAACAAGAGAGGCCGCGATAGTGAGAGGCCTACGCACCGCGATGAAGAGTGGCCCCCACTTACCGCAACTGGAGAGGCCTCTAGCACAGAAACGAAGACCCAACATAGCAATCAATCAATCAATACATAAATCTTAAAAAAACAATAAAACATTAAAAACATAAAATACAATAAAGCAGAACAGCGACTAGACCTCGTGGAAAGAGCTGCATGCCTCCATTTCTGTGCGGCTACTCAGGGACTTACCTCGAGGCCAGTACTCACGTTGAGTTTCCCTTTAGCTCTAGAGCGTGGCAGGATGAGCTCCACGCCGGCCATCGAAGCACCCGGCTTAGCTAGAGAAAACTCCTTTTCTTCCCAGAGCCATGCCTACAGTGGCTAGTGGCCTGTCAACAGCAGTCAATTTCAAGTAGCTTCAAGGCAGCATGAATGGAGCTTTCAAAATGGGAAAGCAAGGCTAGTTCCATCAGGCCCCCATTTCCACGGGCACACGCAGCATACATCCCTGTGCTTTCTAACAAGTCCAAACAGACACAGGTTACTCAGTGGTTCCTTCCCTGAATCAACTCCTCGAAGCAGGGTGTTCTGCAAATAGCGAACTGTCTCAACCAAGTATCGCCACAGCTACGCCTCCGGGCCCGTGGCTCTTCAAAAGCCTGCAGTGTTACACGAGGAACTGGGCTTTAGTTGCAGTCGGAACGCAGGCTGACATTCTCCTGGAGGCAGGGTGACTTCAGGCAGGGGCTACCAGATGGAATGCGAAGCCGAGGGTTATTCTCAGTGCAGCTCAGACTAGGGTAATGAGGCAGACTTGCACGGAATGTTGGACCTGCTAGAAAGGTGTTCGTCGACCTGTGGGAGTGTTGAGGAAATCAAGCTGTCCCAAGAAAGAGTGCAGTCTGTTGCGCTACACTCGGCATACACAGAGTGGCTCCGAAGGGCTACGGGCCTGGATCTGGCATAGCGGGCCCATGGGGGCCTGGGGATACTCAGTTTTCTTGCAGGGAATAGGGTGCCCACGCGAGGCTCCTAGATGTCCTGCAAAGCGGACTGACGTTAAAATAATGCAGAGCAGGGGCTTCGCTTGTGGTGCAGTGGTTGGGAATCCACCTGCCGATGCAGGGGACATGGGTTCGAGCCTTGGTCCACCAAGATCTCACATGCTGCGGAGCAACTAAGCCCGTGCTCCACAACGACTGAGCCTGCGCTCTAGAGTCCGGGAGCCACAACGACTGAGCCCGCATGCCACAACTACTGAAGTCCACGTGCCTAGAGCTTGTGCTCCACAACAAGAGGAGCCACCGCAATGAGAAACCCGAGCACCGCAACGAAGAGTAGCCCCCGCTCGCTGCAACTAGAGAAAGCTCACATGCAGCATCGACGACCCAACATAGTAGAAAAAAAATGATATATTAAATAAATAAATAGACAGATAGATAAACAAATGAATAAATAAATAAACTAAAGCTGAGCAGGGGCTATGGCCTGCTGAAAACTGCAGCACGCCTCCGCTTCTGCACGGCAATTCAGAGCCTTACCTCGAGGCAAGTGCTCACGCTGAGTGTCCTGTTAGCGCCACAGCATGGTAGGATGCTGACTTTCTCCTCGAGCAGAGTGACTTCAGGTACGAGGCCCTCGAAGAATTCTACGCAGAGTGTTTTCTCATGGCAGCTCAGACGGGGGCCGTGACGAACACTTCCAGGGCACGTCGCACTGCCTAGAGATGTGGTCCTGAGGCTGTTCCAGTGTTCTGGAAATGTAGCTCTTCTTAAGGAACGAGCAGTGTGTTGCCCATCACTCGGCATACACAGAGGGCCTCCCAGGGACCGACCTTTGGGCCTCGATGTTGCTCAGCAGGCCCACAGGGGTCTGGAGGTACTCACTGATCTTGGAGGGAAAATGATGCACACCCGAAGGGCCTAGGAGTCCTGAAAAGGGTACTTCCTTTAAAATAAAGCAGAACAGGGACTTCCCTGGTGGCACAGTGCTTGAGAATCTGCCTGCCAATGCAGGGTACACGGGTTCGAGCCCTGGTCTGGGAGGATCCCACATACCGCGGAGCAACTGGGCCCGTGAGCCACAACTACTGAGCCTGCGCCTCTGGAGCCTGTGCTCCGCAACAAGAGAGGCCGCGATAGTGAGAGGCCTACGCACCGCGATGAAGAGTGGCCCCCACTTACCGCAACTGGAGAGGCCTCTAGCACAGAAACGAAGACCCAACATAGCAATCAATCAATCAATACATAAATCTTAAAAAAACAATAAAACATTAAAAACATAAAATACAATAAAGCAGAACAGCGACTAGACCTCGTGGAAAGAGCTGCATGCCTCCATTTCTGTGCGGCTACTCAGGGACTTACCTCGAGGCCAGTACTCACGTTGAGTTTCCCTTTAGCTCTAGAGCGTGGCAGGATGAGCTCCACGCCGGCCATCGAAGCACCCGGCTTAGCTAGAGAAAACTCCTTTTCTTCCCAGAGCCATGCCTACAGTGGCTAGTGGCCTGTCAACAGCAGCCAATTTCAAGTAGCTTCAAGACAGCATGAATGGAGCTTTCAAAATGGGAAAGCAAGGCTAGTTCCATCAGGCCCCCATTTCCACGGGCACACGCAGCATACATCCCTGTGCTTTCTAACAAGTCCAAACAGACACAAGTTACCCAGTGGTTCCTTCCCTGAATCAACTCCTCGAAGCAGGGTGTTCTGCAAATAGCGAACTGTCTCAACCAAGGATCGCCCCAGCTAAGCCTCCGGGCCCGTGGCTCTTCAAAAGCCTGCAGTGTTACACGAGGAACTGGGCTTTAGTTGCAGTCGGAACGCAGGCTGACATTCTCCTGGAGGCAGGGTGACTTCAGGCAGGGGGTACCAGATGGAATGCGAAGCCGAGGGTTATTCTCAGTGCAGCTCAGACTAGGGTAATGAGGCAGACTTGCACGGAATGTTGGACCTGCTAGAAAGGTGTTCGTCGACCTGTGGGAGTGTTGAGGAAATCAAGCTGTCCCAAGAAAGAGTGCAGTCTGTTGCGCTACACTCGGCATACACAGAGTGGCTCCGAAGGGCTACGGGCCTGGATCTGGCATAGCGGGCCCATGGGGGCCTGGGGTTACTCAGTTTTCTTGCAGGGAATAGGGTGCCCACGCGAGGCTCCTAGATGTCCTGCAAAGCGGACTGACGTTAAAATAATGCAGAGCAGGGGCTTCGCTTGTGGTGCAGTGGTTGGGAATCCACCTGCCGATGCAGGGGACATGGGTTCGAGCCTTGGTCCACCAAGATCTCACATGCTGCGGAGCAACTAAGCCCGTGCTCCACAACGACTGAGCCTGCGCTCTAGAGTCCGGGAGCCACAACGACTGAGCCCGCATGCCACAACTACTGAAGTCCACGTGCCTAGAGCTTCTGCTCCACAACAAGAGGAGCCACCGCAATGAGAAACCCGAGCACCGCAACGAAGAGTAGCCCCCGCTCGCTGCAACTAGAGAAAGCTCACATGCAGCAACGACGACCCAACACAGTAGAAAAAAAATGATATATTAAATAAATAAATAAATAAATAGACAGATAGATAAACAAATGAATAAATAAATAAACTAAAGCTGAGCAGGGGCTATGGCCTGCTGAAAACTGCAGCACGCCTCCGCTTCTGCACGGCAATTCAGAGCCTTACCTCGAGGCAAGTGCTCACGCTGAGTGTCCTGTTAGCGCCACAGCATGGTAGGATGCTGACTTTCTCCTCGAGCAGAGTGACTTCAGGTACGAGGCCCTCGAAGAATTCTACACAGAGTGTTTTCTCATGGCAGCTCAGACGGGGGCCGTGACGAACACTTCCAGGGCACGTCGCACTGCCTAGAGATGTGGTCCTGAGGCTGTTCCAGTGCTCTGGAAATGTAGCTCTTCTTAAGGAACGAGCAGTGTGTTGCCCATCACTCGGCATACACAGAGGGCCTCCCAGGGACCGACCTTTGGGCCTCGATGTTGCTCAGGAGGCCCAGAGGGGTCTGGAGGTACTCACTGATCTTGGAGGGAAAATGATGCACACCCGAAGGGCCTAGGAGTCCTGAAAAGGGTACTTCCTTTAAAATAAAGCAGAACAGGGACTTCCCTGGTGGCACAGTGCTTGAGAATCTGCCTGCCAATGCAGGGTACACGGGTTCGAGCCCTGGTCTGGGAGGATCCCACATACCGCGGAGCAACTGGGCCCGTGAGACACAACTACTGAGCCTGCGCCTCTGGAGCCTGTGCTCCGCAACAAGAGAGGCCGCGATAGTGAGAGGCCTACGCACCGCGATGAAGAGTGGCCCACACTTACCGCAACTGGAGAGGCCTCTAGCACAGAAACGAAGACCCAACATAGCAATCAATCAATCAATACATAAATCTTAAAAAAACAATAAAACATTAAAAACATAAAATACAATAAAGCAGAACAGCGACTAGACCTCGTGGAAAGAGCTGCATGCCTCCATTTCTGTGCGGCTACTCAGGGACTTACCTCGAGGCCAGTACTCACGTTGAGTTTCCCTTTAGCTCTAGAGCGTGGCAGGATGAGCTCCACGCCGGCCATCGAAGCACCCGGCTTAGCTAGAGAAAACTCCTTTTCTTCCCAGAGCCATGCCTACAGTGGCTAGTGGCCTGTCAACAGCAGTCAATTTCAAGTAGCTTCAAGGCAGCATGAATGGAGCTTTCAAAATGGGAAAGCAAGGCTAGTTCCATCAGGCCCCCATTTCCACGGGCACACGCAGCATACATCCCTGTGCTTTCTAACAAGTCCAAACAGACACAGGTTACCCAGTGGTTCCTTCCCTGAATCAACTCCTCGAAGCAGGGTGTTCTGCAAATAGCGAACTGTCTCAACCAAGGATCGCCCCAGCTAAGCCTCCGGGCCCGTGGCTCTTCAAAAGCCTGCAGTGTTACACGAGGAACTGGGCTTTAGTTGCAGTCGGAACGCAGGCTGACATTCTCCTGGAGGCAGGGTGACTTCAGGCAGGGGGTACCAGATGGAATGCGAAGCCGAGGGTTATTCTCAGTGCAGCTCAGACTAGGGTAATGAGGCAGACTTGCACGGAATGTTGGACCTGCTAGAAAGGTGTTCGTCGACCTGTGGGAGTGTTGAGGAAATCAAGCTGTCCCAAGAAAGAGTGCAGTCTGTTGCGCTACACTCGGCATACACAGAGTGGCTCCGAAGGGCTACGGGCCTGGATCTGGCATAGCGGGCCCATGGGGGCCTGGGGTTACTCAGTTTTCTTGCAGGGAATAGGGTGCCCACGCGAGGCTCCTAGATGTCCTGCAAAGCGGACTGACGTTAAAATAATGCAGAGCAGGGGCTTCGCTTGTGGTGCAGTGGTTGGGAATCCACCTGCCGATGCAGGGGACATGGGTTCGAGCCTTGGTCCACCAAGATCTCACATGCTGCGGAGCAACTAAGCCCGTGCTCCACAACGACTGAGCCTGCGCTCTAGAGTCCGGGAGCCACAACGACTGAGCCCGCATGCCACAACTACTTAAGTCCACGTGCCTAGAGCTTCTGCTCCACAACAAGAGGAGCCACCGCAATGAGAAACCCGAGCACCGCAACGAAGAGTAGCCCCCGCTCGCTACAACTAGAGAAAGCTCACATGCAGCAACGACGACCCAACACAGTAGAAAAAAAATGATATATTAAATAAATAAATAAATAAATAGACAGATAGATAAACAAATGAATAAATAAATAAACTAAAGCTGAGCAGGGGCTATGGCCTGCTGAAAACTGCAGCACGCCTCCGCTTCTGCACGGCAATTCAGAGCCTTACCTCGAGGCAAGTGCTCACGCTGAGTGTCCTGTTAGCGCCACAGCATGGTAGGATGCTGACTTTCTCCTCGAGCAGAGTGACTTCCGGTACGAGGCCCTCGAAGAATTTTACGCAGAGTGTTTTCTCTTGGCAGCTCAGACGGGGGCCGTGACGAACACTTCCAGGGCACGTCGCACTGCCTAGAGATGTGGTCCTGAGGCTGTTCCAGTGCTCTGGAAATGTAGCTCTTCTTAAGGAACGAGCAGTGTGTTGCCCATCACTCGGCATACACAGAGGGCCTCCCAGGGACCGACCTTTGGGCCTCGATGTTGCTCAGCAGGCCCACAGGGGTCTGGAGGTACTCACTGATCTTGGAGGGAAAATGATGCACACCCGAAGGGCCTAGGAGTCCTGAAAAGGGTACTTCCTTTAAAATAAAGCAGAACAGGGACTTCCCTGGTGGCACAGTGCTTGAGAATCTGCCTGCCAATGCAGGGTACACGGGTTCGAGCCCTGGTCTGGGAGGATCCCACATACCGCGGAGCAACTGGGCCCGTGAGCCACAACTACTGAGCCTGCGCCTCTGGAGCCTGTGCTCCGCAACAAGAGAGGCCGCGATAGTGAGAGGCCTACGCACCGCGATGAAGAGTGGCCCCCACTTACCGCAACTGGAGAGGCCTCTAGCACAGAAACGAAGACCCAACATAGCAATCAATCAATCAATACATAAATCTTAAAAAAACAATAAAACATTAAAAACATAAAATACAATAAAGCAGAACAGCGACTAGACCTCGTGGAAAGAGCTGCATGCCTCCATTTCTGCGCGGCTACTCAGGGACTTACCTCGAGGCCAGTACTCACGTTGAGTTTCCCTTTAGCTCTAGAGCGTGGCAGGATGAGCTCCACCCCGGCCATCGAAGCACCCAGCTTAGCTAGAGAAAACTCCTTTTCTTCCCAGAGCCATGCCTACAGTGGCTAGTGGCCTGTCAACAGCAGTCAATTTCAAGTAGCTTCAAGGCAGCATGAATGGCGCTTTCAAAATGGGAAAGCAAGGCTAGTTCCATCAGGCCCCCATTTCCACGGGCACACGCAGCATACATCCCTGTGCTTTCTAACAAGTCCAAACAGACACAGGTTACCCAGTGGTTCCTTCCCTGAATCAACTCCTCGAAGCAGGGTGTTCTGCAAATAGCGAACTGTCTCAACCAAGTATCGCCACAGCTACGCCTCCGGGCCCGTGGCTCTTCAAAAGCCTGCAGTGTTACACGAGGAACTGGGCTTTAGTTGCAGTCGGAACGCAGGCTGACATTCTCCTGGAGGCAGGGTGACTTCAGGCAGGGGGTACCAGATGGAATGCGAAGCCGAGGGTTATTCTCAGTGCAGCTCAGACTAGGGTAATGAGGCAGACTTGCACGGAATGTTGGACCTGCTAGAAAGGTGTTTGTCGACCTGTGGGAGTGTTGAGGAAATCAAGCTGTCCCAAGAAAGAGTGCAGTCTGTTGCGCTACACTCGGCATACACAGAGTGGCTCCGAAGGGCTACGGGCCTGGATCTGGCATAGCGGGCCCATGGGGGCCTGGGGATACTCAGTTTTCTTGCAGGGAATAGGGTGCCCACGCGAGGCTCCTAGATGTCCTGCAAAGCGGACTGACGTTAAAATAATGCAGAGCAGGGGCTTCGCTTGTGGTGCAGTGGTTGGGAATCCACCTGCCGATGCAGGGGACATGGGTTCGAGCCTTGGTCCACCAAGATCTCACATGCTGCGGAGCAACTAAGCCCGTGCTCCACAACGACTGAGCCTGCGCTCTAGAGTCCGGGAGCCACAACGACTGAGCCCGCATGCCACAACTACTGAAGTCCACGTGCCTAGAGCTTCTGCTCCACAACAAGAGGAGCCACCGCAATGAGAAACCCGAGCACCGCAACGAAGAGTAGCCCCCGCTCGCTGCAACTAGAGAAAGCTCGCATGCAGCAACGACGACCCAACACAGTAGAAAAAAAATGATATATTAAATAAATAAATAAATAAATAGACAGATAGATAAACAAATGAATAAATAAATAAACTAAAGCTGAGCAGGGGCTATGGCCTGCTGAAAACTGCAGCACGCCTCCGCTTCTGCACGGCAATTCAGAGCCTTACCTCGAGGCAAGTGCTCACGCTGAGTGTCCTGTTAGCGCCACAGCATGGTAGGATGCTGACTTTCTCCTCGAGCAGAGTGACTTCCGGTACGAGGCCCTCGAAGAATTCTACGCAGAGTGTTTTCTCATGGCAGCTCAGACGGGGGCCGTGACGAACACTTCCAGGGCACGTCGCACTGCCTAGAGATGTGGTCCTGAGGCTGTTCCAGTGCTCTGGAAATGTAGCTCTTCTTAAGGAACGAGCAGTGTGTTGCCCATCACTCGGCATACACAGAGGGCCTCCCAGGGACCGACCTTTGGGCCTCGATGTTGCTCAGCAGGCCCACAGGGGTCTGGAGGTACTCACTGATCTTGGAGGGAAAATGATGCACACCCGAAGGGCCTAGGAGTCCTGAAAAGGGTACTTCCTTTAAAATAAAGCAGAACAGGGGCTTCCCTGGTGGCGCAGTGCTTGAGAATCTGCCTGCCAATGCAGGGTACACGGGTTCGAGCCCTGGTCTGGGAGGATCCCACATACCGCGGAGCAACTGGGCCCGTGAGCCACAACTACTGAGCCTGCGCCTCTGGAGCCTGTGCTCCGCAACAAGAGAGGCCGCGATAGTGAGAGGCCTACGCACCGCGATGAAGAGTGGCCCCCACTTACCGCAAATGGAGAGGCCCCTAGCACAGAAACGAAGACCCAACATAGCAATCAATCAATCAATACATAAATCTTAAAAAAACAATAAAACATTAAAAACATAAAATACAATAAAGCAGAACAGCGACTAGACCTCGTGGAAAGAGCTGCATGCCTCCATTTCTGTGCGGCTACTCAGGGACTTACCTCGAGGCCAGTACTCACGTTGAGTTTCCCTTTAGCTCTAGAGCGTGGCAGGATGAGCTCCACGCCGGCCATCGAAGCACCCGGCTTAGCTAGAGAAAACTCCTTTTCTTCCCAGAGCCATGCCTACAGTGGCTAGTGGCCTGTCAACAGCAGCCAATTTCAAGTAGCTTCAAGGCAGCATGAATGGAGCTTTCAAAATGGGAAAGCAAGGCTAGTTCCATCAGGCCCCCATTTCCACGGGCACACGCAGCATACATCCCTGTGCTTTCTAACAAGTCCAAACAGACACAGGTTACCCAGTGGTTCCTTCCCTGAATCAACTCCTCGAAGCAGGGTGTTCTGCAAATAGCGAACTGTCTCAACCAAGTATCGCCACAGCTACGCCTCCGGGCCCGTGGCTCTTCAAAAGCCTGCAGTGTTACACGAGGAACTGGGCTTTAGTTGCAGTCGGAACGCAGGCTGACATTCTCCTGGAGGCAGGGTGACTTCAGGCAGGGGGTACCAGATGGAATGCGAAGCCGAGGGTTATTCTCAGTGCAGCTCAGACTAGGGTAATGAGGCAGACTTGCACGGAATGTTGGACCTGCTAGAAAGGTGTTTGTCGACCTGTGGGAGTGTTGAGGAAATCAAGCTGTCCCAAGAAAGAGTGCAGTCTGTTGCGCTACACTCGGCATACACAGAGTGGCTCCGAAGGGCTACGGGCCTGGATCTGGCATAGCGGGCCCATGGGGGCCTGGGGATACTCAGTTTTCTTGCAGGGAATAGGGTGCCCACGCGAGGCTCCTAGATGTCCTGCAAAGCGGACTGACGTTAAAATAATGCAGAGCAGGGGCTTCGCTTGTGGTGCAGTGGTTGGGAATCCACCTGCCGATGCAGGGGACATGGGTTCGAGCCTTGGTCCACCAAGATCTCACATGCTGCGGAGCAACTAAGCCCGTGCTCCACAACGACTGAGCCTGCGCTCTAGAGTCCGGGAGCCACAACGACTGAGCCCGCATGCCACAACTACTGAAGTCCACGTGCCTAGAGCTTCTGCTCCACAACAAGAGGAGCCACCGCAATGAGAAACCCGAGCACCGCAACGAAGAGTAGCCCCCGCTCGCTGCAACTAGAGAAAGCTCGCATGCAGCAACGACGACCCAACACAGTAGAAAAAAAATGATATATTAAATAAATAAATAAATAAATAGACAGATAGATAAACAAATGAATAAATAAATAAACTAAAGCTGAGCAGGGGCTATGGCCTGCTGAAAACTGCAGCACGCCTCCGCTTCTGCACGGCAATTCAGAGCCTTACCTCGAGGCAAGTGCTCACGCTGAGTGTCCTGTTAGCGCCACAGCATGGTAGGATGCTGACTTTCTCCTCGAGCAGAGTGACTTCCGGTACGAGGCCCTCGAAGAATTCTACGCAGAGTGTTTTCTCATGGCAGCTCAGACGGGGGCCGTGACGAACACTTCCAGGGCACGTCGCACTGCCTAGAGATGTGGTCCTGAGGCTGTTCCAGTGCTCTGGAAATGTAGCTCTTCTTAAGGAACGAGCAGTGTGTTGCCCATCACTCGGCATACACAGAGGGCCTCCCAGGGACCGACCTTTGGGCCTCGATGTTGCTCAGCAGGCCCACAGGGGTCTGGAGGTACTCACTGATCTTGGAGGGAAAATGATGCACACCCGAAGGGCCTAGGAGTCCTGAAAAGGGTACTTCCTTTAAAATAAAGCAGAACAGGGGCTTCCCTGGTGGCGCAGTGCTTGAGAATCTGCCTGCCAATGCAGGGTACACGGGTTCGAGCCCTGGTCTGGGAGGATCCCACATACCGCGGAGCAACTGGGCCCGTGAGCCACAACTACTGAGCCTGCGCCTCTGGAGCCTGTGCTCCGCAACAAGAGAGGCCGCGATAGTGAGAGGCCTACGCACCGCGATGAAGAGTGGCCCCCACTTACCGCAAATGGAGAGGCCCCTAGCACAGAAACGAAGACCCAACATAGCAATCAATCAATCAATACATAAATCTTAAAAAAACAATAAAACATTAAAAACATAAAATACAATAAAGCAGAACAGCGACTAGACCTCGTGGAAAGAGCTGCATGCCTCCATTTCTGTGCGGCTACTCAGGGACTTACCTCGAGGCCAGTACTCACGTTGAGTTTCCCTTTAGCTCTAGAGCGTGGCAGGATGAGCTCCACGCCGGCCATCGAAGCACCCGGCTTAGCTAGAGAAAACTCCTTTTCTTCCCAGAGCCATGCCTACAGTGGCTAGTGGCCTGTCAACAGCAGCCAATTTCAAGTAGCTTCAAGGCAGCATGAATGGAGCTTTCAAAATGGGAAAGCAAGGCTAGTTCCATCAGGCCCCCATTTCCACGGGCACACGCAGCATACATCCCTGTGCTTTCTAACAAGTCCAAACAGACACAGGTTACCCAGTGGTTCCTTCCCTGAATCAACTCCTCGAAGCAGGGTGTTCTGCAAATAGCGAACTGTCTCAACCAAGTATCGCCACAGCTACGCCTCCGGGCCCGTGGCTCTTCAAAAGCCTGCAGTGTTACACGAGGAACTGGGCTTTAGTTGCAGTCGGAACGCAGGCTGACATTCTCCTGGAGGCAGGGTGACTTCAGGCAGGGGGTACCAGATGGAATGCGAAGCCGAGGGTTATTCTCAGTGCAGCTCAGACTAGGGTAATGAGGCAGACTTGCACGGAATGTTGGACCTGCTAGAAAGGTGTTTGTCGACCTGTGGGAGTGTTGAGGAAATCAAGCTGTCCCAAGAAAGAGTGCAGTCTGTTGCGCTACACTCGGCATACACAGAGTGGCTCCGAAGGGCTACGGGCCTGGATCTGGCATAGCGGGCCCATGGGGGCCTGGGGATACTCAGTTTTCTTGCAGGGAATAGGGTGCCCACGCGAGGCTCCTAGATGTCCTGCAAAGCGGACTGACGTTAAAATAATGCAGAGCAGGGGCTTCGCTTGTGGTGCAGTGGTTGGGAATCCACCTGCCGATGCAGGGGACATGGGTTCGAGCCTTGGTCCACCAAGATCTCACATGCTGCGGAGCAACTAAGCCCGTGCTCCACAACGACTGAGCCTGCGCTCTAGAGTCCGGGAGCCACAACGACTGAGCCCGCATGCCACAACTACTGAAGTCCACGTGCCTAGAGCTTCTGCTCCACAACAAGAGGAGCCACCGCAATGAGAAACCCGAGCACCGCAACGAAGAGTAGCCCCCGCTCGCTGCAACTAGAGAAAGCTCGCATGCAGCAACGACGACCCAACACAGTAGAAAAAAAATGATATATTAAATAAATAAATAAATAAATAGACAGATAGATAAACAAATGAATAAATAAATAAACTAAAGCTGAGCAGGGGCTATGGCCTGCTGAAAACTGCAGCACGCCTCCGCTTCTGCACGGCAATTCAGAGCCTTACCTCGAGGCAAGTGCTCACGCTGAGTGTCCTGTTAGCGCCACAGCATGGTAGGATGCTGACTTTCTCCTCGAGCAGAGTGACTTCCGGTACGAGGCCCTCGAAGAATTCTACGCAGAGTGTTTTCTCATGGCAGCTCAGACGGGGGCCGTGACGAACACTTCCAGGGCACGTCGCACTGCCTAGAGATGTGGTCCTGAGGCTGTTCCAGTGCTCTGGAAATGTAGCTCTTCTTAAGGAACGAGCAGTGTGTTGCCCATCACTCGGCATACACAGAGGGCCTCCCAGGGCCCGACCTTTGGGCCTCGATGTTGCTCAGCAGGCCCACAGGGGTCTGGAGGTACTCACTGATCTTGGAGGGAAAATGATGCACACCCGAAGGGCCTAGGAGTCCTGAAAAGGGTACTTCCTTTAAAATAAAGCAGAACAGGGACTTCCCTGGTGGCACAGTGCTTGAGAATCTGCCTGCCAATGCAGGGTACACGGGTTCGAGCCCTGGTCTGGGAGGATCCCACATACCGCGGAGCAACTGGGCCCGTGAGCCACAACTACTGAGCCTGCGCCTCTGGAGCCTGTGCTCCGCAACAAGAGAGGCCGCGATAGTGAGAGGCCTACGCACCGCGTTGAAGAGTGGCCCCCACTTACCGCAACTGGAGAGGCCTCTAGCACAGAAACCAAGACCCAACATAGCAATCAATCAATCAATACATAAATCTTAAAAAAACAATAAAACATTAAAAACATAAAATACAATAAAGCAGAACAGCGACTAGACCTCGTGGAAAGAGCTGCATGCCTCCATTTCTGCGCGGCTACTCAGGGACTTACCTCGAGGCCAGTACTCACGTTGAGTTTCCCTTTAGCTCTAGAGCGTGGCAGGATGAGCTCCACGCCGGCCATCGAAGCACCCGGCTTAGCTAGAGAAAACTCCTTTTCTTCCCAGAGCCATGCCTACAGTGGCTAGTGGCCTGTCAACAGCAGTCAATTTCAAGTAGCTTCAAGGCAGCATGAATGGAGCTTTCAAAATGGCAAAGCAAGGCTAGTTCCATCAGGCCCCCATTTCCACGGGCACACGCAGCATACATCCCTGTGCTTTCTAACAAGTCCAAACAGACACAGGTTACCCAGTGGTTCCTTCCCTGAATCAACTCCTCGAAGCAGGGTGTTCTGCAAATAGCGAACTGTCTCAACCAAGGATCGCCCCAGCTAAGCCTCCGGGCCCGTGGCTCTTCAAAAGCCTGCAGTGTTACACGAGGAACTGGGCTTTAGTTGCAGTCGGAACGCAGGCTGACATTCTCCTGGAGGCAGGGTGACTTCAGGCAGGGGGTACCAGATGGAATGCGAAGCCGAGGGTTATTCTCAGTGCAGCTCAGACTAGGGTAATGAGGCAGACTTGCACGGAATGTTGGACCTGCTAGAAAGGTGTTCGTCGACCTGTGGGAGTGTTGAGGAAATCAAGCTGTCCCAAGAAAGAGTGCAGTCTGTTGCGCTACACTCGGCATACACAGAGTGGCTCCGAAGGGCTACGGGCCTGGATCTGGCATAGCGGGCCCATGGGGGCCTGGGGTTACTCAGTTTTCTTGCAGGGAATAGGGTGCCCACGCGAGGCTCCTAGATGTCCTGCAAAGCGGACTGACGTTAAAATAATGCAGAGCAGGGGCTTCGCTTGTGGTGCAGTGGTTGGGAATCCACCTGCCGATGCAGGGGACATGGGTTCGAGCCTTGGTCCACCAAGATCTCACATGCTGCGGAGCAACTAAGCCCGTGCTCCACAACGACTGAGCCTGCGCTCTAGAGTCCGGGAGCCACAACGACTGAGCCCGCATGCCACAACTACTGAAGTCCACGTGCCTAGAGCTTCTGCTCCACAACAAGAGGAGCCACCGCAATGAGAAACCCGAGCACCGCAACGAAGAGTAGCCCCCGCTCGCTGCAACTAGAGAAAGCTCACATGCAGCAACGACGACCCAACACAGTAGAAAAAAAATGATATATTAAATAAATAAATAAATAAATAGACAGATAGATAAACAAATGAATAAATAAATAAACTAAAGCTGAGCAGGGGCTATGGCCTGCTGAAAACTGCAGCACGCCTCCGCTTCTGCACGGCAATTCAGAGCCTTACCTCGAGGCAAGTGCTCACGCTGAGTGTCCTGTTAGCGCCACAGCATGGTAGGATGCTGACTTTCTCCTCGAGCAGAGTGACTTCAGGTACGAGGCCCTCGAAGAATTCTACGCAGAGTGTTTTCTCATGGCAGCTCAGACGGGGGCCGTGACGAACACTTCCAGGGCACGTCGCACTGCCTAGAGATGTGGTCCTGAGGCTGTTCCAGTACTCTGGAAATGTAGCTCTTCTTAAGGAACGAGCAGTGTGTTGCCCATCACTCGGCATACACAGAGGGCCTCCCAGGGACCGACCTTTGGGCCTCGATGTTGCTCAGCAGGCCCACAGGGGTCTGGAGGTACTCACTGATCTTGGAGGGAAAATGATGCACACCCGAAGGGCCTAGGAGTCCTGAAAAGGGTACTTCTTTTAAAATAAAGCAGAACAGGGACTTCCCTGGTGGCACAGTGCTTGAGAATCTGCCTGCCAATGCAGGGTATACGGGTTCGAGCCCTGGTCTGGGAGGATCCCACATACCGCGGAGCAACTGGGCCCGTGAGCCACAACTACTGAGCCTGCGCCTCTGGAGCCTGTGCTCCGCAACAAGAGAGGCCGCGATAGTGAGAGGCCTACGCACCGCGATGAAGAGTGGCCCCCACTTACCGCAACTGGAGAGGCCACTAGCACAGAAACGAAGACCCAACATAGCAATCAATCAATCAATACATAAATCTTAAAAAAACAATAAAACATTAAAAACATAAAATACAATAAAGCAGAACAGCGACTAGACCTCGTGGAAAGAGCTGCATGCCTCCATTTCTGCGCGGCTACTCAGGGACTTACCTCGAGGCCAGTACTCACGTTGAGTTTCCCTTTAGCTCTAGAGCGTGGCAGGATGAGCTCCACGCCGGCCATCGAAGCACCCGGCTTAGCTAGAGAAAACTCCTTTTCTTCCCAGAGCCATGCCTACAGTGGCTAGTGGCCTGTCAACAGCAGTCAATTTCAAGTAGCTTCAAGGCAGCATGAATGGAGCTTTCAAAATGGGAAAGCAAGGCTAGTTCCATCAGGCCCCCATTTCCACGGGCACACGCAGCATACATCCCTGTGCTTTCTAACAAGTCCAAACAGACACAGGTTACCCAGTGGTTCCTTCCCTGAATCAACTCCTCGAAGCAGGGTGTTCTGCAAATAGCGAACTGTCTCAACCAAGGATCGCCCCAGCTACGCCTCCGGGCCCGTGGCTCTTCAAAAGCCTGCAGTGTTACACGAGGAACTGGGCTTTAGTTGCAGTCGGAACGCAGGCTGACATTCTCCTGGAGACAGGGTGACTTCAGGCAGGGGGTACCAGATGGAATGCGAAGCCGAGGGTTATTCTCAGTGCAGCTCAGACTAGGGTAATGAGGCAGACTTGCACGGAATGTTGGACCTGCTAGAAAGGTGTTCGTCGACCTGTGGGAGTGTTGAGGAAATCAAGCTGTCCCAAGAAAGAGTGCAGTCTGTTGCGCTACACTCGGCATACACAGAGTGGCTCCGAAGGGCTACGGGCCTGGATCTGGCATAGCGGGCCCATGGGGGCCTGGGGTTACTCAGTTTTCTTGCAGGGAATAGGGTGCCCACGCGAGGCTCCTAGATGTCCTGCAAAGCGGACTGACGTTAAAATAATGCAGAGCAGGGGCTTCGCTTGTGGTGCAGTGGTTGGGAATCCACCTGCCGATGCAGGGGACATGGGTTCGAGCCTTGGTCCACCAAGATCTCACATGCTGCGGAGCAACTAAGCCCGTGCTCCACAACGACTGAGCCTGCGCTCTAGAGTCCGGGAGCCACAACGACTGAGCCCGCATGCCACAACTACTGAAGTCCACGTGCCTAGAGCTTCTGCTCCACAACAAGAGGAGCCACCGCAATGAGAAACCCGAGCACCGCAACGAAGAGTAGCCCCCGCTCGCTACAACTAGAGAAAGCTCACATGCAGCAACGACGACCCAACACAGTAAATAAAAAATGATAAATTACATAAAAAAATAAACAAATAGACAGATAGATAAACAAATGAATAAATAAATAAACTAAAGCTGAGCAGGGGCTATGGCCTGCTGAAAACTGCAGCACGCCTCCGCTTCTGCACGGCAATTCAGAGCCTTACCTCGAGGCAAGTGCTCACGCTGAGTGTCCCGTTAGCGCCACAGCATGGTAGGATGCTGACTTTCTCCTCGAGCAGAGTGACTTCAGGTACGAGGCCCTCGAAGAATTCTACGCAGAGTGTTTTCTCATGGCAGCTCAGACGGGGGCCGTGACGAACACTTCCAGGGCACGTCGCACTGCCTAGAGATGTGGTCCTGAGGCTGTTCCAGTGCTCTGGAAATGTAGCTCTTCTTAAGGAACGAGCAGTGTGTTGCCCATCACTCGGCATACACAGAGGGCCTCCCAGGGACCGACCTTTGGGCCTCGATGTTGCTCAGCAGGCCCACAGGGGTCTGGAGGTACTCACTGATCTTGGAGGGAAAATGATGCACACCCGAAGGGCCTAGGAGTCCTGAAAAGGGTACTTCCTTTAAAATAAAGCAGAACAGGGACTTCCCTGGTGGCGCAGTGCTTGAGAATCTGCCTGCCAATGCAGGGTACACGGGTTCGAGCCCTGGTCTGGGAGGATCCCACATACCGCGGAGCAACTGGGCCCGTGAGCCACAACTACTGAGCCTGCGCCTCTGGAGCCTGTGCTCCGCAACAAGAGAGGCCGCGATAGTGAGAGGCCTACGCACCGCGATGAAGAGTGGCCCCCACTTACCGCAACTGGAGAGGCCTCTAGCACAGAAACCAAGACCCAACATAGCAATCAATCAATCAATACATAAATCTTAAAAAAACAATAAAACATTAAAAACATAAAATACAATAAAGCAGAACAGCGACTAGACCTCGTGGAAAGAGCTGCATGCCTCCATTTCTGCGCGGCTACTCAGGGACTTACCTCGAGGCCAGTACTCACGTTGAGTTTCCCTTTAGCTCTAGAGCGTGGCAGGATGAGCTCCACGCCGGCCATCGAAGCACCCGGCTTAGCTAGAGAAAACTCCTTTTCTTCCCAGAGCCATGCCTACAGTGGCTAGTGGCCTGTCAACAGCAGTCAATTTCAAGTAGCTTCAAGGCAGCATGAATGGAGCTTTCAACATGGGAAAGCAAGGCTAGTTCCATCAGGCCCCCATTTCCACGGGCACACGCAGCATACATCCCTGTGCTTTCTAACAAGTCCAAACAGACACAGGTTACCCAGTGGTTCCTTCCCTGAATCAACTCCTCGAAGCAGGGTGTTCTGCAAATAGCGAACTGTCTCAACCAAGGATCGCCCCAGCTAAGCCTCCGGGCCCGTGGCTCTTCAAAAGCCTGCAGTGTTACACGAGGAACTGGGCTTTAGTTGCAGTCGGAACGCAGGCTGACATTCTCCTGGAGGCAGGGTGACTTCAGGCAGGGGGTACCAGATGGAATGCGAAGCCGAGGGTTATTCTCAGTGCAGCTCAGACTAGGGTAATGAGGCAGACTTGCACGGAATGTTGGACCTGCTAGAAAGGTGTTCGTCGACCTGTGGGAGTGTTGAGGAAATCAAGCTGTCCCAAGAAAGAGTGCAGTCTGTTGCGCTACACTCGGCATACACAGAGTGGCTCCGAAGGGCTACGGGCCTGGATCTGGCATAGCGGGCCCATGGGGGCCTGGGGTTACTCAGTTTTCTTGCAGGGAATAGGGTGCCCACGCGAGGCTCCTAGATGTCCTGCAAAGCGGACTGACGTTAAAATAATGCAGAGCAGGGGCTTCGCTTGTGGTGCAGTGGTTGGGAATCCACCTGCCGATGCAGGGGACATGGGTTCGAGCCTTGGTCCACCAAGATCTCACATGCTGCGGAGCAACTAAGCCCGTGCTCCACAACGACTGAGCCTGCGCTCTAGAGTCCGGGAGCCACAACGACTGAGCCCGCATGCCACAACTACTGAAGTCCACGTGCCTAGAGCTTCTGCTCCACAACAAGAGGAGCCACCGCAATGAGAAACCCGAGCACCGCAACGAAGAGTAGCCCCCGCTCGCTGCAACTAGAGAAAGCTCACATGCAGCAACGACGACCCAACACAGTAGAAAAAAAATGATATATTAAATAAATAAATAAATAAATAGACAGATAGATAAACAAATGAATAAATAAATAAACTAAAGCTGAGCAGGGGCTATGGCCTGCTGAAAACTGCAGCACGCCTCCGCTTCTGCACGGCAATTCAGAGCCTTACCTCGAGGCAAGTGCTCACGCTGAGTGTCCCGTTAGCGCCACAGCATGGTAGGATGCTGACTTTCTCCTCGAGCAGAGTGACTTCAGGTACGAGGCCCTCGAAGAATTCTACGCAGAGTGTTTTCTCATGGCAGCTCAGACGGGGGCCGTGACGAACACTTCCAGGGCACGTCGCACTGCCTAGAGATGTGGTCCTGAGGCTGTTCCAGTGCTCTGGAAATGTAGCTCTTCTTAAGGAACGAGCAGTGTGTTGCCCATCACTCGGCATACACAGAGGGCCTCCCAGGGACCGACCTTTGGGCCTCAATGTTGCTCAGCAGGCCCACAGGGGTCTGGAGGTACTCACTGATCTTGGAGGGAAAATGATGCACACCCGAAGGGCCTAGGAGTCCTGAAAAGGGTACTTCCTTTAAAATAAAGCAGAACAGGGACTTCCCTGGTGGCACAGTGCTTGAGAATCTGCCTGCCAATGCAGGGTACACGGGTTCGAGCCCTGGTCTGGGAGGATCCCACATACCGCGGAGCAACTGGGCCCGTGAGCCACAACTACTGAGCCTGCGCCTCTGGAGCCTGTGCTCCGCAACAAGAGAGGCCGCGATAGTGAGAGGCCTACGCACCGCGATGAAGAGTGGCCCCCACTTACCGCAACTGGAGAGGCCTCTAGCACAGAAACGAAGACCCAACATAGCAATCAATCAATCAATACATAAATCTTAAAAAAACAATAAAACATTAAAAACATAAAATACAATAAAGCAGAACAGCGACTAGACCTCGTGGAAAGAGCTGCATGCCTCCATTTCTGCGCGGCTACTCAGGGACTTACCTCGAGGCCAGTACTCACGTTGAGTTTCCCTTTAGCTCTAGAGCGTGGCAGGATGAGCTCCACCCCGGCCATCGAAGCACCCAGCTTAGCTAGAGAAAACTCCTTTTCTTCCCAGAGCCATGCCTACAGTGGCTAGTGGCCTGTCAACAGCAGTCAATTTCAAGTAGCTTCAAGGCAGCATGAATGGCGCTTTCAAAATGGGAAAGCAAGGCTAGTTCCATCAGGCCCCCATTTCCACGGGCACACGCAGCATACATCCCTGTGCTTTCTAACAAGTCCAAACAGACACAGGTTACCCAGTGGTTCCTTCCCTGAATCAACTCCTCGAAGCAGGGTGTTCTGCAAATAGCGAACTGTCTCAACCAAGTATCGCCACAGCTACGCCTCCGGGCCCGTGGCTCTTCAAAAGCCTGCAGTGTTACACGAGGAACTGGGCTTTAGTTGCAGTCGTAACGCAGGCTGACATTCTCCTGGAGGCAGGGTGACTTCAGGCAGGGGGTACCAGATGGAATGCGAAGCCGAGGGTTATTCTCAGTGCAGCTCAGACTAGGGTAATGAGGCAGACTTGCACGGAATGTTGGACCTGCTAGAAAGGTGTTCGTCGACCTGTGGGAGTGTTGAGGAAATCAAGCTGTCCCAAGAAAGAGTGCAGTCTGTTGCGCTACACTCGGCATACACAGAGTGGCTCCGAAGGGCTACGGGCCTGGATCTGGCATAGCGGGCCCATTGGGGCCTGGGGATACTCAGTTTTCTTGCAGGGAATAGGGTGCCCACGCGAGGCTCCTAGATGTCCTGCAAAGCGGACTGACGTTAAAATAATGCAGAGCAGGGGCTTTGCTTGTGGTGCAGTGGTTGGGAATCCACCTGCCGATGCAGGGGACATGGGTTCGAGCCTTGGTCCACCAAGATCTCACATGCTGCGGAGCAACTAAGCCCGTGCTCCACAACGACTGAGCCTGCGCTCTAGAGTCCGGGAGCCACAACGACTGAGCCCGCATGCCACAACTACTGAAGTCCACGTGCCTAGAGCTTCTGCTCCACAACAAGAGGAGCCACCGCAATGAGAAACCCGAGCACCGCAACGAAGAGTAGCCCCCGCTCGCTGCAACTAGAGAAAGCTCACATGCAGCATCGACGACACAACATAGTAGAAAAAAAATGATATATTAAATAAATAAATAGACAGATAGATAAACAAATGAATAAATAAATAAACTAAAGCTGAGCAGGGGCTATGGCCTGCTGAAAACTGCAGCACGCCTCTGCTTCTGCACAGCAATTCAGACCCTTACCTCGAGGCAAGTGCTCACGCTGAGTGTCCTGTTAGCGCCACAGCATGGTAGGATGCTGACTTTCTCCTCGAGCAGAGTGACTTCCGGTACGAGGCCCTCGAAGAATTTTACGCAGAGTGTTTTCTCATGGCAGCTCAGACGGGGGCCGTGACGAACACTTCCAGGGCACGTCGCACTGCCTAGAGATGTGGTCCTGAGGCTGTTCCAGTGCTCTGGAAATGTAGCTCTTCTTAAGGAACGAGCAGTGTGTTGCCCATCACTCGGCATACACAGAGGGCCTCCCAGGGACCGACCTTTGGGCCTCGATGTTGCTCAGCAGGCCCACAGGGGTCTGGAGGTACTCACTGATCTTGGAGGGAAAATGATGCACACCCGAAGGGCCTAGGAGTCCTGAAAAGGGTACTTCCTTTAAAATAAAGCAGAACAGGGACTTCCCTGGTGGCACAGTGCTTGAGAATCTGCCTGCCAATGCAGGGTACACGGGTTCGAGCCCTGGTCTGGGAGGATCCCACATACCGCGGAGCAACTGGGCCCGTGAGCCACAACTACTGAGCCTGCGCCTCTGGAGCCTGTGCTCCGCAACAAGAGAGGCCGCGATAGTGAGAGGCCTACGCACCGCGATGAAGAGTGGCCCCCACTTACCGCAACTGGAGAGGCCTCTAGCACAGAAACGAAGACCCAACATAGCAATCAATCAATCAATACATAAATCTTAAAAAAACAATAAAACATTAAAAACATAAAATACAATAAAGCAGAACAGCGACTAGACCTCGTGGAAAGAGCTGCATGCCTCCATTTCTGCGCGGCTACTCAGGGACTTACCTCGAGGCCAGTACTCACGTTGAGTTTCCCTTTAACTCTAGAGCGTGGCAGGATGAGCTCCACCCCGGCCATCGAAGCACCCAGCTTAGCTAGAGAAAACTCCTTTTCTTCCCAGAGCCATGCCTACAGTGGCTAGTGGCCTGTCAACAGCAGTCAATTTCAAGTAGCTTCAAGGCAGCATGAATGGCGCTTTCAAAATGGGAAAGCAAGGCTAGTTCCATCAGGCCCCCATTTCCACGGGCACACGCAGCATACATCCCTGTGCTTTCTAACAAGTCCAAACAGACACAGGTTACCCAGTGGTTCCTTCCCTGAATCAACTCCTCGAAGCAGGGTGTTCTGCAAATAGCGAACTGTCTCAACCAAGTATCGCCACAGCTACGCCTCCGGGCCCGTGGCTCTTCAAAAGCCTGCAGTGTTACACGAGGAACTGGGCTTTAGTTGCAGTCGGAACGCAGGCTGACATTCTCCTGGAGGCAGGGTGACTTCAGGCAGGGGGTACCAGATGGAATGCGAAGCCGAGGGTTATTCTCAGTGCAGCTCAGACTAGGGTAATGAGGCAGACTTGCACGGAATGTTGGACCTGCTAGAAAGGTGTTCGTCGACCTGTGGGAGTGTTGAGGAAATCAAGCTGTCCCAAGAAAGAGTGCAGTCTGTTGCGCTACACTCGGCATACACAGAGTGGCTCCGAAGGGCTACGGGCCTCGATCTGGCATAGCGGGCCCATGGGGGCCTGGGGATACTCAGTTTTCTTGCAGGGAATAGGGTGCCCACGCGAGGCTCCTAGATGTCCTGCAAAGCGGACTGACGTTAAAATAATGCAGAGCAGGGGCTTCGCTTGTGGTGCAGTGGTTGGGAATCCACCTGCCGATGCAGGGGACATGGGTTCGAGCCTTGGTCCACCAAGATCTCACATGCTGCGGAGCAACTAAGCCCGTGCTCCACAACGACTGAGCCTGCGCTCTAGAGTCCGGGAGCCACAACGACTGAGCCCGCATGCCACAACTACTGAAGTCCACGTGCCTAGAACTTCTGCTCCACAACAAGAGGAGCCACCGCAATGAGAAACCCGAGCACCGCAACGAAGAGTAGCCCCCGCTCGCTGCAACTAGAGAAAGCTCACATGCAGCAACGACGACCCAACACAGTAGAAAAAAAATGATATATTAAATAAATAAATAAATAAATAGACAGATAGATAAACAAATGAATAAATAAATAAACTAAAGCTGAGCAGGGGCTATGGCCTGCTGAAAACTGCAGCACGCCTCCGCTTCTGCACGGCAATTCAGAGCCTTACCTCGAGGCAAGTGCTCACGCTGAGTGTCCTGTTAGCGCCACAGCATGGTAGGATGCTGACTTTCTCCTCGAGCAGAGTGACTTCAGGTACGAGGCCCTCGAAGAATTCTACGCAGAGTGTTTTCTCATGGCAGCTCAGACGGGGGCCGTGACGAACACTTCCAGGGCACGTCGCACTGCCTAGAGATGTGGTCCTGAGGCTGTTCCAGTGCTCTGGAAATGTAGCTCTTCTTAAGGAACGAGCAGTGTGTTGCCCATCACTCGGCATACACAGAGGGCCTCCCAGGGCCCGACCTTTGGGCCTCGATGTTGCTCAGCAGGCCCACAGGGGTCTGGAGGTACTCACTGATCTTGGAGGGAAAATGATGCACACCCGAAGGGCCTAGGAGTCCTGAAAAGGGTACTTCCTTTAAAATAAAGCAGAACAGGGACTTCCCTGGTGGCACAGTGCTTGAGAATCTGCCTGCCAATGCAGGGTACACGGGTTCGAGCCCTGGTCTGGGAGGATCCCACATACCGCGGAGCAACTGGGCCCGTGAGCCACAACTACTGAGCCTGCGCCTCTGGAGCCTGTGCTCCGCAACAAGAGAGGCCGCGATAGTGAGAGGCCTACGCACCGCGTTGAAGAGTGGCCCCCACTTACCGCAACTGGAGAGGCCTCTAGCACAGAAACCAAGACCCAACATAGCAATCAATCAATCAATACATAAATCTTAAAAAAACAATAAAACATTAAAAACATAAAATACAATAAAGCAGAACAGCGACTAGACCTCGTGGAAAGAGCTGCATGCCTCCATTTCTGCGCGGCTACTCAGGGACTTACCTCGAGGCCAGTACTCACGTTGAGTTTCCCTTTAGCTCTAGAGCGTGGCAGGATGAGCTCCACGCCGGCCATCGAAGCACCCGGCTTAGCTAGAGAAAACTCCTTTTCTTCCCAGAGCCATGCCTACAGTGGCTAGTGGCCTGTCAACAGCAGTCAATTTCAAGTAGCTTCAAGGCAGCATGAATGGAGCTTTCAAAATGGGAAAGCAAGGCTAGTTCCATCAGGCCCCCATTTCCACGGGCACACGCAGCATACATCCCTGTGCTTTCTAACAAGTCCAAACAGACACAGGTTACCCAGTGGTTCCTTCCCTGAATCAACTCCTCGAAGCAGGGTGTTCTGCAAATAGCGAACTGTCTCAACCAAGGATCGCCCCAGCTAAGCCTCCGGGCCCGTGGCTCTTCAAAAGCCTGCAGTGTTACACGAGGAACTGGGCTTTAGTTGCAGTCGGAACGCAGGCTGACATTCTCCTGGAGGCAGGGTGACTTCAGGCAGGGGGTACCAGATGGAATGCGAAGCCGAGGGTTATTCTCAGTGCAGCTCAGACTAGGGTAATGAGGCAGACTTGCACGGAATGTTGGACCTGCTAGAAAGGTGTTCGTCGACCTGTGGGAGTGTTGAGGAAATCAAGCTGTCCCAAGAAAGAGTGCAGTCTGTTGCGCTACACTCGGCATACACAGAGTGGCTCCGAAGGGCTACGGGCCTGGATCTGGCATAGCGGGCCCATGGGGGCCTGGGGTTACTCAGTTTTCTTGCAGGGAATAGGGTGCCCACGCGAGGCTCCTAGATGTCCTGCAAAGCAGACTGACGTTAAAATAATGCAGAGCAGGGGCTTCGCTTGTGGTGCAGTGGTTGGGAATCCACCTGCCGATGCAGGGGACATGGGTTCGAGCCTTGGTCCACCAAGATCTCACATGCTGCGGAGCAACTAAGCCCGTGCTCCACAACGACTGAGCCTGCGCTCTAGAGTCCGGGAGCCACAACGACTGAGCCCGCATGCCACAACTACTGAAGTCCACGTGCCTAGAGCTTCTGCTCCACAACAAGAGGAGCCACCGCAATGAGAAACCCGAGCACCGCAACGAAGAGTAGCCCCCACTCGCTGCAACTAGAGAAAGCTCACATGCAGCAACGACGACCCAACACAGTAAATAAAAAATGATAAATTACATAAAAAAATAAACAAATAGACAGATAGATAAACAAATGAATAAATAAATAAACTAAAGCTGAGCAGGGGCTATGGCCTGCTGAAAACTGCAGCACGCCTCCGCTTCTGCACGGCAATTCAGAGCCTTACCTCGAGGCAAGTGCTCACGCTGAGTGTCCCGTTAGCGCCACAGCATGGTAGGATGCTGACTTTCTCCTCGAGCAGAGTGACTTCAGGTACGAGGCCCTCGAAGAATTCTACGCAGAGTGTTTTCTCATGGCAGCTCAGACGGGGGCCGTGACGAACACTTCCAGGGCACGTCGCACTGCCTAGAGATGTGGTCCTGAGGCTGTTCCAGTGCTCTGGAAATGTAGCTCTTCTTAAGGAATGAGCAGTGTGTTGCCCATCACTCGGCATACACAGAGGGCCTCCCAGGGACCGACCTTTGGGCCTCGATGTTGCTCAGCAGGCCCACAGGGGTCTGGAGGTACTCACTGATCTTGGAGGGAAAATGATGCACACCCGAAGGGCCTAGGAGTCCTGAAAAGGGTACTTCCTTTAAAATAAAGCAGAACAGGGACTTCCCTGGTGGCACAGTGCTTGAGAATCTGCCTGCCAATGCAGGGTACACGGGTTCGAGCCCTGGTCTGGGAGGATCCCACATACCGCGGAGCAACTGGGCCCGTGAGCCACAACTACTGAGCCTGCGCCTCTGGAGCCTGTGCTCCGCAACAAGAGAGGCCGCGATAGTGAGAGGCCTACGCACCGCGATGAAGAGTGGCCCCCACTTACCGCAACTGGAGAGGCCTCTAGCACAGAAACCAAGACCCAACATAGCAATCAATCAATCAATACATAAATCTTAAAAAAACAATAAAACATTAAAAACATAAAATACAATAAAGCAGAACAGCGACTAGACCTCGTGGAAAGAGCTGCATGCCTCCATTTCTGCGCGGCTACTCAGGGACTTACCTCGAGGCCAGTACTCACGTTGAGTTTCCCTTTAGCTCTAGAGCGTGGCAGGATGAGCTCCACGCCAGCCATCGAAGCACCCGGCTTAGCTAGAGAAAACTCCTTTTCTTCCCAGAGCCATGCCTACAGTGGCTAGTGGCCTGTCAACAGCAGTCAATTTCAAGTAGCTTCAAGGCAGCATGAATGGAGCTTTCAAAATGGGAAAGCAAGGCTAGTTCCATCAGGCCCCCATTTCCACGGGCACACGCAGCATACATCCCTGTGCTTTCTAACAAGTCCAAACAGACACAGGTTACCCAGTGGTTCCTTCCCTGAATCAACTCCTCGAAGCAGGGTGTTCTGCAAATAGCGAACTGTCTCAACCAAGGATCGCCCCAGCTAAGCCTCCGGGCCCATGGCTCTTCAAAAGCCTGCAGTGTTACACGAGGAACTGGGCTTTAGTTGCAGTCGGAACGCAGGCTGACATTCTCCTGGAGGCAGGGTGACTTCAGGCAGGGGGTACCAGATGGAATGCGAAGCCGAGGGTTATTCTCAGTGCAGCTCAGACTAGGGTAATGAGGCAGACTTGCACGGAATGTTGGACCTGCTAGAAAGGTGTTCGTCGACCTGTGGGAGTGTTGAGGAAATCAAGCTGTCCCAAGAAAGAGTGCAGTCTGTTGCGCTACACTCGGCATACACAGAGTGGCTCCGAAGGGCTACGGGCCTGGATCTGGCATAGCGGGCCCATGGGGGCCTGGGGTTACTCAGTTTTCTTGCAGGGAATAGGGTGCCCACGCGAGGCTCCTAGATGTCCTGCAAAGCGGACTGACGTTAAAATAATGCAGAGCAGGGGCTTCGCTTGTGGTGCAGTGGTTGGGAATCCACCTGCCGATGCAGGGGACATGGGTTCGAGCCTTGGTCCACCAAGATCTCACATGCTGCGGAGCAACTAAGCCCGTGCTCCACAACGACTGAGCCTGCGCTCTAGAGTCCGGGAGCCACAACGACTGAGCCCGCATGCCACAACTACTGAAGTCCACGTGCCTAGAGCTTCTGCTCCACAACAAGAGGAGCCACCGCAATGAGAAACCCGAGCACCGCAACGAAGAGTAGCCCCCGCTCGCTGCAACTAGAGAAAGCTCACATGCAGCATCGACGACCCAACATAGTAGAAAAAAAATGATATATTAAATAAATAAATAGACAGATAGATAAACAAATGAATAAATAAATAAACTAAAGCTGAGCAGGGGCTATGGCCTGCTGAAAACTGCAGCACGCCTCCGCTTCTGCACGGCAATTCAGAGCCTTACCTCGAGGCAAGTACTCACGCTGAGTGTCCTGTTAGCGCCACAGCATGATAGGATGCTGACTTTCTCCTCGAGCAGAGTGACTTCAGGTACGAGGCCCTCGAAGAATTCTACGCAGAGTGTTTTCTCATGGCAGCTCAGACGGGAGCCGTGACGAACACTTCCAGGGCACGTCGCACTGCCTAGAGATGTGGTCCTGAGGCTGTTCCAGTGCTCTGGAAATGTAGCTCTTCTTAAGGAACGAGCAGTGTGTTGCCCATCACTCGGCATACACAGAGGGCCTCCCAGGGACCGACCTTTGGGCCTCGATGTTGCTCAGCAGGCCCACAGGGGTCTGGAGGTACTCACTGATCTTGGAGGGAAAATGATGCACACCCGAAGGGCCTAGGAGTCCTGAAAAGGGTACTTCCTTTAAAATAAAGCAGAACAGGGACTTCCCTGGTGGCACAGTGCTTGAGAATCTGCCTGCCAATGCAGGGTACACGGGTTCGAGCCCTGGTCTGGGAGGATCCCACATACCGCGGAGCAACTGGGCCCGTGAGCCACAACTACTGAGCCTGCGCCTCTGGAGCCTGTGCTCCGCAACAAGAGAGGCCGCGATAGTGAGAGGCCTACGCACCGCGATGAAGAGTGGCCCCCACTTACCGCAACTGGAGAGGCCTCTAGCACAGAAACGAAGACCCAACATAGCAATCAATCAATCAATACATAAATCTTAAAAAAACAATAAAACATTAAAAACATAAAATACAATAAAGCAGAACAGCGACTAGACCTCGTGGAAAGAGCTGCATGCCTCCATTTCTGTGCGGCTACTCAGGGACTTACCTCGAGGCCAGTACTCACGTTGAGTTTCCCTTTAGCTCTAGAGCGTGGCAGGATGAGCTCCACGCCGGCCATCGAAGCACCCGGCTTAGCTAGAGAAAACTCCTTTTCTTCCCAGAGCCATGCCTACAGTGGCTAGTGGCCTGTCAACAGCAGCCAATTTCAAGTAGCTTCAAGACAGCATGAATGGAGCTTTCAAAATGGGAAAGCAAGGCTAGTTCCATCAGGCCCCCATTTCCACGGGCACACGCAGCATATATCCCTGTGCTTTCTAACAAGTCCAAACAGACACAGGTTACCCAGTGGTTCCTTCCCTGAATCAACTCCTCGAAGCAGGGTGTTCTGCAAATAGCGAACTGTCTCAACCAAGGATCGCCCCAGCTAAGCCTCCGGGCCCGTGGCTCTTCAAAAGCCTGCAGTGTTACACGAGGAACTGGGCTTTAGTTGCAGTCGGAACGCAGGCTGACATTCTCCTGGAGGCAGGGTGACTTCAGGCAGGGGGTACCAGATGGAATGCGAAGCCGAGGGTTATTCTCAGTGCAGCTCAGACTAGGGTAATGAGGCAGACTTGCACGGAATGTTGGACCTGCTAGAAAGGTGTTCGTCGACCTGTGGGAGTGTTGAGGAAATCAAGCTGTCCCAAGAAAGAGTGCAGTCTGTTGCGCTACACTCGGCATACACAGAGTGGCTCCGAAGGGCTACGGGCCTGGATCTGGCATAGCGGGCCCATGGGGGCCTGGGGTTACTCAGTTTTCTTGCAGGGAATAGGGTGCCCACGCGAGGCTCCTAGATGTCCTGCAAAGCGGACTGACGTTAAAATAATGCAGAGCAGGGGCTTCGCTTGTGGTGCAGTGGTTGGGAATCCACCTGCCGATGCAGGGGACATGGGTTCGAGCCTTGGTCCACCAAGATCTCACATGCTGCGGAGCAACTAAGCCCGTGCTCCACAACGACTGAGCCTGCGCTCTAGAGTCCGGGAGCCACAACGACTGAGCCCGCATGCCACAACTACTGAAGTCCACGTGCCTAGAGCTTCTGCTCCACAACAAGAGGAGCCACCGCAATGAGAAACCCGAGCACCGCAACGAAGAGTAGCCCCCGCTCGCTGCAACTAGAGAAAGCTCACATGCAGCAACGACGACCCAACACAGTAGAAAAAAAATGATATATTAAATAAATAAATAAATAAATAGACAGATAGATAAACAAATGAATAAATAAATAAACTAAAGCTGAGCAGGGGCTATGGCCTGCTGAAAACTGCAGCACGCCTCCGCTTCTGCACGGCAATTCAGAGCCTTACCTCGAGGCAAGTGCTCACGCTGAGTGTCCCGTTAGCGCCACAGCATGGTAGGATGCTGACTTTCTCCTCGAGCAGAGTGACTTCAGGTACGAGGCCCTCGAAGAATTCTACGCAGAGTGTTTTCTCATGGCAGCTCAGACGGGGGCCGTGACGAACACTTCCAGGGCACGTCGCACTGCCTAGAGATGTGGTCCTGAGGCTGTTCCAGTGCTCTGGAAATGTAGCTCTTCTTAAGGAACGAGCAGTGTGTTGCCCATCACTCGGCATACACAGAGGGCCTCCCAGGGACCGACCTTTGGGCCTCGATGTTGCTCAGCAGGCCCACAGGGGTCTGGAGGTACTCACTGATCTTGGAGGGAAAATGATGCACACCCGAAGGGCCTAGGAGTCCTGAAAAGGGTACTTCCTTTAAAATAAAGCAGAACAGGGACTTCCCTGGTGGCACAGTGCTTGAGAATCTGCCTGCCAATGCAGGGTACACGGGTTCGAGCCCTGGTCTGGGAGGATCCCACATACCGCGGAGCAACTGGGCCCGTGAGCCACAACTACTGAGCCTGCGCCTCTGGAGCCTGTGCTCCGCAACAAGAGAGGCCGCGATAGTGAGAGGCCTACGCACCGCGATGAAGAGTGGCCCCCACTTACCGCAACTGGAGAGGCCTCTAGCACAGAAACGAAGACCCAACATAGCAATCAATCAATCAATACATAAATCTTAAAAAAACAATAAAACATTAAAAACATAAAATACAATAAAGCAGAACAGCGACTAGACCTCGTGGAAAGAGCTGCATGCCTCCATTTCTGCGCGGCTACTCAGGGACTTACCTCGAGGCCAGTACTCACGTTGAGTTTCCCTTTAGCTCTAGAGCGTGGCAGGATGAGCTCCACCCCGGCCATCGAAGCACCCAGCTTAGCTAGAGAAAACTCCTTTTCTTCCCAGAGCCATGCCTACAGTGGCTAGTGGCCTGTCAACAGCAGTCAATTTCAAGTAGCTTCAAGGCAGCATGAATGGCGCTTTCAAAATGGGAAAGCAAGGCTAGTTCCATCAGGCCCCCATTTCCACGGGCACACGCAGCATACATCCCTGTGCTTTCTAACAAGTCCAAACAGACACAGGTTACCCAGTGGTTCCTTCCCTGAATCAACTCCTCGAAGCAGGGTGTTCTGCAAATAGCGAACTGTCTCAACCAAGTATCGCCACAGCTACGCCTCCGGGCCCGTGGCTCTTCAAAAGCCTGCAGTGTTACACGAGGAACTGGGCTTTAGTTGCAGTCGGAACGCAGGCTGACATTCTCCTGGAGGCAGGGTGACTTCAGTCAGGGGGTACCAGATGGAATGCGAAGCCGAGGGTTATTCTCAGTGCAGCTCAGACTAGGGTAATGAGGCAGACTTACACGGAATGTTGGACCTGCTAGAAAGGTGTTCGTCGACCTGTGGGAGTGTTGAGGAAATCAAGCTGTCCCAAGAAAGAGTGCAGTCTGTTGCGCTACACTCGGCATACACAGAGTGGCTCCGAAGGGCTACGGGCCTGGATCTGGCATAGCGGGCCCATGGGGGCCTGGGGATACTCAGTTTTCTTGCAGGGAATAGGGTGCCCACGCGAGGCTCCTAGATGTCCTGCAAAGCGGACTGACGTTAAAATAATGCAGAGCAGGGGCTTCGCTTGTGGTGCAGTGGTTGGGAATCCACCTGCCGATGCAGGGGACATGGGTTCGAGCCTTGGTCCACCAAGATCTCACATGCTGCGGAGCAACTAAGCCCGTGCTCCACAACGACTGAGCCTGCGCTCTAGAGTCCGGGAGCCACAACGACTGAGCCCACATGCCACAACTACTGAAGTCCACGTGCCTAGAGCTTCTGCTCCACAACAAGAGGAGCCACCGCAATGAGAAACCCGAGCACCGCAACGAAGAGTAGCCCCCGCTCGCTGCAACTAGAGAAAGCTCACATGCAGCATCGACGACCCAACATAGTAGAAAAAAAATGATATATTAAATAAATAAATAGACAGATAGATAAACAAATGAATAAATAAATAAACTAAAGCTGAGCAGGGGCTATGGCCTGCTGAAAACTGCAGCACGCCTCCGCTTCTGCATGGCAATTCAGAGCCTTACCTCGAGGCAAGTGCTCACGCTGAGTGTCCTGTTAGCGCCACAGCATGGTAGGATGCTGACTTTCTCCTCGAGCAGAGTGACTTCCGGTACGAGGCCCTCGAAGAATTCTACGCAGAGTGTTTTCTCATGGCAGCTCAGACGGGGGCCGTGACGAACACTTCCAGGGCACGTCGCACTGCCTAGAGATGTGGTCCTGAGGCTGTTCCAGTGCTCTGGAAATGTAGCTCTTCTTAAGGAACGAGCAGTGTGTTGCCCATCACTCGGCATACACAGAGGGCCTCCCAGGGACCGACCTTTGGGCCTCGATGTTGCTCAGCAGGCCCACAGGGGTCTGGAGGTACTCACTGATCTTGGAGGGAAAATGATGCACACCCGAAGGGCCTAGGAGTCCTGAAAAGGGTACTTCCTTTAAAATAAAGCAGAACAGGGACTTCCCTGGAGGCACAGTGCTTGAGAATCTGCCTGCCAATGCAGGGTACACGGGTTCGAGCCCTGGTCTGGGAGGATCCCACATACCGCGGAGCAACTGGGCCCGTGAGCCACAACTACTGAGCCTGCGCCTCTGAAGCCTGTGCTCCGCAACAAGAGAGGCCGCGAGAGTGAGAGGCCTACGCACCGCGATGAAGAGTGGCCCCCACTTACCACAACTGGAGAGGCCTCTAGCACAGAAACGAAGACCCAACATAGCAATCAATCAATCAATACATAAATCTTAAAAAAACAATAAAACATTAAAAACATAAAATACAATAAAGCAGAACAGCGACTAGACCTCGTGGAAAGAGCTGCATGCCTCCATTTCTGTGCGGCTACTCAGGGACTTACCTCGAGGCCAGTACTCACGTTGAGTTTCCCTTTAGCTCTAGAGCGTGGCAGGATGAGCTCCACGCCGGCCATCGAAGCACCCGGCTTAGCTAGAGAAAACTCCTTTTCTTCCCAGAGCCATGCCTACAGTGGCTAGTGGCCTGTCAACAGCAGCCAATTTCAAGTAGCTTCAAGGCAGCATGAATGGAGCTTTCAAAATGGGAAAGCAAGGCTAGTTCCATCAGGCCCCCATTTCCACGGGCACACGCAGCATACATCCCTGTGCTTTCTAACAAGTCCAAACAGACACAGGTTACCCAGTGGTTCCTTCCCTGAATCAACTCCTCGAAGCAGGGTGTTCTGCAAATAGCGAACTGTCTCAACCAAGGATCGCCCCAGCTAAGCCTCCGGGCCCGTGGCTCTTCAAAAGCCTGCAGTGTTACACGAGGAACTGGGCTTTAGTTGCAGTCGGAACGCAGGCTGACATTCTCCTGGAGGCAGGGTGACTTCAGGCAGGGGGTACCAGATGGAATGCGAAGCCGAGGGTTATTCTCAGTGCAGCTCAGACTAGGGTAATGAGGCAGACTTGCACGGAATGTTGGACCTGCTAGAAAGGTGTTCGTCGACCTGTGGGAGTGTTGAGGAAATCAAGCTGTCCCAAGAAAGAGTGCAGTCTGTTGCGCTACACTCGGCATACACAGAGTGGCTCCGAAGGGCTACGGGCCTGGATCTGGCATAGCGGGCCCATGGGGGCCTGGGGTTACTCAGTTTTCTTGCAGGGAATAGGGTGCCCACGCGAGGCTCCTAGATGTCCTGCAAAGCGGACTGACGTTAAAATAATGCAGAGCAGGGGCTTCGCTTGTGGTGCAGTGGTTGGGAATCCACCTGCCGATGCAGGGGACATGGGTTCGAGCCTTGGTCCACCAAGATCTCACATGCTGCGGAGCAACTAAGCCCGTGCTCCACAACGACTGAGCCTGCGCTCTAGAGTCCGGGAGCCACAACGACTGAGCCCGCATGCCACAACTACTGAAGTCCACGTGCCTAGAGCTTCTGCTCCACAACAAGAGGAGCCACCGCAATGAGAAACGCGAGCACCGCAACGAAGAGTAGCCCCCGCTCGCTGCAACTAGAGAAAGCTCACATGCAGCAACGACGACCCAACACAGTAAATAAAAAATGATAAATTACATAAAAAAATAAATAAATAGACAGATAGATAAACAAATGAATAAATAAATAAACTAAAGCTGAGCAGGGGCTATGGCCTGCTGAAAACTGCAGCACGCCTCCGCTTCTGCACGGCAATTCAGAGCCTTACCTCGAGGCAAGTGCTCACGCTGATTGTCCCGTTAGCGCCACAGCATGGTAGGATGCTGACTTGCTCCTCGAGCAGAGTGACTTCAGGTACGAGGCCCTCGAAGAATTCTACGCAGAGTGTTTTCTCATGGCAGCTCAGACGGGGGCCGTGACGAACACTTCCAGGGCACGTCGCACTGCCTAGAGATGTGGTCCTGAGGCTGTTCCAGTACTCTGGAAATGTAGCTCTTCTTAAGGAACGAGCAGTGTGTTGCCCATCACTCGGCATACACAGAGGGCCTCCCAGGGACCGACCTTTGGGCCTCGATGTTGCTCAGCAGGCCCACAGGGGTCTGGAGGTACTCACTGATCTTGGAGGGAAAATGATGCACACCCGAAGGGCCTAGGAGTCCTGAAAAGGGTACTTCCTTTAAAATAAAGCAGAACAGGGACTTCCCTGGTGGCGCAGTGCTTGAGAATCTGCCTGCCAATGCAGGGTATACGGGTTCGAGCCCTGGTCTGGGAGGATCCCACATACCGCGGAGCAACTGGGCCCGTGAGCCACAACTACTGAGCCTGCGCCTCTGGAGCCTGTGCTCCGCAACAAGAGAGGCCGCGATAGTGAGAGGCCTACGCACCGCGATGAAGAGTGGCCCCCACTTACCACAACTGGAGAGGCCACTAGCACAGAAACGAAGACCCAACATAGCAATCAATCAATCAATACATAAATCTTAAAAAAACAATAAAACATTAAAAACATAAAATACAATAAAGCAGAACAGCGACTAGACCTCGTGGAAAGAGCTGCATGCCTCCATTTCTGCGCGGCTACTCAGGGACTTACCTCGAGGCCAGTACTCACGTTGAGTTTCCCTTTAGCTCTAGAGCGTGGCAGGATGAGCTCCACGCCGGCCATCGAAGCACCCGGCTTAGCTAGAGAAAACTCCTTTTCTTCCCAGAGCCATGCCTACAGTGGCTAGTGGCCTGTCAACAGCAGTCAATTTCAAGTAGCTTCAAGGCAGCATGAATGGAGCTTTCAAAATGGGAAAGCAAGGCTAGTTCCATCAGGCCCCCATTTCCACGGGCACACGCAGCATACATCCCTGTGCTTTCTAACAAGTCCAAACAGACACAGGTTACCCAGTGGTTCCTTCCCTGAATCAACTCCTCGAAGCAGGGTGTTCTGCAAATAGCGAACTGTCTCAACAAAGGATCGCCCCAGCTACGCCTCCGGGCCCGTGGCTCTTCAAAAGCCTGCAGTGTTACACGAGGAACTGGGCTTTAGTTGCAGTCGGAACGCAGGCTGACATTCTCCTGGAGGCAGGGTGACTTCAGGCAGGGGGTACCAGATGGAATGCGAAGCCGAGGGTTATTCTCAGTGCAGCTCAGACTAGGGTAATGAGGCAGACTTGCACGGAATGTTGGACCTGCTAGAAAGGTGTTCGTCGACCTGTGGGAGTGTTGAGGAAATCAAGCTGTCCCAAGAAAGAGTGCAGTCTGTTGCGCTACACTCGGCATACACAGAGTGGCTCCGAAGGGCTATGGGCCCGGATCTGGCATAGCGGGCCCATGGGGGCCTGGGGTTACTCAGTTTTCTTGCAGGGAATAGGGTGCCCACGCGAGGCTCCAAATGTCCTGCAAAGCGGACTGACGTTAAAATAATGCAGAGCAGGGGCTTCGCTTGTGGTGCAGTGGTTGGGAATCCACCTGCCGATGCAGGGGACATGGGTTCGAGCCTTGGTCCACCAAGATCTCACATGCTGCAGAGCAACTAAGCCCGTGCTCCACAACGACTGAGCCTGCGCTCTAGAGTCCGGGAGCCACAACGACTGAGCCCGCATGCCACAACTACTGAAGTCCACGTGCCTAGAGCTTCTGCTCCACAACAAGAGGAGCCACCGCAATGAGAAACCCGAGCACCGCAACGAAGAGTAGCCCCCGCTCGCTACAACTAGAGAAAGCTCACATGCAGCAACGACGACCCAACACAGTAAATAAAAAATGATAAATTACATAAAAAAATAAATAAATAGACAGATAGATAAACAAATGAATAAATAAATAAACTAAAGCTGAGCAGGGGCTACGGCCTCCTGAAAACTGCAGCACGCCTCCGCTTCTGCACGGCAATTCAGAGCCTTACCTCGAGGCAAGTGCTCAGGCTGAGTGTCCTGTTAGCGCCACAGCATGGTAGGATGCTGACTTTCTCCTCGAGCAGAGTGACTTCAGGTACGAGGCCCTCGAAGAATTCTACGCAGAGTGTTTTCTCATGGCAGCTCAGACGGGGGCCGTGACGAACACTTCCAGGGCACGTCGCACTGCCTAGAGATGTGGTCCTGAGGCTGTTCCAGTGCTCTGGAAATGTAGCTCTTCTTAAGGAACGAGCAGTGTGTTGCCCATCACTCGGCATACAGAGAGGGCCTCCCAGGGCCCGACCTTTGGGCCTCGATGTTGCTCAGCAGGCCCACAGGGGTCTGGAGGTACTCACTGATCTTGGAGGGAAAATGATGCACACCCGAAGGGCCTAGGAGTCCTGAAAAGGGTACTTCCTTTAAAATAAAGCAGAACAGGGACTTCCCTGGTGGCACAGTGCTTGAGAATCTGCCTGCCAATGCAGGGTACACGGGTTCGAGCCCTGGTCTGGGAGGATCCCACATACCGCGGAGCAACTGGGCCCGTGAGCCACAACTACTGAGCCTGCGCCTCTGGAGCCTGTGCTCCGCAACAAGAGAGGCCGCGATAGTGAGAGGCCTACGCACCGCGATGAAGAGTGGCCCCCACTTACCGCAACTGGAGAGGCCTCTAGCACAGAAACCAAGACCCAACATAGCAATCAATCAATCAATACATAAATCTTAAAAAAACAATAAAACATTAAAAACATAAAATACAATAAAGCAGAACAGCGACTAGACCTCGTGGAAAGAGCTGCATGCCTCCATTTCTGCGCGGCTACTCAGGGACTTACCTCGAGGCCAGTACTCACGTTGAGTTTCCCTTTAGCTCTAGAGCGTGGCAGGATGAGCTCCACGCCGGCCATCGAAGCACCCGGCTTAGCTAGATAATACTCCTTTTCTTCCCAGAGCCATGCCTACAGTGGCTAGTGGCCTGTCAACAGCAGTCAATTTCAAGTAGCTTCAAGGCAGCATGAATGGAGCTTTCAAAATGGGAAAGCAAGGCTAGTTCCATCAGGACCCCATTTCCACGGGCACACGCAGCATACATCCCTGTGCTTTCTAACAAGTCCAAACAGACACAGGTTACCAGTGGTTCCTTCCCTGAATCAACTCCTCGAAGCAGGGTGTTCTGCAAATAGCGAACTGTCTCAACCAAGGATCGCCCCAGCTAAGCCTCCGGGCCCGTGGCTCTTCAAAAGCCTGCAGTGTTACACGAGGAACTGGGCTTTAGTTGCAGTCGGAACGCAGGCTGACATTCTCCTGGAGGCAGGGTGACTTCAGGCAGGGGGTACCAGATGGAATGCGAAGCCGAGGGTTATTCTCAGTGCAGCTCAGACTAGGGTAATGAGGCAGACTTGCACGGAATGTTGGACCTGCTAGAAAGGTGTTCGTCGACCTGTGGGAGTGTTGAGGAAATCAAGCTGTCCCAAGAAAGAGTGCAGTCTGTTGCGCTACACTCGGCATACACAGAGTGGCTCCGAAGGGCTACGGGCCTGGATCTGGCATAGCGGGCCCATGGGGGCCTGGGGTTACTCAGTTTTCTTGCAGGGAATAGGGTGCCCACGCGAGGCTCCTAGATGTCCTGCAAAGCGGACTGACGTTAAAATAATGCAGAGCAGGGGCTTCGCTTGTGGTGCAGTGGTTGGGAATCCACCTGCCGATGCAGGGGACATGGGTTCGAGCCTTGGTCCACCAAGATCTCACATGCTGCGGAGCAACTAAGCCCGTGCTCCACAACGACTGAGCCTGCGCTCTAGAGTCCGGGAGCCACAACGACTGAGCCCGCATGCCACAACTACTGAAGTCCACGTGCCTAGAGCTTCTGCTCCACAACAAGAGGAGCCACCGCAATGAGAAACCCGAGCACCGCAACGAAGAGTAGCCCCCGCTCGCTACAACTAGAGAAAGCTCACATGCAGCAACGACGACCCAACACAGTAGAAAAAAAATGATATATTAAATAAATAAATAAATAAATAGACAGATAGATAAACAAATGAATAAATAAATAAACTAAAGCTGAGCAGGGGCTATGGCCTGCTGAAAACTGCAGCACGCCTCCGCTTCTGCACGGCAATTCAGAGCCTTACCTCGAGGCAAGTGCTCACGCTGAGTGTCCCGTTAGCGCCACAGCATGGTAGGATGCTGACTTTCTCCTCGAGCAGAGTGACTTCAGGTACGAGGCCCTCGAAGAATTCTACGCAGAGTGTTTTCTCATGGCAGCTCAGACGGGGGCCGTGACGAACACTTCCAGGGCACGTCGCACTGCCTAGAGATGTGGTCCTGAGGCTCTTCCAGTGCTCTGGAAATGTAGCTCTTCTTAAGGAACGAGCAGTGTGTTGCCCATCACTCGGCATACACAGAGGGCCTCCCAGGGACCGACCTTTGGGCCTCGATGTTGCTCAGCAGGCCCACAGGGGTCTGGAGGTACTCACTGATCTTGGAGGGAAAATGATGCACACCCGAAGGGCCTAGGAGACCTGAAAAGGGTACTTCCTTTAAAATAAAGCAGAACAGGGACTTCCCTGGTGGCACAGTGCTTGAGAATCTGCCTGCCAATGCAGGGTACACGGGTTCGAGCCCTGGTCTGGGAGGATCCCACATACCGCAGAGCAACTGGGCCCGTGAGCCACAACTACTGAGCCTGCGCCTCTGGAGCCTGTGCTCCGCAACAAGAGAGGCCGCGATAGTGAGAGGCCTACGCACCGCGATGAAGAGTGGCCCCCACTTACCGCAACTGGAGAGGCCTCTAGCACAGAAACCAAGACCCAACATAGCAATCAATCAATCAATACATAAATCTTAAAAAAACAATAAAACATTAAAAACATAAAATACAATAAAGCAGAACAGCGACTAGACCTCGTGGAAAGAGCTGCATGCCTCCATTTCTGCGCGGCTACTCAGGGACTTACCTCGAGGCCAGTACTCACGTTGAGTTTCCCTTTAGCTCTAGAGCGTGGCAGGATGAGCTCCACGCCGGCCATCGAAGCACCCAGCTTAGCTAGAGAAAACTCCTTTTCTTCCCAGAGCCATGCCTACAGTGGCTAGTGGCCTGTCAACAGCAGTCAATTTCAAGTAGCTTCAAGGCAGCATGAATGGAGCTTTCAAAATGGGAAAGCAAGGCTAGTTCCATCAGGCCCCCATTTCCACGGGCACACGCAGCATACATCCCTGTGCTTTCTAACAAGTCCAAACAGACACAGGTTACCCAGTGGTTCCTTCCCTGAATCAACTCCTCGAAGCAGGGTGTTCTGCAAATAGCGAACTGTCTCAACCAAGGATCGCCCCAGCTAAGCCTCCGGGCCCGTGGCTCTTCAAAAGCCTGCAGTGTTACACGAGGAACTGGGCTTTAGTTGCAGTCGGAACGCAGGCTGACATTCTCCTGGAGGCAGGGTGACTTCAGGCAGGGGGTACCAGATGGAATGCGAAGCCGAGGGTTATTCTCAGTGCAGCTCAGACTAGGGTAATGAGGCAGACTTGCACGGAATGTTGGACCTGCTAGAAAGGTGTTCGTCGACCTGTGGGAGTGTTGAGGAAATCAAGCTGTCCCAAGAAAGAGTGCAGTCTGTTGCGCTACACTCGGCATACACAGAGTGGCTCCGAAGGGCTACGGGCCTGGATCTGGCATAGCGGGCCCATGGGGGCCTGGGGTTACTCAGTTTTCTTGCAGGGAATAGGGTGCCCACGCGAGGCTCCTAGATGTCCTGCAAAGCGGACTGACGTTAAAATAATGCAGAGCAGGGGCTTCGCTTGTGGTGCAGTGGTTGGGAATCCACCTGCCGATGCAGGGGACATGGGTTCGAGCCTTGGTCCACCAAGATCTCACATGCTGCGGAGCAACTAAGCCCGTGCTCCACAACGACTGAGCCTGCGCTCTAGAGTCCGGGAGCCACAACGACTGAGCCCGCATGCCACAACTACTGAAGTCCACGTGCCTAGAGCTTCTGCTCCACAACAAGAGGAGCCACCGCAATGAGAAACCCGAGCACCGCAACGAAGAGTAGCCCCCGCTCGCTGCAACTAGAGAAAGCTCACATGCAGCAACGACGACCCAACACAGTAAATAAAAAATGATAAATTACATAAAAAAATAAACAAATAGACAGATAGATAAACAAATGAATAAATAAATAAACTAAAGCTGAGCAGGGGCTATGGCCTGCTGAAAACTGCATCACGCCTCCGCTTCTGCACGGCAATTCAGAGCCTTACCTCGAGGCAAGTGCTCACGCTGAGTGTCCTGTTAGCGCCACAGCATGGTAGGATGCTGACTTTCTCCTCGAGCAGAGTGACTTCAGGTACGAGGCCCTCGAAGAATTCTACGCAGAGTGTTTTCTCATGGCAGCTCAGACGGGGGCCGTGACGAACACTTCCAGGGCACGTCGCACTGCCTAGAGATGTGGTCCTGAGGCTGTTCCAGTGCTCTGGAAATGTAGCTCTTCTTAAGGAACGAGCAGTGTGTTGCCCATCACTCGGCATACACAGAGGGCCTCCCAGGGACCGACCTTTGGGCCTCGATGTTGCTCAGCAGGCCCACAGGGGTCTGGAGGTACTCACTGATCTTGGAGGGAAAATGATGCACACCCGAAGGGCCTAGGAGTCCTGAAAAGGGTACTTCCTTTAAAATAAAGCAGAACAGGGACTTCCCTGGTGGCACAGTGCTTGAGAATCTGCCTGCCAATGCAGGGTACACGGGTTCGAGCCCTGGTCTGGGAGGATCCCACATACCGCGGAGCAACTGGGCCCGTGAGCCACAACTACTGAGCCTGCGCCTCTGGAGCCTGTGCTCCGCAACAAGAGAGGCCGCGATAGTGAGAGGCCTACGCACCGCGATGAAGAGTGGCCCCCACTTACCGCAACTGGAGAGGCCTCTAGCACAGAAACCAAGACCCAACATAGCAATCAATCAATCAATACATAAATCTTAAAAAAACAATAAAACATTAAAAACATAAAATACAATAAAGCAGAACAGCGACTAGACCTCGTGGAAAGAGCTGCATGCCTCCATTTCTGCGCGGCTACTCAGGGACTTACCTCGAGGCCAGTACTCACGTTGAGTTTCCCTTTAGCTCTAGAGCGTGGCAGGATGAGCTCCACGCCGGCCATCGAAGCACCCGGCTTAGCTAGAGAAAACTCCTTTTCTTCCCAGAGCCATGCCTACAGTGGCTAGTGGCCTGTCAACAGCAGTCAATTTCAAGTAGCTTCAAGGCAGCATGAAGGGAGCTTTCAAAATGGGAAAGCAAGGCTAGTTCCATCAGGCCCCCATTTCCACGGGCACACGCAGCATACATCCCTGTGCTTTCTAACAAGTCCAATCAGACACAGGTTACCCAGTGGTTCCTTCCCTGAATCAACTCCTCGAAGCAGGGTGTTCTGCAAATAGCGAACTGTCTCAACCAAGGATCGCCCCAGCTAAGCCTCCGGGCCCGTGGCTCTTCAAAAGCCTGCAGTGTTACACGAGGAACTGGGCTTTAGTTGCAGTCGGAACGCAGGCTGACATTCTCCTGGAGGCAGGGTGACTTCAGGCAGGGGGTACCAGATGGAATGCGAAGCCGAGGGTTATTCTCAGTGCAGCTCAGACTAGGGTAATGAGGCAGACTTGCACGGAATGTTGGACCTGCTAGAAAGGTGTTCGTCGACCTGTGGGAGTGTTGAGGAAATCAAGCTGTCCCAAGAAAGAGTGCAGTCTGTTGAGCTACACTCGGCATACACAGAGTGGCTCCGAAGGGCTACGGGCCTGGATCTGGCATAGCGGGCCCAGGGGGCCTGGGGTTACTCAGTTTTCTTGCAGGGAATAGGGTGCCCACGCGAGGCTCCTAGATGTCCTGCAAAGCGGACTGACGTTAAAATAATGCAGAGCAGGGGCTTCGCTTGTGGTGCAGTGGTTGGGAATCCACCTGCCGATGCAGGGGACATGGGTTCGAGCCTTGGTCCACCAAGATCTCACATGCTGCGGAGCAACTAAGCCCGTGCTCCACAACGACTGAGCCTGCGCTCTAGAGTCCGGGAGCCACAACGACTGAGCCCGCATGCCACAACTACTGAAGTCCACGTGCCTAGAGCTTCTGCTCCACAACAAGAGGAGCCACCGCAATGAGAAACCCGAGCACCGCAACGAAGAGTAGCCCCCGCTCGCTGTAACTAGAGAAAGCTCACATGCAGCAACGACGACCCAACACAGTAGAAAAAAAATGATATATTAACTAAATAAATAAATAAATAGACAGATAGATAAACAAATGAATAAATAAATAAACTAAAGCTGAGCAGGGGCTATGGCCTGCTGAAAACTGCAGCACGCCTCCGCTTCTGCACGGCAATTCAGAGCCTTACCTCGAGGCAAGTGCTCACGCTGAGTGTCCTGTTAGCGCCACAGCATGGTAGGATGCTGACTTTCTCCTCGAGCAGAGTGACTTCAGGTACGAGGCCCTCGAAGAATTCTACGCAGAGTGTTTTCTCATGGCAGCTCAGACGGGGGCCGTGACGAACACTTCCAGGGCACGTCGCACTGCCTAGAGATGTGGTCCTGAGGCTGTTCCAGTACTCTGGAAATGTAGCTCTTCTTAAGGAACGAGCAGTGTGTTGCCCATCACTCGGCATACACAGAGGGCCTCCCAGGGACCGACCTTTGGGCCTCGATGTTGCTCAGCAGGCCCACAGGGGTCTGGAGGTACTCACTGATCTTGGAGGGAAAATGATGCACACCCGAAGGGCCTAGGAGTCCTGAAAAGGGTACTTCCTTTAAAATAAAGCAGAACAGGGACTTCCCTGGTGGCACAGTGCTTGAGAATCTGCCTGCCAATGCAGGGTACACGGGTTCGAGCCCTGGTCTGGGAGGATCCCACATACCGCGGAGCAACTGGGCCCGTGAGCCACAACTACTGAGCCTGCGCCTCTGGAGCCTGTGCTCCGCAACAAGAGAGGCCGCGATAGTGAGAGGCCTACGCACCGCGATGAAGAGTGGCCCCCACTTACCGCAACTGGAGAGGCCTCTAGCACAGAAACCAAGACCCAACATAGCAATCAATCAATCAATACATAAATCTTAAAAAAACAATAAAACATTAAAAACATAAAATACAATAAAGCAGAACAGCGACTAGACCTCGTGGAAAGAGCTGCATGCCTCCATTTCTGCGCGGCTACTCAGGGACTTACCTCGAGGCCAGTACTCACGTTGAGTTTCCCTTTAGCTCTAGAGCGTGGCAGGATGAGCTCCACGCCGGCCATCGAAGCACCCGGCTTAGCTAGAGAAAACTCCTTTTCTTCCCAGAGCCATGCCTACAGTGGCTAGTGGCCTGTCAACAGCAGTCAATTTCAAGTAGCTTCAAGGCAGCATGAATGGAGCTTTCAAAATGGGAAAGCAAGGCTAGTTCCATCAGGCCCCCATTTCCACGGGCACACGCAGCATACATCCCTGTGCTTTCTAACAAGTCCAAACAGACACAGGTTACCCAGTGGTTCCTTCCCTGAATCAACTCCTCGAAGCAGGGTGTTCTGCAAATAGCGAACTGTCTCAACCAAGGATCGCCCCAGCTAAGCCTCCGGGCCCGTGGCTCTTCAAAAGCCTGCAGTGTTACACGAGGAACTGGGCTTTAGTTGCAGTCGGAACGCAGGCTGACATTCTCCTGGAGGCAGGGTGACTTCAGGCAGGGGGTACCAGATGGAATGCGAAGCCGAGGGTTATTCTCAGTGCAGCTCAGACTAGGGTAATGAGGCAGACTTGCACGGAATGTTGGACCTGCTAGAAAGGTGTTCGTCGACCTGTGGGAGTGTTGAGGAAATCAAGCTGTCCCAAGAAAGAGTGCAGTCTGTTGCGCTACACTCGACATACACAGAGTGGCTCCGAAGGGCTACGGGCCTGGATCTGGCATAGCGGGCCCATGGGGGCCTGGGGTTACTCAGTTTTCTTGCAGGGAATAGGGTGCCCACGCGAGGCTCCTAGATGTCCTGCAAAGCGGACTGACGTTAAAATAATGCAGAGCAGGGGCTTCGCTTGTGGTGCAGTGGTTGGGAATCCACCTGCCGATGCAGGGGACATGGGTTCGAGCCTTGGTCCACCAAGATCTCACATGCTGCGGAGCAACTAAGCCCGTGCTCCACAACGACTGAGCCTGCGCTCTAGAGTCCGGGAGCCACAACGACTGAGCCCGCATGCCACAACTACTGAAGTCCACGTGCCTAGAGCTTCTGCTCCACAACAAGAGGAGCCACCGCAATGAGAAACCCGAGCACCGCAACGAAGAGTAGCCCCCGCTCGCTGCAACTAGAGAAAGCTCACATGCAGCATCGACGACCCAACATAGTAGAAAAAAAATGATATATTAAATAAATAAATAGACAGATAGATAAACAAATGAATAAATAAATAAACTAAAGCTGAGCAGGGGCTATGGCCTGCTGAAAACTGCATCACGCCTCCGCTTCTGCACGGCAATTCAGAGCCTTACCTCGAGGCAAGTGCTCACGCTGAGTGTCCTGTTAGCGCCACAGCATGGTAGGATGCTGACTTTCTCCTCGAGCAGAGTGACTTCAGGTACGAGGCCCTCGAAGAATTCTACGCAGAGTGTTTTCTCATGGCAGCTCAGACGGGGGCCGTGACGAACACTTCCAGGGCACGTCGCACTGCCTAGAGATGTGGTCCTGAGGCTGTTCCAGTGCTCTGGAAATGTAGCTCTTCTTAAGGAACGAGCAGTGTGTTGCCCATCACTCGGCATACACAGAGGGCCTCCCAGGGACCGACCTTTGGGCCTCGATGTTGCTCAGCAGGCCCACAGGGGTCTGGAGGTACTCACTGATCTTGGAGGGAAAATGATGCACACCCGAAGGGCCTAGGAGTCCTGAAAAGGGTACTTCCTTTAAAATAAAGCAGAACAGGGACTTCCCTGGTGGCACAGTGCTTGAGAATCTGCCTGCCAATGCAGGGTACACGGGTTCGAGCCCTGGTCTGGGAGGATCCCACATACCGCGGAGCAACTGGGCCCGTGAGCCACAACTACTGAGCCTGCGCCTCTGGAGCCTGTGCTCCGCAACAAGAGAGGCCGCGATAGTGAGAGGCCTACGCACCGCGATGAAGAGTGGCCCCCACTTACCGCAACTGGAGAGGCCTCTAGCACAGAAACGAAGACCCAACATAGCAATCAATCAATCAATACATAAATCTTAAAAAAACAATAAAACATTAAAAACATAAAATACAATAAAGCAGAACAGCGACTAGACCTCGTGGAAAGAGCTGCATGCCTCCATTTCTGTGCGGCTACTCAGGGACTTACCTCGAGGCCAGTACTCACGTTGAGTTTCCCTTTAGCTCTAGAGCGTGGCAGGATGAGCTCCACGCCGGCCATCGAAGCACCCGGCTTAGCTAGAGAAAACTCCTTTTCTTCCCAGAGCCATGCCTACAGTGGCTAGTGGCCTGTCAACAGCAGCCAATTTCAAGTAGCTTCAAGACAGCATGAATGGAGCTTTCAAAATGGGAAAGCAAGGCTAGTTCCATCAGGCCCCCATTTCCACGGGCACACGCAGCATACATCCCTGTGCTTTCTAACAAGTCCAAACAGACACAGGTTACCCAGTGGTTCCTTCCCTGAATCAACTCCTCGAAGCAGGGTGTTCTGCAAATAGCGAACTGTCTCAACCAAGGATCGCCCCAGCTAAGCCTCCGGGCCCGTGGCTCTTCAAAAGCCTGCAGTGTTACACGAGGAACTGGGCTTTAGTTGCAGTCGGAACGCAGGCTGACATTCTCCTGGAGGCAGGGTGACTTCAGGCAGGGGGTACCAGATGGAATGCGAAGCCGAGGGTTATTCTCAGTGCAGCTCAGACTAGGGTAATGAGGCAGACTTGCACGGAATGTTGGACCTGCTAGAAAGGTGTTCGTCGACCTGTGGGAGTGTTGAGGAAATCAAGCTGTCCCAAGAAAGAGTGCAGTCTGTTGCGCTACACTCGGCATACACAGAGTGGCTCCGAAGGGCTACGGGCCTGGATCTGGCATAGCGGGCCCATGGGGGCCTGGGGTTACTCAGTTTTCTTGCAGGGAATAGGGTGCCCACGCGAGGCTCCTAGATGTCCTGCAAAGCGGACTGACGTTAAAATAATGCAGAGCAGGGGCTTCGCTTGTGGTGCAGTGGTTGGGAATCCACCTGCCGATGCAGGGGACATGGGTTCGAGCCTTGGTCCACCAAGATCTCACATGCTGCGGAGCAACTAAGCCCGTGCTCCACAACGACTGAGCCTGCGCTCTAGAGTCCGGGAGCCACAACGACTGAGCCCGCATGCCACAACTACTGAAGTCCACGTGCCTAGAGCTTCTGCTCCACAACAAGAGGAGCCACCGCAATGAGAAACCCGAGCACCGCAACGAAGAGTAGCCCCCGCTCGCTGCAACTAGAGAAAGCTCACATGCAGCAACGACGACCCAACACAGTAGAAAAAAAATGATATATTAAATAAATAAATAAATAAATAGACAGATAGATAAACAAATGAATAAATAAATAAACTAAAGCTGAGCAGGGGCTATGGCCTGCTGAAAACTGCAGCACGCCTCCGCTTCTGCACGGCAATTCAGAGCCTTACCTCGAGGCAAGTGCTCACGCTGAGTGTCCTGTTAGTGCCACAGCATGGTAGGATGCTGACTTTCTCCTCGAGCAGAGTGACTTCAGGTACGAGGCCCTCGAAGAATTCTACGCAGAGTGTTTTCTCATGGCAGCTCAGACGGGGGCCGTGACGAACACTTCCAGGGCACGTCGCACTGCCTAGAGATGTGGTCCTGAGGCTGTTCCAGTGCTCTGGAAATGTAGCTCTTCTTAAGGAACGAGCAGTGTGTTGCCCATCACTCGGCATACACAGAGGGCCTCCCAGGGACCGACCTTTGGGCCTCGATGTTGCTCAGCAGGCCCACAGGGGTCTGGAGGTACTCACTGATCTTGGAGGGAAAATGATGCACACCCGAAGGGCCTAGGAGTCCTGAAAAGGGTACTTCCTTTAAAATAAAGCAGAACAGGGACTTCCCTGGTGGCACAGTGCTTGAGAATCTGCCTGCCAATGCAGAGTACACGGGTTCGAGCCCTGGTCTGGGAGGATCCCACATACCGCGGAGCAACTGGGCCCGTGAGCCACAACTACTGAGCCTGCGCCTCTGGAGCCTGTGCTCCGCAACAAGAGAGGCCGCGATAGTGAGAGGCCTACGCACCGCGATGAAGAGTGGCCCCCACTTACCGCAACTGGAGAGGCCTCTAGCACAGAAACGAAGACCCAACATAGCAATCAATCAATCAATACATAAATCTTAAAAAAACAATAAAACATTAAAAACATAAAATACAATAAAGCAGAACAGCGACTAGACCTCGTGGAAAGAGCTGCATGCCTCCATTTCTGTGCGGCTACTCAGGGACTTACCTCGAGGCCAGTACTCACGTTGAGTTTCCCTTTAGCTCTAGAGCGTGGCAGGATGAGCTCCACGCCGGCCATCGAAGCACCCGGCTTAGCTAGAGAAAACTCCTTTTCTTCCCAGAGCCATGCCTACAGTGGCTAGTGGCCTGTCAACAGCAGTCAATTTCAAGTAGCTTCAAGGCAGCATGAATGGAGCTTTCAAAATGGGAAAGCAAGGCTAGTTCCATCAGGCCCCCATTTCCACGGGCACACGCAGCATACATCCCTGTGCTTTCTAACAAGTCCAAACAGACACAGGTTACCCAGTGGTTCCTTCCCTGAATCAACTCCTCGAAGCAGGGTGTTCTGCAAATAGCGAACTGTCTCAACCAAGGATCGCCCCAGCTAAGCCTCCGGGCCCGTGGCTCTTCAAAAGCCTGCAGTGTTACACGAGGAACTGGGCTTTAGTTGCAGTCGGAATGCAGGCTGACATTCTCCTGGAGGCAGGGTGACTTCAGGCAGGGGGTACCAGATGGAATGCGAAGCCGAGGGTTATTCTCAGTGCAGCTCAGACTAGGGTAATGAGGCAGACTTGCACGGAATGTTGGACCTGCTAGAAAGGTGTTCGTCGACCTGTGGGAGTATTGAGGAAATCAACCTGTCCCAAGAAAGAGTGCAGTCTGTTGCGCTACACTCGGCATACACAGAGTGGCTCCGAAGGGCTACGGGCCTGGATCTGGCATAGCGGGCCCATGGGGGCCTGGGGTTACTCAGTTTTCTTGCAGGGAATAGGGTGCCCACGCGAGGCTCCTAGATGTCCTGCAAAGCGGACTGACGTTAAAATAATGCAGAGCAGGGGCTTCGCTTGTGGTGCAGTGGTTGGGAATCCACCTGCCGATGCAGGGGACATGGGTTCGAGCCTTGGTCCACCAAGATCTCACATGCTGCGGAGCAACTAAGCCCGTGCTCCACAACGACTGAGCCTGCGCTCTAGAGTCCGGGAGCCACAACGACTGAGCCCGCATGCCACAACTACTGAAGTCCACGTGCCTAGAGCTTCTGCTCCACAACAAGAGGAGCCACCGCAATGAGAAACCCGAGCACCGCAACGAAGAGTAGCCCCCGCTCGCTACAACTAGAGAAAGCTCACATGCAGCAACGACGACCCAACACAGTAAATAAAAAATGATAAATTACATAAAAAAATAAATAGACAGATAGATAAACAAATGAATAAATAAATAAACTAAAGCTGAGCAGGGGCTAAGGCCTGCTGAAAACTGCAGCACGCCTCCGCTTCTGCACGGCAATTCAGAGCCTTACCTCGAGGCAAGTGCTCACGCTGAGTGTCCCGTTAGCGCCACAGCATGGTAGGATGCTGACTTTCTCCTCGAGCAGAGTGACTTCAGGTACGAGGCCCTCGAAGAATTCTACGCAGAGTGTTTTCTCATGGCAGCTCAGACGGGGGCCGTGACGAACACTTCCAGGGCACGTCGCACTGCCTAGAGATGTGGTCCTGAGGCTGTTCCAGTGCTCTGGAAATGTAGCTCTTCTTAAGGAACGAGCAGTGTGTTGCCCATCACTCGGCATACACAGAGGGCCTCCCAGGGACCGACCTCTGGGCCTCGATGTTGCTCAGCAGGCCCACAGGGGTCTGGAGGTACTCACTGATCTTGGAGGGAAAATGATGCACACCCGAAGGGCCTAGGAGTCCTGAAAAGGGTACTTCCTTTAAAATAAAGCAGAACAGGGACTTCCCTGGTGGCGCAGTGGTTGAGAATCTGCCTGCCAATGCAGGGTACACGGGTTCGAGCCCTGGTCTGGGAGGATCCCACATACCGCGGAGCAACTGGGCCCGTGAGCCACAACTACTGAGCCTGCGCCTCTGGAGCCTGTGCTCCGCAACAAGAGAGGCCGCGATAGTGAGAGGCCTACGCACCGCGATGAAGAGTGGCCCCCACTTACCGCAACTGGAGAGGCCTCTAGCACAGAAACGAAGACCCAACATAGCAATCAATCAATCAATACATAAATCTTAAAAAAACAATAAAACATTAAAAACATAAAATACAATAAAGCAGAACAGCGACTAGACCTCGTGGAAAGAGCTGCATGCCTCCATTTCTGCGCGGCTACTCAGGGACTTACCTCGAGGCCAGTACTCACGTTGAGTTTCCCTTTAGCTCTAGAGCATGGCAGGATGAGCTCCACCCCGGCCATCGAAGCACCCAGCTTAGCTAGAGAAAACTCCTTTTCTTCCCAGAGCCATGCCTACAGTGGCTAGTGGCCTGTCAACAGCAGTCAATTTCAAGTAGCTTCAAGGCAGCATGAATGGCGCTTTCAAAATGGGAAAGCAAGGCTAGTTCCATCAGGCCCCCATTTCCACGGGCACACGCAGCATACATCCCTGTGCTTTCTAACATGTCCAATCAGACACAGGTTACCCAGTGGTTCCTTCCCTGAATCAACTCCTCGAAGCAGGGTGTTCTGCAAATAGCGAACTGTCTCAACCAAGTATCGCCACAGCTACGCCTCCGGGCCCGTGGCTCTTCAAAAGCCTGCAGTGTTACACGAGGAACTGGGCTTTAGTTGCAGTCGGAACGCAGGCTGACATTCTCCTGGAGGCAGGGTGACTTCAGGCAGGGGGTACCAGATGGAATGCGAAGCCGAGGGTTATTCTCAGTGCAGCTCAGACTAGGGTAATGAGGCAGACTTGCACGGAATGTTGGACCTGCTAGAAAGGTGTTCGTCGACCTGTGGGAGTGTTGAGGAAATCAAGCTGTCCCAAGAAAGAGTGCAGTCTGTTGCGCTACACTCGGCATACACAGAGTGGCTCCGAAGGACTACGGGCCTGGATCTGGCATAGCGGGCCCATGGGGGCCTGGGGATACTCAGTTTTCTTGCAGGGAATAGGGTGCCCACGCGAGGCTCCTAGATGTCCTGCAAAGCGGACTGACGTTAAAATAATGCAGAGCAGGGGCTTCGCTTGTGGTGCAGTGGTTGGGAATCCACCTGCCGATGCAGGGGACATGGGTTCGAGCCTTGGTCCACCAAGATCTCACATGCTGCGGAGCAACTAAGCCCGTGCTCCACAACGACTGAGCCTGCGCTCTAGAGTCCGGGAGCCACAACGACTGAGCCCGCATGCCACAACTACTGAAGTCCACGTGCCTAGAGCTTCTGCTCCACAACAAGAGGAGCCACCGCAATGAGAAACCCGAGCACCGCAACGAAGAGTAGCCCCCGCTCGCTGCAACTAGAGAAAGCTCACATGCAGCATCGACGACCCAACATAGTAGAAAAAAAATGATATATTAAATAAATAAATAGACAGATAGATAAACAAATGAATAAATAAATAAACTAAAGCTGAGCAGGGGCTATGGCCTGCTGAAAACTGCAGCACGCCTCCGCTTCTGCACGGCAATTCAGAGCCTTACCTCGAGGCAAGTGCTCACGCTGAGTGTCCTGTTAGCGCCACAGCATGGTAGGATGCTGACTTTCTCCTCGAGCAGAGTGACTTCCGGTACGAGGCCCTCGAAGAATTCTACGCAGAGTGTTTTCTCATGGCAGCTCAGACGGGGGCCGTGACGAACACTTCCAGGGCACGTCGCACTGCCTAGAGATGTGGTCCTGAGGCTGTTCCAGTGCTCTGGAAATGTAGCTCTTCTTAAGGAACGAGCAGTGTGTTGCCCATCACTCGGCATACACAGAGGGCCTCCCAGGGACCGACCTTTGGGCCTCGATGTTGCTCAGCAGGCCCACAGGGGTCTGGAGGTACTCACTGATCTTGGAGGGAAAATGATGCACACCCGAAGGGCCTAGGAGTCCTGAAAAGGGTACTTCCTTTAAAATAAAGCAGAACAGGGACTTCCCTGGTGGCACAGTGCTTGAGAATCTGCCTGCCAATGCAGGGTACACGGGTTCGAGCCCTGGTCTGGGAGGATCCCACATACCGCGGAGCAACTGGGCCCGTGAGCCACAACTACTGAGCCTGCGCCTCTGGAGCCTGTGCTCCGCAACAAGAGAGGCCGCGAGAGTGAGAGGCCTACGCACCGCGATGAAGAGTGGCCCCCACTTACCGCAACTGGAGAGGCCTCTAGCACAGAAACGAAGACCCAACATAGCAATCAATCAATCAATACATAAATCTTAAAAAAACAATAAAACATTAAAAACATAAAATACAATAAAGCAGAACAGCGACTAGACCTCGTGGAAAGAGCTGCATGCCTCCATTTCTGTGCGGCTACTCAGGGACTTACCTCGAGGCCAGTACTCACGTTGAGTTTCCCTTTAGCTCTAGAGCGTGGCAGGATGAGCTCCACGCCGGCCATCGAAGCACCCGGCTTAGCTAGAGAAAACTCCTTTTCTTCCCAGAGCCATGCCTACAGTGGCTAGTGGCCTGTCAACAGCAGCCAATTTCAAGTAGCTTCAAGGCAGCATGAATGGAGCTTTCAAAATGGGAAAGCAAGGCTAGTTCCATCAGGCCCCCATTTCCACGGGCACACGCAGCATACATCCCTGTGCTTTCTAACAAGTCCAAACAGACACAGGTTACCCAGTGGTTCCTTCCCTGAATCAACTCCTCGAAGCAGGGTGTTCTGCAAATAGCGAACTGTCTCAACCAAGGATCGCCCCAGCTAAGCCTCCGGGCCCGTGGCTCTTCAAAAGCCTGCAGTGTTACACGAGGAACTGGGCTTTAGTTGCAGTCGGAACGCAGGCTGACATTCTCCTGGAGGCAGGGTGACTTCAGGCAGGGGGTACCAGATGGAATGCGAAGCCGAGGGTTATTCTCAGTGCAGCTCAGACTAGGGTAATGAGGCAGACTTGCACGGAATGTTGGACCTGCTAGAAAGGTGTTCGTCGACCTGTGGGAGTGTTGAGGAAATCAAGCTGTCCCAAGAAAGAGTGCAGTCTGTTGCGCTACACTCGGCATACACAGAGTGGCTCCGAAGGGCTACGGGCCTGGATCTGGCATAGCGGGCCCATGGGGGCCTGGGGTTACTCAGTTTTCTTGCAGGGAATAGGGTGCCCACGCAAGGCTCCTAGATGTCCTGCAAAGTGGACTGACGTTAAAATAATGCAGAGCAGGGGCTTCGCTTGTGGTGCAGTGGTTGGGAATCCACCTGCCGATGCAGGGGACATGGGTTCGAGCCTTGGTCCACCAAGATCTCACATGCTGCGGAGCAACTAAGCCCGTGCTCCACAACGACTGAGCCTGCGCTCTAGAGTCCGGGAGCCACAACGACTGAGCCCGCATGCCACAACTACTGAAGTCCACGTGCCTAGAGCTTCTGCTCCACAACAAGAGGAACCACCGCAATGAGAAACCCGAGCACCGCAACGAAGAGTAGCCCCCGCTCGCTGCAACTAGAGAAAGCTCACATGCAGCAACGACGACCCAACACAGTAAATAAAAAATGATAAATTACATAAAAAAATAAATAAATAGACAGATAGATAAACAAATGAATAAATAAATAAACTAAAGCTGAGCAGGGGCTATGGCCTGCTGAAAACTGCAGCACGCCTCCGCTTCTGCACGGCAATTCAGAGCCTTACCTCGAGGCAAGTGCTCACGCTGATTGTCCCGTTAGCGCCACAGCATGGTAGGATGCTGACTTGCTCCTCGAGCAGAGTGACTTCAGGTACGAGGCCCTCGAAGAATTCTACGCAGAGTGTTTTCTCATGGCAGCTCAGACGGGGGCCGTGACGAACACTTCCAGGGCACGTCGCACTGCCTAGAGATGTGGTCCTGAGGCTGTTCCAGTACTCTGGAAATGTAGCTCTTCTTAAGGAACGAGCAGTGTGTTGCCCATCACAAGGCATACACAGAGGGCCTCCCAGGGACCGACCTTTGGGCCTCGATGTTGCTCAGCAGGCCCACAGGGGTCTGGAGGTACTCACTGATCTTGGAGGGAAAATGATGCACACCCGAAGGGCCTAGGAGTCCTGAAAAGGGTACTTCCTTTAAAATAAAGCAGAACAGGGACTTCCCTGGTGGCACAGTGCTTGAGAATCTGCCTGCCAATGCAGGGTATACGGGTTCGAGCCCTGGTCTGGGAGGATCCCACATACCGCGGAGCAACTGGGCCCGTGAGCCACAACTACTGAGCCTGCGCCTCTGGAGCCTGTGCTCCGCAACAAGAGAGGCCGCGATAGTGAGAGGCCTACGCACCGCGATGAAGAGTGGCCCCCACTTACCACAACTGGAGAGGCCACTAGCACAGAAACGAAGACCCAACATAGCAATCAATCAATCAATACATAAATCTTAAAAAAACAATAAAACATTAATAACATAAAATACAATAAAGCAGAACAGCGACTAGACCTCGTGGAAAGAGCTGCATGCCTCCATTTCTGCGCGGCTACTCAGGGACTTACCTCGAGGCCAGTACTCACGTTGAGTTTCCCTTTAGCTCTAGAGCGTGGCAGGATGAGCTCCACGCCGGCCATCGAAGCTCCCGGCTTAGCTAGAGAAAACTCCTTTTCTTCCCAGAGCCATGCCTACAGTGGCTAGTGGCCTGTCAACAGCAGTCAATTTCAAGTAGCTTCAAGGCAGCATGAATGGAGCTTTCAAAATGGGAAAGCAAGGCTAGTTCCATCAGGCCCCCATTTCCACGGGCACACGCAGCATACATCCCTGTGCTTTCTAACAAGTCCAAACAGACACAGGTTACCCAGTGGTTCCTTCCCTGAATCAACTCCTCGAAGCAGGGTGTTCTGCAAATAGCGAACTGTCTCAACAAAGGATCGCCCCAGCTACGCCTCCGGGCCAGTGGCTCTTCAAAAGCCTGCAGTGTTACACGAGGAACTGGGCTTTAGTTGCAGTCGGAACGCAGGCTGACATTCTCCTGGAGGCAGGGTGACTTCAGGCAGGGGGTACCAGATGGAATGCGAAGCCGAGGGTTATTCTCAGTGCAGCTCAGACTAGGGTAATGAGGCAGACTTGCACGGAATGTTGGACCTGCTAGAAAGGTGTTCGTCGACCTGTGGGAGTGTTGAGGAAATCAAGCTGTCCCAAGAAAGAGTGCAGTCTGTTGCGCTACACTCGGCATACACAGAGTGGCTCCGAAGGGCTATGGGCCCGGATCTGGCATAGCGGGCCCATGGGGGCCTGGGGTTACTCAGTTTTCTTGCAGGGAATAGGGTGCCCACGCGAGGCTCCTAGATGTCCTGCAAAGCGGACTGACGTTAAAATAATGCAGAGCAGGGGCTTCGCTTGTGGTGCAGTGGTTGGGAATCCACCTGCCGATGCAGGGGACATGGGTTCGAGCCTTGGTCCACCAAGATCTCACATGCTGCAGAGCAACTAAGCCCGTGCTCCACAACGACTGAGCCTGCGCTCTAGAGTCCGGGAGCCACAACGACTGAGCCCGCATGCCACAACTACTGAAGTCCACGTGCCTAGAGCTTCTGCTCCACAACAAGAGGAGCCACCGCAATGAGAAACCCGAGCACCGCAAAGAAGAGTAGCCCCCGCTCGCTGCAACTAGAGAAAGCTCACATGCAGCATCGACGACCCAACATAGTAGAAAAAAAATGATATATTAAATAAATAAATAGACAGATAGATAAACAAATGAATAAATAAATAAACTAAAGCTGAGCAGGGGCTATGGCCTGCTGAAAACTGCAGCACGCCTCCGCTTCTACACGGCAATTCAGACCCTTACCTCGAGGCAAGTGCTCACGCTGAGTGTCCTGTTAGCGCCACAGCATGGTAGGATGCTGACTTTCTCCTCGAGCAGAGTGACTTCCGGTACGAGGCCCTCGAAGAATTTTACGCAGAGTGTTTTCTCATGGCAGCTCAGACGGGGGCCGTGACGAACACTTCCAGGGCACGTCGCACTGCCTAGAGATGTGGTCCTGAGGCTGTTCCAGTGCTCTGGAAATGTAGCTCTTCTTAAGGAACGAGCAGTGTGTTGCCCATCACTCGGCATACACAGAGGGCCTCCCAGGGACCGACCTTTGGGCCTCGATGTTGCTCAGCAGGCCCACAGGGGTCTGGAGGTACTCACTGATCTTGGAGGGAAAATGATGCACACCCGAAGGGCCTAGGAGTCCTGAAAAGGGTACTTCCTTTAAAATAAAGCAGAACAGGGACTTCCCTGGTGGCACAGTGCTTGAGAATCTGCCTGCCAATGCAGGGTACACGGGTTCGAGCCCTGGTCTGGGAGGATCCCACATACCGCGGAGCAACTGGGCCCGTGAGCCACAACTACTGAGCCTGCGCCTCTGGAGCCTGTGCTCCGCAACAAGAGAGGCCGCGATAGTGAGAGGCCTACGCACCGCGATGAAGAGTGGCCCCCACTTACCGCAACTGGAGAGGCCTCTAGCACAGAAACGAAGACCCAACATAGCAATCAATCAATCAATACATAAATCTTAAAAAAACAATAAAACATTAAAAACATAAAATACAATAAAGCAGAACAGCGACTAGACCTCGTGGAAAGAGCTGCATGCCTCCATTTCTGCGCGGCTACTCAGGGACTTACCTCGAGGCCAGTACTCACGTTGAGTTTCCCTTTAACTCTAGAGCGTGGCAGGATGAGCTCCACCCCGGCCATCGAAGCACCCAGCTTAGCTAGAGAAAACTCCTTTTCTTCCCAGAGCCATGCCTACAGTGGCTAGTGGCCTGTCAACAGCAGTCAATTTCAAGTAGCTTCAAGGCAGCATGAATGGCGCTTTCAAAATGGGAAAGCAAGGCTAGTTCCATCAGGCCCCCATTTCCACGGGCACACGCAGCATACATCCCTGTGCTTTCTAACAAGTCCAAACAGACACAGGTTACCCAGTGGTTCCTTCCCTGAATCAACTCCTCGAAGCAGGGTGTTCTGCAAATAGCGAACTGTCTCAACCAAGTATCGCCACAGCTACGCCTCCGGGCCCGTGGCTCTTCAAAAGCCTGCAGTGTTACACGAGGAACTGGGCTTTAGTTGCAGTCGGAACGCAGGCTGACATTCTCCTGGAGGCAGGGTGACTTCAGGCAGGGGGTACCAGATGGAATGCGAAGCCGAGGGTTATTCTCAGTGCAGCTCAGACTAGGGTAATGAGGCAGACTTGCACGGAATGTTGGACCTGCTAGAAAGGTGTTCGTCGACCTGTGGGAGTGTTGAGGAAATCAAGCTGTCCCAAGAAAGAGTGCAGTCTGTTGCGCTACACTCGGCATACACAGAGTGGCTCCGAAGGGCTACGGGCCTGGATCTGGCATAGCGGGCCCATGGGGGCCTGGGGATACTCAGTTTTCTTGCAGGGAATAGGGTGCCCACGCGAGGCTCCTAGATGTCCTGCAAAGCGGACTGACGTTAAAATAATGCAGAGCAGGGGCTTCGCTTGTGGTGCAGTGGTTGGGAATCCACCTGCCGATGCAGGGGACATGGGTTCGAGCCTTGGTCCACCAAGATCTCACATGCTGCGGAGCAACTAAGCCCGTGCTCCACAACGACTGAGCCTGCGCTCTAGAGTCCGGGAGCCACAACGACTGAGCCCGCATGCCACAACTACTGAAGTCCACGTGCCTAGAGCTTCTGCTCCACAACAAGAGGAGCCACCGCAATGAGAAACCCGAGCACCGCAACGAAGAGTAGCCCCCGCTCGCTGCAACTAGAGAAAGCTCACATGCAGCATCGACGACCCAACATAGTAGAAAAAAAATGATATATTAAATAAATAAATAGACAGATAGATAAACAAATGAATAAATAAATAAACTAAAGCTGAGCAGGGGCTATGGCCTGCTGAAAACTGCAGCACGCCTCCGCTTCTGCACGGCAATTCAGAGCCTTACCTCGAGGCAAGTGCTCACGCTGAGTGTCCTGTTAGCGCCACAGCATGGTAGGATGCTGACTTTCTCCTCGAGCAGAGTGACTTCCGGTACGAGGCCCTCGAAGAATTCTACGCAGAGTGTTTTCTCATGGCAGCTCAGACGGGGGCCGTGACGAACACTTCCAGGGCACGTCGCACTGCCTAGAGATGTGGTCCTGAGGCTGTTCCAGTGCTCTGGAAATGTAGCTCTTCTTAAGGAACGAGCAGTGTGTTGCCCATCACTCGGCATACACAGAGGGCCTCCCAGGGACCGACCTTTGGGCCTCGATGTTGCTCAGCAGGCCCACAGGGGTCTGGAGGTACTCACTGATCTTGGAGGGAAAATGATGCACACCCGAAGGGCCTAGGAGTCCTGAAAAGGGTACTTCCTTTAAAATAAAGCAGAACAGGGACTTCCCTGGTGGCACAGTGCTTGAGAATCTGCCTGCCAATGCAGGGTACACGGGTTCGAGCCCTGGTCTGGGAGGATCCCACATGCCGCGGAGCAACTGGGCCCGTGAGCCACAACTACTGAGCCTGCACCTCTGGAGCCTGTGCTCCGCAACAAGAGAGGCCGCGAGAGTGAGAGGCCTACGCACCGCGATGAAGAGTGGCCCCCACTTACCGCAACTGGAGAGGCCTCTAGCACAGAAACCAAGACCCAACATAGCAATCAATCAATCAATACATAAATCTTAAAAAAACAATAAAACATTAAAAACATAAAATACAATAAAGCAGAACAGCGACTAGACCTCGTGGAAAGAGCTGCATGCCTCCATTTCTGCGCGGCTACTCAGGGACTTACCTCGAGGCCAGTACTCACGTTGAGTTTCCCTTTAGCTCTAGAGCATGGCAGGATGAGCTCCACCCCGGCCATCGAAGCACCCAGCTTAGCTAGAGAAAACTCCTTTTCTTCCCAGAGCCATGCCTACAGTGGCTAGTGGCCTGTCAACAGCAGTCAATTTCAAGTAGCTTCAAGGCAGCATGAATGGCGCTTTCAAAATGGGAAAGCAAGGCTAGTTCCATCAGGCCCCCATTTCCACGGGCACACGCAGCATACATCCCTGTGCTTTCTAACAAGTCCAATCAGACACAGGTTACCCAGTGGTTCCTTCCCTGAATCAACTCCTCGAAGCAGGGTGTTCTGCAAATAGCGAACTGTCTCAACCAAGTATCGCCACAGCTACGCCTCCGGGCCCGTGGCTCTTCAAAAGCCTGCAGTGTTACACGAGGAACTGGGCTTTAGTTGCAGTCGGAACGCAGGCTGACATTCTCCTGGAGGCAGGGTGACTTCAGGCAGGGGGTACCAGATGGAATGCGAAGCCGAGGGTTATTCTCAGTGCAGCTCAGACTAGGGTAATGAGGCAGACTTGCACGGAATGTTGGACCTGCTAGAAAGGTGTTCGTCGACCTGTGGGAGTGTTGAGGAAATCAAGCTGTCCCAAGAAAGAGTGCAGTCTGTTGCGCTACACTCGGCATACACAGAGTGGCTCCGAAGGACTACGGGCCTGGATCTGGCATAGCGGGCCCATGGGGGCCTGGGGATACTCAGTTTTCTTGCAGGGAATAGGGTGCCCACGCGAGGCTCCTAGATGTCCTGCAAAGCGGACTGACGTTAAAATAATGCAGAGCAGGGGCTTCGCTTGTGGTGCAGTGGTTGGGAATCCACCTGCCGATGCAGGGGACATGGGTTCGAGCCTTGGTCCACCAAGATCTCACATGCTGCGGAGCAACTAAGCCCGTGCTCCACAACGACTGAGCCTGCGCTCTAGAGTCCGGGAGCCACAACGACTGAGCCCGCATGCCACAACTACTGAAGTCCACGTGCCTAGAGCTTCTGCTCCACAACAAGAGGAGCCACCGCAATGAGAAACCCGAGCACCGCAACGAAGAGTAGCCCCCGCTCGCTGCAACTAGAGAAAGCTCACATGCAGCATCGACGACCCAACATAGTAGAAAAAAAATGATATATTAAATAAATAAATAGACAGATAGATAAACAAATGAATAAATAAATAAACTAAAGCTGAGCAGGGGCTATGGCCTGCTGAAAACTGCAGCACGCCTCCGCTTCTGCACGGCAATTCAGAGCCTTACCTCGAGGCAAGTGCTCACGCTGAGTGTCCTGTTAGCGCCACAGCATGGTAGGATGCTGACTTTCTCCTCGAGCAGAGTGACTTCCGGTACGAGGCCCTCGAAGAATTCTACGCAGAGTGTTTTCTCATGGCAGCTCAGACGGGGGCCGTGACGAACACTTCCAGGGCACGTCGCACTGCCTAGAGATGTGGTCCTGAGGCTGTTCCAGTGCTCTGGAAATGTAGCTCTTCTTAAGGAACGAGCAGTGTGTTGCCCATCACTCGGCATACACAGAGGGCCTCCCAGGGACCGACCTTTGGGCCTCGATGTTGCTCAGCAGGCCCACAGGGGTCTGGAGGTACTCACTGATCTTGGAGGGAAAATGATGCACACCCGAAGGGCCTAGGAGTCCTGAAAAGGGTACTTCCTTTAAAATAAAGCAGAACAGGGACTTCCCTGGTGGCACAGTGCTTGAGAATCTGCCTGCCAATGCAGGGTACACGGGTTCGAGCCCTGGTCTGGGAGGATCCCACATACCGCGGAGCAACTGGGCCCGTGAGCCACAACTACTGAGCCTGCGCCTCTGGAGCCTGTGCTCCGCAACAAGAGAGGCCGCGAGAGTGAGAGGCCTACGCACCGCGATGAAGAGTGGCCCCCACTTACCGCAACTGGAGAGGCCTCTAGCACAGAAACGAAGACCCAACATAGCAATCAATCAATCAATACATAAATCTTAAAAAAACAATAAAACATTAAAAACATAAAATACAATAAAGCAGAACAGCGACTAGACCTCGTGGAAAGAGCTGCATGCCTCCATTTCTGTGCGGCTACTCAGGGACTTACCTCGAGGCCAGTACTCACGTTGAGTTTCCCTTTAGCTCTAGAGCGTGGCAGGATGAGCTCCACGCCGGCCATCGAAGCACCCGGCTTAGCTAGAGAAAACTCCTTTTCTTCCCAGAGCCATGCCTACAGTGGCTAGTGGCCTGTCAACAGCAGCCAATTTCAAGTAGCTTCAAGGCAGCATGAATGGAGCTTTCAAAATGGGAAAGCAAGGCTAGTTCCATCAGGCCCCCATTTCCACGGGCACACGCAGCATACATCCCTGTGCTTTCTAACAAGTCCAAACAGACACAGGTTACCCAGTGGTTCCTTCCCTGAATCAACTCCTCGAAGCAGGGTGTTCTGCAAATAGCGAACTGTCTCAACCAAGGATCGCCCCAGCTAAGCCTCCGGGCCCGTGGCTCTTCAAAAGCCTGCAGTGTTACACGAGGAACTGGGCTTTAGTTGCAGTCGGAACGCAGGCTGACATTCTCCTGGAGGCAGGGTGACTTCAGGCAGGGGGTACCAGATGGAATGCGAAGCCGAGGGTTATTCTCAGTGCAGCTCAGACTAGGGTAATGAGGCAGACTTGCACGGAATGTTGGACCTGCTAGAAAGGTGTTCGTCGACCTGTGGGAGTGTTGAGGAAATCAAGCTGTCCCAAGAAAGAGTGCAGTCTGTTGCGCTACACTCGGCATACACAGAGTGGCTCCGAAGGGCTACGGGCCTGGATCTGGCATAGCGGGCCCATGGGGGCCTGGGGTTACTCAGTTTTCTTGCAGGGAATAGGGTGCCCACGCAAGGCTCCTAGATGTCCTGCAAAGTGGACTGACGTTAAAATAATGCAGAGCAGGGGCTTCGCTTGTGGTGCAGTGGTTGGGAATCCACCTGCCGATGCAGGGGACATGGGTTCGAGCCTTGGTCCACCAAGATCTCACATGCTGCGGAGCAACTAAGCCCGTGCTCCACAACGACTGAGCCTGCGCTCTAGAGTCCGGGAGCCACAACGACTGAGCCCGCATGCCACAACTACTGAAGTCCACGTGCCTAGAGCTTCTGCTCCACAACAAGAGGAACCACCGCAATGAGAAACCCGAGCACCGCAACGAAGAGTAGCCCCCGCTCGCTGCAACTAGAGAAAGCTCACATGCAGCAACGACGACCCAACACAGTAAATAAAAAATGATAAATTACATAAAAAAATAAATAAATAGACAGATAGATAAACAAATGAATAAATAAATAAACTAAAGCTGAGCAGGGGCTATGGCCTGCTGAAAACTGCAGCACGCCTCCGCTTCTGCACGGCAATTCAGAGCCTTACCTCGAGGCAAGTGCTCACGCTGATTGTCCCGTTAGCGCCACAGCATGGTAGGATGCTGACTTGCTCCTCGAGCAGAGTGACTTCAGGTACGAGGCCCTCGAAGAATTCTACGCAGAGTGTTTTCTCATGGCAGCTCAGACGGGGGCCGTGACGAACACTTCCAGGGCACGTCGCACTGCCTAGAGATGTGGTCCTGAGGCTGTTCCAGTACTCTGGAAATGTAGCTCTTCTTAAGGAACGAGCAGTGTGTTGCCCATCACAAGGCATACACAGAGGGCCTCCCAGGAACCGACCTTTGGGCCTCGATGTTGCTCAGCAGGCCCACAGGGGTCTGGAGGTACTCACTGATCTTGGAGGGAAAATGATGCACACCCGAAGGGCCTAGGAGTCCTGAAAAGGGTACTTCCTTTAAAATAAAGCAGAACAGGGACTTCCCTGGTGGCACAGTGCTTGAGAATCTGCCTGCCAATGCAGGGTACACGGGTTCGAGCCCTGGTCTGGGAGGATCCCACATACCGCGGAGCAACTGGGCCCGTGAGCCACAACTACTGAGCCTGCGCCTCTGGAGCCTGTGCTCCGCAACAAGAGAGGCCGCGATAGTGAGAGGCCTACGCACCGCGATGAAGAGTGGCCCCCACTTACCACAACTGGAGAGGCCACTAGCACAGAAACGAAGACCCAACATAGCAATCAATCAATCAATACATAAATCTTAAAAAAACAATAAAACATTAATAACATAAAATACAATAAAGCAGAACAGCGACTAGACCTCGTGGAAAGAGCTGCATGCCTCCATTTCTGTGCGGCTACTCAGGGACTTACCTCGAGGCCAGTACTCACGTTGAGTTTCCCTTTAGCTCTAGAGCGTGGCAGGATGAGCTCCACGCCGGCCATCGAAGCTCCCGGCTTAGCTAGAGAAAACTCCTTTTCTTCCCAGAGCCATGCCTACAGTGGCTAGTGGCCTGTCAACAGCAGTCAATTTCAAGTAGCTTCAAGGCAGCATGAATGGAGCTTTCAAAATGGGAAAGCAAGGCTAGTTCCATCAGGCCCCCATTTCCACGGGCACACGCAGCATACATCCCTGTGCTTTCTAACAAGTCCAAACAGACACAGGTTACCCAGTGGTTCCTTCCCTGAATCAACTCCTCGAAGCAGGGTGTTCTGCAAATAGCGAACTGTCTCAACAAAGGATCGCCCCAGCTACGCCTCCGGGCCAGTGGCTCTTCAAAAGCCTGCAGTGTTACACGAGGAACTGGGCTTTAGTTGCAGTCGGAACGCAGGCTGACATTCTCCTGGAGGCAGGGTGACTTCAGGCAGGGGGTACCAGATGGAATGCGAAGCCGAGGGTTATTCTCAGTGCAGCTCAGACTAGGGTAATGAGGCAGACTTGCACGGAATGTTGGACCTGCTAGAAAGGTGTTCGTCGACCTGTGGGAGTGTTGAGGAAATCAAGCTGTCCCAAGAAAGAGTGCAGTCTGTTGCGCTACACTCGGCATACACAGAGTGGCTCCGAAGGGCTATGGGCCCGGATCTGGCATAGCGGGCCCATGGGGGCCTGGGGTTACTCAGTTTTCTTGCAGGGAATAGGGTGCCCACGCGAGGCTCCTAGATGTCCTGCAAAGCGGACTGGCGTTAAAATAATGCAGAGCAGGGGCTTCGCTTGTGGTGCAGTGGTTGGGAATCCACCTGCCGATGCAGGGGACATGGGTTCGAGCCTTGGTCCACCAAGATCTCACATGCTGCGGAGCAACTAAGCCCGTGCTCCACAACGACTGAGCCTGCGCTCTAGAGTCCGGGAGCCACAACGACTGAGCCCGCATGCCACAACTACTGAAGTCCACGTGCCTAGAGCTTCTGCTCCACAACAAGAGGAGCCACCGCAATGAGAAACCCGAGCACCGCAAAGAAGAGTAGCCCCCGCTCGCTGCAACTAGAGAAAGCTCACATGCAGCAACGACGACCCAACACAGTAAATAAAAAATGATAAATTACATAAAAAAATAAATAAATAGACAGATAGATAAACAAATGAATAAATAAATAAACTAAAGCTGAGCAGGGGCTATGGCCTGCTGAAAACTGCAGCACGCCTCCGCTTCTGCACGGCAATTCAGAGCCTTACCTCGAGGCAAGTGCTCACGCTGAGTGTCCCGTTAGCGCCACAGCATGGTAGGATGCTGACTTTCTCCTCGAGCAGAGTGACTTCAGGTACGAGGCCCTCGAAGAATTCTACGCAGAGTGTTTTCTCATGGCAGCTCAGACGGGGGCCGTGACGAACACTTCCAGGGCACGTCGCACTGCCTAGAGATGTGGTCCTGAGGCTGTTCCAGTGCTCTGGAAATGTAGCTCTTCTTAAGGAACGAGCAGTGTGTTGCCCATCACTCGGCATACACAGAGGGCCTCCCAGGGCCCGACCTTTGGGCCTCGATGTTGCTCAGCAGGCCCACAGGGGTCTGGAGGTACTCACTGATCTTGGAGGGAAAATGATGCACACCCGAAGGGCCTAGGAGTCCTGAAAAGGGTACTTCCTTTAAAATAAAGCAGAACAGGGACTTCCCTGGTGGCACAGTGCTTGAGAATCTGCCTGCCAATGCAGGGTACACGGGTTCGAGCCCTGGTCTGGGAGGATCCCACATACCGCGGAGCAACTGGGCCCGTGAGCCACAACTACTGAGCCTGCGCCTCTGGAGCCTGTGCTCCGCAACAAGAGAGGCCGCGATAGTGAGAGGCCTACGCACCGCGATGAAGAGTGGCCCCCACTTACCGCAACTGGAGAGGCCTCTAGCACAGAAACCAAGACCCAACATAGCAATCAATCAATCAATACATAAATCTTAAAAAAACAATAAAACATTAAAAACATAAAATACAATAAAGCAGAACAGCGACTAGACCTCGTGGAAAGAGCTGCATGCCTCCATTTCTGCGCGGCTACTCAGGGACTTACCTCGAGGCCAGTACTCACGTTGAGTTTCCCTTTAGCTCTAGAGCGTGGCAGGATGAGCTCCACGCCAGCCATCGAAGCACCCGGCTTAGCTAGAGAAAACTCCTTTTCTTCCCAGAGCCATGCCTACAGTGGCTAGTGGCCTGTCAACAGCAGTCAATTTCAAGTAGCTTCAAGGCAGCATGAATGGAGCTTTCAAAATGGGAAAGCAAGGCTAGTTCCATCAGGCCCCCATTTCCACGGGCACACGCAGCATACATCCCTGTGCTTTCTAACAAGTCCAAACAGACACAGGTTACCCAGTGGTTCCTTCCCTGAATCAACTCCTCGAAGCAGGGTGTTCTGCAAATAGCGAACTGTCTCAACCAAGGATCGCCCCAGCTAAGCCTCCGGGCCCGTGGCTCTTCAAAAGCCTGCAGTGTTACACGAGGAACTGGGCTTTAGTTGCAGTCGGAACGCAGGCTGACATTCTCCTGGAGGCAGGGTGACTTCAGGCAGGGGGTACCAGATGGAATGCGAAGCCGAGGGTTATTCTCAGTGCAGCTCAGACTAGGGTAATGAGGCAGACTTGCACGGAATGTTGGACCTGCTAGAAAGGTGTTCGTCGACCTGTGGGAGTGTTGAGGAAATCAAGCTGTCCCAAGAAAGAGTGCAGTCTGTTGCGCTACACTCGGCATACACAGAGTGGCTCCGAAGGGCTACGGGCCTGGATCTGGCATAGCGGGCCCATGGGGGCCTGGGGTTACTCAGTTTTCTTGCAGGGAATAGGGTGCCCACGCGAGGCTCCTAGATGTCCTGCAAAGCGGACTGACGTTAAAATAATGCAGAGCAGGGGCTTCGCTTGTGGTGCAGTGGTTGGGAATCCACCTGCCGATGCAGGGGACATGGGTTCGAGCCTTGGTCCACCAAGATCTCACATGCTGCGGAGCAACTAAGCCCGTGCTCCACAACGACTGAGCCTGCGCTCTAGAGTCCGGGAGCCACAACGACTGAGCCCGCATGCCACAACTACTGAAGTCCACGTGCCTAGAGCTTCTGCTCCACAACAAGAGGAGCCACCGCAATGAGAAACCCGAGCACCGCAACGAAGAGTAGCCCCCGCTCGCTGCAACTAGAGAAAGCTCACATGCAGCAACGACGACCCAACACAGTAAATAAAAAATGATAAATTACATAAAAAAATAAATAAATAGACAGATAGATAAACAAATGAATAAATAAATAAACTAAAGCTGAGCAGGGGCTATGGCCTGCTGAAAACTGCAGCACGCCTCCGCTTCTGCACGGCAATTCAGAGCCTTACCTCGAGGCAAGTGCTCACGCTGATTGTCCCGTTAGCGCCACAGCATGGTAGGATGCTGACTTGCTCCTCGAGCAGAGTGACTTCAGGTACGAGGCCCTCGAAGAATTCTACGCAGAGTGTTTTCTCATGGCAGCTCAGACGGGGGCCGTGACGAACACTTCCAGGGCACGTCGCACTGCCTAGAGATGTGGTCCTGAGGCTGTTCCAGTACTCTGGAAATGTAGCTCTTCTTAAGGAACGAGCAGTGTGTTGCCCATCACAAGGCATACACAGAGGGCCTCCCAGGGACCGACCTTTGGGCCTCGATGTTGCTCAGCAGGCCCACAGGGGTCTGGAGGTACTCACTGATCTTGGAGGGAAAATGATGCACACCCGAAGGGCCTAGGAGTCCTGAAAAGGGTACTTCCTTTAAAATAAAGCAGAACAGGGACTTCCCTGGTGGCACAGTGCTTGAGAATCTGCCTGCCAATGCAGGGTATACGGGTTCGAGCCCTGGTCTGGGAGGATCCCACATACCGCGGAGCAACTGGGCCCGTGAGCCACAACTACTGAGCCTGCGCCTCTGGAGCCTGTGCTCCGCAACAAGAGAGGCCGCGATAGTGAGAGGCCTACGCACCGCGATGAAGAGTGGCCCCCACTTACCACAACTGGAGAGGCCACTAGCACAGAAACGAAGACCCAACATAGCAATCAATCAATCAATACATAAATCTTAAAAAAACAATAAAACATTAAAAACATAAAATACAATAAAGCAGAACAGCGACTAGACCTCGTGGAAAGAGCTGCATGCCTCCATTTCTGCGCGGCTACTCAGGGACTTACCTCGAGGCCAGTACTCACGTTGAGTTTCCCTTTAACTCTAGAGCGTGGCAGGATGAGCTCCACCCCGGCCATCGAAGCACCCAGCTTAGCTAGAGAAAACTCCTTTTCTTCCCAGAGCCATGCCTACAGTGGCTAGTGGCCTGTCAACAGCAGTCAATTTCAAGTAGCTTCAAGGCAGCATGAATGGCGCTTTCAAAATGGGAAAGCAAGGCTAGTTCCATCAGGCCCCCATTTCCACGGGCACACGCAGCATACATCCCTGTGCTTTCTAACAAGTCCAAACAGACACAGGTTACCCAGTGGTTCCTTCCCTGAATCAACTCCTCGAAGCAGGGTGTTCTGCAAATAGCGAACTGTCTCAACCAAGGATCGCCCCAGCTAAGCCTCCGGGCCCGTGGCTCTTCAAAAGCCTGCAGTGTTACACGAGGAACTGGGCTTTAGTTGCAGTCGGAACGCAGGCTGACATTCTCCTGGAGGCAGGGTGACTTCAGGCAGGGGGTACCAGATGGAATGCGAAGCCGAGGGTTATTCTCAGTGCAGCTCAGACTAGGGTAATGAGGCAGACTTGCACGGAATGTTGGACCTGCTAGAAAGGTGTTCGTCGACCTGTGGGAGTGTTGAGGAAATCAAGCTGTCCCAAGAAAGAGTGCAGTCTGTTGCGCTACACTCGGCATACACAGAGTGGCTCCGAAGGGCTACGGGCCTGGATCTGGCATAGCGGGCCCATGGGGGCCTGGGGTTACTCAGTTTTCTTGCAGGGAATAGGGTGCCCACGCGAGGCTCCTAGATGTCCTGCAAAGCGGACTGACGTTAAAATAATGCAGAGCAGGGGCTTCGCTTGTGGTGCAGTGGTTGGGAATCCACCTGCCGATGCAGGGGACATGGGTTCGAGCCTTGGTCCACCAAGATCTCACATGCTGCGGAGCAACTAAGCCCGTGCTCCACAACGACTGAGCCTGCGCTCTAGAGTCCGGGAGCCACAACGACTGAGCCCGCATGCCACAACTACTGAAGTCCACGTGCCTAGAGCTTCTGCTCCACAACAAGAGGAGCCACCGCAATGAGAAACCCGAGCACCGCAACGAAGAGTAGCCCCCGCTCGCTGCAACTAGAGAAAGCTCACATGCAGCAACGACGACCCAACACAGTAAATAAAAAATGATAAATTACATAAAAAAATAAATAAATAGACAGATAGATAAACAAATGAATAAATAAATAAACTAAAGCTGAGCAGGGGCTATGGCCTGCTGAAAACTGCAGCACGCCTCCGCTTCTGCACGGCAATTCAGAGCCTTACCTCGAGGCAAGTGCTCACGCTGATTGTCCCGTTAGCGCCACAGCATGGTAGGATGCTGACTTGCTCCTCGAGCAGAGTGACTTCAGGTACGAGGCCCTCGAAGAATTCTACGCAGAGTGTTTTCTCATGGCAGCTCAGACGGGGGCCGTGACGAACACTTCCAGGGCACGTCGCACTGCCTAGAGATGTGGTCCTGAGGCTGTTCCAGTACTCTGGAAATGTAGCTCTTCTTAAGGAACGAGCAGTGTGTTGCCCATCACAAGGCATACACAGAGGGCCTCCCAGGGACCGACCTTTGGGCCTCGATGTTGCTCAGCAGGCCCACAGGGGTCTGGAGGTACTCACTGATCTTGGAGGGAAAATGATGCACACCCGAAGGGCCTAGGAGTCCTGAAAAGGGTACTTCCTTTAAAATAAAGCAGAACAGGGACTTCCCTGGTGGCACAGTGCTTGAGAATCTGCCTGCCAATGCAGGGTATACGGGTTCGAGCCCTGGTCTGGGAGGATCCCACATACCGCGGAGCAACTGGGCCCGTGAGCCACAACTACTGAGCCTGCGCCTCTGGAGCCTGTGCTCCGCAACAAGAGAGGCCGCGATAGTGAGAGGCCTACGCACCGCGATGAAGAGTGGCCCCCACTTACCACAACTGGAGAGGCCACTAGCACAGAAACGAAGACCCAACATAGCAATCAATCAATCAATACATAAATCTTAAAAAAACAATAAAACATTAAAAACATAAAATACAATAAAGCAGAACAGCGACTAGACCTCGTGGAAAGAGCTGCATGCCTCCATTTCTGCGCGGCTACTCAGGGACTTACCTCGAGGCCAGTACTCACGTTGAGTTTCCCTTTAACTCTAGAGCGTGGCAGGATGAGCTCCACCCCGGCCATCGAAGCACCCAGCTTAGCTAGAGAAAACTCCTTTTCTTCCCAGAGCCATGCCTACAGTGGCTAGTGGCCTGTCAACAGCAGTCAATTTCAAGTAGCTTCAAGGCAGCATGAATGGCGCTTTCAAAATGGGAAAGCAAGGCTAGTTCCATCAGGCCCCCATTTCCACGGGCACACGCAGCATACATCCCTGTGCTTTCTAACAAGTCCAAACAGACACAGGTTACCCAGTGGTTCCTTCCCTGAATCAACTCCTCGAAGCAGGGTGTTCTGCAAATAGCGAACTGTCTCAACCAAGTATCGCCACAGCTACGCCTCCGGGCCCGTGGCTCTTCAAAAGCCTGCAGTGTTACACGAGGAACTGGGCTTTAGTTGCAGTCGGAACGCAGGCTGACATTCTCCTGGAGGCAGGGTGACTTCAGGCAGGGGGTACCAGATGGAATGCGAAGCCGAGGGTTATTCTCAGTGCAGCTCAGACTAGGGTAATGAGGCAGACTTGCACGGAATGTTGGACCTGCTAGAAAGGTGTTCGTCGACCTGTGGGAGTGTTGAGGAAATCAAGCTGTCCCAAGAAAGAGTGCAGTCTGTTGCGCTACACTCGGCATACACAGAGTGGCTCCGAAGGGCTACGGGCCTGGATCTGGCATAGCGGGCCCATGGGGGCCTGGGGATACTCAGTTTTCTTGCAGGGAATAGGGTGCCCACGCGAGGCTCCTAGATGTCCTGCAAAGCGGACTGACGTTAAAATAATGCAGAGCAGGGGCTTCGCTTGTGGTGCAGTGGTTGGGAATCCACCTGCCGATGCAGGGGACATGGGTTCGAGCCTTGGTCCACCAAGATCTCACATGCTGCGGAGCAACTAAGCCCGTGCTCCACAACGACTGAGCCTGCGCTCTAGAGTCCGGGAGCCACAACGACTGAGCCCGCATGCCACAACTACTGAAGTCCACGTGCCTAGAGCTTCTGCTCCACAACAAGAGGAGCCACCGCAATGAGAAACCCGAGCACCGCAACGAAGAGTAGCCCCCGCTCGCTGCAACTAGAGAAAGCTCACATGCAGCATCGACGACCCAACATAGTAGAAAAAAAATGATATATTAAATAAATAAATAGACAGATAGATAAACAAATGAATAAATAAATAAACTAAAGCTGAGCAGGGGCTATGGCCTGCTGAAAACTGCAGCACGCCTCCGCTTCTGCACGGCAATTCAGAGCCTTACCTCGAGGCAAGTGCTCACGCTGAGTGTCCTGTTAGCGCCACAGCATGGTAGGATGCTGACTTTCTCCTCGAGCAGAGTGACTTCCGGTACGAGGCCCTCGAAGAATTCTACGCAGAGTGTTTTCTCATGGCAGCTCAGACGGGGGCCGTGACGAACACTTCCAGGGCACGTCGCACTGCCTAGAGATGTGGTCCTGAGGCTGTTCCAGTGCTCTGGAAATGTAGCTCTTCTTAAGGAACGAGCAGTGTGTTGCCCATCACTCGGCATACACAGAGGGCCTCCCAGGGACCGACCTTTGGGCCTCGATGTTGCTCAGCAGGCCCACAGGGGTCTGGAGGTACTCACTGATCTTGGAGGGAAAATGATGCACACCCGAAGGGCCTAGGAGTCCTGAAAAGGGTACTTCCTTTAAAATAAAGCAGAACAGGGACTTCCCTGGTGGCACAGTGCTTGAGAATCTGCCTGCCAATGCAGGGTACACGGGTTCGAGCCCTGGTCTGGGAGGATCCCACATGCCGCGGAGCAACTGGGCCCGTGAGCCACAACTACTGAGCCTGCACCTCTGGAGCCTGTGCTCCGCAACAAGAGAGGCCGCGAGAGTGAGAGGCCTACGCACCGCGATGAAGAGTGGCCCCCACTTACCGCAACTGGAGAGGCCTCTAGCACAGAAACCAAGACCCAACATAGCAATCAATCAATCAATACATAAATCTTAAAAAAACAATAAAACATTAAAAACATAAAATACAATAAAGCAGAACAGCGACTAGACCTCGTGGAAAGAGCTGCATGCCTCCATTTCTGCGCGGCTACTCAGGGACTTACCTCGAGGCCAGTACTCACGTTGAGTTTCCCTTTAGCTCTAGAGCATGGCAGGATGAGCTCCACCCCGGCCATCGAAGCACCCAGCTTAGCTAGAGAAAACTCCTTTTCTTCCCAGAGCCATGCCTACAGTGGCTAGTGGCCTGTCAACAGCAGTCAATTTCAAGTAGCTTCAAGGCAGCATGAATGGCGCTTTCAAAATGGGAAAGCAAGGCTAGTTCCATCAGGCCCCCATTTCCACGGGCACACGCAGCATACATCCCTGTGCTTTCTAACAAGTCCAATCAGACACAGGTTACCCAGTGGTTCCTTCCCTGAATCAACTCCTCGAAGCAGGGTGTTCTGCAAATAGCGAACTGTCTCAACCAAGTATCGCCACAGCTACGCCTCCGGGCCCGTGGCTCTTCAAAAGCCTGCAGTGTTACACGAGGAACTGGGCTTTAGTTGCAGTCGGAACGCAGGCTGACATTCTCCTGGAGGCAGGGTGACTTCAGGCAGGGGGTACCAGATGGAATGCGAAGCCGAGGGTTATTCTCAGTGCAGCTCAGACTAGGGTAATGAGGCAGACTTGCACGGAATGTTGGACCTGCTAGAAAGGTGTTCGTCGACCTGTGGGAGTGTTGAGGAAATCAAGCTGTCCCAAGAAAGAGTGCAGTCTGTTGCGCTACACTCGGCATACACAGAGTGGCTCCGAAGGACTACGGGCCTGGATCTGGCATAGCGGGCCCATGGGGGCCTGGGGATACTCAGTTTTCTTGCAGGGAATAGGGTGCCCACGCGAGGCTCCTAGATGTCCTGCAAAGCGGACTGACGTTAAAATAATGCAGAGCAGGGGCTTCGCTTGTGGTGCAGTGGTTGGGAATCCACCTGCCGATGCAGGGGACATGGGTTCGAGCCTTGGTCCACCAAGATCTCACATGCTGCGGAGCAACTAAGCCCGTGCTCCACAACGACTGAGCCTGCGCTCTAGAGTCCGGGAGCCACAACGACTGAGCCCGCATGCCACAACTACTGAAGTCCACGTGCCTAGAGCTTCTGCTCCACAACAAGAGGAGCCACCGCAATGAGAAACCCGAGCACCGCAACGAAGAGTAGCCCCCGCTCGCTGCAACTAGAGAAAGCTCACATGCAGCATCGACGACCCAACATAGTAGAAAAAAAATGATATATTAAATAAATAAATAGACAGATAGATAAACAAATGAATAAATAAATAAACTAAAGCTGAGCAGGGGCTATGGCCTGCTGAAAACTGCAGCACGCCTCCGCTTCTGCACGGCAATTCAGAGCCTTACCTCGAGGCAAGTGCTCACGCTGAGTGTCCTGTTAGCGCCACAGCATGGTAGGATGCTGACTTTCTCCTCGAGCAGAGTGACTTCCGGTACGAGGCCCTCGAAGAATTCTACGCAGAGTGTTTTCTCATGGCAGCTCAGACGGGGGCCGTGACGAACACTTCCAGGGCACGTCGCACTGCCTAGAGATGTGGTCCTGAGGCTGTTCCAGTGCTCTGGAAATGTAGCTCTTCTTAAGGAACGAGCAGTGTGTTGCCCATCACTCGGCATACACAGAGGGCCTCCCAGGGACCGACCTTTGGGCCTCGATGTTGCTCAGCAGGCCCACAGGGGTCTGGAGGTACTCACTGATCTTGGAGGGAAAATGATGCACACCCGAAGGGCCTAGGAGTCCTGAAAAGGGTACTTCCTTTAAAATAAAGCAGAACAGGGACTTCCCTGGTGGCACAGTGCTTGAGAATCTGCCTGCCAATGCAGGGTACACGGGTTCGAGCCCTGGTCTGGGAGGATCCCACATACCGCGGAGCAACTGGGCCCGTGAGCCACAACTACTGAGCCTGCGCCTCTGGAGCCTGTGCTCCGCAACAAGAGAGGCCGCGAGAGTGAGAGGCCTACGCACCGCGATGAAGAGTGGCCCCCACTTACCGCAACTGGAGAGGCCTCTAGCACAGAAACGAAGACCCAACATAGCAATCAATCAATCAATACATAAATCTTAAAAAAACAATAAAACATTAAAAACATAAAATACAATAAAGCAGAACAGCGACTAGACCTCGTGGAAAGAGCTGCATGCCTCCATTTCTGTGCGGCTACTCAGGGACTTACCTCGAGGCCAGTACTCACGTTGAGTTTCCCTTTAGCTCTAGAGCGTGGCAGGATGAGCTCCACGCCGGCCATCGAAGCACCCGGCTTAGCTAGAGAAAACTCCTTTTCTTCCCAGAGCCATGCCTACAGTGGCTAGTGGCCTGTCAACAGCAGCCAATTTCAAGTAGCTTCAAGGCAGCATGAATGGAGCTTTCAAAATGGGAAAGCAAGGCTAGTTCCATCAGGCCCCCATTTCCACGGGCACACGCAGCATACATCCCTGTGCTTTCTAACAAGTCCAAACAGACACAGGTTACCCAGTGGTTCCTTCCCTGAATCAACTCCTCGAAGCAGGGTGTTCTGCAAATAGCGAACTGTCTCAACCAAGGATCGCCCCAGCTAAGCCTCCGGGCCCGTGGCTCTTCAAAAGCCTGCAGTGTTACACGAGGAACTGGGCTTTAGTTGCAGTCGGAACGCAGGCTGACATTCTCCTGGAGGCAGGGTGACTTCAGGCAGGGGGTACCAGATGGAATGCGAAGCCGAGGGTTATTCTCAGTGCAGCTCAGACTAGGGTAATGAGGCAGACTTGCACGGAATGTTGGACCTGCTAGAAAGGTGTTCGTCGACCTGTGGGAGTGTTGAGGAAATCAAGCTGTCCCAAGAAAGAGTGCAGTCTGTTGCGCTACACTCGGCATACACAGAGTGGCTCCGAAGGGCTACGGGCCTGGATCTGGCATAGCGGGCCCATGGGGGCCTGGGGTTACTCAGTTTTCTTGCAGGGAATAGGGTGCCCACGCAAGGCTCCTAGATGTCCTGCAAAGTGGACTGACGTTAAAATAATGCAGAGCAGGGGCTTCGCTTGTGGTGCAGTGGTTGGGAATCCACCTGCCGATGCAGGGGACATGGGTTCGAGCCTTGGTCCACCAAGATCTCACATGCTGCGGAGCAACTAAGCCCGTGCTCCACAACGACTGAGCCTGCGCTCTAGAGTCCGGGAGCCACAACGACTGAGCCCGCATGCCACAACTACTGAAGTCCACGTGCCTAGAGCTTCTGCTCCACAACAAGAGGAACCACCGCAATGAGAAACCCGAGCACCGCAACGAAGAGTAGCCCCCGCTCGCTGCAACTAGAGAAAGCTCACATGCAGCAACGACGACCCAACACAGTAAATAAAAAATGATAAATTACATAAAAAAATAAATAAATAGACAGATAGATAAACAAATGAATAAATAAATAAACTAAAGCTGAGCAGGGGCTATGGCCTGCTGAAAACTGCAGCACGCCTCCGCTTCTGCACGGCAATTCAGAGCCTTACCTCGAGGCAAGTGCTCACGCTGATTGTCCCGTTAGCGCCACAGCATGGTAGGATGCTGACTTGCTCCTCGAGCAGAGTGACTTCAGGTACGAGGCCCTCGAAGAATTCTACGCAGAGTGTTTTCTCATGGCAGCTCAGACGGGGGCCGTGACGAACACTTCCAGGGCACGTCGCACTGCCTAGAGATGTGGTCCTGAGGCTGTTCCAGTACTCTGGAAATGTAGCTCTTCTTAAGGAACGAGCAGTGTGTTGCCCATCACAAGGCATACACAGAGGGCCTCCCAGGGACCGACCTTTGGGCCTCGATGTTGCTCAGCAGGCCCACAGGGGTCTGGAGGTACTCACTGATCTTGGAGGGAAAATGATGCACACCCGAAGGGCCTAGGAGTCCTGAAAAGGGTACTTCCTTTAAAATAAAGCAGAACAGGGACTTCCCTGGTGGCACAGTGCTTGAGAATCTGCCTGCCAATGCAGGGTACACGGGTTCGAGCCCTGGTCTGGGAGGATCCCACATACCGCGGAGCAACTGGGCCCGTGAGCCACAACTACTGAGCCTGCGCCTCTGGAGCCTGTGCTCCGCAACAAGAGAGGCCGCGATAGTGAGAGGCCTACGCACCGCGATGAAGAGTGGCCCCCACTTACCACAACTGGAGAGGCCACTAGCACAGAAACGAAGACCCAACATAGCAATCAATCAATCAATACATAAATCTTAAAAAAACAATAAAACATTAATAACATAAAATACAATAAAGCAGAACAGCGACTAGACCTCGTGGAAAGAGCTGCATGCCTCCATTTCTGTGCGGCTACTCAGGGACTTACCTCGAGGCCAGTACTCACGTTGAGTTTCCCTTTAGCTCTAGAGCGTGGCAGGATGAGCTCCACGCCGGCCATCGAAGCTCCCGGCTTAGCTAGAGAAAACTCCTTTTCTTCCCAGAGCCATGCCTACAGTGGCTAGTGGCCTGTCAACAGCAGTCAATTTCAAGTAGCTTCAAGGCAGCATGAATGGAGCTTTCAAAATGGGAAAGCAAGGCTAGTTCCATCAGGCCCCCATTTCCACGGGCACACGCAGCATACATCCCTGTGCTTTCTAACAAGTCCAAACAGACACAGGTTACCCAGTGGTTCCTTCCCTGAATCAACTCCTCGAAGCAGGGTGTTCTGCAAATAGCGAACTGTCTCAACAAAGGATCGCCCCAGCTACGCCTCCGGGCCAGTGGCTCTTCAAAAGCCTGCAGTGTTACACGAGGAACTGGGCTTTAGTTGCAGTCGGAACGCAGGCTGACATTCTCCTGGAGGCAGGGTGACTTCAGGCAGGGGGTACCAGATGGAATGCGAAGCCGAGGGTTATTCTCAGTGCAGCTCAGACTAGGGTAATGAGGCAGACTTGCACGGAATGTTGGACCTGCTAGAAAGGTGTTCGTCGACCTGTGGGAGTGTTGAGGAAATCAAGCTGTCCCAAGAAAGAGTGCAGTCTGTTGCGCTACACTCGGCATACACAGAGTGGCTCCGAAGGGCTATGGGCCCGGATCTGGCATAGCGGGCCCATGGGGGCCTGGGGTTACTCAGTTTTCTTGCAGGGAATAGGGTGCCCACGCGAGGCTCCTAGATGTCCTGCAAAGCGGACTGGCGTTAAAATAATGCAGAGCAGGGGCTTCGCTTGTGGTGCAGTGGTTGGGAATCCACCTGCCGATGCAGGGGACATGGGTTCGAGCCTTGGTCCACCAAGATCTCACATGCTGCGGAGCAACTAAGCCCGTGCTCCACAACGACTGAGCCTGCGCTCTAGAGTCCGGGAGCCACAACGACTGAGCCCGCATGCCACAACTACTGAAGTCCACGTGCCTAGAGCTTCTGCTCCACAACAAGAGGAGCCACCGCAATGAGAAACCCGAGCACCGCAAAGAAGAGTAGCCCCCGCTCGCTGCAACTAGAGAAAGCTCACATGCAGCAACGACGACCCAACACAGTAAATAAAAAATGATAAATTACATAAAAAAATAAATAAATAGACAGATAGATAAACAAATGAATAAATAAATAAACTAAAGCTGAGCAGGGGCTATGGCCTGCTGAAAACTGCAGCACGCCTCCGCTTCTGCACGGCAATTCAGAGCCTTACCTCGAGGCAAGTGCTCACGCTGAGTGTCCCGTTAGCGCCACAGCATGGTAGGATGCTGACTTTCTCCTCGAGCAGAGTGACTTCAGGTACGAGGCCCTCGAAGAATTCTACGCAGAGTGTTTTCTCATGGCAGCTCAGACGGGGGCCGTGACGAACACTTCCAGGGCACGTCGCACTGCCTAGAGATGTGGTCCTGAGGCTGTTCCAGTGCTCTGGAAATGTAGCTCTTCTTAAGGAACGAGCAGTGTGTTGCCCATCACTCGGCATACACAGAGGGCCTCCCAGGGCCCGACCTTTGGGCCTCGATGTTGCTCAGCAGGCCCACAGGGGTCTGGAGGTACTCACTGATCTTGGAGGGAAAATGATGCACACCCGAAGGGCCTAGGAGTCCTGAAAAGGGTACTTCCTTTAAAATAAAGCAGAACAGGGACTTCCCTGGTGGCACAGTGCTTGAGAATCTGCCTGCCAATGCAGGGTACACGGGTTCGAGCCCTGGTCTGGGAGGATCCCACATACCGCGGAGCAACTGGGCCCGTGAGCCACAACTACTGAGCCTGCGCCTCTGGAGCCTGTGCTCCGCAACAAGAGAGGCCGCGATAGTGAGAGGCCTACGCACCGCGATGAAGAGTGGCCCCCACTTACCGCAACTGGAGAGGCCTCTAGCACAGAAACCAAGACCCAACATAGCAATCAATCAATCAATACATAAATCTTAAAAAAACAATAAAACATTAAAAACATAAAATACAATAAAGCAGAACAGCGACTAGACCTCGTGGAAAGAGCTGCATGCCTCCATTTCTGCGCGGCTACTCAGGGACTTACCTCGAGGCCAGTACTCACGTTGAGTTTCCCTTTAGCTCTAGAGCGTGGCAGGATGAGCTCCACGCCAGCCATCGAAGCACCCGGCTTAGCTAGAGAAAACTCCTTTTCTTCCCAGAGCCATGCCTACAGTGGCTAGTGGCCTGTCAACAGCAGTCAATTTCAAGTAGCTTCAAGGCAGCATGAATGGAGCTTTCAAAATGGGAAAGCAAGGCTAGTTCCATCAGGCCCCCATTTCCACGGGCACACGCAGCATACATCCCTGTGCTTTCTAACAAGTCCAAACAGACACAGGTTACCCAGTGGTTCCTTCCCTGAATCAACTCCTCGAAGCAGGGTGTTCTGCAAATAGCGAACTGTCTCAACCAAGGATCGCCCCAGCTAAGCCTCCGGGCCCGTGGCTCTTCAAAAGCCTGCAGTGTTACACGAGGAACTGGGCTTTAGTTGCAGTCGGAACGCAGGCTGACATTCTCCTGGAGGCAGGGTGACTTCAGGCAGGGGGTACCAGATGGAATGCGAAGCCGAGGGTTATTCTCAGTGCAGCTCAGACTAGGGTAATGAGGCAGACTTGCACGGAATGTTGGACCTGCTAGAAAGGTGTTCGTCGACCTGTGGGAGTGTTGAGGAAATCAAGCTGTCCCAAGAAAGAGTGCAGTCTGTTGCGCTACACTCGGCATACACAGAGTGGCTCCGAAGGGCTACGGGCCTGGATCTGGCATAGCGGGCCCATGGGGGCCTGGGGTTACTCAGTTTTCTTGCAGGGAATAGGGTGCCCACGCGAGGCTCCTAGATGTCCTGCAAAGCGGACTGACGTTAAAATAATGCAGAGCAGGGGCTTCGCTTGTGGTGCAGTGGTTGGGAATCCACCTGCCGATGCAGGGGACATGGGTTCGAGCCTTGGTCCACCAAGATCTCACATGCTGCGGAGCAACTAAGCCCGTGCTCCACAACGACTGAGCCTGCGCTCTAGAGTCCGGGAGCCACAACGACTGAGCCCGCATGCCACAACTACTGAAGTCCACGTGCCTAGAGCTTCTGCTCCACAACAAGAGGAGCCACCGCAATGAGAAACCCGAGCACCGCAACGAAGAGTAGCCCCCGCTCGCTGCAACTAGAGAAAGCTCACATGCAGCAACGACGACCCAACACAGTAAATAAAAAATGATAAATTACATAAAAAAATAAATAAATAGACAGATAGATAAACAAATGAATAAATAAATAAACTAAAGCTGAGCAGGGGCTATGGCCTGCTGAAAACTGCAGCACGCCTCCGCTTCTGCACGGCAATTCAGAGCCTTACCTCGAGGCAAGTGCTCACGCTGATTGTCCCGTTAGCGCCACAGCATGGTAGGATGCTGACTTGCTCCTCGAGCAGAGTGACTTCAGGTACGAGGCCCTCGAAGAATTCTACGCAGAGTGTTTTCTCATGGCAGCTCAGACGGGGGCCGTGACGAACACTTCCAGGGCACGTCGCACTGCCTAGAGATGTGGTCCTGAGGCTGTTCCAGTACTCTGGAAATGTAGCTCTTCTTAAGGAACGAGCAGTGTGTTGCCCATCACAAGGCATACACAGAGGGCCTCCCAGGGACCGACCTTTGGGCCTCGATGTTGCTCAGCAGGCCCACAGGGGTCTGGAGGTACTCACTGATCTTGGAGGGAAAATGATGCACACCCGAAGGGCCTAGGAGTCCTGAAAAGGGTACTTCCTTTAAAATAAAGCAGAACAGGGACTTCCCTGGTGGCACAGTGCTTGAGAATCTGCCTGCCAATGCAGGGTATACGGGTTCGAGCCCTGGTCTGGGAGGATCCCACATACCGCGGAGCAACTGGGCCCGTGAGCCACAACTACTGAGCCTGCGCCTCTGGAGCCTGTGCTCCGCAACAAGAGAGGCCGCGATAGTGAGAGGCCTACGCACCGCGATGAAGAGTGGCCCCCACTTACCACAACTGGAGAGGCCACTAGCACAGAAACGAAGACCCAACATAGCAATCAATCAATCAATACATAAATCTTAAAAAAACAATAAAACATTAATAACATAAAATACAATAAAGCAGAACAGCGACTAGACCTCGTGGAAAGAGCTGCATGCCTCCATTTCTGCGCGGCTACTCAGGGACATACCTCGAGGCCAGTACTCACGTTGAGTTTCCCTTTAGCTCTAGAGCGTGGCAGGATGAGCTCCACGCCGGCCATCGAAGCTCCCGGCTTAGCTAGAGAAAACTCCTTTTCTTCCCAGAGCCATGCCTACAGTGGCTAGTGGCCTGTCAACAGCAGTCAATTTCAAGTAGCTTCAAGGCAGCATGAATGGAGCTTTCAAAATGGGAAAGCAAGGCTAGTTCCATCAGGCCCCCATTTCCACGGGCACACGCAGCATACATCCCTGTGCTTTCTAACAAGTCCAAACAGACACAGGTTACCCAGTGGTTCCTTCCCTGAATCAACTCCTCGAAGCAGGGTGTTCTGCAAATAGCGAACTGTCTCAACAAAGGATCGCCCCAGCTACGCCTCCGGGCCAGTGGCTCTTCAAAAGCCTGCAGTGTTACACGAGGAACTGGGCTTTAGTTGCAGTCGGAACGCAGGCTGACATTCTCCTGGAGGCAGGGTGACTTCAGGCAGGGGGTACCAGATGGAATGCGAAGCCGAGGGTTATTCTCAGTGCAGCTCAGACTAGGGTAATGAGGCAGACTTGCACGGAATGTTGGACCTGCTAGAAAGGTGTTCGTCGACCTGTGGGAGTGTTGAGGAAATCAAGCTGTCCCAAGAAAGAGTGCAGTCTGTTGCGCTACACTCGGCATACACAGAGTGGCTCCGAAGGGCTATGGGCCCGGATCTGGCATAGCGGGCCCATGGGGGCCTGGGGTTACTCAGTTTTCTTGCAGGGAATAGGGTGCCCACGCGAGGCTCCTAGATGTCCTGCAAAGCGGACTGGCGTTAAAATAATGCAGAGCAGGGGCTTCGCTTGTGGTGCAGTGGTTGGGAATCCACCTGCCGATGCAGGGGACATGGGTTCGAGCCTTGGTCCACCAAGATCTCACATGCTGCGGAGCAACTAAGCCCGTGCTCCACAACGACTGAGCCTGCGCTCTAGAGTCCGGGAGCCACAACGACTGAGCCCGCATGCCACAACTACTGAAGTCCACGTGCCTAGAGCTTCTGCTCCACAACAAGAGGAGCCACCGCAATGAGAAACCCGAGCACCGCAAAGAAGAGTAGCCCCCGCTCGCTGCAACTAGAGAAAGCTCACATGCAGCAACGACGACCCAACACAGTAAATAAAAAATGATAAATTACATAAAAAAATAAATAAATAGACAGATAGATAAACAAATGAATAAATAAATAAACTAAAGCTGAGCAGGGGCTATGGCCTGCTGAAAACTGCAGCACGCCTCCGCTTCTGCACGGCAATTCAGAGCCTTACCTCGAGGCAAGTGCTCACGCTGAGTGTCCCGTTAGCGCCACAGCATGGTAGGATGCTGACTTTCTCCTCGAGCAGAGTGACTTCAGGTACGAGGCCCTCGAAGAATTCTACGCAGAGTGTTTTCTCATGGCAGCTCAGACGGGGGCCGTGACGAACACTTCCAGGGCACGTCGCACTGCCTAGAGATGTGGTCCTGAGGCTGTTCCAGTGCTCTGGAAATGTAGCTCTTCTTAAGGAACGAGCAGTGTGTTGCCCATCACTCGGCATACACAGAGGGCCTCCCAGGGACCGACCTTTGGGCCTCGATGTTGCTCAGCAGGCCCACAGGGGTCTGGAGGTACTCACTGATCTTGGAGGGAAAATGATGCACACCCGAAGGGCCTAGGAGTCCTGAAAAGGGTACTTCCTTTAAAATAAAGCAGAACAGGGACTTCCCTGGTGGCACAGTGCTTGAGAATCTGCCTGCCAATGCAGGGTACACGGGTTCGAGCCCTGGTCTGGGAGGATCCCACATACCGCGGAGCAACTGGGCCCGTGAGCCACAACTACTGAGCCTGCGCCTCTGGAGCCTGTGCTCCGCAACAAGAGAGGCCGCGATAGTGAGAGGCCTACGCACCGCGATGAAGAGTGGCCCCCACTTACCGCAACTGGAGAGGCCTCTAGCACAGAAACCAAGACCCAACATAGCAATCAATCAATCAATACATAAATCTTAAAAAAACAATAAAACATTAAAAACATAAAATACAATAAAGCAGAACAGCGACTAGACCTCGTGGAAAGAGCTGCATGCCTCCATTTCTGCGCGGCTACTCAGGGACTTACCTCGAGGCCAGTACTCACGTTGAGTTTCCCTTTAGCTCTAGAGCGTGGCAGGATGAGCTCCACGCCAGCCATCGAAGCACCCGGCTTAGCTAGAGAAAACTCCTTTTCTTCCCAGAGCCATGCCTACAGTGGCTAGTGGCCTGTCAACAGCAGTCAATTTCAAGTAGCTTCAAGGCAGCATGAATGGAGCTTTCAAAATGGGAAAGCAAGGCTAGTTCCATCAGGCCCCCATTTCCACGGGCACACGCAGCATACATCCCTGTGCTTTCTAACAAGTCCAAACAGACACAGGTTACCCAGTGGTTCCTTCCCTGAATCAACTCCTCGAAGCAGGGTGTTCTGCAAATAGCGAACTGTCTCAACCAAGGATCGCCCCAGCTAAGCCTCCGGGCCCGTGGCTCTTCAAAAGCCTGCAGTGTTACACGAGGAACTGGGCTTTAGTTGCAGTCGGAACGCAGGCTGACATTCTCCTGGAGGCAGGGTGACTTCAGGCAGGGGGTACCAGATGGAATGCGAAGCCGAGGGTTATTCTCAGTGCAGCTCAGACTAGGGTAATGAGGCAGACTTGCACGGAATGTTGGACCTGCTAGAAAGGTGTTCGTCGACCTGTGGGAGTGTTGAGGAAATCAAGCTGTCCCAAGAAAGAGTGCAGTCTGTTGCGCTACACTCGGCATACACAGAGTGGCTCCGAAGGGCTACGGGCCTGGATCTGGCATAGCGGGCCCATGGGGGCCTGGGGTTACTCAGTTTTCTTGCAGGGAATAGGGTGCCCACGCGAGGCTCCTAGATGTCCTGCAAAGCGGACTGACGTTAAAATAATGCAGAGCAGGGGCTTCGCTTGTGGTGCAGTGGTTGGGAATCCACCTGCCGATGCAGGGGACATGGGTTCGAGCCTTGGTCCACCAAGATCTCACATGCTGCGGAGCAACTAAGCCCGTGCTCCACAACGACTGAGCCTGCGCTCTAGAGTCCGGGAGCCACAACGACTGAGCCCGCATGCCACAACTACTGAAGTCCACGTGCCTAGAGCTTCTGCTCCACAACAAGAGGAGCCACCGCAATGAGAAACCCGAGCACCGCAACGAAGAGTAGCCCCCGCTCGCTACAACTAGAGAAAGCTCACATGCAGCAACGACGACCCAACACAGTAGAAAAAAAATGATATATTAAATAAATAAATAAATAAATAGACAGATAGATAAACAAATGAATAAATAAATAAACTAAAGCTGAGCAGGGGCTATGGCCTGCTGAAAACTGCAGCACGCCTCCGCTTCTGCACGGCAATTCAGAGCCTTACCTCGAGGCAAGTGCTCACGCTGAGTGTCCTGTTAGCGCCACAGCATGGTAGGATGCTGACTTGCTCCTCGAGCAGAGTGACTTCAGGTACGAGGCCCTCGAAGAATTCTACGCAGAGTGTTTTCTCATGGCAGCTCAGACGGGGGCCGTGACGAACACTTCCAGGGCACGTCGCACTGCCTAGAGATGTGGTCCTGAGGCTGTTCCAGTACTCTGGAAATGTAGCTCTTCTTAAGGAACGAGCAGTGTGTTGCCCATCACTCGGCATACACAGAGGGACTCCCAGGGACCGACCTTTGGGCCTCGATGTTGCTCAGCAGGCCCACAGGGGTCTGGAGGTACTCACTGATCTTGGAGGGAAAATGATGCACACCCGAAGGGCCTAGGAGTCCTGAAAAGGGTACTTCCTTTAAAATAAAGCAGAACAGGGACTTCCCTGGTGGCACAGTGCTTGAGAATCTGCCTGCCAATGCAGAGTACACGGGTTCGAGCCCTGGTCTGGGAGGATCCCACATACCGCGGAGCAACTGGGCCCGTGAGCCACAACTACTGAGCCTGCGCCTCTGGAGCCTGTGCTCCGCAACAAGAGAGGCCGCGATAGTGAGAGGCCTACGCACCGCGATGAAGAGTGGCCCCCACTTACCGCAACTGGAGAGGCCTCTAGCACAGAAACCAAGACCCAACATAGCAATCAATCAATCAATATATAAATCTTAAAAAAACAATAAAACATTAAAAACATAAAATACAATAAAGCAGAACAGCGACTAGACCTCGTGGAAAGAACTGCATGCCTCCATTTCTGCGCGGCTACTCAGGGACTTACCTCGAGGCCAGTACTCACATTGAGTTTCCCTTTAGCTCTAGAGCGTGGCAGGATGAGCTCCACGCCGGCCATCGAAGCACCCGGCTTAGCTAGAGAAAACTCCTTTTCTTCCCAGAGCCATGCCTACAGTGGCTAGTGGCCTGTCAACAGCAGTCAATTTCAAGTAGCTTCAAGGCAGCATGAATGGAGCTTTCAAAATGGGAAAGCAAGGCTAGTTCCATCAGGCCCCCATTTCCACGGGCACACGCAGCATACATCCCTGTGCTTTCTAACAAGTCCAAACAGACACAGGTTACCAGTGGTTCCTTCCCTGAATCAACTCCTCGAAGCAGGGTGTTCTGCAAATAGCGAACTGTCTCAACCAAGGATCGCCCCAGCTAAGCCTCCGGGCCCGTGGCTCTTCAAAAGCCTGCAGTGTTACACGAGGAACTGGGCTTTAGTTGCAGTCGGAACGCAGGCTGACATTCTCCTGGAGGCAGGGTGACTTCAGGCAGGGGGTACCAGATGGAATGCGAAGCCGAGGGTTATTCTCAGTGCAGCTCAGACTAGGGTAATGAGGCAGACTTGCACGGAATGTTGGACCTGCTAGAAAGGTGTTCGTCGACCTGTGGGAGTGTTGAGGAAATCAAGCTGTCCCAAGAAAGAGTGCAGTCTGTTGCGCTACACTCGGCATACACAGAGTGGCTCCGAAGGGCTACGGGCCTGGATATGGCATAGCGGGCCCATGGGGGCCTGGGGTTACTCAGTTTTCTTGCAGGGAATAGGGTGCCCACGCGAGGCTCCTAGATGTCCTGCAAAGCGGACTGACGTTAAAATAATGCAGAGCAGGGGCTTCGCTTGTGGTGCAGTGGTTGGGAATCCACCTGCCGATGCAGGGGACATGGGTTCGAGCCTTGGTCCACCAAGATCTCACATGCTGCGGAGCAACTAAGCCCATGCTCAACAACGACTGAGCCTGCGCTCTAGAGTCCGGGAGCCACAACGACTGAGCCCGCATGCCACAACTACTGAAGTCCACGTGCCTAGAGCTTCTGCTCCACAACAAGAGGAGCCACCGCAATGAGAAACCCGAGCACCGCAACGAAGAGTAGCCCCCGCTCGCTGCAACTAGAGAAAGCTCACATGCAGCAACAACGACCCAACACAGTAAATAAAAAATGATAAATTACATAAAAAAATAAACAAATAGACAGATAGATAAACAAATGAATAAATAAATAAACTAAAGCTGAGCAGGGGCTATGGCCTGCTGAAAACTGCAGCACGCCTCCGCTTCTGCACGGCAATTCAGAGCCTTACCTCGAGGCAAGTGCTCACGCTGAGTGTCCCGTTAGCGCCACAGCATGGTAGGATGCTGACTTTCTCCTCGAGCAGAGTGACTTCAGGTACGAGGCCCTCGAAGAATTCTACGCAGAGTGTTTTCTCATGGCAGCTCAGACGGGGGCCGTGACGAACACTTCCAGGGCACGTCGCACTGCCTAGAGATGTGGTCCTGAGGCTGTTCCAGTGCTCTGGAAATGTAGCTCTTCTTAAGGAACGAGCAGTGTGTTGCCCATCACTCGGCATACACAGAGGGCCTCCCAGGGACCGACCTTTGGGCCTCGATGTTGCTCAGCAGGCCCACAGGGGTCTGGAGGTACTCACTGATCTTGGAGGGAAAATGATGCACACCCGAAGGGCCTAGGAGTCCTGAAAAGGGTACTTCCTTTAAAATAAAGCAGAACAGGGACTTCCCTGGTGGCACAGTGCTTGAGAATCTGCCTGCCAATGCAGGGTACACGGGTTCGAGCCCTGGTCTGGGAGGATCCCACATACCGCGGAGCAACTGGGCCCGTGAGCCAAAACTACTGAGCCTGCGCCTCTGGAGCCTGTGCTCCGCAACAAGAGAGGCCGCGATAGTGAGAGGCCTACGCACCGCGATGAAGAGTGGCCCCCACTTACCGCAACTGGAGAGGCCTCTAGCACAGAAACCAAGACCCAACATAGCAATCAATCAATCAATACATAAATCTTAAAAAAACAATAAAACATTAAAAACATAAAATACAATAAAGCAGAACAGCGACTAGACCTCGTGGAAAGAGCTGCATGCCTCCATTTCTGCGCGGCTACTCAGGGACTTACCTCGAGGCCAGTACTCACGTTGAGTTTCCCTTTAGCTCTAGAGCGTGGCAGGATGAGCTCCACGCCGGCCATCGAAGCACCCGGCTTAGCTAGAGAAAACTCCTTTTCTTCCCAGAGCCATGCCTACAGTGGCTAGTGGCCTGTCAACAGCAGTCAATTTCAAGTAGCTTCAAGGCAGCATGAATGGAGCTTTCAAAATGGGAAAGCAAGGCTAGTTCCATCAGGCCCCCATTTCCACGGGCACACGCAGCATACATCCCTGTGCTTTCTAACAAGTCCAATCAGACACAGGTTACCCAGTGGTTCCTTCCCTGAATCAACTCCTCGAAGCAGGGTGTTCTGCAAATAGCGAACTGTCTCAACCAAGGATCGCCCCAGCTAAGCCTCCGGGCCCGTGGCTCTTCAAAAGCCTGCAGTGTTACACGAGGAACTGGGCTTTAGTTGCAGTCGGAACGCAGGCTGACATTCTCCTGGAGGCAGGGTGACTTCAGGCAGGGGGTACCAGATGGAATGCGAAGCCGAGGGTTATTCTCAGTGCAGCTCAGACTAGGGTAATGAGGCAGACTTGCACGGAATGTTGGACCTGCTAGAAAGGTGTTCGTCGACCTGTGGGAGTGTTGAGGAAATCAAGCTGTCCCAAGAAAGAGTGCAGTCTGTTGCGCTACACTCGGCATACACAGAGTGGCTCCGAAGGGCTACGGGCCTGGATCTGGCATAGCGGGCCCATGGGGGCCTGGGGTTACTCAGTTTTCTTGCAGGGAATAGGGTGCCCACGCGAGGCTCCTAGATGTCCTGCAAAGCGGACTGACGTTAAAATAATGCAGAGCAGGGGCTTCGCTTGTGGTGCAGTGGTTGGGAATCCACCTGCCGATGCAGGGGACATGGGTTCGAGCCTTGGTCCACCAAGATCTCACATGCTGCGGAGCAACTAAGCCCGTGCTCCACAACGACTGAGCCTGCGCTCTAGAGTCCGGGAGCCACAACGACTGAGCCCGCATGCCACAACTACTGAAGTCCACGTGCCTAGAGCTTCTGCTCCACAACAAGAGGAGCCACCGCAATGAGAAACCCGAGCACCGCAACGAAGAGTAGCCCCCGCTCGCTACAACTAGAGAAAGCTCACATGCAGCAACGACGACCCAACACAGTAGAAAAAAAATGATATATTAAATAAATAAATAAATAAATAGACAGATAGATAAACAAATGAATAAATAAATAAACTAAAGCTGAGCAGGGGCTATGGCCTGCTGAAAACTGCAGCACGCCTCCGCTTCTGCACGGCAATTCAGAGCCTTACCTCGAGGCAAGTGCTCACGCTGAGTGTCCCGTTAGCGCCACAGCATGGTAGGATGCTGACTTGCTCCTCGAGCAGAGTGACTTCAGGTACGAGGCCCTCGAAGAATTCTACGCAGAGTGTTTTCTCATGGCAGCTCAGACGGGGGACGTGACGAACACTTCCAGGGCACGTCGCACTGCCTAGAGATCTGGTCCTGAGGCTGTTCCAGTACTCTGGAAATGTAGCTCTTCTTAAGGAACGAGCAGTGTGTTGCCCATCACTCGGCATACACAGAGGGCCTCCCAGGGACCGACCTTTGGGCCTCGATGTTGCTCAGCAGGCCCACAGGGGTCTGGAGGTACTCACTGATCTTGGAGGGAAAATGATGCACACCCGAAGGGCCTAGGAGTCCTGAAAAGGGTACTTCCTTTAAAATAAAGCAGAACAGGGGCTTCCCTGGTAGCGCAGTGGTTGAGAATCTGCCTGCCAATGCAGGGTACAAGGGTTCGAGCCCTGGTCTGGGAGGTTCCCACATGCCGCGGAGCAACTGGGCACGTGAGACACAACCACTGAGCCTGTGCCTCTGGAGCCTGTGCTCCGCAACAAGAGAGGCCGCGATAGTGAGAGGCCTACGCACCGCGATGAAGAGTCGCCCCCACTTACCGCAACTGGAGAGGCCCCTAGCAAAGAAACGAAGACCCAACATAGCAATCAATCAATCAATACATAAATCTTAAAAAAACAATAAAACATTAAAGAAATAAAATAAAATAAAGCAGAACAGCGATTAAGACCTCGTGGAAAGGGCTGCATGCCTCCATTTCTGCGCGGCTACTCAGGGACTTACCTCGAGGCCAGTACTCACGCTGAGTTTCCCTTTAGCTCTAGAGCGTGGCAGGATGAGCTCCACCCCGGCCATCGAAGCACCCGGCTTAGCTAGAGAAAACTCCTTTTCTTCCCAGAGCCATGCCTACAGTGGCTAGTGGCCTGTCAACAGCAGTCAATTTCAAGTAGCTTCAAGGCAGCATGAATGGCGCTTTCAAAATGGGAAAGCAAGGCTAGTTCCATCAGGCCCCCATTTCCACGGGCACACGCAGCATACATCCCTGTGCTTTCTAACAAGTCCAAACAGACACAGGTTACCCAGTGGTTCCTTCCCTGAATCAACTCCTCGAAGCAGGGTGTTCTGCAAATAGCGAACTGTCTCAACCAAGGATCGCCCCAGCTAAGCCTCCGGGCCCGTGGCTCTTCAAAAGCCTGCAGTGTTACACGAGGAACTGGGCTTTAGTTGCAGTCGGAACGCAGGCTGACATTCTCCTGGAGGTAGGGTGACTTCAGGCAGGGGGTACCAGATGGAATGCGAAGCCGAGGGTTATTCTCAGTGCAGCTCAGACTAGGGAAATGAGGCAGACTTGCACGGAAAGTTGGACCTGCTAGAAAGGTGTTCGTCGACCTGTGGGAGTGTTGAGGAAATCAAGCTGTCCCAAGAAAGAGTGCAGTCTGTTGCGCTACACTCGGCATACACAGAGTGGCTCCGAAGGGCTACGGGCCTGGATCTGGCATAGCGGGCCCATGGGGGCCTGGGGTTACTCAGTTTTCTTGCAGGGAATAGGGTGCCCACGCGAGGCTCCTAGATGTCCTGCAAAGCGGACTGACGTTAAAATAATGCAGAGCAGGGGCTTCGCTTGTGGTGCAGTGGTTGGGAATCCACCTGCCGATGCAGGGGACATGGGTTCGAGCCTTGGTCCACCAAGATCTCACATGCTGCGGAGCAACTAAGCCCGTGCTCCACAACGACTGAGCCTGCGCTCTAGAGTCCGGGAGCCACAACGACTGAGCCCGCATGCCACAACTACTGAAGTCCACGTGCCTAGAGCTTCTGCTCCACAACAAGAGGAGCCACCGCAATGAGAAACCCGAGCACCGCAACGAAGAGTAGCCCCCGCTCGCTACAACTAGAGAAAGCTCACATGCAGCAACGACGACCCAACACAGTAAATAAAAAATGATAAATTACATAAAAAAATAAACAAATAGACAGATAGATAAACAAATGAATAAATAAATAAACTAAAGCTGAGCAGGGGCTATGGCCTGCTGAAAACTGCAGCACGCCTCCGCTTCTGCACGGCAATTCAGAGCCTTACCTCGAGGCAAGTGCTCACGCTGAGTGTCCTGTTAGCGCCACAGCATGGTAGGATGCTGACATTCTCCTCGAGCAGAGTGACTTCAGGTACGAGGCCCTCGAAGAATTCTACGCAGAGTGTTTTCTCATGGCAGCTCAGACGGGGGCCGTGACGAACACTTCCAGGGCACGTCACACTGCCTAGAGATGAGGTCCTGAGGCTGTTCCAGTGCTCTGGAAATGTAGCTCTCCTTAAGGAATGAGCAGTGTGTTGCCCATCACTCGGCATACACAGAGGGCCTCCCAGGGACCGACCTTTGGGCCTCGATGTTGCTCAGCAGGCCCACAGGGGTCTGGAGGTACTCACTGATCTTGGAGGGAAAATGATGCACACCCGAAGGGCCTAGGAGTCCTGAAAAGGGTACTTCCTTTAAAATAAAGCAGAACAGGGACCTCCCTGGTGGCGCAGTGCTTGAGAATCTGCCTGCCAATGCAGGGGACACGGGTTCAAGCCCTGGTCTCAGAGGATCACACATACCGCGGAGCAACTGGGCCCGTGAGCCACAACTACTGAGCCTGCGCCTCTGGAGCCTGTGCTCCGCAACAAGAGAGGCCGCGATAGTGAGAGGCCTACGCACCGCGATGAAGAGTGGCCCCCACTTACCGCAACTGGAGAGGCCCCTAGCACAGAAACGAAGACCCAACATAGCAATCAATCAATCAATACATAAATCTTAAAAAAACAATAAAACATTAAAAACATAAAATACAATAAAGCAGAACAGCGACTAGACCTCGTGGAAAGAGCTGCATGCCTCCATTTCTGCGCGGCTACTCAGGGACTTACCTCGAGGCCAGTACTCACGTTGAGTTTCCCTTTAGCTCTAGAGCGTGGCAGGATGAGCTCCACCCCGGCCATCGAAGCACCCGGCTTAGCTAGAGAAAACTCCTTTTCTTCCCAGAGCCATGCCTACAGTGGCTAGTGGCCTGTCAACAGCAGTCAATTTCAAGTAGCTTCAAGGCAGCATGAATGGAGCTTTCAAAATGGGAAAGCAAGGCTAGTTCCATCAGGCCCCCATTTCCACGGGCACACGCAGCACACATCCCTGTGCTTTCTAACAAGTCCAAACAGACACAGGTTACCCAGTGGTTCCTTCCCTGAATCAACTCCTCGAAGCAGGGTGTTCTGCAAATAGCGAACTGTCTCAACCAAGGATCGCCCCAGCTAAGCCTCCGGGCCCGTGGCTCTTCAAAAGCCTGCAGTGTTACACAAGGAACTGGGCTTTAGTTGCAGTCGGAACGCAGGCCGATATTCTCCTGGAGGCAGGGTGACTTCAGGCAGGGGATACCAGATGGAATGCGAAGCCGAGGGTTATTCTCAGTGCAGCTCAGATTAGGGCAATGAGGCAGACTTTCACGGAATGTTGGACCTGCTAGAAAGGTGTTCGTCGACCTGTGGGAGTGTTGAGGAAATCAAGCTGTCCCAAGAAAGAGTGCAGTCTGTTGCCCTACACTCGGCATACAGAGTGGCTCCGAAGGGCTACAGGCCTGGATGTGGCTTAGCAGGCCCATGGGGGCCTGAGGGTACTCAGTGTTCTTGCAGGGAATAGGGTGCCCACGCAAGGCTCCTAGAGGTCCTGCAAAGCGTACTGACGTTAAAATAATGCAGAGCAGCGGCTACGGCCTCATGGAAAATGCTGCACGCCTCCTCTTCTGCATGGCAATTCAGGGCCTTAACTTGAGGCACGTGCTCTCGCTGAGTGTCCCGTTAGCGACACAGCATGGTAGGATGCTGACTTTCTCCTCGAGCAGAGTGACTTCAGGTACGAGGTCCTCGAAGAATTCTAAGCGGAGTGTTTTCTCATGGCAGCTCAGAAGGGGGCCATGACGAACACTTCCATGGCACGTCGCACTGCCTAGAGATGTGGTCCTGAGGCTGTTCCAGTGCTCTGGAAATGTAGCTCTCCTTAAGGAACGAGCAGTGTGTTGCCCATCACTCGGCATACATACCCAGGGACCGACCTTTGGGCCTCGATGTTGCTCAGCAGGCCCACAGGGGTCTGGACGTACTCACTGATCTTGGAGGGAAAATGATGCACACCCGAGGGGCCTAGGAGTCCTGAAAAGGGTACTTCCTTTAAAATAAAGCAGAACAGGGGCTTCCCTGGTAGCGCAGTGGTTGAGAATCTGCCTGCCAATGCAGGGTACAAGGGTTCGAGCCCTGGTCTGGGAGGTTCCCACATGCCGCGGAGCAACTGGGCACGTGAGACACAACCACTGAGCCTGTGCCTCTGGAGCCTGTGCTCCGCAACAAGAGAGGCCGCGATAGTGAGAGGCCTACGCACCGCGATGAAGAGTCGCCCCCACTTACCGCAACTGGAGAGGCCCCTAGCAAAGAAACGAAGACCCAACATAGCAATCAATCAATCAATACATAAATCTTAAAAAAACAATAAAACATTAAAGAAATAAAATAAAATAAAGCAGAACAGCGATTAAGACCTCGTGGAAAGGGCTGCATGCCTCCATTTCTGCGCGGCTACTCAGGGACTTACCTCGAGGCCAGTACTCACGCTGAGTTTCCCTTTAGCTCTAGAGCGTGGCAGGATGAGCTCCACCCCGGCCATCGAAGCACCCGGCTTAGCTAGAGAAAACTCCTTTTCTTCCCAGAGCCATGCCTACAGTGGCTAGTGGCCTGTCAACAGCAGTCAATTTCAAGTAGCTTCAAGGCAGCATGAATGGCGCTTTCAAAATGGGAAAGCAAGGCTAGTTCCATCAGGCCCCCATTTCCACGGGCACACGCAGCATACATCCCTGTGCTTTCTAACAAGTCCAAACAGACACAGGTTACCCAGTGGTTCCTTCCCTGAATCAACTCCTCGAAGCAGGGTGTTCTGCAAATAGCGAACTGTCTCAACCAAGGATCGCCCCAGCTAAGCCTCCGGGCCCGTGGCTCTTCAAAAGCCTGCAGTGTTACACGAGGAACTGGGCTTTAGTTGCAGTCGGAACGCAGGCTGACATTCTCCTGGAGGCAGGGTGACTTCAGGCAGGGGGTACCAGATGGAATGCGAAGCCGAGGGTGATTCTCAGTGCAGCTCAGACTAGGGTAATGAGGCAGACTTGCACGGAATGTTGGACCTGCTAGAAAGGTGTTCGTCGACCTGTGGGAGTGTTGAGGAAATCAAGCTGTCCCAAGAAAGAGTGCAGTCTGTTGCGCTACACTCGGCATACACAGAGTGGCTCCGAAGGGCTACGGGCCTGGATCTGGCATAGCGGGCCCATGGGGGCCTGGGGTTACTCAGTTTTCTTGCAGGGAATAGGGTGCCCAAGCGAGGCTCCTACATGTCCTGCAAAGCGGACTGACGTTAAAATAATGCAGAGCAGGGGCTTCGCTTGTGGTGCAGTGGTTGGGAATCCACCTGCCGATGCAGGGGACATGGGTTCGAGCCTTGGTCCACCAAGATCTCACATGCTGCGGAGCAACTAAGCCCGTGCTCCACAACGACTGAGCCTGCGCTCTAGAGTCCGGGAGCCACAACGACTGAGCCCGCATGCCACAACTACTGAAGTCCACGTGCCTAGAGCTTCTGCTCCACAACAAGAGGAGCCACCGCAATGAGAAACCCGAGCACCGCAACGAAGAGTAGCCCCCGCTCGCTACAACTAGAGAAAGCTCACATGCAGCAACGATGACCCAACACAGTAAATAAAAAATGATAAATTACATAAAAAAATAAATAAATAGACAGATAGATAAACAAATGAATAAATAAATAAACTAAAGCTGAGCAGGGGCTATGGCCTGCTGAAAACTGCAGCACGCCTCCGCTTCTGCACGGCAATTCAGAGCCTTACCTCGAGGCAAGTGCTCACGCTGAGTGTCCTGTTAGCGCCACAGCATGGTAGGATGCTGACTTTCTCCTCGAGCAGAGTGACTTCAGGTACGAGGCCCTCGAAGAATTCTACGCAGAGTGTTTTCTCATGGCAGCTCAGACGGGGGCCGTGACGAACACTTCCAGGGCACGTCGCACTGCCTAGAGATGTGGTCCTGAGGCTGTTCCAGTGCTCTGGAAATGTAGCTCTTCTTAAGGAACGAGCAGTGTGTTGCCCATCACTCGGCATACACAGAGGGCCTCCCAGGGACCGACCTTTGGGCCTCGATGTTGCTCAGCAGGCCCACAGGGGTCTGGAGGTACTCACTGATCTTGGAGGGAAAATGATGCACACCCGAAGGGCCTAGGAGTCCTGAAAAGGGTACTTCCTTTAAAATAAAGCAGAACAGGGACTTCCCTGGTGGCACAGTGCTTGAGAATCTGCCTGCCAATGCAGGGTACACGGGTTCGAGCCCTGGTCTGGGAGGATCCCACATACCGCGGAGCAACTGGGCCCGTGAGCCACAACTACTGAGCCTGCGCCTCTGGAGCCTGTGCTCCGCAACAAGAGAGGCCGCGATAGTGAGAGGCCTACGCAGCGCGATGAAGAGTGGCCCCCACTTACCGCAACTGGAGAGGCCTCTAGCACAGAAACGAAGACCCAACATAGCAATCAATCAATCAATACATAAATCTTAAAAAAACAATAAAACATTAAAAACATAAAATACAATAAAGCAGAACAGCAACAAGACCTCGTGGAAAGAGCTGCATGCCTCCATTTCTGCGCGGCTACTCAGGGACTTACCTCGAGGCCAGTACTCACGTTGAGTTTCCCTTTAGCTCTAGAGTGTGGCAGGATGAGCTCAACGCCAGCCATCGAAGCACCCGGCTTAGCTAGAGAAAACTCATTTTCTTCCCAGAGCCATGCCTACAGTGGCCAGTGGCCTGTCAACAGCAGTCGATTTCAAGTAGCTTCAAGGCAGCATGAATGGCGCTTTCAAAATGGGAAAGCAAGGCTAGTTCCATCAGGCCCCCATTTCCACGGGCACACGCAGCATACATCCCTGTGCTTTCTAACAAGTCCAAACAGACACAGGTTACCCAGTGGTTCCTTCCCTGAATCAACTCCTCGAAGCAGGGTGTTCTGCAAATAGCGAACTGTCTCAACCAAGGATCGCCCCAGCTAAGCCTCCGGGCCCGTGGCTCTTCAAAAGCCTGCAGTGTTACACGAGGAACTGGGCTTTAGTTGCAGTCGGAACGCAGGCTGACATTCTCCTGGAGGCAGGGTGACTTCAGGCAGGGGGTACCAGATGGAATGCGAAGCCGAGGGTTATTCTCAGTGCAGCTCAGACTAGGGTAATGAGGCAGACTTGCACGGAATGTTGGACCTGCTAGAAAGGTGTTCGTCGACCTGTGGGAGTGTTGAGGAAATCAAGCTGTCCCAAGAAAGAGTGCAGTCTGTTGCGCTACACTCGGCATACACAGAGTGGCTCCGAAGGGCTACGGGCCTGGATCTGGCATAGCGGGCCCATGGGGGCCTGGGGTTACTCAGTTTTCTTGCAGGGAATAGGGTGCCCACGCGAGGCTCCTAGATGTCCTGCAAAGCGGACTGACGTTAAAATAATGCAGAGCAGGGGCTTCGCTTGTGGTGCAGTGGTTGGGAATCCACCTGCCGATGCAGGGGACATGGGTTCGAGCCTTGGTCCACCAAGATCTCACATGCTGCGGAGCAACTAAGCCCGTGCTCCACAACGACTGAGCCTGCGCTCTAGAGTCCGGGAGCCACAACGACTGAGCCCGCATGCCACAACTACTGAAGTCCACGTGCCTAGAGCTACTGCTCCACAACAAGAGGAGCCACCGCAATGAGAAACCCGAGCACCGCAATGAAGAGTAGCCCCCGCTCGCTACAACTAGAGAAAGCTCACATGCAGCAACGACGACCCAACACAGTAGAAAAAAAATGATATATTAAATAAATAAATAAATAAATAGACAGATAGATAAACAAATGAATAAATAAATAAACTAAAGCTGAGCAGGGGCTATGGCCTGCTGAAAACTGCAGCACGCCTCCGCTTCTGCACGGCAATTCAGAGCCTTACCTCGAGGCAAGTGCTCACGCTGAGTGTCCTGTTAGCGCCACAGCATGGTAGGATGCTGACTTTCTCCTCGAGCAGAGTGACTTCAGGTACGAGGCCCTCGAAGAATTCTACGCAGAGTGTTTTCTCATGGCAGCTCAGACGGGGTCCGTGACGAACACTTCCAGGGCACGTCGCACTGCCTAGAGATGTGGTCCTGAGGCTGTTCCAGTGCTCTGGAAATGTAGCTCTTCTTAAGGAACGAGCAGTGTGTTGCCCATCACTCGGCATACACAGAGGGCCCCCCAGGGACCGACCTTTGGGCCTCGATGTTGCTCAGCAGGCCCACAGGGGTCTGGAGGTACTCACTGATCTTGGAGGGAAAATGATGCACACCCGAAGGGCCTAGGAGTCCTGAAAAGGGTACTTCCTTTAAAATAAAGCAGAACAGGGACTTCCCTGGTGGCGCAGTGCTTGAGAATCTGCCTGCCAATGCAGGGGACACGGGTTCGAGCCCTGGTCTGGGAGGATCCCACATACCGCGGAGCAACTGGGCACGTGAGACACAACCACTGAGCCTGCGCCTCTGGAGCCTGTGCTCCGCAACAAGAGAGGCCGCGATAGTGAGAGGCCTACGCACCGCGATGAAGAGTCGCCCCCACTTACCGCAACTGGAGAGGCCCCTAGCAAAGAAACGAAGACCCAACATAGCAATCAATCAATCAATACATAAATCTTAAAAAAACAATAAAACATTAAAGAAATAAAATAAAATAAAGCAGAACACCGATTAAGACCTCGTGGAAAGGGCTGCATGCCTCCATTTCTGCGCGGCTACTCAGGGACTTACCTCGAGGCCAGTACTCACGCTGAGTTTCCCTTTAGCTCTAGAGCGTGGCAGGATGAGCTCCACCCCGGCCATCGAAGCACCCGGCTTAGCTAGAGAAAACTCCTTTTCTTCCCAGAGCCATGCCTACAGTGGCTAGTGGCCTGTCAACAGCAGTCAATTTCAAGTAGCTTCAAGGCAGCATGAATGGCGCTTTCAAAATGGGAAAGCAAGGCTAGTTCCATCAGGCCCCCATTTCCACGGGCACACGCAGCATACATCCCTGTGCTTTCTAACAAGTCCAAACAGACACAGGTTACCCAGTGGTTCCTTCCCTGAATCAACTCCTCGAAGCAGGGTGTTCTGCAAATAGCGAACTGTCTCAACCAAGGATCGCCCCAGCTAAGCCTCCGGGCCCGTGGCTCTTCAAAAGCCTGCAGTGTTACACGAGGAACTGGGCTTTAGTTGCAGTCGGAACGCAGGCTGACATTCTCCTGGAGGCAGGGTGACTTCAGGCAGGGGGTACCAGATGGAATGCGAAGCCGAGGGTGATTCTCAGTGCAGCTCAGACTAGGGTAATGAGGCAGACTTGCACGGAATGTTGGACCTGCTAGAAAGGTGTTCGTCGACCTGTGGGAGTGTTGAGGAAATCAAGCTGTCCCAAGAAAGAGTGCAGTCTGTTGCGCTACACTCGGCATACACAGAGTGGCTCCGAAGGGCTACGGGCCTGGATCTGGCATAGCGGGCCCATGGGGGCCTGGGGTTACTCAGTTTTCTTGCAGGGAATAGGGTGCCCACGCGAGGCTCCTAGATGTCCTGCAAAGCGGACTGACGTTAAAATAATGCAGAGCAGGGGCTTCGCTTGTGGTGCAGTGGTTGGGAATCCACCTGCCGATGCAGGGGACATGGGTTCGAGCCTTGGTCCACCAAGATCTCACATGCTGCGGAGCAACTAAGCCCGTGCTCCACAACGACTGAGCCTGCGCTCTAGAGTCCGGGAGCCACAACGACTGAGCCCGCATGCCACAACTACTGAAGTCCACGTGCCTAGAGCTACTGCTCCACAACAAGAGGAGCCACCGCAATGAGAAACCCGAGCACCGCAATGAAGAGTAGCCCCCGCTCGCTACAACTAGAGAAAGCTCACATGCAGCAACGACGACCCAACACAGTAGAAAAAAAATGATATATTAAATAAATAAATAAATAAATAGACAGATAGATAAACAAATGAATAAATAAATAAACTAAAGCTGAGCAGGGTCTATGGCCTGCTGAAAACTGCAGCACGCCTCCGCTTCTGCACGGCAATTCAGAGCCTTACCTCGAGGCAAGTGCTCACGCTGAGTGTCCTGTTAGCGCCACAGCATGGTAGGATGCTGACTTTCTCCTCGAGCAGAGTGACTTCAGGTACGAGGCCCTCGAAGAATTCTACGCAGAGTGTTTTCTCATGGCAGCTCAGACGGGGGCCGTGACAAACACTTCCAGGGCACGTCGCACTGCCTAGAGATGTGGTCCTGAGGCTGTTCCAGTGCTCTGGAAATGTAGCTCTTCTTAAGGAACGAGCAGTGTGTTGCCCATCACTCGGCATACACAGAGGGCCTCCCAGGGACCGACCTTTGGGCCTCGATGTTGCTCAGCAGGCCCACAGGGGTCTGGAGGTACTCACTGATCTTGGAGGGAAAATGATGCACACCCGAAGGGCCTAGGAGTCCTGAAAAGGGTACTTCCTTTAAAATAAAGCAGAACAGGGACTTCCCTGGTGGCGCAGTGCTTGAGAATCTGCCTGCCAATGCAGGGGACACGGGTTCGAGCCCTGGTCTGGGAGGATCCCACATACCGCGGAGCAACTGGGCACGTGAGACACAACCACTGAGCCTGCGCCTCTGGAGCCTGTGCTCCGCAACAAGAGAGGCCGCGATAGTGAGAGGCCTACGCACCGCGATGAAGAGTCGCCCCCACTTACCGCAACTGGAGAGGCCCCTAGCAAAGAAACGAAGACCCAACATAGCAATCAATCAATCAATACATAAATCTTAAAAAAACAATAAAACATTAAAGAAATAAAATAAAATAAAGCAGAACACCGATTAAGACCTCGTGGAAAGGGCTGCATGCCTCCATTTCTGCGCGGCTACTCAGGGACTTACCTCGAGGCCAGTACTCACGCTGAGTTTCCCTTTAGCTCTAGAGCGTGGCAGGATGAGCTCCACCCCGGCCATCGAAGCACCCGGCTTAGCTAGAGAAAACTCCTTTTCTTCCCAGAGCCATGCCTACAGTGGCTAGTGGCCTGTCAACAGCAGTCAATTTCAAGTAGCTTCAAGGCAGCATGAATGGCGCTTTCAAAATGGGAAAGCAAGGCTAGTTCCATCAGGCCCCCATTTCCACGGGCACACGCAGCATACATCCCTGTGCTTTCTAACAAGTCCAAACAGACACAGGTTACCCAGTGGTTCCTTCCCTGAATCAACTCCTCGAAGCAGGGTGTTCTGCAAATAGCGAACTGCCTCAACCAAGGATCGCCCCAGCTACGCCTCCGGGCCCGTGGCTCTTCAAAAGCCTGCAGTGTTACACGAGGAACTGGGCTTTAGTTGCAGTCGGAACGCAGGCTGACATTCTCCTGGAGGCAGGGTGACTTCAGGCAGGGGGTACCAGATGGAATGCGAAGCCGAGGGTTATTCTCAGTGCAGCTCAGACTAGGGTAATGAGGCAGACTTGCACGGAATGTTGGACCTGCTAGAAAGGTGTTCGTCGACCTGTGGGAGTGTTGAGGAAATCAAGCTGTCCCAAGAAAGAGTGCAGTCTGTTGCGCTACACTCGGCATACACAGAGTGGCTCCGAAGGGCTACGGGCCTGGATCTGGCATAGCGGGCCCATGGGGGCCTGGGGTTACTCAGTTTTCTTGCAGGGAATAGGGTGCCCACGCGAGGCTCCTAGATGTCCTGCAAAGCGGACTGACGTTAAAATAATGCAGAGCAGGGGCTTCGCTTGTGGTGCAGTGGTTGGGAATCCACCTGCCGATGCAGGGGACAGGGGTTCGAGCCTTGGTCCACCAAGATCTCACATGCTGCGGAGCAACTAAGCCCGTGCTCCACAACGACTGAGCCTGCGCTCTAGAGTCCGGGAGCCACAACGACTGAGCCCGCATGCCACAACTACTGAAGTCCACGTGCCTAGAGCTTCTGCTCCACAACAAGAGGAGCCACCGCAATGAGAAACCCGAGCACCGCAACGAAGAGTAGCCCCCGCTCGCTGCAACTAGAGAAAGCTCACATGCAGCAACGACGACCCAACACAGTAAAACAAAAATGATAAATTACATAAGAAAATAAAGAACTAGATAGACAGATAGATAAACAAATGAATAAATAAATAAACTAAAGCTGAGCAGGGGCTATGGCCTGCTGAAAACTGCAGCACGCCTCCGCTTCTGCACGGCAATTCAGAGCCTTACCTCGAGGCAAGTGCTCACACTGAGTGTCCTGTTAGCGCCACAGCATGGTAGGATGCTGACTTTCTCCTCGAGCAGAGTGACTTCAGGTACGAGGCCCTCGAAGAATTCTACGCAGAGTGTTTTCTCACGGCAGCTCAGACGGGGGCCGTGACGAACACTTCCAGGGCACGTCGCACTGCCTAGAGATGTGGTCCTGAGGCTGTTCCAGTGCTCTGGAAATGTAGCTCTTCTTAAGGAACGAGCAGTGTGTTGCCCATCACTCGGCATACACAGAGGGCCTCCCAGGGACCGACCTTTGGGCCTCGATGTTGCTCAGCAGGCCCACAGGGGTCTGGAGGTACTCACTGATCTTGGAGGGAAAATGATGCACACCTGAAGGGCCTAGGAGTCCTGAAAAGGGTACTTCCTTTAAAATAAAGCAGAACAGGGACTTCCCTGGTGGCGCAGTGCTTGAGAATCTGCCTGCCAATGCAGGGTACATGGGTTCGAGCCCTGGTCTGGGAGGATCCCACATACCGCGGAGCAACTGGGCCCGTGAGCCACAACTACTGAGCCTGCGCCTCTGGAGCCTGTGCTCCGCAACAAGAGAGGCCGCGATAGTGAGAGGCCTACGCACCGCGATGAAGAGTGGCCCCCACTTACCGCAACTGGAGAGGCCCCTAGCACAGAAACGAAGACCCAACATAGCAATCAATCAATCAATACATAAATCTTAAAAAAACAATAAAACATTAAAAACATAAAATACAATAAAGCAGAACAGCGACTAGACCTCGTGGAAAGAGCTGCATGCCTCCACTTCTGCGCGGCTACTCAGGGACTTACCTCGAGGCCAGTACTCACGTTGAGTTTCCCTTTAGCTCTAGAGCGTGGCAGGATGAGCTCCACCCCGGCCATCGAAGCACCCGGCTTAGCTAGAGAAAACTCCTTTTCTTCCCAGAGCCATGCCTACAGTGGCTAGTGGCCTGTCAACAGCAGTCAATTTCAAGTAGCTTCAAGGCAGCATGAATGGCGCTTTCAAAATGGGAAAGCAAGGCTAGTTCCATCAGGCCCCCATTTCCACGGGCACACGCAGCATACATCCCTGTGCTTTCTAACAAGTCCAAACAGGCACAGGTTACCCAGTGGTTCCTTCCCTGAATCAACTCCTCGAAGCAGGGTGTTCTGCAAATAGCGAACTGTCTCAACCAAGGATCGCCCCAGCTACGCCTCCGGGCCCGTGGCTCTTCAAAAGCCTGCAGTGTTACACGAGGAACTGGGCTTTAGTTGCAGTCGGAACGCAGGCTGACATTCTCCTGGAGGCAGGGTGACTTCAGGCAGGGGGTACCAGATGGAATGCGAAGCCGAGGGTGATTCTCAGTGCAGCTCAGACTAGGGTAATGAGGCAGACTTGCACGGAATGTTGGACCTGCTAGAAAGGTGTTCGTCGACCTGTGGGAGTGTTGAGGAAATCAAGCTGTCCCAAGAAAGAGTGCAGTCTGTTGCGCTACACTCGGCATACACAGAGTGGCTCCGAAGGGCTACGGGCCTGGATCTGGCATAGCGGGCCCATGGGGGCCTGGGGTTACTCAGTTTTCTTGCAGGGAATAGGGTGCCCACGCGAGGCTCCTACATGTCCTGCAAAGCGGACTGACGTTAAAATAATGCAGAGCAGGGGCTTCGCTTGTGGTGCAGTGGTTGGGAATCCACCTGCCGATGCAGGGGACATGGGTTCGAGCCTTGGTCCACCAAGATCTCACATGCTGCGGAGCAACTAAGCCCGTGCTCCACAACGACTGAGCCTGCGCTCTAGAGTCCGGGAGCCACAACGACTGAGCCCGCATGCCACAACTACTGAAGTCCACGTGCCTAGAGCTTCTGCTCCACAACAAGAGGAGCCACCGCAATGAGAAACCCGAGCACCGCCACGAGGAGTAGCCCCCGCTCGCTACAACTAGAGAAAGCTCACATGCAGCAACGAAGACCCAACACAGTAAAACAAAAATGATAATTTACATAAGAAAATAAAGAACTAGATAGACAAATAGATAAACAAATGAATAAATAAATAAACTAAAGCTGAGCAGGGGCTACGGCCTCCTGAAAACTGCAGCACGCCTCCGCTTCTGCACGGCAATTCAGGGCCTTACCTCGAGGCAAGTGCTCACGCTGAGTGTACTGTTAGCGCCACAGCATGGTAGGATGCTGACTTTCTCCTCGAGCAGAGTGACTTCAGGTATGAGGCCCTCGAAGAATTCTACGCAGAGTGTTTTCTCATGGCAGATCAGACGGGGGCCGTGACGAACATTTCCAGGGCACGTCGCACTGCCTAGAAATGTGGTCCTGAGGCTGTTCCAGTGCTCTGGAAATGTAGCTCTCCTTAAGGAACGAGCAGTGTGTTGCCCATCACTCGGCATACACAGAGGGCCTCCCAGGGACCGACCTTTGGGCCTCGATGTTGCTCAGCAGGCCCACAGGGGTCTGGAGGTACTCACTGATCTTGGAGGGAAAATGATGCACACCCGAAGGGCCTAGGAGTCCTGAAAAGGGTACTTCCTTTAAAATAAAGCAGAACAGGGGCTTCCCTGGTGGCGCAGTGCTTGAGAATCTGCCTGCCAATGCAGGGTACACGGGTTCGAGCCCTGGTCTGGGAGGATCCCACATGCCGCGGAGCAACTGGGCCCGTGAGCCACAACTACTGAGCCTGCGCCTCTGGAGCCTGTGCTCCGCAACAAGAGAGGCCGCGATAGTGAGAGGCCTACGCACCGCGATGAAGAGTCGCCCCCACTTACCGCAACTGGAGAGGCCCCTAGCACAGAAACGAAGACCCAACATAGCAATCAATCAATCAATACATAAATCTTAAAAAAACAATAAAACATTAAAAACATAAAATACAATAAAGCAGAACAGCGACCAGACGTCGTGGAAAGAGATGCATGCCTCCATTTCTGCGCGGCTACTCAGGGACTTACCTCGAGGCCAGTACTCACGTTGAGTTTCCCTTTAGCTCTAGAGCGTGGCAGGATGAGCTCCACGCCGGCCATCGAAGCACCCGGCTTAGCTAGAGAAAACTCCTTTTCTTCCCAGAGCCATGCCTACAGTGGCTAGTGGCCTGTCAACAGCAGTCAATTTCAAGTAGCTTCAAGGCAGCATGAATGGAGCTTTCAAAATGGGAAAGCAAGGCTAGTTCCATCAGGCCCCCATTTCCACGGGCACACGCAGCATACATCCCTGTGCTTTCTAACAAGTCCAAACAGACACAGGTTACCCAGTGGTTCCTTCCCTGAATCAACTCCTCGAAGCAGGGTGTTCTGCAAATAGCGAACTGTCTCAACCAAGGATCGCCCCAGCTAAGCCTCCGGGCCCGTGGCTCTTCAAAAGCCTGCAGTGTTACACGAGGAACTGGGCTTTAGTTGCAGTCGGAACGCAGGCCGATATTCTCCTGGAGGCAGGGTGACTTCAGGCAGGGGATACCAGATGGAATGCGAAGCCGAGGGTTATTCTCAGTGCAGCTCAGATTAGGGCAATGAGGCAGACTTTCACGGAATGTTGGACCTGCTAGAAAGGTGTTCGTCGACCTGTGGGAGTGTTGAGGAAATCAAGCTGTCCCAAGAAAGAGTGCAGTCTGTTGCCCTACACTCGGCATACAGAGTGGCTCCGAAGGGCTACGGGCCTGGATGTGGCTTAGCAGGCCCATGGGGGCCTGAGGGTACTCAGTGTTCTTGCAGGGAATAGGGTGCCCACGCAAGGCTCCTAGATGTCCTGCAAAGCGTACTGACATTAAAATAATGCAGAGCAGCGGCTACGGCCTCATGGAAAATACTGCACGCCTCCTCTTCTGCATGGCAATTCAGGGCCTTAACTTGAGGCACGTGCTCTCGCTGAGTTTCCCGTTAGCGCCACAGCATGGTAGGATGCTGACTTTCTCCTCGAGCAGAGTGACTTCAGGTACGAGGTCCTCGAAGAATTCTAAGCGGAGTGTTTTCTCATGGCAGCTCAGAAGGGGGCCATGACGAACACTTCCATGGCACGTCGCACTGCCTAGAGATGTGGTCCTGAGGCTGTTCCAGTGCTCTGGAAATGTAGCTCTCCTTAAGGAACGAGCAGTGTGTTGCCCATCACTCGGCATACACAGAGGGCCTCCCAGGGACCGACCTTTGGGCCTCGATGTTGCTCAGCAGGCCCACAGGGGTCTGGAGGTACTCACTGATCTTGGAGGGAAAATGATGCACACCCGAAGGGCCTAGGAGTCCTGAAAAGGGTACTTCCTTTAAAATAAAGCAGAACAGGGACTTCCCTGGTGGCACAGTGCTTGAGAATCTGCCTGCCAATGCAGGGTACACGGGTTCGAGCCCTGGTCTGGGAGGATCCCACATACCGCGGAGCAACTGGGCCCGTGAGCCACAACTACTGAGCCTGCGCCTCTGGAGCCTGTGCTCCGCAACAAGAGAGGCCGCGATAGTGAGAGGCCTACGCACCGCGATGAAGAGTGGCCCCCACTTACCGCAACTGGAGAGGCCTCTAGCACAGAAACCAAGACCCAACATAGCAATCAATCAATCAATACATAAATCTTAAAAAAACAATAAAACATTAATAACATAAAATACAATAAAGCAGAACAGCGACTAGACCTCGTGGAAAGAGCTGCATGCCTCCATTTCTGCGCGGCTACTCAGGGACATACCTCGAGGCCAGTACTCACGTTGAGTTTCCCTTTAGCTCTAGAGCGTGGCAGGATGAGCTCCACGCCGGCCATCGAAGCTCCCGGCTTAGCTAGAGAAAACTCCTTTTCTTCCCAGAGCCATGCCTACAGTGGCTAGTGGCCTGTCAACAGCAGTCAATTTCAAGTAGCTTCAAGGCAGCATGAATGGAGCTTTCAAAATGGGAAAGCAAGGCTAGTTCCATCAGGCCCCCATTTCCACGGGCACACGCAGCATACATCCCTGTGCTTTCTAACAAGTCCAAACAGACACAGGTTACCCAGTGGTTCCTTCCCTGAATCAACTCCTCGAAGCAGGGTGTTCTGCAAATAGCGAACTGTCTCAACAAAGGATCGCCCCAGCTACGCCTCCGGGCCAGTGGCTCTTCAAAAGCCTGCAGTGTTACACGAGGAACTGGGCTTTAGTTGCAGTCGGAACGCAGGCTGACATTCTCCTGGAGGCAGGGTGACTTCAGGCAGGGGGTACCAGATGGAATGCGAAGCCGAGGGTTATTCTCAGTGCAGCTCAGACTAGGGTAATGAGGCAGACTTGCACGGAATGTTGGACCTGCTAGAAAGGTGTTCGTCGACCTGTGGGAGTGTTGAGGAAATCAAGCTGTCCCAAGAAAGAGTGCAGTCTGTTGCGCTACACTCGGCATACACAGAGTGGCTCCGAAGGGCTATGGGCCCGGATCTGGCATAGCGGGCCCATGGGGGCCTGGGGTTACTCAGTTTTCTTGCAGGGAATAGGGTGCCCACGCGAGGCTCCTAGATGTCCTGCAAAGCGGACTGGCGTTAAAATAATGCAGAGCAGGGGCTTCGCTTGTGGTGCAGTGGTTGGGAATCCACCTGCCGATGCAGGGGACATGGGTTCGAGCCTTGGTCCACCAAGATCTCACATGCTGCGGAGCAACTAAGCCCGTGCTCCACAACGACTGAGCCTGCGCTCTAGAGTCCGGGAGCCACAACGACTGAGCCCGCATGCCACAACTACTGAAGTCCACGTGCCTAGAGCTTCTGCTCCACAACAAGAGGAGCCACCGCAATGAGAAACCCGAGCACCGCAAAGAAGAGTAGCCCCCGCTCGCTGCAACTAGAGAAAGCTCACATGCAGCAACGACGACCCAACACAGTAAATAAAAAATGATAAATTACATAAAAAAATAAATAAATAGACAGATAGATAAACAAATGAATAAATAAATAAACTAAAGCTGAGCAGGGGCTATGGCCTGCTGAAAACTGCAGCACGCCTCCGCTTCTGCACGGCAATTCAGAGCCTTACCTCGAGGCAAGTGCTCACGCTGAGTGTCCCGTTAGCGCCACAGCATGGTAGGATGCTGACTTTCTCCTCGAGCAGAGTGACTTCAGGTACGAGGCCCTCGAAGAATTCTACGCAGAGTGTTTTCTCATGGCAGCTCAGACGGGGGCCGTGACGAACACTTCCAGGGCACGTCGCACTGCCTAGAGATGTGGTCCTGAGGCTGTTCCAGTGCTCTGGAAATGTAGCTCTTCTTAAGGAACGAGCAGTGTGTTGCCCATCACTCGGCATACACAGAGGGCCTCCCAGGGCCCGACCTTTGGGCCTCGATGTTGCTCAGCAGGCCCACAGGGGTCTGGAGGTACTCACTGATCTTGGAGGGAAAATGATGCACACCCGAAGGGCCTAGGAGTCCTGAAAAGGGTACTTCCTTTAAAATAAAGCAGAACAGGGACTTCCCTGGTGGCACAGTGCTTGAGAATCTGCCTGCCAATGCAGGGTACACGGGTTCGAGCCCTGGTCTGGGAGGATCCCACATACCGCGGAGCAACTGGGCCCGTGAGCCACAACTACTGAGCCTGCGCCTCTGGAGCCTGTGCTCCGCAACAAGAGAGGCCGCGATAGTGAGAGGCCTACGCACCGCGATGAAGAGTGGCCCCCACTTACCGCAACTGGAGAGGCCTCTAGCACAGAAACCAAGACCCAACATAGCAATCAATCAATCAATACATAAATCTTAAAAAAACAATAAAACATTAAAAACATAAAATACAATAAAGCAGAACAGCGACTAGACCTCGTGGAAAGAGCTGCATGCCTCCATTTCTGCGCGGCTACTCAGGGACTTACCTCGAGGCCAGTACTCACGTTGAGTTTCCCTTTAGCTCTAGAGCGTGGCAGGATGAGCTCCACGCCAGCCATCGAAGCACCCGGCTTAGCTAGAGAAAACTCCTTTTCTTCCCAGAGCCATGCCTACAGTGGCTAGTGGCCTGTCAACAGCAGTCAATTTCAAGTAGCTTCAAGGCAGCATGAATGGAGCTTTCAAAATGGGAAAGCAAGGCTAGTTCCATCAGGCCCCCATTTCCACGGGCACACGCAGCATACATCCCTGTGCTTTCTAACAAGTCCAAACAGACACAGGTTACCCAGTGGTTCCTTCCCTGAATCAACTCCTCGAAGCAGGGTGTTCTGCAAATAGCGAACTGTCTCAACCAAGGATCGCCCCAGCTAAGCCTCCGGGCCCGTGGCTCTTCAAAAGCCTGCAGTGTTACACGAGGAACTGGGCTTTAGTTGCAGTCGGAACGCAGGCTGACATTCTCCTGGAGGCAGGGTGACTTCAGGCAGGGGGTACCAGATGGAATGCGAAGCCGAGGGTTATTCTCAGTGCAGCTCAGACTAGGGTAATGAGGCAGACTTGCACGGAATGTTGGACCTGCTAGAAAGGTGTTCGTCGACCTGTGGGAGTGTTGAGGAAATCAAGCTGTCCCAAGAAAGAGTGCAGTCTGTTGCGCTACACTCGGCATACACAGAGTGGCTCCGAAGGGCTACGGGCCTGGATCTGGCATAGCGGGCCCATGGGGGCCTGGGGTTACTCAGTTTTCTTGCAGGGAATAGGGTGCCCACGCGAGGCTCCTAGATGTCCTGCAAAGCGGACTGACGTTAAAATAATGCAGAGCAGGGGCTTCGCTTGTGGTGCAGTGGTTGGGAATCCACCTGCCGATGCAGGGGACATGGGTTCGAGCCTTGGTCCACCAAGATCTCACATGCTGCGGAGCAACTAAGCCCGTGCTCCACAACGACTGAGCCTGCGCTCTAGAGTCCGGGAGCCACAACGACTGAGCCCGCATGCCACAACTACTGAAGTCCACGTGCCTAGAGCTTCTGCTCCACAACAAGAGGAGCCACCGCAATGAGAAACCCGAGCACCGCAACGAAGAGTAGCCCCCGCTCGCTACAACTAGAGAAAGCTCACATGCAGCAACGACGACCCAACACAGTAGAAAAAAAATGATATATTAAATAAATAAATAAATAAATAGACAGATAGATAAACAAATGAATAAATAAATAAACTAAAGCTGAGCAGGGGCTATGGCCTGCTGAAAACTGCAGCACGCCTCCGCTTCTGCACGGCAATTCAGAGCCTTACCTCGAGGCAAGTGCTCACGCTGAGTGTCCTGTTAGCGCCACAGCATGGTAGGATGCTGACTTGCTCCTCGAGCAGAGTGACTTCAGGTACGAGGCCCTCGAAGAATTCTACGCAGAGTGTTTTCTCATGGCAGCTCAGACGGGGGCCGTGACGAACACTTCCAGGGCACGTCGCACTGCCTAGAGATGTGGTCCTGAGGCTGTTCCAGTACTCTGGAAATGTAGCTCTTCTTAAGGAACGAGCAGTGTGTTGCCCATCACTCGGCATACACAGAGGGCCTCCCAGGGACCGACCTTTGGGCCTCGATGTTGCTCAGCAGGCCCACAGGGGTCTGGAGGTACTCACTGATCTTGGAGGGAAAATGATGCACACCCGAAGGGCCTAGGAGTCCTGAAAAGGGTACTTCCTTTAAAATAAAGCAGAACAGGGACTTCCCTGGTGGCACAGTGCTTGAGAATCTGCCTGCCAATGCAGAGTACACGGGTTCGAGCCCTGGTCTGGGAGGATCCCACATACCGCGGAGCAACTGGGCCCGTGAGCCACAACTACTGAGCCTGCGCCTCTGGAGCCTGTGCTCCGCAACAAGAGAGGCCGCGATAGTGAGAGGCCTACGCACCGCGATGAAGAGTGGCCCCCACTTACCGCAACTGGAGAGGCCTCTAGCACAGAAACCAAGACCCAACATAGCAATCAATCAATCAATATATAAATCTTAAAAAAACAATAAAACATTAAAAACATAAAATACAATAAAGCAGAACAGCGACTAGACCTCGTGGAAAGAACTGCATGCCTCCATTTCTGCGCGGCTACTCAGGGACTTACCTCGAGGCCAGTACTCACATTGAGTTTCCCTTTAGCTCTAGAGCGTGGCAGGATGAGCTCCACGCCGGCCATCGAAGCACCCGGCTTAGCTAGAGAAAACTCCTTTTCTTCCCAGAGCCATGCCTACAGTGGCTAGTGGCCTGTCAACAGCAGTCAATTTCAAGTAGCTTCAAGGCAGCATGAATGGAGCTTTCAAAATGGGAAAGCAAGGCTAGTTCCATCAGGCCCCCATTTCCACGGGCACACGCAGCATACATCCCTGTGCTTTCTAACAAGTCCAAACAGACACAGGTTACCAGTGGTTCCTTCCCTGAATCAACTCCTCGAAGCAGGGTGTTCTGCAAATAGCGAACTGTCTCAACCAAGGATCGCCCCAGCTAAGCCTCCGGGCCCGTGGCTCTTCAAAAGCCTGCAGTGTTACACGAGGAACTGGGCTTTAGTTGCAGTCGGAACGCAGGCTGACATTCTCCTGGAGGCAGGGTGACTTCAGGCAGGGGGTACCAGATGGAATGCGAAGCCGAGGGTTATTCTCAGTGCAGCTCAGACTAGGGTAATGAGGCAGACTTGCACGGAATGTTGGACCTGCTAGAAAGGTGTTCGTCGACCTGTGGGAGTGTTGAGGAAATCAAGCTGTCCCAAGAAAGAGTGCAGTCTGTTGCGCTACACTCGGCATACACAGAGTGGCTCCGAAGGGCTACGGGCCTGGATATGGCATAGCGGGCCCATGGGGGCCTGGGGTTACTCAGTTTTCTTGCAGGGAATAGGGTGCCCACGCGAGGCTCCTAGATGTCCTGCAAAGCGGACTGACGTTAAAATAATGCAGAGCAGGGGCTTCGCTTGTGGTGCAGTGGTTGGGAATCCACCTGCCGATGCAGGGGACATGGGTTCGAGCCTTGGTCCACCAAGATCTCACATGCTGCGGAGCAACTAAGCCCATGCTCCACAACGACTGAGCCTGCGCTCTAGAGTCCGGGAGCCACAACGACTGAGCCCGCATGCCACAACTACTGAAGTCCACGTGCCTAGAGCTTCTGCTCCACAACAAGAGGAGCCACCGCAATGAGAAACCCGAGCACCGCAACGAAGAGTAGCCCCCGCTCGCTGCAACTAGAGAAAGCTCACATGCAGCAACAACGACCCAACACAGTAAATAAAAAATGATAAATTACATAAAAAAATAAACAAATAGACAGATAGATAAACAAATGAATAAATAAATAAACTAAAGCTGAGCAGGGGCTATGGCCTGCTGAAAACTGCAGCACGCCTCCGCTTCTGCACGGCAATTCAGAGCCTTACCTCGAGGCAAGTGCTCACGCTGAGTGTCCCGTTAGCGCCACAGCATGGTAGGATGCTGACTTTCTCCTCGAGCAGAGTGACTTCAGGTACGAGGCCCTCGAAGAATTCTACGCAGAGTGTTTTCTCATGGCAGCTCAGACGGGGGCCGTGACGAACACTTCCAGGGCACGTCGCACTGCCTAGAGATGTGGTCCTGAGGCTGTTCCAGTGCTCTGGAAATGTAGCTCTTCTTAAGGAACGAGCAGTGTGTTGCCCATCACTCGGCATACACAGAGGGCCTCCCAGGGACCGACCTTTGGGCCTCGATGTTGCTCAGCAGGCCCACAGGGGTCTGGAGGTACTCACTGATCTTGGAGGGAAAATGATGCACACCCGAAGGGCCTAGGAGTCCTGAAAAGGGTACTTCCTTTAAAATAAAGAAGAACAGGGACTTCCCTGGTGGCACAGTGCTTGAGAATCTGCCTGCCAATGCAGGGTACACGGGTTCGAGCCCTGGTCTGGGAGGATCCCACATACCGCGGAGCAACTGGGCCCGTGAGCCAAAACTACTGAGCCTGCGCCTCTGGAGCCTGTGCTCCGCAACAAGAGAGGCCGCGATAGTGAGAGGCCTACGCACCGCGATGAAGAGTGGCCCCCACTTACCGCAACTGGAGAGGCCTCTAGCACAGAAACCAAGACCCAACATAGCAATCAATCAATCAATACATAAATCTTAAAAAAACAATAAAACATTAAAAACATAAAATACAATAAAGCAGAACAGCGACTAGACCTCGTGGAAAGAGCTGCATGCCTCCATTTCTGCGCGGCTACTCAGGGACTTACCTCGAGGCCAGTACTCACGTTGAGTTTCCCTTTAGCTCTAGAGCGTGGCAGGATGAGCTCCACGCCGGCCATCGAAGCACCCGGCTTAGCTAGAGAAAACTCCTTTTCTTCCCAGAGCCATGCCTACAGTGGCTAGTGGCCTGTCAACAGCAGTCAATTTCAAGTAGCTTCAAGGCAGCATGAATGGAGCTTTCAAAATGGGAAAGCAAGGCTAGTTCCATCAGGCCCCCATTTCCACGGGCACACGCAGCATACATCCCTGTGCTTTCTAACAAGTCCAATCAGACACAGGTTACCCAGTGGTTCCTTCCCTGAATCAACTCCTCGAAGCAGGGTGTTCTGCAAATAGCGAACTGTCTCAACCAAGGATCGCCCCAGCTAAGCCTCCGGGCCCGTGGCTCTTCAAAAGCCTGCAGTGTTACACGAGGAACTGGGCTTTAGTTGCAGTCGGAACGCAGGCTGACATTCTCCTGGAGGCAGGGTGACTTCAGGCAGGGGGTACCAGATGGAATGCGAAGCCGAGGGTTATTCTCAGTGCAGCTCAGACTAGGGTAATGAGGCAGACTTGCACGGAATGTTGGACCTGCTAGAAAGGTGTTCGTCGACCTGTGGGAGTGTTGAGGAAATCAAGCTGTCCCAAGAAAGAGTGCAGTCTGTTGCGCTACACTCGGCATACACAGAGTGGCTCCGAAGGGCTACGGGCCTGGATCTGGCATAGCGGGCCCATGGGGGCCTGGGGTTACTCAGTTTTCTTGCAGGGAATAGGGTGCCCACGCGAGGCTCCTAGATGTCCTGCAAAGCGGACTGACGTTAAAATAATGCAGAGCAGGGGCTTCGCTTGTGGTGCAGTGGTTGGGAATCCACCTGCCGATGCAGGGGACATGGGTTCGAGCCTTGGTCCACCAAGATCTCACATGCTGCGGAGCAACTAAGCCCGTGCTCCACAACGACTGAGCCTGCGCTCTAGAGTCCGGGAGCCACAACGACTGAGCCCGCATGCCACAACTACTGAAGTCCACGTGCCTAGAGCTTCTGCTCCACAACAAGAGGAGCCACCGCAATGAGAAACCCGAGCACCGCAACGAAGAGTAGCCCCCGCTCGCTACAACTAGAGAAAGCTCACATGCAGCAACGACGACCCAACACAGTAGAAAAAAAATGATATATTAAATAAATAAATAAATAAATAGACAGATAGATAAACAAATGAATAAATAAATAAACTAAAGCTGAGCAGGGGCTATGGCCTGCTGAAAACTGCAGCACGCCTCCGCTTCTGCACGGCAATTCAGAGCCTTACCTCGAGGCAAGTGCTCACGCTGAGTGTCCCGTTAGCGCCACAGCATGGTAGGATGCTGACTTGCTCCTCGAGCAGAGTGACTTCAGGTACGAGGCCCTCGAAGAATTCTACGCAGAGTGTTTTCTCATGGCAGCTCAGACGGGGGACGTGACGAACACTTCCAGGGCACGTCGCACTGCCTAGAGATCTGGTCCTGAGGCTGTTCCAGTACTCTGGAAATGTAGCTCTTCTTAAGGAACGAGCAGTGTGTTGCCCATCACTCGGCATACACAGAGGGCCTCCCAGGGACCGACCTTTGGGCCTCGATGTTGCTCAGCAGGCCCACAGGGGTCTGGAGGTACTCACTGATCTTGGAGGGAAAATGATGCACACCCGAAGGGCCTAGGAGTCCTGAAAAGGGTACTTCCTTTAAAATAAAGCAGAACAGGGACTTCCCTGGTGGCACAGTGCTTGAGAATCTGCCTGCCAATGCAGGGTACACGGGTTCGAGCCCTGGTCTGGGAGGATCCCACATACCGCGGAGCAACTGGGCCCGTGAGCCACAACTACTGAGCCTGCGCCTCTGGAGCCTGTGCTCCGCAACAAGAGAGGCCGCGATAGTGAGAGGCCTACGCACCGCGATGAAGAGTGGCCCCCACTTACCGCAACTGGAGAGGCCACTAGCACAGAAACGAAGACCCAACATAGCAATCAATCAATCAATACATAAATCTTAAAAAAACAATAAAACATTAAAAACATAAAATACAATAAAGCAGAACAGCGACTAGACCTCGTGGAAAGAGCTGCATGCCTCCATTTCTGCGCGGCTACTCAGGGACTTACCTCGAGGCCAGTACTCACGTTGAGTTTCCCTTTAGCTCTAGAGCGTGGCAGGATGAGCTCCACGCCGGCCATCGAAGCACCCGGCTTAGCTAGAGAAAACTCCTTTTCTTCCCAGAGCCATGCCTACAGTGGCTAGTGGCCTGTCAACAGCAGTCAATTTCAAGTAGCTTCAAGGCAGCATGAATGGAGCTTTCAAAATGGGAAAGCAAGGCTAGTTCCATCAGGCCCCCATTTCCACGGGCACACGCAGCATACATCCCTGTGCTTTCTAACAAGTCCAAACAGACACAGGTTACCCAGTGGTTCCTTCCCTGAATCAACTCCTCGAAGCAGGGTGTTCTGCAAATAGCGAACTGTCTCAACCAAGGATCGCCCCAGCTAAGCCTCCGGGCCCGTGGCTCTTCAAAAGCCTGCAGTGTTACACGAGGAACTGGGCTTTAGTTGCAGTCGGAACGCAGGCTGACATTCTCCTGGAGGCAGGGTGACTTCAGGCAGGGGGTACCAGATGGAATGCGAAGCCGAGGGTTATTCTCAGTGCAGCTCAGACTAGGGTAATGAGGCAGACTTGCACGGAATGTTGGACCTGCTAGAAAGGTGTTCGTCGACCTGTGGGAGTGTTGAGGAAATCAAGCTGTCCCAAGAAAGAGTGCAGTCTGTTGCGCTACACTCGGCATACACAGAGTGGCTCCGAAGGGCTACGGGCCTGGATATGGCATAGCGGGCCCATGGGGGCCTGGGGTTACTCAGTTTTCTTGCAGGGAATAGGGTGCCCACGCGAGGCTCCTAGATGTCCTGCAAAGCGGACTGACGTTAAAATAATGCAGAGCAGGGGCTTCGCTTGTGGTGCAGTGGTTGGGAATCCACCTGCCGATGCAGGGGACATGGGTTCGAGCCTTGGTCCACCAAGATCTCACATGCTGCGGAGCAACTAAGCCCATGCTCCACAACGACTGAGCCTGCGCTCTAGAGTCCGGGAGCCACAACGACTGAGCCCGCATGCCACAACTACTGAAGTCCACGTGCCTAGAGCTTCTGCTCCACAACAAGAGGAGCCACCGCAATGAGAAACCCGAGCACCGCAACGAAGAGTAGCCCCCGCTCGCTACAACTAGAGAAAGCTCACATGCAGCAACAACGACCCAACACAGTAAATAAAAAATGATAAATTACATAAAAAAATAAACAAATAGACAGATAGATAAACAAATGAATAAATAAATAAACTAAAGCTGAGCAGGGGCTATGGCCTGCTGAAAACTGCAGCACGCCTCCGCTTCTGCACGGCAATTCAGAGCCTTACCTCGAGGCAAGTGCTCACGCTGAGTGTCCCGTTAGCGCCACAGCATGGTAGGATGCTGACTTTCTCCTCGAGCAGAGTGACTTCAGGTACGAGGCCCTCGAAGAATTCTACGCAGAGTGTTTTCTCATGGCAGCTCAGACGGGGGCCGTGACGAACACTTCCAGGGCACGTCGCACTGCCTAGAGATGTGGTCCTGAGGCTGTTCCAGTGCTCTGGAAATGTAGCTCTTCTTAAGGAACGAGCAGTGTGTTGCCCATCACTCGGCATACACAGAGGGCCTCCCAGGGACCGACCTTTGGGCCTCGATGTTGCTCAGCAGGCCCACAGGGGTCTGGAGGTACTCACTGATCTTGGAGGGAAAATGATGCACACCCGAAGGGCCTAGGAGTCCTGAAAAGGGTACTTCCTTTAAAATAAAGAAGAACAGGGACTTCCCTGGTGGCACAGTGCTTGAGAATCTGCCTGCCAATGCAGGGTACACGGGTTCGAGCCCTGGTCTGGGAGGATCCCACATACCGCGGAGCAACTGGGCCCGTGAGCCAAAACTACTGAGCCTGCGCCTCTGGAGCCTGTGCTCCGCAACAAGAGAGGCCGCGATAGTGAGAGGCCTACGCACCGCGATGAAGAGTGGCCCCCACTTACCGCAACTGGAGAGGCCTCTAGCACAGAAACCAAGACCCAACATAGCAATCAATCAATCAATACATAAATCTTAAAAAAACAATAAAACATTAAAAACATAAAATACAATAAAGCAGAACAGCGACTAGACCTCGTGGAAAGAGCTGCATGCCTCCATTTCTGCGCGGCTACTCAGGGACTTACCTCGAGGCCAGTACTCACGTTGAGTTTCCCTTTAGCTCTAGAGCGTGGCAGGATGAGCTCCACGCCGGCCATCGAAGCACCCGGCTTAGCTAGAGAAAACTCCTTTTCTTCCCAGAGCCATGCCTACAGTGGCTAGTGGCCTGTCAACAGCAGTCAATTTCAAGTAGCTTCAAGGCAGCATGAATGGAGCTTTCAAAATGGGAAAGCAAGGCTAGTTCCATCAGGCCCCCATTTCCACGGGCACACGCAGCATACATCCCTGTGCTTTCTAACAAGTCCAATCAGACACAGGTTACCCAGTGGTTCCTTCCCTGAATCAACTCCTCGAAGCAGGGTGTTCTGCAAATAGCGAACTGTCTCAACCAAGGATCGCCCCAGCTAAGCCTCCGGGCCCGTGGCTCTTCAAAAGCCTGCAGTGTTACACGAGGAACTGGGCTTTAGTTGCAGTCGGAACGCAGGCTGACATTCTCCTGGAGGCAGGGTGACTTCAGGCAGGGGGTACCAGATGGAATGCGAAGCCGAGGGTTATTCTCAGTGCAGCTCAGACTAGGGTAATGAGGCAGACTTGCACGGAATGTTGGACCTGCTAGAAAGGTGTTCGTCGACCTGTGGGAGTGTTGAGGAAATCAAGCTGTCCCAAGAAAGAGTGCAGTCTGTTGCGCTACACTCGGCATACACAGAGTGGCTCCGAAGGGCTACGGGCCTGGATCTGGCATAGCGGGCCCATGGGGGCCTGGGGTTACTCAGTTTTCTTGCAGGGAATAGGGTGCCCACGCGAGGCTCCTAGATGTCCTGCAAAGCGGACTGACGTTAAAATAATGCAGAGCAGGGGCTTCGCTTGTGGTGCAGTGGTTGGGAATCCACCTGCCGATGCAGGGGACATGGGTTCGAGCCTTGGTCCACCAAGATCTCACATGCTGCGGAGCAACTAAGCCCGTGCTCCACAACGACTGAGCCTGCGCTCTAGAGTCCGGGAGCCACAACGACTGAGCCCGCATGCCACAACTACTGAAGTCCACGTGCCTAGAGCTTCTGCTCCACAACAAGAGGAGCCACCGCAATGAGAAACCCGAGCACCGCAACGAAGAGTAGCCCCCGCTCGCTACAACTAGAGAAAGCTCACATGCAGCAACGACGACCCAACACAGTAGAAAAAAAATGATATATTAAATAAATAAATAAATAAATAGACAGATAGATAAACAAATGAATAAATAAATAAACTAAAGCTGAGCAGGGGCTATGGCCTGCTGAAAACTGCAGCACGCCTCCGCTTCTGCACGGCAATTCAGAGCCTTACCTCGAGGCAAGTGCTCACGCTGAGTGTCCCGTTAGCGCCACAGCATGGTAGGATGCTGACTTGCTCCTCGAGCAGAGTGACTTCAGGTACGAGGCCCTCGAAGAATTCTACGCAGAGTGTTTTCTCATGGCAGCTCAGACGGGGGACGTGACGAACACTTCCAGGGCACGTCGCACTGCCTAGAGATCTGGTCCTGAGGCTGTTCCAGTACTCTGGAAATGTAGCTCTTCTTAAGGAACGAGCAGTGTGTTGCCCATCACTCGGCATACACAGAGGGCCTCCCAGGGACCGACCTTTGGGCCTCGATGTTGCTCAGCAGGCCCACAGGGGTCTGGAGGTACTCACTGATCTTGGAGGGAAAATGATGCACACCCGAAGGGCCTAGGAGTCCTGAAAAGGGTACTTCCTTTAAAATAAAGCAGAACAGGGACTTCCCTGGTGGCACAGTGCTTGAGAATCTGCCTGCCAATGCAGGGTACACGGGTTCGAGCCCTGGTCTGGGAGGATCCCACATACCGCGGAGCAACTGGGCCCGTGAGCCACAACTACTGAGCCTGCGCCTCTGGAGCCTGTGCTCCGCAACAAGAGAGGCCGCGATAGTGAGAGGCCTACGCACCGCGATGAAGAGTGGCCCCCACTTACCGCAACTGGAGAGGCCACTAGCACAGAAACGAAGACCCAACATAGCAATCAATCAATCAATACATAAATCTTAAAAAAACAATAAAACATTAAAAACATAAAATACAATAAAGCAGAACAGCGACTAGACCTCGTGGAAAGAGCTGCATGCCTCCATTTCTGCGCGGCTACTCAGGGACTTACCTCGAGGCCAGTACTCACGTTGAGTTTCCCTTTAGCTCTAGAGCGTGGCAGGATGAGCTCCACGCCGGCCATCGAAGCACCCGGCTTAGCTAGAGAAAACTCCTTTTCTTCCCAGAGCCATGCCTACAGTGGCTAGTGGCCTGTCAACAGCAGTCAATTTCAAGTAGCTTCAAGGCAGCATGAATGGAGCTTTCAAAATGGGAAAGCAAGGCTAGTTCCATCAGGCCCCCATTTCCACGGGCACACGCAGCATACATCCCTGTGCTTTCTAACAAGTCCAAACAGACACAGGTTACCCAGTGGTTCCTTCCCTGAATCAACTCCTCGAAGCAGGGTGTTCTGCAAATAGCGAACTGTCTCAACCAAGGATCGCCCCAGCTACGCCTCCGGGCCCGTGGCTCTTCAAAAGCCTGCAGTGTTACACGAGGAACTGGGCTTTAGTTGCAGTCGGAACGCAGGCTGACATTCTCCTGGAGGCAGGGTGACTTCAGGCAGGGGGTACCAGATGGAATGCGAAGCCGAGGGTTATTCTCAGTGCAGCTCAGACTAGGGTAATGAGGCAGACTTGCACGGAATGTTGGACCTGCTAGAAAGGTGTTCGTCGACCTGTGGGAGTGTTGAGGAAATCAAGCTGTCCCAAGAAAGAGTGCAGTCTGTTGCGCTACACTCGGCATACACAGAGTGGCTCCGAAGGGCTACGGGCCTGGATATGGCATAGCGGGCCCATGGGGGCCTGGGGTTACTCAGTTTTCTTGCAGGGAATAGGGTGCCCACGCGAGGCTCCTAGATGTCCTGCAAAGCGGACTGACGTTAAAATAATGCAGAGCAGGGGCTTCGCTTGTGGTGCAGTGGTTGGGAATCCACCTGCCGATGCAGGGGACATGGGTTCGAGCCTTGGTCCACCAAGATCTCACATGCTGCGGAGCAACTAAGCCCGTGCTCCACAACGACTGAGCCTGCGCTCTAGAGTCCGGGAGCCACAACGACTGAGCCCGCATGCCACAACTACTGAAGTCCACGTGCCTAGAGCTTCTGCTCCACAACAAGAGGAGCCACCGCAATGAGAAACCCGAGCACCGCAACGAAGAGTAGCCCCCGCTCGCTGCAACTAGAGAAAGCTCACATGCAGCAACGACGACCCAACACAGTAAATAAAAAATGATAAATTACATAAAAAAATAAACAAATAGACAGATAGATAAACAAATGAATAAATAAATAAACTAAAGCTGAGCAGGGGCTATGGCCTGCTGAAAACTGCAGCACGCCTCCGCTTCTGCACGGCAATTCAGAGCCTTACCTCGAGGCAAGTGCTCACGCTGAGTGTCCCGTTAGCGCCACAGCATGGTAGGATGCTGACTTTCTCCTCGAGCAGAGTGACTTCAGGTACGAGGCCCTCGAAGAATTCTACGCAGAGTGTTTTCTCATGGCAGCTCAGACGGGGGCCGTGACGAACACTTCCAGGGCACGTCGCACTGCCTAGAGATGTGGTCCTGAGGCTGTTCCAGTGCTCTGGAAATGTAGCTCTTCTTAAGGAACGAGCAGTGTGTTGCCCATCACTCGGCATACACAGAGGGCCTCCCAGGGACCGACCTTTGGGCCTCGATGTTGCTCAGCAGGCCCACAGGGGTCTGGAGGTACTCACTGATCTTGGAGGGAAAATGATGCACACCCGAAGGGCCTAGGAGTCCTGAAAAGGGTACTTCCTTTAAAATAAAGCAGAACAGGGACTTCCCTGGTGGCACAGTGCTTGAGAATCTGCCTGCCAATGCAGGGTACACGGGTTCGAGCCCTGGTCTGGGAGGATCCCACATACCGCGGAGCAACTGGGCCCGTGAGCCACAACTACTGAGCCTGCGCCTCTGGAGCCTGTGCTCCGCAACAAGAGAGGCCGCGATAGTGAGAGGCCTACGCACCGCGATGAAGAGTGGCCCCCACTTACCGCAACTGGAGAGGCCTCTAGCACAGAAACCAAGACCCAACATAGCAATCAATCAATCAATACATAAATCTTAAAAAAACAATAAAACATTAAAAACATAAAATACAATAAAGCAGAACAGCGACTAGACCTCGTGGAAAGAGCTGCATGCCTCCATTTCTGCGCGGCTACTCAGGGACTTACCTCGAGGCCAGTACTCACGTTGAGTTTCCCTTTAGCTCTAGAGCGTGGCAGGATGAGCTCCACGCCGGCCATCGAAGCACCCGGCTTAGCTAGAGAAAACTCCTTTTCTTCCCAGAGCCATGCCTACAGTGGCTAGTGGCCTGTCAACAGCAGTCAATTTCAAGTAGCTTCAAGGCAGCATGAATGGAGCTTTCAACATGGGAAAGCAAGGCTAGTTCCATCAGGCCCCCATTTCCACGGGCACACGCAGCATACATCCCTGTGCTTTCTAACAAGTCCAAACAGACACAGGTTACCCAGTGGTTCCTTCCCTGAATCAACTCCTCGAAGCAGGGTGTTCTGCAAATAGCGAACTGTCTCAACCAAGGATCGCCCCAGCTACGCCTCCGGGCCCGTGGCTCTTCAAAAGCCTGCAGTGTTACACGAGGAACTGGGCTTTAGTTGCAGTCGGAACGCAGGCTGACATTCTCCTGGAGGCAGGGTGACTTCAGGCAGGGGGTACCAGATGGAATGCGAAGCCGAGGGTTATTCTCAGTGCAGCTCAGACTAGGGTAATGAGGCAGACTTGCACGGAATGTTGGACCTGCTAGAAAGGTGTTCGTCGACCTGTGGGAGTGTTGAGGAAATCAAGCTGTCCCAAGAAAGAGTGCAGTCTGTTGCGCTACACTCGGCATACACAGAGTGGCTCCGAAGGGCTACGGGCCTGGATCTGGCATAGCGGGCCCATGGGGGCCTGGGGTTACTCAGTTTTCTTGCAGGGAATACGGTGCCCACGCGAGGCTCCTAGATGTCCTGCAAAGCGGACTGACGTTAAAATAATGCAGAGCAGGGGCTTCGCTTGTGGTGCAGTGGTTGGGAATCCACCTGCCGATGCAGGGGACATGGGTTCGAGCCTTGGTCCACCAAGATCTCACATGCTGCGGAGCAACTAAGCCCGTGCTCCACAACGACTGAGCCTGCGCTCTAGAGTCCGGGAGCCACAACGACTGAGCCCGCATGCCACAACTACTGAAGTCCACGTGCCTAGAGCTTCTGCTCCACAACAAGAGGAGCCACCGCAATGAGAAACCCGAGCACCGCAACGAAGAGTAGCCCCCGCTCGCTACAACTAGAGAAAGCTCACATGCAGCAACGACGACCCAACACAGTAAATAAAAAATGATATATTAAATAAATAAATAAATAAATAGACAGATAGATAAACAAATGAATAAATAAATAAACTAAAGCTGAGCAGGGGCTATGGCCTGCTGAAAACTGCAGCACGCCTCCGCTTCTGCACGGCAATTCAGAGCCTTACCTCGAGGCAAGTGCTCACGCTGAGTGTCCTGTTAGCGCCACAGCATGGTAGGATGCTGACTTTCTCCTCGAGCAGAGTGACTTCAGGTACGAGGCCCACGAAGAATTCTACGCAGAGTGTTTTCTCATGGCAGCTCAGACGGGGGCCGTGACGAACACTTCCAGGGCACGTCGCACTGCCTAGAGATGTGGTCCTGAGGCTGTTCCAGTGCTCTGGAAATGTAGCTCTTCTTAAGGAACGAGCAGTGTGTTGCCCATCACTCGGCATACACAGAGGGCCTCCCAGGGACCGACCTTTGGGCCTCGATGTTGCTCAGCAGGCCCACAGGGGTCTGGACGTACTCACTGATCTTGGAGGGAAAATGATGCACACCCGAGGGGCCTAGGAGTCCTGAAAAGGGTACTTCCTTTAAAATAAAGCAGAACAGGGGCTTCCCTGGTAGCGCAGTGGTTGAGAATCTGCCTGCCAATGCAGGGTACAAGGGTTCGAGCCCTGGTCTGGGAGGTTCCCACATGCCGCGGAGCAACTGGGCACGTGAGACACAACCACTGAGCCTGTGCCTCTGCAGCCTGTGCTCCGCAACAAGAGAGGCCGCGATAGTGAGAGGCCTACGCACCGCGATGAAGAGTCGCCCCCACTTACCGCAACTGGAGAGGCCCCTAGCAAAGAAACGAAGACCCAACATAGCAATCAATCAATCAATACATAAATCTTAAAAAAACAATAAAACATTAAAGAAATAAAATAAAATAAAGCAGAACAGCGATTAAGACCTCGTGGAAAGGGCTGCATGCCTCCATTTCTGCGCGGCTACTCAGGGACTTACCTCGAGGCCAGTACTCACGCTGAGTTTCCCTTTAGCTCTAGAGCGTGGCAGGATGAGCTCCACCCCGGCCATCGAAGCACCCGGCTTAGCTAGAGAAAACTCCTTTTCTTCCCAGAGCCATGCCTACAGTGGCTAGTGGCCTGTCAACAGCAGTCAATTTCAAGTAGCTTCAAGGCAGCATGAATGGCGCTTTCAAAATGGGAAAGCAAGGCTAGTTCCATCAGGCCCCCATTTCCACGGGCACACGCAGCATACATCCCTGTGCTTTCTAACAAGTCCAAACAGACACAGGTTACCCAGTGGTTCCTTCCCTGAATCAACTCCTCGAAGCAGGGTGTTCTGCAAATAGCGAACTGTCTCAACCAAGGATCGCCCCAGCTAAGCCTCCGGGCCCGTGGCTCTTCAAAAGCCTGCAGTGTTACACGAGGAACTGGGCTTTAGTTGCAGTCGGAACGCAGGCTGACATTCTCCTGGAGGTAGGGTGACTTCAGGCAGGGGGTACCAGATGGAATGCGAAGCCGAGGGTTATTCTCAGTGCAGCTCAGACTAGGGAAATGAGGCAGACTTGCACGGAAAGTTGGACCTGCTAGAAAGGTGTTCGTCGACCTGTGGGAGTGTTGAGGAAATCAAGCTGTCCCAAGAAAGAGTGCAGTCTGTTGCGCTACACTCGGCATACACAGAGTGGCTCCGAAGGGCTACGGGCCTGGATCTGGCATAGCGGGCCCATGGGGGCCTGGGGTTACTCAGTTTTCTTGCAGGGAATAGGGTGCCCACGCGAGGCTCCTAGATGTCCTGCAAAGCGGACTGACGTTAAAATAATGCAGAGCAGGGGCTTCGCTTGTGGTGCAGTGGTTGGGAATCCACCTGCCGATGCAGGGGACATGGGTTCGAGCCTTGGTCCACCAAGATCTCACATGCTGCGGAGCAACTAAGCCCGTGCTCCACAACGACTGAGCCTGCGCTCTAGAGTCCGGGAGCCACAACGACTGAGCCCGCATGCCACAACTACTGAAGTCCACGTGCCTAGAGCTTCTGCTCCACAACAAGAGGAGCCACCGCAATGAGAAACCCGAGCACCGCAACGAAGAGTAGCCCCCGCTCGCTACAACTAGAGAAAGCTCACATGCAGCAACGACGACCCAACACAGTAAATAAAAAATGATAAATTACATAAAAAAATAAACAAATAGACAGATAGATAAACAAATGAATAAATAAATAAACTAAAGCTGAGCAGGGGCTATGGCCTGCTGAAAACTGCAGCACGCCTCCGCTTCTGCACGGCAATTCAGAGCCTTACCTCGAGGCAAGTGCTCACGCTGAGTGTCCTGTTAGCGCCACAGCATGGTAGGATGCTGACATTCTCCTCGAGCAGAGTGACTTCAGGTACGAGGCCCTCGAAGAATTCTACGCAGAGTGTTTTCTCATGGCAGCTCAGACGGGGGCCGTGACGAACACTTCCAGGGCACGTCACACTGCCTAGAGATGAGGTCCTGAGGCTGTTCCAGTGCTCTGGAAATGTAGCTCTCCTTAAGGAATGAGCAGTGTGTTGCCCATCACTCGGCATACACAGAGGGCCTCCCAGGGACCGACCTTTGGGCCTCGATGTTGCTCAGCAGGCCCACAGGGGTCTGGAGGTACTCACTGATCTTGGAGGGAAAATGATGCACACCCGAAGGGCCTAGGAGTCCTGAAAAGGGTACTTCCTTTAAAATAAAGCAGAACAGGGACCTCCCTGGTGGCGCAGTGCTTGAGAATCTGCCTGCCAATGCAGGGGACACGGGTTCAAGCCCTGGTCTCAGAGGATCACACATACCGCGGAGCAACTGGGCCCGTGAGCCACAACTACTGAGCCTGCGCCTCTGGAGCCTGTGCTCCGCAACAAGAGAGGCCGCGATAGTGAGAGGCCTACGCACCGCGATGAAGAGTGGCCCCCACTTACCGCAACTGGAGAGGCCCCTAGCACAGAAACGAAGACCCAACATAGCAATCAATCAATCAATACATAAATCTTAAAAAAACAATAAAACATTAAAAACATAAAATACAATAAAGCAGAACAGCGACTAGACCTCGTGGAAAGAGCTGCATGCCTCCATTTCTGCGCGGCTACTCAGGGACTTACCTCGAGGCCAGTACTCACGTTGAGTTTCCCTTTAGCTCTAGAGCGTGGCAGGATGAGCTCCACCCCGGCCATCGAAGCACCCGGCTTAGCTAGAGAAAACTCCTTTTCTTCCCAGAGCCATGCCTACAGTGGCTAGTGGCCTGTCAACAGCAGTCAATTTCAAGTAGCTTCAAGGCAGCATGAATGGAGCTTTCAAAATGGGAAAGCAAGGCTAGTTCCATCAGGCCCCCATTTCCACGGGCACACGCAGCACACATCCCTGTGCTTTCTAACAAGTCCAAACAGACACAGGTTACCCAGTGGTTCCTTCCCTGAATCAACTCCTCGAAGCAGGGTGTTCTGCAAATAGCGAACTGTCTCAACCAAGGATCGCCCCAGCTAAGCCTCCGGGCCCGTGGCTCTTCAAAAGCCTGCAGTGTTACACAAGGAACTGGGCTTTAGTTGCAGTCGGAACGCAGGCCGATATTCTCCTGGAGGCAGGGTGACTTCAGGCAGGGGATACCAGATGGAATGCGAAGCCGAGGGTTATTCTCAGTGCAGCTCAGATTAGGGCAATGAGGCAGACTTTCACGGAATGTTGGACCTGCTAGAAAGGTGTTCGTCGACCTGTGGGAGTGTTGAGGAAATCAAGCTGTCCCAAGAAAGAGTGCAGTCTGTTGCCCTACACTCGGCATACAGAGTGGCTCCGAAGGGCTACGGGCCTGGATGTGGCTTAGCAGGCCCATGGGGGCCTGAGGGTACTCAGTGTTCTTGCAGGGAATAGGGTGCCCACGCAAGGCTCCTAGATGTCCTGCAAAGCGTACTGACGTTAAAATAATGCAGAGCAGCGGCTACGGCCTCATGGAAAATGCTGCACGCCTCCTCTTCTGCATGGCAATTCAGGGCCTTAACTTGAGGCACGTGCTCTCGCTGAGTGTCCCGTTAGCGACACAGCATGGTAGGATGCTGACTTTCTCCTCGAGCAGAGTGACTTCAGGTACGAGGTCCTCGAAGAATTCTAAGCGGAGTGTTTTCTCATGGCAGCTCAGAAGGGGGCCATGACGAACACTTCCATGGCACGTCGCACTGCCTAGAGATGTGGTCCTGAGGCTGTTCCAGTGCTCTGGAAATGTAGCTCTCCTTAAGGAACGAGCAGTGTGTTGCCCATCACTCGGCATACATACCCAGGGACCGACCTTTGGGCCTCGATGTTGCTCAGCAGGCCCACAGGGGTCTGGACGTACTCACTGATCTTGGAGGGAAAATGATGCACACCCGAGGGGCCTAGGAGTCCTGAAAAGGGTACTTCCTTTAAAATAAAGCAGAACAGGGGCTTCCCTGGTAGCGCAGTGGTTGAGAATCTGCCTGCCAATGCAGGGTACAAGGGTTCGAGCCCTGGTCTGGGAGGTTCCCACATGCCGCGGAGCAACTGGGCACGTGAGACACAACCACTGAGCCTGTGCCTCTGGAGCCTGTGCTCCGCAACAAGAGAGGCCGCGATAGTGAGAGGCCTACGCACCGCGATGAAGAGTCGCCCCCACTTACCGCAACTGGAGAGGCCCCTAGCAAAGAAACGAAGACCCAACATAGCAATCAATCAATCAATACATAAATCTTAAAAAAACAATAAAACATTAAAGAAATAAAATAAAATAAAGCAGAACAGCGATTAAGACCTCGTGGAAAGGGCTGCATGCCTCCATTTCTGCGCGGCTACTCAGGGACTTACCTCGAGGCCAGTACTCACGCTGAGTTTCCCTTTAGCTCTAGAGCGTGGCAGGATGAGCTCCACCCCGGCCATCGAAGCACCCGGCTTAGCTAGAGAAAACTCCTTTTCTTCCCAGAGCCATGCCTACAGTGGCTAGTGGCCTGTCAACAGCAGTCAATTTCAAGTAGCTTCAAGGCAGCATGAATGGCGCTTTCAAAATGGGAAAGCAAGGCTAGTTCCATCAGGCCCCCATTTCCACGGGCACACGCAGCATACATCCCTGTGCTTTCTAACAAGTCCAAACAGACACAGGTTACCCAGTGGTTCCTTCCCTGAATCAACTCCTCGAAGCAGGGTGTTCTGCAAATAGCGAACTGTCTCAACCAAGGATCGCCCCAGCTAAGCCTCCGGGCCCGTGGCTCTTCAAAAGCCTGCAGTGTTACACGAGGAACTGGGCTTTAGTTGCAGTCGGAACGCAGGCTGACATTCTCCTGGAGGCAGGGTGACTTCAGGCAGGGGGTACCAGATGGAATGCGAAGCCGAGGGTGATTCTCAGTGCAGCTCAGACTAGGGTAATGAGGCAGACTTGCACGGAATGTTGGACCTGCTAGAAAGGTGTTCGTCGACCTGTGGGAGTGTTGAGGAAATCAAGCTGTCCCAAGAAAGAGTGCAGTCTGTTGCGCTACACTCGGCATACACAGAGTGGCTCCGAAGGGCTACGGGCCTGGATCTGGCATAGCGGGCCCATGGGGGCCTGGGGTTACTCAGTTTTCTTGCAGGGAATAGGGTGCCCACGCGAGGCTCCTACATGTCCTGCAAAGCGGACTGACGTTAAAATAATGCAGAGCAGGGGCTTCGCTTGTGGTGCAGTGGTTGGGAATCCACCTGCCGATGCAGGGGACATGGGTTCGAGCCTTGGTCCACCAAGATCTCACATGCTGCGGAGCAACTAAGCCCGTGCTCCACAACGACTGAGCCTGCGCTCTAGAGTCCGGGAGCCACAACGACTGAGCCCGCATGCCACAACTACTGAAGTCCACGTGCCTAGAGCTTCTGCTCCACAACAAGAGGAGCCACCGCAATGAGAAACCCGAGCACCGCAACGAAGAGTAGCCCCCGCTCGCTACAACTAGAGAAAGCTCACATGCAGCAACGATGACCCAACACAGTAAATAAAAAATGATAAATTACATAAAAAAATAAATAAATAGACAGATAGATAAACAAATGAATAAATAAATAAACTAAAGCTGAGCAGGGGCTATGGCCTGCTGAAAACTGCAGCACGCCTCCGCTTCTGCACGGCAATTCAGAGCCTTACCTCGAGGCAAGTGCTCACGCTGAGTGTCCTGTTAGCGCCACAGCATGGTAGGATGCTGACTTTCTCCTCGAGCAGAGTGACTTCAGGTACGAGGCCCTCGAAGAATTCTACGCAGAGTGTTTTCTCATGGCAGCTCAGACGGGGGCCGTGACGAACACTTCCAGGGCACGTCGCACTGCCTAGAGATGTGGTCCTGAGGCTGTTCCAGTGCTCTGGAAATGTAGCTCTTCTTAAGGAACGAGCAGTGTGTTGCCCATCACTCGGCATACACAGAGGGCCTCCCAGGGACCGACCTTTGGGCCTCGATGTTGCTCAGCAGGCCCACAGGGGTCTGGAGGTACTCACTGATCTTGGAGGGAAAATGATGCACACCCGAAGGGCCTAGGAGTCCTGAAAAGGGTACTTCCTTTAAAATAAAGCAGAACAGGGACTTCCCTGGTGGCACAGTGCTTGAGAATCTGCCTGCCAATGCAGGGTACACGGGTTCGAGCCCTGGTCTGGGAGGATCCCACATACCGCGGAGCAACTGGGCCCGTGAGCCACAACTACTGAGCCTGCGCCTCTGGAGCCTGTGCTCCGCAACAAGAGAGGCCGCGATAGTGAGAGGCCTACGCAGCGCGATGAAGAGTGGCCCCCACTTACCGCAACTGGAGAGGCCTCTAGCACAGAAACGAAGACCCAACATAGCAATCAATCAATCAATACATAAATCTTAAAAAAACAATAAAACATTAAAAACATAAAATACAATAAAGCAGAACAGCGACAAGACCTCGTGGAAAGAGCTGCATGCCTCCATTTCTGCGCGGCTACTCAGGGACTTACCTCGAGGCCAGTACTCACGTTGAGTTTCCCTTTAGCTCTAGAGTGTGGCAGGATGAGCTCAACGCCAGCCATCGAAGCACCCGGCTTAGCTAGAGAAAACTCATTTTCTTCCCAGAGCCATGCCTACAGTGGCCAGTGGCCTGTCAACAGCAGTCGATTTCAAGTAGCTTCAAGGCAGCATGAATGGCGCTTTCAAAATGGGAAAGCAAGGCTAGTTCCATCAGGCCCCCATTTCCACGGGCACACGCAGCATACATCCCTGTGCTTTCTAACAAGTCCAAACAGACACAGGTTACCCAGTGGTTCCTTCCCTGAATCAACTCCTCGAAGCAGGGTGTTCTGCAAATAGCGAACTGTCTCAACCAAGGATCGCCCCAGCTAAGCCTCCGGGCCCGTGGCTCTTCAAAAGCCTGCAGTGTTACACGAGGAACTGGGCTTTAGTTGCAGTCGGAACGCAGGCTGACATTCTCCTGGAGGCAGGGTGACTTCAGGCAGGGGGTACCAGATGGAATGCGAAGCCGAGGGTTATTCTCAGTGCAGCTCAGACTAGGGTAATGAGGCAGACTTGCACGGAATGTTGGACCTGCTAGAAAGGTGTTCGTCGACCTGTGGGAGTGTTGAGGAAATCAAGCTGTCCCAAGAAAGAGTGCAGTCTGTTGCGCTACACTCGGCATACACAGAGTGGCTCCGAAGGGCTACGGGCCTGGATCTGGCATAGCGGGCCCATGGGGGCCTGGGGTTACTCAGTTTTCTTGCAGGGAATAGGGTGCCCACGCGAGGCTCCTAGATGTCCTGCAAAGCGGACTGACGTTAAAATAATGCAGAGCAGGGGCTTCGCTTGTGGTGCAGTGGTTGGGAATCCACCTGCCGATGCAGGGGACATGGGTTCGAGCCTTGGTCCACCAAGATCTCACATGCTGCGGAGCAACTAAGCCCGTGCTCCACAACGACTGAGCCTGCGCTCTAGAGTCCGGGAGCCACAACGACTGAGCCCGCATGCCACAACTACTGAAGTCCACGTGCCTAGAGCTACTGCTCCACAACAAGAGGAGCCACCGCAATGAGAAACCCGAGCACCGCAATGAAGAGTAGCCCCCGCTCGCTACAACTAGAGAAAGCTCACATGCAGCAACGACGACCCAACACAGTAGAAAAAAAATGATATATTAAATAAATAAATAAATAAATAGACAGATAGATAAACAAATGAATAAATAAATAAACTAAAGCTGAGCAGGGGCTATGGCCTGCTGAAAACTGCAGCACGCCTCCGCTTCTGCACGGCAATTCAGAGCCTTACCTCGAGGCAAGTGCTCACGCTGAGTGTCCTGTTAGCGCCACAGCATGGTAGGATGCTGACTTTCTCCTCGAGCAGAGTGACTTCAGGTACGAGGCCCTCGAAGAATTCTACGCAGAGTGTTTTCTCATGGCAGCTCAGACGGGGTCCGTGACGAACACTTCCAGGGCACGTCGCACTGCCTAGAGATGTGGTCCTGAGGCTGTTCCAGTGCTCTGGAAATGTAGCTCTTCTTAAGGAACGAGCAGTGTGTTGCCCATCACTCGGCATACACAGAGGGCCTCCCAGGGACCGACCTTTGGGCCTCGATGTTGCTCAGCAGGCCCACAGGGGTCTGGAGGTACTCACTGATCTTGGAGGGAAAATGATGCACACCCGAAGGGCCTAGGAGTCCTGAAAAGGGTACTTCCTTTAAAATAAAGCAGAACAGGGACTTCCCTGGTGGCGCAGTGCTTGAGAATCTGCCTGCCAATGCAGGGGACACGGGTTCGAGCCCTGGTCTGGGAGGATCCCACATACCGCGGAGCAACTGGGCACGTGAGACACAACCACTGAGCCTGCGCCTCTGGAGCCTGTGCTCCGCAACAAGAGAGGCCGCGATAGTGAGAGGCCTACGCACCGCGATGAAGAGTCGCCCCCACTTACCGCAACTGGAGAGGCCCCTAGCAAAGAAACGAAGACCCAACATAGCAATCAATCAATCAATACATAAATCTTAAAAAAACAATAAAACATTAAAGAAATAAAATAAAATAAAGCAGAACACCGATTAAGACCTCGTGGAAAGGGCTGCATGCCTCCATTTCTGCGCGGCTACTCAGGGACTTACCTCGAGGCCAGTACTCACGCTGAGTTTCCCTTTAGCTCTAGAGCGTGGCAGGATGAGCTCCACCCCGGCCATCGAAGCACCCGGCTTAGCTAGAGAAAACTCCTTTTCTTCCCAGAGCCATGCCTACAGTGGCTAGTGGCCTGTCAACAGCAGTCAATTTCAAGTAGCTTCAAGGCAGCATGAATGGCGCTTTCAAAATGGGAAAGCAAGGCTAGTTCCATCAGGCCCCCATTTCCACGGGCACACGCAGCATACATCCCTGTGCTTTCTAACAAGTCCAAACAGACACAGGTTACCCAGTGGTTCCTTCCCTGAATCAACTCCTCGAAGCAGGGTGTTCTGCAAATAGCGAACTGTCTCAACCAAGGATCGCCCCAGCTAAGCCTCCGGGCCCGTGGCTCTTCAAAAGCCTGCAGTGTTACACGAGGAACTGGGCTTTAGTTGCAGTCGGAACGCAGGCTGACATTCTCCTGGAGGCAGGGTGACTTCAGGCAGGGGGTACCAGATGGAATGCGAAGCCGAGGGTGATTCTCAGTGCAGCTCAGACTAGGGTAATGAGGCAGACTTGCACGGAATGTTGGACCTGCTAGAAAGGTGTTCGTCGACCTGTGGGAGTGTTGAGGAAATCAAGCTGTCCCAAGAAAGAGTGCAGTCTGTTGCGCTACACTCGGCATACACAGAGTGGCTCCGAAGGGCTACGGGCCTGGATCTGGCATAGCGGGCCCATGGGGGCCTGGGGTTACTCAGTTTTCTTGCAGGGAATAGGGTGCCCACGCGAGGCTCCTAGATGTCCTGCAAAGCGGACTGACGTTAAAATAATGCAGAGCAGGGGCTTCGCTTGTGGTGCAGTGGTTGGGAATCCACCTGCCGATGCAGGGGACATGGGTTCGAGCCTTGGTCCACCAAGATCTCACATGCTGCGGAGCAACTAAGCCCGTGCTCCACAACGACTGAGCCTGCGCTCTAGAGTCCGGGAGCCACAACGACTGAGCCCGCATGCCACAACTACTGAAGTCCACGTGCCTAGAGCTACTGCTCCACAACAAGAGGAGCCACCGCAATGAGAAACCCGAGCACCGCAATGAAGAGTAGCCCCCGCTCGCTACAACTAGAGAAAGCTCACATGCAGCAACGACGACCCAACACAGTAGAAAAAAAATGATATATTAAATAAATAAATAAATAAATAGACAGATAGATAAACAAATGAATAAATAAATAAACTAAAGCTGAGCAGGGTCTATGGCCTGCTGAAAACTGCAGCACGCCTCCGCTTCTGCACGGCAATTCAGAGCCTTACCTCGAGGCAAGTGCTCACGCTGAGTGTCCTGTTAGCGCCACAGCATGGTAGGATGCTGACTTTCTCCTCGAGCAGAGTGACTTCAGGTACGAGGCCCTCGAAGAATTCTACGCAGAGTGTTTTCTCATGGCAGCTCAGACGGGGGCCGTGACGAACACTTCCAGGGCACGTCGCACTGCCTAGAGATGTGGTCCTGAGGCTGTTCCAGTGCTCTGGAAATGTAGCTCTTCTTAAGGAACGAGCAGTGTGTTGCCCATCACTCGGCATACACAGAGGGCCTCCCAGGGACCGACCTTTGGGCCTCGATGTTGCTCAGCAGGCCCACAGGGGTCTGGAGGTACTCACTGATCTTGGAGGGAAAATGATGCACACCCGAAGGGCCTAGGAGTCCTGAAAAGGGTACTTCCTTTAAAATAAAGCAGAACAGGGACTTCCCTGGTGGCGCAGTGCTTGAGAATCTGCCTGCCAATGCAGGGGACACGGGTTCGAGCCCTGGTCTGGGAGGATCCCACATACCGCGGAGCAACTGGGCACGTGAGACACAACCACTGAGCCTGCGCCTCTGGAGCCTGTGCTCCGCAACAAGAGAGGCCGCGATAGTGAGAGGCCTACGCACCGCGATGAAGAGTCGCCCCCACTTACCGCAACTGGAGAGGCCCCTAGCAAAGAAACGAAGACCCAACATAGCAATCAATCAATCAATACATAAATCTTAAAAAAACAATAAAACATTAAAGAAATAAAATAAAATAAAGCAGAACACCGATTAAGACCTCGTGGAAAGGGCTGCATGCCTCCATTTCTGCGCGGCTACTCAGGGACTTACCTCGAGGCCAGTACTCACGCTGAGTTTCCCTTTAGCTCTAGAGCGTGGCAGGATGAGCTCCACCCCGGCCATCGAAGCACCCGGCTTAGCTAGAGAAAACTCCTTTTCTTCCCAGAGCCATGCCTACAGTGGCTAGTGGCCTGTCAACAGCAGTCAATTTCAAGTAGCTTCAAGGCAGCATGAATGGCGCTTTCAAAATGGGAAAGCAAGGCTAGTTCCATCAGGCCCCCATTTCCACGGGCACACGCAGCATACATCCCTGTGCTTTCTAACAAGTCCAAACAGACACAGGTTACCCAGTGGTTCCTTCCCTGAATCAACTCCTCGAAGCAGGGTGTTCTGCAAATAGCGAACTGCCTCAACCAAGGATCGCCCCAGCTACGCCTCCGGGCCCGTGGCTCTTCAAAAGCCTGCAGTGTTACACGAGGAACTGGGCTTTAGTTGCAGTCGGAACGCAGGCTGACATTCTCCTGGAGGCAGGGTGACTTCAGGCAGGGGGTACCAGATGGAATGCGAAGCCGAGGGTTATTCTCAGTGCAGCTCAGACTAGGGTAATGAGGCAGACTTGCACGGAATGTTGGACCTGCTAGAAAGGTGTTCGTCGACCTGTGGGAGTGTTGAGGAAATCAAGCTGTCCCAAGAAAGAGTGCAGTCTGTTGCGCTACACTCGGCATACACAGAGTGGCTCCGAAGGGCTACGGGCCTGGATCTGGCATAGCGGGCCCATGGGGGCCTGGGGTTACTCAGTTTTCTTGCAGGGAATAGGGTGCCCACGCGAGGCTCCTAGATGTCCTGCAAAGCGGACTGACGTTAAAATAATGCAGAGCAGGGGCTTCGCTTGTGGTGCAGTGGTTGGGAATCCACCTGCCGATGCAGGGGACAGGGGTTCGAGCCTTGGTCCACCAAGATCTCACATGCTGCGGAGCAACTAAGCCCGTGCTCCACAACGACTGAGCCTGCGCTCTAGAGTCCGGGAGCCACAACGACTGAGCCCGCATGCCACAACTACTGAAGTCCACGTGCCTAGAGCTTCTGCTCCACAACAAGAGGAGCCACCGCAATGAGAAACCCGAGCACCGCAACGAAGAGTAGCCCCCGCTCGCTGCAACTAGAGAAAGCTCACATGCAGCAACGACGACCCAACACAGTAAAACAAAAATGATAAATTACATAAGAAAATAAAGAACTAGATAGACAGATAGATAAACAAATGAATAAATAAATAAACTAAAGCTGAGCAGGGGCTATGGCCTGCTGAAAACTGCAGCACGCCTCCGCTTCTGCACGGCAATTCAGAGCCTTACCTCGAGGCAAGTGCTCACACTGAGTGTCCTGTTAGCGCCACAGCATGGTAGGATGCTGACTTTCTCCTCGAGCAGAGTGACTTCAGGTACGAGGCCCTCGAAGAATTCTACGCAGAGTGTTTTCTCACGGCAGCTCAGACGGGGGCCGTGACGAACACTTCCAGGGCACGTCGCACTGCCTAGAGATGTGGTCCTGAGGCTGTTCCAGTGCTCTGGAAATGTAGCTCTTCTTAAGGAACGAGCAGTGTGTTGCCCATCACTCGGCATACACAGAGGGCCTCCCAGGGACCGACCTTTGGGCCTCGATGTTGCTCAGCAGGCCCACAGGGGTCTGGAGGTACTCACTGATCTTGGAGGGAAAATGATGCACACCTGAAGGGCCTAGGAGTCCTGAAAAGGGTACTTCCTTTAAAATAAAGCAGAACAGGGACTTCCCTGGTGGCGCAGTGCTTGAGAATCTGCCTGCCAATGCAGGGTACATGGGTTCGAGCCCTGGTCTGGGAGGATCCCACATACCGCGGAGCAACTGGGCCCGTGAGCCACAACTACTGAGCCTGCGCCTCTGGAGCCTGTGCTCCGCAACAAGAGAGGCCGCGATAGTGAGAGGCCTACGCACCGCGATGAAGAGTGGCCCCCACTTACCGCAACTGGAGAGGCCCCTAGCACAGAAACGAAGACCCAACATAGCAATCAATCAATCAATACATAAATCTTAAAAAAACAATAAAACATTAAAAACATAAAATACAATAAAGCAGAACAGCGACTAGACCTCGTGGAAAGAGCTGCATGCCTCCACTTCTGCGCGGCTACTCAGGGACTTACCTCGAGGCCAGTACTCACGTTGAGTTTCCCTTTAGCTCTAGAGCGTGGCAGGATGAGCTCCACCCCGGCCATCGAAGCACCCGGCTTAGCTAGAGAAAACTCCTTTTCTTCCCAGAGCCATGCCTACAGTGGCTAGTGGCCTGTCAACAGCAGTCAATTTCAAGTAGCTTCAAGGCAGCATGAATGGCGCTTTCAAAATGGGAAAGCAAGGCTAGTTCCATCAGGCCCCCATTTCCACGGGCACACGCAGCATACATCCCTGTGCTTTCTAACAAGTCCAAACAGGCACAGGTTACCCAGTGGTTCCTTCCCTGAATCAACTCCTCGAAGCAGGGTGTTCTGCAAATAGCGAACTGTCTCAACCAAGGATCGCCCCAGCTACGCCTCCGGGCCCGTGGCTCTTCAAAAGCCTGCAGTGTTACACGAGGAACTGGGCTTTAGTTGCAGTCGGAACGCAGGCTGACATTCTCCTGGAGGCAGGGTGACTTCAGGCAGGGGGTACCAGATGGAATGCGAAGCCGAGGGTGATTCTCAGTGCAGCTCAGACTAGGGTAATGAGGCAGACTTGCACGGAATGTTGGACCTGCTAGAAAGGTGTTCGTCGACCTGTGGGAGTGTTGAGGAAATCAAGCTGTCCCAAGAAAGAGTGCAGTCTGTTGCGCTACACTCGGCATACACAGAGTGGCTCCGAAGGGCTACGGGCCTGGATCTGGCATAGCGGGCCCATGGGGGCCTGGGGTTACTCAGTTTTCTTGCAGGGAATAGGGTGCCCACGCGAGGCTCCTACATGTCCTGCAAAGCGGACTGACGTTAAAATAATGCAGAGCAGGGGCTTCGCTTGTGGTGCAGTGGTTGGGAATCCACCTGCCGATGCAGGGGACATGGGTTCGAGCCTTGGTCCACCAAGATCTCACATGCTGCGGAGCAACTAAGCCCGTGCTCCACAACGACTGAGCCTGCGCTCTAGAGTCCGGGAGCCACAACGACTGAGCCCGCATGCCACAACTACTGAAGTCCACGTGCCTAGAGCTTCTGCTCCACAACAAGAGGAGCCACCGCAATGAGAAACCCGAGCACCGCCACGAGGAGTAGCCCCCGCTCGCTACAACTAGAGAAAGCTCACATGCAGCAACGAAGACCCAACACAGTAAAACAAAAATGATAATTTACATAAGAAAATAAAGAACTAGATAGACAAATAGATAAACAAATGAATAAATAAATAAACTAAAGCTGAGCAGGGGCTACGGCCTCCTGAAAACTGCAGCACGCCTCCGCTTCTGCACGGCAATTCAGGGCCTTACCTCGAGGCAAGTGCTCACGCTGAGTGTACTGTTAGCGCCACAGCATGGTAGGATGCTGACTTTCTCCTCGAGCAGAGTGACTTCAGGTATGAGGCCCTCGAAGAATTCTACGCAGAGTGTTTTCTCATGGCAGATCAGACGGGGGCCGTGACGAACATTTCCAGGGCACGTCGCACTGCCTAGAAATGTGGTCCTGAGGCTGTTCCAGTGCTCTGGAAATGTAGCTCTCCTTAAGGAACGAGCAGTGTGTTGCCCATCACTCGGCATACACAGAGGGCCTCCCAGGGACCGACCTTTGGGCCTCGATGTTGCTCAGCAGGCCCACAGGGGTCTGGAGGTACTCACTGATCTTGGAGGGAAAATGATGCACACCCGAAGGGCCTAGGAGTCCTGAAAAGGGTACTTCCTTTAAAATAAAGCAGAACAGGGGCTTCCCTGGTGGCGCAGTGCTTGAGAATCTGCCTGCCAATGCAGGGTACACGGGTTCGAGCCCTGGTCTGGGAGGATCCCACATGCCGCGGAGCAACTGGGCCCGTGAGCCACAACTACTGAGCCTGCGCCTCTGGAGCCTGTGCTCCGCAACAAGAGAGGCCGCGATAGTGAGAGGCCTACGCACCGCGATGAAGAGTCGCCCCCACTTACCGCAACTGGAGAGGCCCCTAGCACAGAAACGAAGACCCAACATAGCAATCAATCAATCAATACATAAATCTTAAAAAAACAATAAAACATTAAAAACATAAAATACAATAAAGCAGAACAGCGACCAGACGTCGTGGAAAGAGATGCATGCCTCCATTTCTGCGCGGCTACTCAGGGACTTACCTCGAGGCCAGTACTCACGTTGAGTTTCCCTTTAGCTCTAGAGCGTGGCAGGATGAGCTCCACGCCGGCCATCGAAGCACCCGGCTTAGCTAGAGAAAACTCCTTTTCTTCCCAGAGCCATGCCTACAGTGGCTAGTGGCCTGTCAACAGCAGTCAATTTCAAGTAGCTTCAAGGCAGCATGAATGGAGCTTTCAAAATGGGAAAGCAAGGCTAGTTCCATCAGGCCCCCATTTCCACGGGCACACGCAGCATACATCCCTGTGCTTTCTAACAAGTCCAAACAGACACAGGTTACCCAGTGGTTCCTTCCCTGAATCAACTCCTCGAAGCAGGGTGTTCTGCAAATAGCGAACTGTCTCAACCAAGGATCGCCCCAGCTAAGCCTCCGGGCCCGTGGCTCTTCAAAAGCCTGCAGTGTTACACGAGGAACTGGGCTTTAGTTGCAGTCGGAACGCAGGCCGATATTCTCCTGGAGGCAGGGTGACTTCAGGCAGGGGATACCAGATGGAATGCGAAGCCGAGGGTTATTCTCAGTGCAGCTCAGATTAGGGCAATGAGGCAGACTTTCACGGAATGTTGGACCTGCTAGAAAGGTGTTCGTCGACCTGTGGGAGTGTTGAGGAAATCAAGCTGTCCCAAGAAAGAGTGCAGTCTGTTGCCCTACACTCGGCATACAGAGTGGCTCCGAAGGGCTACGGGCCTGGATGTGGCTTAGCAGGCCCATGGGGGCCTGAGGGTACTCAGTGTTCTTGCAGGGAATAGGGTGCCCACGCAAGGCTCCTAGATGTCCTGCAAAGCGTACTGACATTAAAATAATGCAGAGCAGCGGCTACGGCCTCATGGAAAATACTGCACGCCTCCTCTTCTGCATGGCAATTCAGGGCCTTAACTTGAGGCACGTGCTCTCGCTGAGTTTCCCGTTAGCGCCACAGCATGGTAGGATGCTGACTTTCTCCTCGAGCAGAGTGACTTCAGGTACGAGGTCCTCGAAGAATTCTAAGCGGAGTGTTTTCTCATGGCAGCTCAGAAGGGGGCCATGACGAACACTTCCATGGCACGTCGCACTGCCTAGAGATGTGGTCCTGAGGCTGTTCCAGTGCTCTGGAAATGTAGCTCTCCTTAAGGAACGAGCAGTGTGTTGCCCATCACTCGGCATACACAGAGGGCCTCCCAGGGACCGACCTTTGGGCCTCGATGTTGCTCAGCAGGCCCACAGGGGTCTGGACGTACTCACTGATCTTGGAGGGAAAATGATGCACACCCGAGGGGCCTAGGAGTCCTGAAAAGGGTACTTCCTTTAAAATAAAGCAGAACAGGGGCTTCCCTGGTGACGCAGTGCTTGAGAATCTGCCTGCCAATGCAGGGTACACGGGTTCGAGCCCTGGTCTGGGAGGATCCCACATACCACGGAGCAACTGGGCCCGTGAGCCACAACTACTGAGCCTGCGCCTCTGGAGCCTGTGCTCCGCAACAAGAGAGGCCGCGATAGTGAGAGGCCTACGCACCGCGATGAAGAGTGGCCCCCACTTACCGCAACTGGAGAGGCCTCTAGCACAGAAACCAAGACCCAACATAGCAATCAATCAATCAATACATAAATCTTAAAAAAACAATAAAACATTAAAAACATAAAATACAATAAAGCAGAACAGCGACTAGACCTCGTGGAAAGAGCTGCATGCCTCCATTTCTGCGCGGCTACTCAGGGACTTACCTCGAGGCCAGTACTCACGTTGAGTTTCCCTTTAGCTCTAGAGCGTGGCAGGATGAGCTCCACGCCGGCCATCGAAGCACCCGGCTTAGCTAGAGAAAACTCCTTTTCTTCCCAGAGCCATGCCTACAGTGGCTAGTGGCCTGTCAACAGCAGTCAATTTCAAGTAGCTTCAAGGCAGCATGAATGGAGCTTTCAAAATGGCAAAGCAAGGCTAGTTCCATCAGGCCCCCATTTCCACGGGCACACGCAGCATACATCCCTGTGCTTTCTAACAAGTCCAAACAGACACAGGTTACCCAGTGGTTCCTTCCCTGAATCAACTCCTCGAAGCAGGGTGTTCTGCAAATAGCGAACTGTCTCAACCAAGGATCGCCCCAGCTAAGCCTCCGGGCCCGTGGCTCTTCAAAAGCCTGCAGTGTTACACGAGGAACTGGGCTTTAGTTGCAGTCGGAACGCAGGCTGACATTCTCCTGGAGGCAGGGTGACTTCAGGCAGGGGGTACCAGATGGAATGCGAAGCCGAGGGTTATTCTCAGTGCAGCTCAGACTAGGGTAATGAGGCAGACTTGCACGGAATGTTGGACCTGCTAGAAAGGTGTTCGTCGACCTGTGGGAGTGTTGAGGAAATCAAGCTGTCCCAAGAAAGAGTGCAGTCTGTTGCGCTACACTCGGCATACACAGAGTGGCTCCGAAGGGCTACGGGCCTGGATCTGGCATAGCGGGCCCATGGGGGCCTGGGGTTACTCAGTTTTCTTGCAGTGAATAGGGTGCCCACGCGAGGCTCCTAGATGTCCTGCAAAGCAGACTGACGTTAAAATAATGCAGAGCAGGGGCTTCGCTTGTGGTGCAGTGGTTGGGAATCCACCTGCCGATGCAGGGGACATGGGTTCGAGCCTTGGTCCACCAAGATCTCACATGCTGCGGAGCAACTAAGCCCGTGCTCCACAACGACTGAGCCTGCGCTCTAGAGTCCGGGAGCCACAACGACTGAGCCCGCATGCCACAACTACTGAAGTCCACGTGCCTAGAGCTTCTGCTCCACAACAAGAGGAGCCACCGCAATGAGAAACCCGAGCACCGCAACGAAGAGTAGCCCCCGCTCGCTGCAACTAGAGAAAGCTCACATGCAGCAACGACGACCCAACACAGTAGAAAAAAAATGATATATTAAATAAATAAATAAATAAATAGACAGATAGATAAACAAATGAATAAATAAATAAACTAAAGCTGAGCAGGGGCTATGGCCTGCTGAAAACTGCAGCACGCCTCCGCTTCTGCACGGCAATTCAGAGCCTTACCTCGAGGCAAGTGCTCACGCTGAGTGTCCTGTTAGCGCCACAGCATGGTAGGATGCTGACTTTCTCCTCGAGCAGAGTGACTTCAGGTACGAGGCCCTCGAAGAATTCTACGCAGAGTGTTTTCTCATGGCAGCTCAGACGGGGGCCGTGACGAACACTTCCAGGGCACGTCGCACTGCCTAGAGATGTGGTCCTGAGGCTGTTCCAGTGCTCTGGAAATGTAGCTCTTCTTAAGGAACGAGCAGTGTGTTGCCCATCACTCGGCATACACAGAGGGCCTCCCAGGGACCGACCTTTGGGCCTCGATGTTGCTCAGCAGGCCCACAGGGGTCTGGAGGTACTCACTGATCTTGGAGGGGAAATGATGCACACCCGAAGGGCCTAGGAGTCCTGAAAAGGGTACTTCCTTTAAAATAAAGCAGAACAGGGGCTTCCCTGGTGGCGCAGTGCTTGAGAATCTGCCTGCCAATGCAGGGTACACGGGTTCGAGCCCTGGTCTGGGAGGATCCCACATACCACGGAGCAACTGGGCCCGTGAGCCACAACTACTGAGCCTGCGCCTCTGGAGCCTGTGCTCCGCAACAAGAGAGGCCGCGATAGTGAGAGGCCTACGCACAGCGATGAAGAGTGGCCCCCACTTACCGCAACTGGAGAGGCCTCTAGCACAGAAACCAAGACCCAACATAGCAATCAATCAATCAATACATAAATCTTAAAAAAACAATAAAACATTAAAAACATAAAATACAATAAAGCAGAACAGCGACTAGACCTCGTGGAAAGAGCTGCATGCCTCCATTTCTGCGCGGCTACTCAGGGACTTACCTCGAGGCCAGTACTCACGTTGAGTTTCCCTTTAGCTCTAGAGCGTGGCAGGATGAGCTCCACGCCGGCCATCGAAGCACCCGGCTTAGCTAGAGAAAACTCCTTTTCTTCCCAGAGCCATGCCTACAGTGGCTAGTGGCCTGTCAACAGCAGTCAATTTCAAGTAGCTTCAAGGCAGCATGAATGGAGCTTTCAAAATGGCAAAGCAAGGCTAGTTCCATCAGGCCCCCATTTCCACGGGCACACGCAGCATACATCCCTGTGCTTTCTAACAAGTCCAAACAGACACAGGTTACCCAGTGGTTCCTTCCCTGAATCAACTCCTCGAAGCAGGGTGTTCTGCAAATAGCGAACTGTCTCAACCAAGGATCGCCCCAGCTAAGCCTCCGGGCCCGTGGCTCTTCAAAAGCCTGCAGTGTTACACGAGGAACTGGGCTTTAGTTGCAGTCGGAACGCAGGCTGACATTCTCCTGGAGGCAGGGTGACTTCAGGCAGGGGGTACCAGATGGAATGCGAAGCCGAGGGTTATTCTCAGTGCAGCTCAGACTAGGGTAATGAGGCAGACTTGCACGGAATGTTGGACCTGCTAGAAAGGTGTTCGTCGACCTGTGGGAGTGTTGAGGAAATCAAGCTGTCCCAAGAAAGAGTGCAGTCTGTTGCGCTACACTCGGCATACACAGAGTGGCTCCGAAGGGCTACGGGCCTGGATCTGGCATAGCGGGCCCATGGGGGCCTGGGGTTACTCAGTTTTCTTGCAGGGAATAGGGTGCCCACGCGAGGCTCCTAGATGTCCTGCAAAGCGGACTGACGTTAAAATAATGCAGAGCAGGGGCTTCGCTTGTGGTGCAGTGGTTGGGAATCCACCTGCCGATGCAGGGGACATGGGTTCGAGCCTTGGTCCACCAAGATCTCACATGCTGCGGAGCAACTAAGCCCGTGCTCCACAACGACTGAGCCTGCGCTCTAGAGTCCGGGAGCCACAACGACTGAGCCCGCATGCCACAACTACTGAAGTCCACGTGCCTAGAGCTTCTGCTCCACAACAAGAGGAGCCACCGCAATGAGAAACCCGAGCACCGCAACGAAGAGTAGCCCCCGCTCGCTGCAACTAGAGAAAGCTCACATGCAGCAACGACGACCCAACACAGTAGAAAAAAAATGATATATTAAATAAATAAATAAATAAATAGACAGATAGATAAACAAATGAATAAATAAATAAACTAAAGCTGAGCAGGGGCTACGGCCTCCTGAAAACTGCAGCACGCCTCCGCTTCTGCACGGCAATTCAGGGCCTTACCTCGAGGCATGTGCTCACGCTGAGTGTACTGTTAGCGCCACAGCATGGTAGGATGCTGACTTTCTCCTCGAGCAGAGTGACTTCAGGTACGAGGCCCTCGAAGAATTCTACGCAGAGTGTTTTCTCATGGCAGCTCAGACGGGGGCCGTGACGAACACTTCCAGGGCACGTCGCACTGCCTAGAGGTGTGGTCCTGAGGCTGTTCCAGTGCTCTGGAAATGTAGCTCTTCTTAAGGAACGAGCAGTGTGTTGCCCATCACTCGGCATACACAGAGGGCCTCCCAGGGACCGACCTTTGGGCCTCGATGTTGCTCAGCAGGCCCACAGGGGTCTGGAGGTACTCACTGATCTTGGAGGGAAAATGATGCACACCCGAAGGGCCTAGGAGTCCTGAAAAGGGTACTTCCTTTAAAATAAAGCAGAACAGGGACTTCCCTGGTGGCACAGTGCTTGAGAATCTGCCTGCCAATGCAGGGTACACGGGTTCGAGCCCTGGTCTGGGAGGATCCCACATACCGCGGAGCAACTGGGCCCGTGAGCCACAACTACTGAGCCTGCGCCTCTGGAGCCTGTGCTCCGCAACAAGAGAGGCCGCGATAGTGAGAGGCCTACGCACCGCGATGAAGAGTGGCCCCCACTTACCGCAACTGGAGAGGCCTCTAGCACAGAAACGAAGACCCAACATAGCAATCAATCAATCAATACATAAATCTTAAAAAAACAATAAAACATTAAAAACATAAAATACAATAAAGCAGAACAGCGACTAGACCTCGTGGAAAGAGCTGCATGCCTCCATTTCTGTGCGGCTACTCAGGGACTTACCTCGAGGCCAGTACTCACGTTGAGTTTCCCTTTAGCTCTAGAGCGTGGCAGGATGAGCTCCACGCCGGCCATCGAAGCACCCGGCTTAGCTAGAGAAAACTCCTTTTCTTCCCAGAGCCATGCCTACAGTGGCTAGTGGCCTGTCAACAGCAGTCAATTTCAAGTAGCTTCAAGGCAGCATGAATGGAGCTTTCAAAATGGGAAAGCAAGGCTAGTTCCATCAGGCCCCCATTTCCACGGGCACACGCAGCATACATCCCTGTGCTTTCTAACAAGTCCAAACAGACACAGGTTACCCAGTGGTTCCTTCCCTGAATCAACTCCTCGAAGCAGGGTGTTCTGCAAATAGCGAACTGTCTCAACCAAGGATCGCCCCCGCTAAGCCTCCGGGCCCGTGGCTCTTCAAAAGCCTGCAGTGTTACACGAGGAACTGGGCTTTAGTTGCAGTCGGAACGCAGGCTGACATTCTCCTGGAGGCAGGGTGACTTCAGGCAGGGGGTACCAGATGGAATGCGAAGCCGAGGGTTATTCTCAGTGCAGCTCAGACTAGGGTAATGAGGCAGACTTGCACGGAATGTTGGACCTGCTAGAAAGGTGTTCGTCGACCTGTGGGAGTGTTGAGGAAATCAAGCTGTCCCAAGAAAGAGTGCAGTCTGTTGCGCTACACTCGGCATACACAGAGTGGCTCCAAAGGGCTACGGGCCTGGATCTGGCATAGCGGGCCCATGGGGGCCTGGGGTTACTCAGTTTTCTTGCAGGGAATAGGGTGCCCACGCGAGGCTCCTAGATGTCCTGCAAAGCGGACTGACGTTAAAATAATGCAGAGCAGGGGCTTCGCTTGTGGTGCAGTGGTTGGGAATCCACCTGCCGATGCAGGGGACATGGGTTCGAGCCTTGGTCCACCAAGATCTCACATGCTGCGGAGCAACTAAGCCCGTGCTCCACAACGACTGAGCCTGCGCTCTAGAGTCCGGGAGCCACAACGACTGAGCCCACATGCCACAACTACTGAAGTCCACGTGCCTAGAGCTTCTGCTCCACAACAAGAGGAGCCACCGCAATGAGAAACCCGAGCACCGCAACGAAGAGTAGCCCCCGCTCGCTACAACTAGAGAAAGCTCACATGCAGCAACGACGACCCAACACAGTAAATAAAAAATGATAAATTACATAAAAAAATAAATAAATAGACAGATAGATAAACAAATGAATAAATAAATAAACTAAAGCTGAGCAGGGGCTATGGCCTGCTGAAAACTGCAGCACGCCTCCGCTTCTGCACGGCAATTCAGAGCCTTACCTCGAGGCAAGTGCTCACGCTGAGTGTCCCGTTAGCGCCACAGCATGGTAGGATGCTGACTTTCTCCTCGAGCAGAGTGACTTCAGGTACGAGGCCCTCGAAGAATTCTACGCAGAGTGTTTTCTCATGGCAGCTCAGACGGGGGCCGTGACGAACACTTCCAGGGCACGTCGCACTGCCTAGAGATGTGGTCCTGAGGCTGTTCCAGTGCTCTGGAAATGTAGCTCTTCTTAAGGAACGAGCAGTGTGTTGCCCATCACTCGGCATACACAGAGGGCCTCCCAGGGACCGACCTTTGGGCCTCGATGTTGCTCAGCAGGCCCACAGGGGTCTGGAGGTACTCACTGATCTTGGAGGGAAAATGATGCACACCCGAAGGGCCTAGGAGTCCTGAAAAGGGTACTTCCTTTAAAATAAAGCAGAACAGGGACTTCCCTGGTGGCACAGTGCTTGAGAATCTGCCTGCCAATGCAGGGGACACGGGTTCGAGCCCTGGTCTGAGAGGATCCCACATACCGCGGAGCAACTGGGCCCGTGAGCCACAACTACTGAGCCTGCGCCTCTGGAGCCTGTGCTCCGCAACAAGAGAGGCCGCGATAGTGAGAGGCCTACGCACCGCGATGAAGAGTGGCCCCCACTTACCGCAACTGGAGAGGCCTCTAGCACAGAAACGAAGACCCAACATAGCAATCAATCAATCAATACATAAATCTTAAAAAAACAATAAAACATTAAAAACATAAAATACAATAAAGCAGAACAGCGACTAGACCTCGTGGAAAGAGCTGCATGCCTCCATTTCTGTGCGGCTACTCAGGGACTTACCTCGAGGCCAGTACTCACGTTGAGTTTCCCTTTAGCTCTAGAGCGTGGCAGGATGAGCTCCACGCCGGCCATCGAAGCACCCGGCTTAGCTAGAGAAAACTCCTTTTCTTCCCAGAGCCATGCCTACAGTGGCTAGTGGCCTGTCAACAGCAGTCAATTTCAAGTAGCTTCAAGGCAGCATGAATGGAGCTTTCAAAATGGGAAAGCAAGGCTAGTTCCATCAGGCCCCCATTTCCACGGGCACACGCAGCATACATCCCTGTGCTTTCTAACAAGTCCAAACAGACACAGGTTACCCAGTGGTTCCTTCCCTGAATCAACTCCTCGAAGCAGGGTGTTCTGCAAATAGCGAACTGTCTCAACCAAGGATCGCCCCAGCTAAGCCTCCGGGCCCGTGGCTCTTCAAAAGCCTGCAGTGTTACACGAGGAACTGGGCTTTAGTTGCAGTCGGAACGCAGGCTGACATTCTCCTGGAGGCAGGGTGACTTCAGGCAGGGGGTACCAGATGGAATGCGAAGCCGAGGGTTATTCTCAGTGCAGCTCAGACTAGGGTAATGAGGCAGACTTGCACGGAATGTTGGACCTGCTAGAAAGGTGTTCGTCGACCTGTGGGAGTGTTGAGGAAATCAAGCTGTCCCAAGAAAGAGTGCAGTCTGTTGCGCTACACTCGGCATACACAGAGTGGCTCCGAAGGGCTACGGGCCTGGATCTGGCATAGCGGGCCCATGGGGGCCTGGGGTTACTCAGTTTTCTTGCAGGGAATAGGGTGCCCACGCGAGGCTCCTAGATGTCCTGCAAAGCGGACTGACGTTAAAATAATGCAGAGCAGGGGCTTCGCTTGTGGTGCAGTGGTTGGGAATCCACCTGCCGATGCAGGGGACATGGGTTCGAGCCTTGGTCCACCAAGATCTCACATGCTGCGGAGCAACTAAGCCCGTGCTCCACAACGACTGAGCCTGCGCTCTAGAGTCCGGGAGCCACAACGACTGAGCCCGCATGCCACAACTACTGAAGTCCACGTGCCTAGAGCTTCTGCTCCACAACAAGAGGAGCCACCGCAATGAGAAACCCGAGCACCGCAACGAAGAGTAGCCCCCGCTCGCTGCAACTAGAGAAAGCTCACATGCAGCAACGACGACCCAACACAGTAGAAAAAAAATGATATATTAAATAAATAAATAAATAAATAGACAGATAGATAAACAAATGAATAAATAAATAAACTAAAGCTGAGCAGGGGCTATGGCCTGCTGAAAACTGCAGCACGCCTCCGCTTCTGCACGGCAATTCAGAGCCTTACCTCGAGGCAAGTGCTCACGCTGAGTGTCCTGTTAGCGCCACAGCATGGTAGGATGCTGACTTTCTCCTCGAGCAGAGTGACTTCAGGTACGAGGCCCTCGAAGAATTCTACACAGAGTGTTTTCTCATGGCAGCTCAGACGGGGGCCGTGACGAACACTTCCAGGGCACGTCGCACTGCCTAGAGATGTGGTCCTGAGGCTGTTCCAGTGCTCTGGAAATGTAGCTCTTCTTAAGGAACGAGCAGTGTGTTGCCCATCACTCGGCATACACAGAGGGCCTCCCAGGGACCGACCTTTGGGCCTCGATGTTGCTCAGCAGGCCCACAGGGGTCTGGAGGTACTCACTGATCTTGGAGGGAAAATGATGCACACCCGAAGGGCCTAGGAGTCCTGAAAAGGGTACTTCCTTTAAAATAAAGCAGAACAGGGACTTCCCTGGTGGCACAGTGCTTGAGAATCTGCCTGCCAATGCAGGGTACACGGGTTCGAGCCCTGGTCTGGGAGGATCCCACATACCGCGGAGCAACTGGGCCCGTGAGACACAACTACTGAGCCTGCGCCTCTGGAGCCTGTGCTCCGCAACAAGAGAGGCCGCGATAGTGAGAGGCCTACGCACCGCGATGAAGAGTGGCCCCCACTTACCGCAACTGGAGAGGCCTCTAGCACAGAAACGAAGACCCAACATAGCAATCAATCAATCAATACATAAATCTTAAAAAAACAATAAAACATTAAAAACATAAAATACAATAAAGCAGAACAGCGACTAGACCTCGTGGAAAGAGCTGCATGCCTCCATTTCTGTGCGGCTACTCAGGGACTTACCTCGAGGCCAGTACTCACGTTGAGTTTCCCTTTAGCTCTAGAGCGTGGCAGGATGAGCTCCACGCCGGCCATCGAAGCACCCGGCTTAGCTAGAGAAAACTCCTTTTCTTCCCAGAGCCATGCCTACAGTGGCTAGTGGCCTGTCAACAGCAGTCAATTTCAAGTAGCTTCAAGGCAGCATGAATGGAGCTTTCAAAATGGGAAAGCAAGGCTAGTTCCATCAGGCCCCCATTTCCACGGGCACACGCAGCATACATCCCTGTGCTTTCTAACAAGTCCAAACAGACACAGGTTACCCAGTGGTTCCTTCCCTGAATCAACTCCTCGAAGCAGGGTGTTCTGCAAATAGCGAACTGTCTCAACCAAGGATCGCCCCAGCTAAGCCTCCGGGCCCGTGGCTCTTCAAAAGCCTGCAGTGTTACACGAGGAACTGGGCTTTAGTTGCAGTCGGAACGCAGGCTGACATTCTCCTGGAGGCAGGGTGACTTCAGGCAGGGGGTACCAGATGGAGTGCGAAGCCGAGGGTTATTCTCAGTGCAGCTCAGACTAGGGTAATGAGGCAGACTTGCACGGAATGTTGGACCTGCTAGAAAGGTGTTCGTCGACCTGTGGGAGTGTTGAGGAAATCAAGCTGTCCCAAGAAAGAGTGCAGTCTGTTGCGCTACACTCGGCATACACAGAGTGGCTCCGAAGGGCTACGGGCCTGGATCTGGCATAGCGGGCCCATGGGGGCCTGGGGTTACTCAGTATTCTTGCAGGGAATAGGGTGCCCACTCAAGGCTCCTAGATGTCCTGCAAAGCGGACTGACGTTAAAATAATGCAGAGCAGGGGCTTCGCTTGTGGTGCAGTGGTTGGGAATCCACCTGCCGATGCAGGGGACATGGGTTCGAGCCTTGGTCCACCAAGATCTCACATGCTGCGGAGCAACTAAGCCCGTGCTCCACAACGACTGAGCCTGCGCTCTAGAGTCCGGGAGCCACAACGACTGAGCCCGCATGCCACAACTACTGAAGTCCACGTGCCTAGAGCTTCTGCTCCACAACAAGAGGAGCCACCGCAATGAGAAACCCGAGCACCGCAACGAAGAGTAGCCCCCGCTCGCTGCAACTAGAGAAAGCTCACATGCAGCAACGACGACCCAACACAGTAAATAAAAAATGATAAATTACATAAAAAAATAAATAAATAGACAGATAGATAAACAAATGAATAAATAAATAAACTAAAGCTGAGCAGGGGCTATGGCCTGCTGAAAACTGCAGCACGCCTCCGCTTCTGCACGGCAATTCAGAGCCTTACCTCGAGGCAAGTGCTCACGCTGAGTGTCCTGTTAGCGCCACAGCATGGTAGGATGCTGACTTTCTCCTCGAGCAGAGTGACTTCCGGTACGAGGCCCTCGAAGAATTCTACGCAGAGTGTTTTCTCATGGCAGCTCAGACGGGGGCCGTGACGAACACTTCCAGGGCACGTCGCACTGCCTAGAGATGTGGTCCTGAGGCTGTTCCAGTGCTCTGGAAATGTAGCTCTTCTTAAGGAACGAGCAGTGTGTTGCCCATCACTCGGCATACACAGAGGGCCTCCCAGGGCCCGACCTTTGGGCCTCGATGTTGCTCAGCAGGCCCACAGGGGTCTGGAGGTACTCACTGATCTTGGAGGGAAAATGATGCACACCCGAAGGGCCTAGGAGTCCTGAAAAGGGTACTTCCTTTAAAATAAAGCAGAACAGGGACTTCCCTGGTGGCACAGTGCTTGAGAATCTGCCTGCCAATGCAGGGTACACGGGTTCGAGCCCTGGTCTGGGAGGATCCCACATACCGCGGAGCAACTGGGCCCGTGAGCCACAACTACTGAGCCTGCGCCTCTGGAGCCTGTGCTCCGCAACAAGAGAGGCCGCGATAGTGAGAGGCCTACGCACCGCGTTGAAGAGTGGCCCCCACTTACCGCAACTGGAGAGGCCTCTAGCACAGAAACCAAGACCCAACATAGCAATCAATCAATCAATACATAAATCTTAAAAAAACAATAAAACATTAAAAACATAAAATACAATAAAGCAGAACAGCGACTAGACCTCGTGGAAAGAGCTGCATGCCTCCATTTCTGCGCGGCTACTCAGGGACTTACCTCGAGGCCAGTACTCACGTTGAGTTTCCCTTTAGCTCTAGAGCGTGGCAGGATGAGCTCCACGCCGGCCATCGAAGCACCCGGCTTAGCTAGAGAAAACTCCTTTTCTTCCCAGAGCCATGCCTACAGTGGCTAGTGGCCTGTCAACAGCAGTCAATTTCAAGTAGCTTCAAGGCAGCATGAATGGAGCTTTCAAAATGGCAAAGCAAGGCTAGTTCCATCAGGCCCCCATTTCCACGGGCACACGCAGCATACATCCCTGTGCTTTCTAACAAGTCCAAACAGACACAGGTTACCCAGTGGTTCCTTCCCTGAATCAACTCCTCGAAGCAGGGTGTTCTGCAAATAGCGAACTGTCTCAACCAAGGATCGCCCCAGCTAAGCCTCCGGGCCCGTGGCTCTTCAAAAGCCTGCAGTGTTACACGAGGAACTGGGCTTTAGTTGCAGTCGGAACGCAGGCTGACATTCTCCTGGAGGCAGGGTGACTTCAGGCAGGGGGTACCAGATGGAATGCGAAGCCGAGGGTTATTCTCAGTGCAGCTCAGACTAGGGTAATGAGGCAGACTTGCACGGAATGTTGGACCTGCTAGAAAGGTGTTCGTCGACCTGTGGGAGTGTTGAGGAAATCAAGCTGTCCCAAGAAAGAGTGCAGTCTGTTGCGCTACACTCGGCATACACAGAGTGGCTCCGAAGGGCTACGGGCCTGGATCTGGCATAGCGGGCCCATGGGGGCCTGGGGTTACTCAGTTTTCTTGCAGGGAATAGGGTGCCCACGCGAGGCTCCTAGATGTCCTGCAAAGCGGACTGACGTTAAAATAATGCAGAGCAGGGGCTTCGCTTGTGGTGCAGTGGTTGGGAATCCACCTGCCGATGCAGGGGACATGGGTTCGAGCCTTGGTCCACCAAGATCTCACATGCTGCGGAGCAACTAAGCCCGTGCTCCACGACGACTGAGCCTGCGCTCTAGAGTCCGGGAGCCACAACGACTGAGCCCGCATGCCACAACTACTGAAGTCCACGTGCCTAGAGCTTCTGCTCCACAACAAGAGGAGCCACCGCAATGAGAAACCCGAGCACCGCAACGAAGAGTAGCCCCCGCTCGCTACAACTAGAGAAAGCTCACATGCAGCAACGACGACCCAACACAGTAAATAAAAAATGATAAATTACATAAAAAAATAAACAAATAGACAGATAGATAAACAAATGAATAAATAAATAAACTAAAGCTGAGCAGGGGCTATGGCCTGCTGAAAACTGCAGCACGCCTCCGCTTCTGCACGGCAATTCAGAGCCTTACCTCGAGGCAAGTGCTCACGCTGAGTGTCCCGTTAGCGCCACAGCATGGTAGGATGCTGACTTTCTCCTCGAGCAGAGTGACTTCAGGTACGAGGCCCTCGAAAAATTCTACGCAGAGTGTTTTCTCATGGCAGCTCAGACGGGGGCCGTGACGAACACTTCCAGGGCACGTCGCACTGCCTAGAGATGTGGTCCTGAGGCTGTTCCAGTGCTCTGGAAATGTAGCTCTTCTTAAGGAACGAGCAGTGTGTTGCCCATCACTCGGCATACACAGAGGGCCTCCCAGGGACCGACCTTTGGGCCTCGATGTTGCTCAGCAGGCCCACAGGGGTCTGGAGGTACTCACTGATCTTGGAGGGAAAATGATGCACACCCGAAGGGCCTAGGAGTCCTGAAAAGGGTACTTCCTTTAAAATAAAGCAGAACAGGGACTTCCCTGGTGGCACAGTGCTTGAGAATCTGCCTGCCAATGCAGGGTACACGGGTTCGAGCCCTGGTCTGGGAGGATCCCACATACCGCGGAGCAACTGGGCCCGTGAGCCACAACTACTGAGCCTGCGCCTCTGGAGCCTGTGCTCCGCAACAAGAGAGGCCGCGATAGTGAGAGGCCTACGCACCGCGATGAAGAGTGGCCCCCACTTACCGCAACTGGAGAGGCCTCTAGCACAGAAACCAAGACCCAACATAGCAATCAATCAATCAATACATAAATCTTAAAAAAACAATAAAACATTAAAAACATAAAATACAATAAAGCAGAACAGCGACTAGACCTCGTGGAAAGAGCTGCATGCCTCCATTTCTGCGCGGCTACTCAGGGACTTACCTCGAGGCCAGTACTCACGTTGAGTTTCCCTTTAGCTCTAGAGCGTGGCAGGATGAGCTCCACGCCGGCCATCGAAGCACCCGGCTTAGCTAGAGAAAACTCCTTTTCTTCCCAGAGCCATGCCTACAGTGGCTAGTGGCCTGTCAACAGCAGTCAATTTCAAGTAGCTTCAAGGCAGCATGAATGGAGCTTTCAACATGGGAAAGCAAGGCTAGTTCCATCAGGCCCCCATTTCCACGGGCACACGCAGCATACATCCCTGTGCTTTCTAACAAGTCCAAACAGACACAGGTTACCCAGTGGTTCCTTCCCTGAATCAACTCCTCGAAGCAGGGTGTTCTGCAAATAGCGAACTGTCTCAACCAAGGATCGCCCCAGCTAAGCCTCCGGGCCCGTGGCTCTTCAAAAGCCTGCAGTGTTACACGAGGAACTGGGCTTTAGTTGCAGTCGGAACGCAGGCTGACATTCTCCTGGAGGCAGGGTGACTTCAGGCAGGGGGTACCAGATGGAATGCGAAGCCGAGGGTTATTCTCAGTGCAGCTCAGACTAGGGTAATGAGGCAGACTTGCACGGAATGTTGGACCTGCTAGAAAGGTGTTCGTCGACCTGTGGGAGTGTTGAGGAAATCAAGCTGTCCCAAGAAAGAGTGCAGTCTGTTGCGCTACACTCGGCATACACAGAGTGGCTCCGAAGGGCTACGGGCCTGGATCTGGCATAGCGGGCCCATGGGGGCCTGGGGTTACTCAGTTTTCTTGCAGGGAATAGGGTGCCCACGCGAGGCTCCTAGATGTCCTGCAAAGCGGACTGACGTTAAAATAATGCAGAGCAGGGGCTTCGCTTGTGGTGCAGTGGTTGGGAATCCACCTGCCGATGCAGGGGACATGGGTTCGAGCCTTGGTCCACCAAGATCTCACATGCTGCGGAGCAACTAAGCCCGTGCTCCACAACGACTGAGCCTGCGCTCTAGAGTCCGGGAGCCACAACGACTGAGCCCGCATGCCACAACTACTGAAGTCCACGTGCCTAGAGCTTCTGCTCCACAACAAGAGGAGCCACCGCAATGAGAAACCCGAGCACCGCAACGAAGAGTAGCCCCCGCTCGCTGCAACTAGAGAAAGCTCACATGCAGCAACGACGACCCAACACAGTAGAAAAAAAATGATATATTAAATAAATAAATAAATAAATAGACAGATAGATAAACAAATGAATAAATAAATAAACTAAAGCTGAGCAGGGGCTATGGCCTGCTGAAAACTGCAGCACGCCTCCGCTTCTGCACGGCAATTCAGAGCCTTACCTCGAGGCAAGTGCTCACGCTGAGTGTCCCGTTAGCGCCACAGCATGGTAGGATGCTGACTTTCTCCTCGAGCAGAGTGACTTCAGGTACGAGGCCCTCGAAGAATTCTACGCAGAGTGTTTTCTCATGGCAGCTCAGACGGGGGCCGTGACGAACACTTCCAGGGCACGTCGCACTGCCTAGAGATGTGGTCCTGAGGCTGTTCCAGTGCTCTGGAAATGTAGCTCTTCTTAAGGAACGAGCAGTGTGTTGCCCATCACTCGGCATACACAGAGGGCCTCCCAGGGACCGACCTTTGGGCCTCGATGTTGCTCAGCAGGCCCACAGGGGTCTGGAGGTACTCACTGATCTTGGAGGGAAAATGATGCACACCCGAAGGGCCTAGGAGTCCTGAAAAGGGTACTTCCTTTAAAATAAAGCAGAACAGGGACTTCCCTGGTGGCACAGTGCTTGAGAATCTGCCTGCCAATGCAGGGTACACGGGTTCGAGCCCTGGTCTGGGAGGATCCCACATACCGCGGAGCAACTGGGCCCGTGAGCCACAACTACTGAGCCTGCGCCTCTGGAGCCTGTGCTCCGCAACAAGAGAGGCCGCGATAGTGAGAGGCCTACGCACCGCGATGAAGAGTGGCCCCCACTTACCGCAACTGGAGAGGCCTCTAGCACAGAAACCAAGACCCAACATAGCAATCAATCAATCAATACATAAATCTTAAAAAAACAATAAAACATTAAAAACATAAAATACAATAAAGCAGAACAGCGACTAGACCTCGTGGAAAGAGCTGCATGCCTCCATTTCTGCGCGGCTACTCAGGGACTTACCTCGAGGCCAGTACTCACGTTGAGTTTCCCTTTAGCTCTAGAGCGTGGCAGGATGAGCTCCACCCCGGCCATCGAAGCACCCAGCTTAGCTAGAGAAAACTCCTTTTCTTCCCAGAGCCATGCCTACAGTGGCTAGTGGCCTGTCAACAGCAGTCAATTTCAAGTAGCTTCAAGGCAGCATGAATGGCGCTTTCAAAATGGGAAAGCAAGGCTAGTTCCATCAGGCCCCCATTTCCACGGGCACACGCAGCATACATCCCTGTGCTTTCTAACAAGTCCAAACAGACACAGGTTACCCAGTGGTTCCTTCCCTGAATCAACTCCTCGAAGCAGGGTGTTCTGCAAATAGCGAACTGTCTCAACCAAGTATCGCCACAGCTACGCCTCCGGGCCCGTGGCTCTTCAAAAGCCTGCAGTGTTACACGAGGAACTGGGCTTTAGTTGCAGTCGGAACGCAGGCTGACATTCTCCTGGAGGCAGGGTGACTTCAGGCAGGGGGTACCAGATGGAATGCGAAGCCGAGGGTTATTCTCAGTGCAGCTCAGACTAGGGTAATGAGGCAGACTTGCACGGAATGTTGGACCTGCTAGAAAGGTGTTCGTCGACCTGTGGGAGTGTTGAGGAAATCAAGCTGTCCCAAGAAAGAGTGCAGTCTGTTGCGCTACACTCGGCATACACAGAGTGGCTCCGAAGGGCTACGGGCCTGGATCTGGCATAGCGGGCCCATTGGGGCCTGGGGATACTCAGTTTTCTTGCAGGGAATAGGGTGCCCACGCGAGGCTCCTAGATGTCCTGCAAAGCGGACTGACGTTAAAATAATGCAGAGCAGGGGCTTTGCTTGTGGTGCAGTGGTTGGGAATCCACCTGCCGATGCAGGGGACATGGGTTCGAGCCTTGGTCCACCAAGATCTCACATGCTGCGGAGCAACTAAGCCCGTGCTCCACAACGACTGAGCCTGCGCTCTAGAGTCCGGGAGCCACAACGACTGAGCCCGCATGCCACAACTACTGAAGTCCACGTGCCTAGAGCTTCTGCTCCACAACAAGAGGAGCCACCGCAATGAGAAACCCGAGCACCGCAACGAAGAGTAGCCCCCGCTCGCTGCAACTAGAGAAAGCTCACATGCAGCATCAACGACACAACATAGTAGAAAAAAAATGATATATTAAATAAATAAATAGACAGATAGATAAACAAATGAATAAATAAATAAACTAAAGCTGAGCAGGGGCTATGGCCTGCTGAAAACTGCAGCACGCCTCCGCTTCTGCACAGCAATTCAGACCCTTACCTCGAGGCAAGTGCTCACGCTGAGTGTCCTGTTAGCGCCACAGCATGGTAGGATGCTGACTTTCTCCTCGAGCAGAGTGACTTCCGGTACGAGGCCCTCGAAGAATTTTACGCAGAGTGTTTTCTCATGGCAGCTCAGACGGGGGCCGTGACGAACACTTCCAGGGCACGTCGCACTGCCTAGAGATGTGGTCCTGAGGCTGTTCCAGTGCTCTGGAAATGTAGCTCTTCTTAAGGAACGAGCAGTGTGTTGCCCATCACTCGGCATACACAGAGGGCCTCCCAGGGACCGACCTTTGGGCCTCGATGTTGCTCAGCAGGCCCACAGGGGTCTGGAGGTACTCACTGATCTTGGAGGGAAAATGATGCACACCCGAAGGGCCTAGGAGTCCTGAAAAGGGTACTTCCTTTAAAATAAAGCAGAACAGGGACTTCCCTGGTGGCACAGTGCTTGAGAATCTGCCTGCCAATGCAGGGTACACGGGTTCGAGCCCTGGTCTGGGAGGATCCCACATACCGCGGAGCAACTGGGCCCGTGAGCCACAACTACTGAGCCTGCGCCTCTGGAGCCTGTGCTCCGCAACAAGAGAGGCCGCGATAGTGAGAGGCCTACGCACCGCGATGAAGAGTGGCCCCCACTTACCGCAACTGGAGAGGCCTCTAGCACAGAAACGAAGACCCAACATAGCAATCAATCAATCAATACATAAATCTTAAAAAAACAATAAAACATTAAAAACATAAAATACAATAAAGCAGAACAGCGACTAGACCTCGTGGAAAGAGCTGCATGCCTCCATTTCTGCGCGGCTACTCAGGGACTTACCTCGAGGCCAGTACTCACGTTGAGTTTCCCTTTAACTCTAGAGCGTGGCAGGATGAGCTCCACCCCGGCCATCGAAGCACCCAGCTTAGCTAGAGAAAACTCCTTTTCTTCCCAGAGCCATGCCTACAGTGGCTAGTGGCCTGTCAACAGCAGTCAATTTCAAGTAGCTTCAAGGCAGCATGAATGGCGCTTTCAAAATGGGAAAGCAAGGCTAGTTCCATCAGGCCCCCATTTCCACGGGCACACGCAGCATACATCCCTGTGCTTTCTAACAAGTCCAAACAGACACAGGTTACCCAGTGGTTCCTTCCCTGAATCAACTCCTCGAAGCAGGGTGTTCTGCAAATAGCGAACTGTCTCAACCAAGTATCGCCACAGCTACGCCTCCGGGCCCGTGGCTCTTCAAAAGCCTGCAGTGTTACACGAGGAACTGGGCTTTAGTTGCAGTCGGAACGCAGGCTGACATTCTCCTGGAGGCAGGGTGACTTCAGGCAGGGGGTACCAGATGGAATGCGAAGCCGAGGGTTATTCTCAGTGCAGCTCAGACTAGGGTAATGAGGCAGACTTGCACGGAATGTTGGACCTGCTAGAAAGGTGTTCGTCGACCTGTGGGAGTGTTGAGGAAATCAAGCTGTCCCAAGAAAGAGTGCAGTCTGTTGCGCTACACTCGGCATACACAGAGTGGCTCCGAAGGGCTACGGGCCTGGATCTGGCATAGCGGGCCCATGGGGGCCTGGGGATACTCAGTTTTCTTGCAGGGAATAGGGTGCCCACGCGAGGCTCCTAGATGTCCTGCAAAGCGGACTGACGTTAAAATAATGCAGAGCAGGGGCTTCGCTTGTGGTGCAGTGGTTGGGAATCCACCTGCCGATGCAGGGGACATGGGTTCGAGCCTTGGTCCACCAAGATCTCACATGCTGCGGAGCAACTAAGCCCGTGCTCCACAACGACTGAGCCTGCGCTCTAGAGTCCGGGAGCCACAACGACTGAGCCCGCATGCCACAACTACTGAAGTCCACGTGCCTAGAACTTCTGCTCCACAACAAGAGGAGCCACCGCAATGAGAAACCCGAGCACCGCAACGAAGAGTAGCCCCCGCTCGCTGCAACTAGAGAAAGCTCACATGCAGCAACGACGACCCAACACAGTAGAAAAAAAATGATATATTAAATAAATAAATAAATAAATAGACAGATAGATAAACAAATGAATAAATAAATAAACTAAAGCTGAGCAGGGGCTATGGCCTGCTGAAAACTGCAGCACGCCTCCGCTTCTGCACGGCAATTCAGAGCCTTACCTCGAGGCAAGTGCTCACGCTGAGTGTCCTGTTAGCGCCACAGCATGGTAGGATGCTGACTTTCTCCTCGAGCAGAGTGACTTCAGGTACGAGGCCCTCGAAGAATTCTACGCAGAGTGTTTTCTCATGGCAGCTCAGACGGGGGCCGTGACGAACACTTCCAGGGCACGTCGCACTGCCTAGAGATGTGGTCCTGAGGCTGTTCCAGTGCTCTGGAAATGTAGCTCTTCTTAAGGAACGAGCAGTGTGTTGCCCATCACTCGGCATACACAGAGGGCCTCCCAGGGCCCGACCTTTGGGCCTCGATGTTGCTCAGCAGGCCCACAGGGGTCTGGAGGTACTCACTGATCTTGGAGGGAAAATGATGCACACCCGAAGGGCCTAGGAGTCCTGAAAAGGGTACTTCCTTTAAAATAAAGCAGAACAGGGACTTCCCTGGTGGCACAGTGCTTGAGAATCTGCCTGCCAATGCAGGGTACACGGGTTCGAGCCCTGGTCTGGGAGGATCCCACATACCGCGGAGCAACTGGGCCCGTGAGCCACAACTACTGAGCCTGCGCCTCTGGAGCCTGTGCTCCGCAACAAGAGAGGCCGCGATAGTGAGAGGCCTACGCACCGCGTTGAAGAGTGGCCCCCACTTACCGCAACTGGAGAGGCCTCTAGCACAGAAACCAAGACCCAACATAGCAATCAATCAATCAATACATAAATCTTAAAAAAACAATAAAACATTAAAAACATAAAATACAATAAAGCAGAACAGCGACTAGACCTCGTGGAAAGAGCTGCATGCCTCCATTTCTGCGCGGCTACTCAGGGACTTACCTCGAGGCCAGTACTCACGTTGAGTTTCCCTTTAGCTCTAGAGCGTGGCAGGATGAGCTCCACGCCGGCCATCGAAGCACCCGGCTTAGCTAGAGAAAACTCCTTTTCTTCCCAGAGCCATGCCTACAGTGGCTAGTGGCCTGTCAACAGCAGTCAATTTCAAGTAGCTTCAAGGCAGCATGAATGGAGCTTTCAAAATGGGAAAGCAAGGCTAGTTCCATCAGGCCCCCATTTCCACGGGCACACGCAGCATACATCCCTGTGCTTTCTAACAAGTCCAAACAGACACAGGTTACCCAGTGGTTCCTTCCCTGAATCAACTCCTCGAAGCAGGGTGTTCTGCAAATAGCGAACTGTCTCAACCAAGGATCGCCCCAGCTAAGCCTCCGGGCCCGTGGCTCTTCAAAAGCCTGCAGTGTTACACGAGGAACTGGGCTTTAGTTGCAGTCGGAACGCAGGCTGACATTCTCCTGGAGGCAGGGTGACTTCAGGCAGGGGGTACCAGATGGAATGCGAAGCCGAGGGTTATTCTCAGTGCAGCTCAGACTAGGGTAATGAGGCAGACTTGCACGGAATGTTGGACCTGCTAGAAAGGTGTTCGTCGACCTGTGGGAGTGTTGAGGAAATCAAGCTGTCCCAAGAAAGAGTGCAGTCTGTTGCGCTACACTCGGCATACACAGAGTGGCTCCGAAGGGCTACGGGCCTGGATCTGGCATAGCGGGCCCATGGGGGCCTGGGGTTACTCAGTTTTCTTGCAGGGAATAGGGTGCCCACGCGAGGCTCCTAGATGTCCTGCAAAGCAGACTGACGTTAAAATAATGCAGAGCAGGGGCTTCGCTTGTGGTGCAGTGGTTGGGAATCCACCTGCCGATGCAGGGGACATGGGTTCGAGCCTTGGTCCACCAAGATCTCACATGCTGCGGAGCAACTAAGCCCGTGCTCCACAACGACTGAGCCTGCGCTCTAGAGTCCGGGAGCCACAACGACTGAGCCCGCATGCCACAACTACTGAAGTCCACGTGCCTAGAGCTTCTGCTCCACAACAAGAGGAGCCACCGCAATGAGAAACCCGAGCACCGCAACGAAGAGTAGCCCCCACTCGCTGCAACTAGAGAAAGCTCACATGCAGCAACGACGACCCAACACAGTAGAAAAAAAATGATATATTAAATAAATAAATAAATAAATAGACAGATAGATAAACAAATGAATAAATAAATAAACTAAAGCTGAGCAGGGGCTATGGCCTGCTGAAAACTGCAACACGCCTCCGCTTCTGCACGGCAATTCAGAGCCTTACCTCGAGGCAAGTGCTCACGCTGAGTGTCCTGTTAGCGCCACAGCATGGTAGGATGCTGACTTTCTCCTCGAGCAGAGTGACTTCAGGTACGAGGCCCTCGAAGAATTCTACGCAGAGTGTTTTCTCATGGCAGCTCAGACGGGGGCCGTGACGAACACTTCCAGGGCACGTCGCACTGCCTAGAGATGTGGTCCTGAGGCTGTTCCAGTACTCTGGAAATGTAGCTCTTCTTAAGGAACGAGCAGTGTGTTGCCCATCACTCGGCATACACAGAGGGCCTCCCAGGGACCGACCTTTGGGCCTCGATGTTGCTCAGCAGGCCCACAGGGGTCTGGAGGTACTCACTGATCTTGGAGGGAAAATGATGCACACCCGAAGGGCCTAGGAGTCCTGAAAAGGGTACTTCCTTTAAAATAAAGCAGAACAGGGACTTCCCTGGTGGCACAGTGCTTGAGAATCTGCCTGCCAATGCAGGGTACACGGGTTCGAGCCCTGGTCTGGGAGGATCCCACATACCGCGGAGCAACTGGGCCCGTGAGCCACAACTACTGAGCCTGCGCCTCTGGAGCCTGTGCTCCGCAACAAGAGAGGCCGCGATAGTGAGAGGCCTACGCACCGCGATGAAGAGTGGCCCCCACTTACCACAACTGGAGAGGCCCCTAGCACAGAAACGAAGACCCAACATAGCAATCAATCAATCAATACATAAATCTTAAAAAAACAATAAAACATTAAAAACATAAAATACAATAAAGCAGAACAGCGACTAGACCTCGTGGAAAGAGCTGCATGCCTCCATTTCTGCGCGGCTACTCAGGGACTTACCTCGAGGCCAGTACTCACGTTGAGTTTCCCTTTAGCTCTAGAGCGTGGCAGGATGAGCTCCACGCCGGCCATCGAAGCACCCGGCTTAGCTAGAGAAAACTCCTTTTCTTCCCAGAGCCATGCCTACAGTGGCTAGTGGCCTGTCAACAGCAGTCAATTTCAAGTAGCTTCAAGGCAGCATGAATGGAGCTTTCAAAATGGGAAAGCAAGGCTAGTTCCATCAGGCCCCCATTTCCACGGGCACACGCAGCATACATCCCTGTGCTTTCTAACAAGTCCAAACAGACACAGGTTACCCAGTGGTTCCTTCCCTGAATCAACTCCTCGAAGCAGGGTGTTCTGCAAATAGCGAACTGTCTCAACCAAGGATCGCCCCAGCTAAGCCTCCGGGCCCGTGGCTCTTCAAAAGCCTGCAGTGTTACACGAGGAACTGGGCTTTAGTTGCAGTCGGAACGCAGGCTGACATTCTCCTGGAGGCAGGGTGACTTCAGGCAGGGGGTACCAGATGGAATGCGAAGCCGAGGGTTATTCTCAGTGCAGCTCAGACTAGGGTAATGAGGCAGACTTGCACGGAATGTTGGACCTGCTAGAAAGGTGTTCGTCGACCTGTGGGAGTGTTGAGGAAATCAAGCTGTCCCAAGAAAGAGTGCAGTCTGTTGCGCTACACTCGGCATACACAGAGTGGCTCCGAAGGGCTACGGGCCTGGATCTGGCATAGCGGGCCCATGGGGGCCTGGGGTTACTCAGTTTTCTTGCAGGGAATAGGGTGCCCACGCGAGGCTCCTAGATGTCCTGCAAAGCGGACTGACGTTAAAATAATGCAGAGCAGGGGCTTCGCTTGTGGTGCAGTGGTTGGGAATCCACCTGCCGATGCAGGGGACATGGGTTCGAGCCTTGGTCCACCAAGATCTCACATGCTGCGGAGCAACTAAGCCCGTGCTCCACAACGACTGAGCCTGCGCTCTAGAGTCCGGGAGCCACAACGACTGAGCCCGCATGCCACAACTACTGAAGTCCACGTGCCTAGAGCTTCTGCTCCACAACAAGAGGAGCCACCGCAATGAGAAACCCGAGCACCGCAACGAAGAGTAGCCCCCGCTCGCTGCAACTAGAGAAAGCTCACATGCAGCATCGACGACCCAACATAGTAGAAAAAAAATGATATATTAAATAAATAAATAGACAGATAGATAAACAAATGAATAAATAAATAAACTAAAGCTGAGCAGGGGCTATGGCCTGCTGAAAACTGCAGCACGCCTCCGCTTCTGCACGGCAATTCAGAGCCTTACCTCGAGGCAAGTACTCACGCTGAGTGTCCTGTTAGCGCCACAGCATGGTAGGATGCTGACTTTCTCCTCGAGCAGAGTGACTTCAGGTACGAGGCCCTCGAAGAATTCTACGCAGAGTGTTTTCTCATGGCAGCTCAGACGGGAGCCGGGACGAACACTTCCAGGGCACGTCGCACTGCCTAGAGATGTGGTCCTGAGGCTGTTCCAGTGCTCTGGAAATGTAGCTCTCCTTAAGGAACGAGCAGTGTGTTGCCCATCACTCGGCATACACAGAGGGCCTCCCAGGGACCGACCTTTGGGCCTCGATGTTGCTCAGCAGGCCCACAGGGGTCTGGAGGTATTCCCTCATCTTGGAGGGAAAATGATGCACACCCGAAGGGCCTAGGAGTCCTGAAAAGGGTACTTCCTTTAAAATAAAGCAGAACAGGGACTTCCCTGGTGGCACAGTGCTTGAGAATCTGCCTGCCAATGCAGGGTACACGGGTTCGAGCCCTGGTCTGGGAGGATCCCACATACCGCGGAGCAACTGGGCCCGTGAGCCACAACTACTGAGCCTGCGCCTCTGGAGCCTGTGCTCCGCAACAAGAGAGGCCGCGATAGTGAGAGGCCTACGCACCGCGATGAAGAGTGGCCCCCACTTACCGCAACTGGAGAGGCCTCTAGCACAGAAACGAAGACCCAACATAGCAATCAATCAATCAATACATAAATCTTAAAAAAACAATAAAACATTAAAAACATAAAATACAATAAAGCAGAACAGCGACTAGACCTCGTGGAAAGAGCTGCATGCCTCCATTTCTGTGCGGCTACTCAGGGACTTACCTCGAGGCCAGTACTCACGTTGAGTTTCCCTTTAGCTCTAGAGCGTGGCAGGATGAGCTCCACGCCGGCCATCGAAGCACCCGGCTTAGCTAGAGAAAACTCCTTTTCTTCCCAGAGCCATGCCTACAGTGGCTAGTGGCCTGTCAACAGCAGCCAATTTCAAGTAGCTTCAAGACAGCATGAATGGAGCTTTCAAAATGGGAAAGCAAGGCTAGTTCCATCAGGCCCCCATTTCCACGGGCACACGCAGCATACATCCCTGTGCTTTCTAACAAGTCCAAACAGACACAGGTTACCCAGTGGTTCCTTCCCTGAATCAACTCCTCGAAGCAGGGTGTTCTGCAAATAGCGAACTGTCTCAACCAAGGATCGCCCCAGCTAAGCCTCCGGGCCCGTGGCTCTTCAAAAGCCTGCAGTGTTACACGAGGAACTGGGCTTTAGTTGCAGTCGGAACGCAGGCTGACATTCTCCTGGAGGCAGGGTGACTTCAGGCAGGGGGTACCAGATGGAATGCGAAGCCGAGGGTTATTCTCAGTGCAGCTCAGACTAGGGTAATGAGGCAGACTTGCACGGAATGTTGGACCTGCTAGAAAGGTGTTCGTCGACCTGTGGGAGTGTTGAGGAAATCAAGCTGTCCCAAGAAAGAGTGCAGTCTGTTGCGCTACACTCGGCATACACAGAGTGGCTCCGAAGGGCTACGGGCCTGGATCTGGCATAGCGGGCCCATGGGGGCCTGGGGTTACTCAGTTTTCTTGCAGGGAATAGGGTGCCCACGCGAGGCTCCTAGATGTCCTGCAAAGCGGACTGACGTTAAAATAATGCAGAGCAGGGGCTTCGCTTGTGGTGCAGTGGTTGGGAATCCACCTGCCGATGCAGGGGACATGGGTTCGAGCCTTGGTCCACCAAGATCTCACATGCTGCGGAGCAACTAAGCCCGTGCTCCACAACGACTGAGCCTGCGCTCTAGAGTCCGGGAGCCACAACGACTGAGCCCGCATGCCACAACTACTGAAGTCCACGTGCCTAGAGCTTCTGCTCCACAACAAGAGGAGCCACCGCAATGAGAAACCCGAGCACCGCAACGAAGAGTAGCCCCCGCTCGCTGCAACTAGAGAAAGCTCACATGCAGCAACGACGACCCAACACAGTAGAAAAAAAATGATATATTAAATAAATAAATAAATAAATAGACAGATAGATAAACAAATGAATAAATAAATAAACTAAAGCTGAGCAGGGGCTATGGCCTGCTGAAAACTGCAGCACGCCTCCGCTTCTGCACGGCAATTCAGAGCCTTACCTCGAGGCAAGTGCTCACGCTGAGTGTCCCGTTAGCGCCACAGCATGGTAGGATGCTGACTTTCTCCTCGAGCAGAGTGACTTCAGGTACGAGGCCCTCGAAGAATTCTACGCAGAGTGTTTTCTCATGGCAGCTCAGACGGGGGCCGTGACGAACACTTCCAGGGCACGTCGCACTGCCTAGAGATGTGGTCCTGAGGCTGTTCCAGTGCTCTGGAAATGTAGCTCTTCTTAAGGAACGAGCAGTGTGTTGCCCATCACTCGGCATACACAGAGGGCCTCCCAGGGACCGACCTTTGGGCCTCGATGTTGCTCAGCAGGCCCACAGGGGTCTGGAGGTACTCACTGATCTTGGAGGGAAAATGATGCACACCCGAAGGGCCTAGGAGTCCTGAAAAGGGTACTTCCTTTAAAATAAAGCAGAACAGGGACTTCCCTGGTGGCACAGTGCTTGAGAATCTGCCTGCCAATGCAGGGTACACGGGTTCGAGCCCTGGTCTGGGAGGATCCCACATACCGCGGAGCAACTGGGCCCGTGAGCCACAACTACTGAGCCTGCGCCTCTGGAGCCTGTGCTCCGCAACAAGAGAGGCCGCGATAGTGAGAGGCCTACGCACCGCGATGAAGAGTGGCCCCCACTTACCGCAACTGGAGAGGCCTCTAGCACAGAAACGAAGACCCAACATAGCAATCAATCAATCAATACATAAATCTTAAAAAAACAATAAAACATTAAAAACATAAAATACAATAAAGCAGAACAGCGACTAGACCTCGTGGAAAGAGCTGCATGCCTCCATTTCTGAGCGGCTACTCAGGGACTTACCTCGAGGCCAGTACTCACGTTGAGTTTCCCTTTAGCTCTAGAGCGTGGCAGGATGAGCTCCACCCCGGCCATCGAAGCACCCAGCTTAGCTAGAGAAAACTCCTTTTCTTCCCAGAGCCATGCCTACAGTGGCTAGTGGCCTGTCAACAGCAGTCAATTTCAAGTAGCTTCAAGGCAGCATGAATGGCGCTTTCAAAATGGGAAAGCAAGGCTAGTTCCATCAGGCCCCCATTTCCACGGGCACACGCAGCATACATCCCTGTGCTTTCTAACAAGTCCAAACAGACACAGGTTACCCAGTGGTTCCTTCCCTGAATCAACTCCTCGAAGCAGGGTGTTCTGCAAATAGCGAACTGTCTCAACCAAGTATCGCCACAGCTACGCCTCCGGGCCCGTGGCTCTTCAAAAGCCTGCAGTGTTACACGAGGAACTGGGCTTTAGTTGCAGTCGGAACGCAGGCTGACATTCTCCTGGAGGCAGGGTGACTTCAGGCAGGGGGTACCAGATGGAATGCGAAGCCGAGGGTTATTCTCAGTGCAGCTCAGACTAGGGTAATGAGGCAGACTTGCACGGAATGTTGGACCTGCTAGAAAGGTGTTCGTCGACCTGTGGGAGTGTTGAGGAAATCAAGCTGTCCCAAGAAAGAGTGCAGTCTGTTGCGCTACACTCGGCATACACAGAGTGGCTCCGAAGGGCTACGGGCCTGGATCTGGCATAGCGGGCCCATGGGGGCCTGGGGATACTCAGTTTTCTTGCAGGGAATAGGGTGCCCACGCGAGGCTCCTAGATGTCCTGCAAAGCGGACTGACGTTAAAATAATGCAGAGCAGGGGCTTCGCTTGTGGTGCAGTGGTTGGGAATCCACCTGCCGATGCAGGGGACATGGGTTCGAGCCTTGGTCCACCAAGATCTCACATGCTGCGGAGCAACTAAGCCCGTGCTCCACAAAGACTGAGCCTGCGCTCTAGAGTCCGGGAGCCACAACGACTGAGCCCGCATGCCACAACTACTGAAGTCCACGTGCCTAGAGCTTCTGCTCCACAACAAGAGGAGCCACCGCAATGAGAAACCCGAGCACCGCAACGAAGAGTAGCCCCCGCTCGCTGCAACTAGAGAAAGCTCACATGCAGCATCGACGACCCAACATAGTAGAAAAAAAATGATATATTAAATAAATAAATAGACAGATAGATAAACAAATGAATAAATAAATAAACTAAAGCTGAGCAGGGGCTATGGCCTGCTGAAAACTGCAGCACGCCTCCGCTTCTGCATGGCAATTCAGAGCCTTACCTCGAGGCAAGTGCTCACGCTGAGTGTCCTGTTAGCGCCACAGCATGGTAGGATGCTGACTTTCTCCTCGAGCAGAGTGACTTCCGGTACGAGGCCCTCGAAGAATTCTACGCAGAGTGTTTTCTCATGGCAGCTCAGACGGGGGCCGTGACGAACACTTCCAGGGCACGTCGCACTGCCTAGAGATGTGGTCCTGAGGCTGTTCCAGTGCTCTGGAAATGTAGCTCTTCTTAAGGAACGAGCAGTGTGTTGCCCATCACTCGGCATACACAGAGGGCCTCCCAGGGACCGACCTTTGGGCCTCGATGTTGCTCAGCAGGCCCACAGGGGTCTGGAGGTACTCACTGATCTTGGAGGGAAAATGATGCACACCCGAAGGGCCTAGGAGTCCTGAAAAGGGTACTTCCTTTAAAATAAAGCAGAACAGGGACTTCCCTGGTGGCACAGTGCTTGAGAATCTGCCTGCCAATGCAGGGTACACGGGTTCGAGCCCTGGTCTGGGAGGATCCCACATACCGCGGAGCAACTGGGCCCGTGAGCCACAACTACTGAGCCTGCGCCTCTGGAGCCTGTGCTCCGCAACAAGAGAGGCCGCGAGAGTGAGAGGCCTACGCACCGCGATGAAGAGTGGCCCCCACTTACCACAACTGGAGAGGCCTCTAGCACAGAAACGAAGCCCCAACATAGCAATCAATCAATCAATACATAAATCTTAAAAAAACAATAAAACATTAAAAACATAAAATACAATAAAGCAGAACAGCGACTAGACTTCGTGGAAAGAGCTGCATGCCTCCATTTCTGTGCGGCTACTCAGGGACTTACCTCGAGGCCAGTACTCACGTTGAGTTTCCCTTTAGCTCTAGAGCGTGGCAGGATGAGCTCCACGCCGGCCATCGAAGCACCCGGCTTAGCTAGAGAAAACTCCTTTTCTTCCCAGAGCCATGCCTACAGTGGCTAGTGGCCTGTCAACAGCAGCCAATTTCAAGTAGCTTCAAGGCAGCATGAATGGAGCTTTCAAAATGGGAAAGCAAGGCTAGTTCCATCAGGCCCCCATTTCCACGGGCACACGCAGCATACATCCCTGTGCTTTCTAACAAGTCCAAACAGACACAGGTTACCCAGTGGTTCCTTCCCTGAATCAACTCCTCGAAGCAGGGTGTTCTGCAAATAGCGAACTGTCTCAACCAAGGATCGCCCCAGCTAAGCCTCCGGGCCCGTGGCTCTTCAAAAGCCTGCAGTGTTACACGAGGAACTGGGCTTTAGTTGCAGTCGGAACGCAGGCTGACATTCTCCTGGAGGCAGGGTGACTTCAGGCAGGGGGTACCAGATGGAATGCGAAGCCGAGGGTTATTCTCAGTGCAGCTCAGACTAGGGTAATGAGGCAGACTTGCACGGAATGTTGGACCTGCTAGAAAGGTGTTCGTCGACCTGTGGGAGTGTTGAGGAAATCAAGCTGTCCCAAGAAAGAGTGCAGTCTGTTGCGCTACACTCGGCATACACAGAGTGGCTCCGAAGGGCTACGGGCCTGGATCTGGCATAGCGGGCCCATGGGGGCCTGGGGTTACTCAGTTTTCTTGCAGGGAATAGGGTGCCCACGCGAGGCTCCTAGATGTCCTGAAAAGCGGACTGACGTTAAAATAATGCAGAGCAGGGGCTTCGCTTGTGGTGCAGTGGTTGGGAATCCACCTGCCGATGCAGGGGACATGGGTTCGAGCCTTGGTCCACCAAGATCTCACATGCTGCGGAGCAACTAAGCCCGTGCTCCACAACGACTGAGCCTGCGCTCTAGAGTCCGGGAGCCACAACGACTGAGCCCGCATGCCACAACTACTGAAGTCCACGTGCCTAGAGCTTCTGCTCCACAACAAGAGGAGCCACCGCAATGAGAAACCCGAGCACCGCAACGAAGAGTAGCCCCCGCTCGTTGCAACTAGAGAAAGCTCACATGCAGCAACGACGACCCAACACAGTAAATAAAAAATGATAAATTACATAAAAAAATAAATAAATAGACAGATAGATAAACAAATGAATAAATAAATAAACTAAAGCTGAGCAGGGGCTATGGCCTGCTGAAAACTGCAGCACGCCTCCGCTTCTGCACGGCAATTCAGAGCCTTACCTCGAGGCAAGTGCTCACGCTGATTGTCCCGTTAGCGCCACAGCATGGTAGGATGCTGACTTGCTCCTCGAGCAGAGTGACTTCAGGTACGAGGCCCTCGAAGAATTCTACGCAGAGTGTTTTCTCATGGCAGCTCAGACGGGGGCCGTGACGAACACTTCCAGGGCACGTCGCACTGCCTAGAGATGTGGTCCTGAGGCTGTTCCAGTGCTCTGGAAATGTAGCTCGTCTTAAGGAACGAGCAGTGTGTTGCCCATCACTCGGCATACACAGAGGGCCTCCCAGGGACCGACCTTTGGGCCTCGATGTTGCTCAGCAGGCCCACAGGGGTCTGGAGGTACTCACTGATCTTGGAGGGAAAATGATGCACACCCGAAGGGCCTAGGAGTCCTGAAAAGGGTACTTCCTTTAAAATAAAGCAGAACAGGGACTTCCCTGGTGGCGCAGTGCTTGAGAATCTGCCTGCCAATGCAGGGTACACGGGTTCGAGCCCTGGTCTGGGAGGATCCCACATACCGCGGAGCAACTGGGCCCGTGAGCCACAACTACTGAGCCTGCGCCTCTGGAGCCTGTGCTCCGCAACAAGAGAGGCCGCGATAGTGAGAGGCCTACGCACCGCGATGAAGAGTGGCCCCCACTTACCACAACTGGAGAGGCCACTAGCACAGAAACGAAGACCCAACATAGCAATCAATCAATCAATACATAAATCTTAAAAAAACAATAAAACATTAAAAACATAAAATACAATAAAGCAGAACAGCGACTAGACCTCGTGGAAAGAGCTGCATGCCTCCATTTCTGCGCGGCTACTCAGGGACTTACCTCGAGGCCAGTACTCACGTTGAGTTTCCCTTTAGCTCTAGAGCGTGGCAGGATGAGCTCCACGCCGGCCATCGAAGCACCCGGCTTAGCTAGAGAAAACTCCTTTTCTTCCCAGAGCCATGCCTACAGTGGCTAGTGGCCTGTCAACAGCAGTCAATTTCAAGTAGCTTCAAGGCAGCATGAATGGAGCTTTCAAAATGGGAAAGCAAGGCTAGTTCCATCAGGCCCCCATTTCCACGGGCACACGCAGCATACATCCCTGTGCTTTCTAACAAGTCCAAACAGACACAGGTTACCCAGTGGTTCCTTCCCTGAATCAACTCCTCGAAGCAGGGTGTTCTGCAAATAGCGAACTGTCTCAACAAAGGATCGCCCCAGCTACGCCTCCGGGCCCGTGGCTCTTCAAAAGCCTGCAGTGTTACACGAGGAACTGGGCTTTAGTTGCAGTCGGAACGCAGGCTGACATTCTCCTGGAGGCAGGGTGACTTCAGGCAGGGGGTACCAGATGGAATGCGAAGCCGAGGGTTATTCTCAGTGCAGCTCAGACTAGGGTAATGAGGCAGACTTGCACGGAATGTTGGACCTGCTAGAAAGGTGTTCGTCGACCTGTGGGAGTGTTGAGGAAATCAAGCTGTCCCAAGAAAGAGTGCAGTCTGTTGCGCTACACTCGGCATACACAGAGTGGCTCCGAAGGGCTATGGGCCCGGATCTGGCATAGCGGGCCCATGGGGGCCTGGGGTTACTCAGTTTTCTTGCAGGGAATAGGGTGCCCACGCGAGGCTCCAAATGTCCTGCAAAGCGGACTGACGTTAAAATAATGCAGAGCAGGGGCTTCGCTTGTGGTGCAGTGGTTGGGAATCCACCTGCCGATGCAGGGGACATGGGTTCGAGCCTTGGTCCACCAAGATCTCACATGCTGCAGAGCAACTAAGCCCGTGCTCCACAACGACTGAGCCTGCGCTCTAGAGTCCGGGAGCCACAACGACTGAGCCCGCATGCCACAACTACTGAAGTCCACGTGCCTAGAGCTTCTGCTCCACAACAAGAGGAGCCACCGCAATGAGAAACCCGAGCACCGCAACGAAGAGTAGCCCCCGCTCGCTACAACTAGAGAAAGCTCACATGCAGCAACGACGACCCAACACAGTAAATAAAAAATGATAAATTACATAAAAAAATAAATAAATAGACAGATAGATAAACAAATGAATAAATAAATAAACTAAAGCTGAGCAGGGGCTACGGCCTCCTGAAAACTGCAGCACGCCTCCGCTTCTGCACGGCAATTCAGAGCCTTACCTCGAGGCAAGTGCTCAGGCTGAGTGTCCTGTTAGCGCCACAGCATGGTAGGATGCTGACTTTCTCCTCGAGCAGAGTGACTTCAGGTACGAGGCCCTCGAAGAATTCTACGCAGAGTGTTTTCTCATGGCAGCTCAGACGGGGGCCGTGACGAACACTTCCAGGGCACGTCGCACTGCCTAGAGATGTGGTCCTGAGGCTGTTCCAGTGCTCTGGAAATGTAGCTCTTCTTAAGGAACGAGCAGTGTGTTGCCCATCACTCGGCATACAGAGAGGGCCTCCCAGGGACCGACCTTTGGGCCTCGATGTTGCTCAGCAGGCCCACAGGGGTCTGGAGGTACTCACTGATCTTGGAGGGAAAATGATGCACACCCGAAGGGCCTAGGAGTCCTGAAAAGGGTACTTCCTTTAAAATAAAGCAGACCAGGGACTTCCCTGGTGGCACAGTGCTTGAGAATCTGCCTGCCAATGCAGGGTACACGGGTTCGAGCCCTGGTCTGGGAGGATCCCACATGCCGCGGAGCAACTGGGCCCGTGAGCCACAATGACTGAACCTGCGCGTCTGGAGCCTGTGCTCCGCAACAAGAGAGGCCGCGATAGTGAGAGGCCTACGCACCGCGATGAAGAGTGGCCCCCACTTACCGCAACTGGAGAGGCCTCTAGCACAGAAACCAAAACCCAACATAGCAATCAATCAATCAATACATAAATCTTAAAAAAACAATAAAACATTAAAAACATAAAATACAATAAAGCAGAACAGCGACTAGACCTCGTGGAAAGAGCTGCATGCCTCCATTTCTGCGCGGCTACTCAGGGACTTACCTCGAGGCCAGTACTCACGTTGAGTTTCCCTTTAGCTCTAGAGCGTGGCAGGATGAGCTCCACGCCGGCCATCGAAGCACCCGGCTTAGCTAGATAATACTCCTTTTCTTCCCAGAGCCATGCCTACAGTGGCTAGTGGCCTGTCAACAGCAGTCAATTTCAAGTAGCTTCAAGGCAGCATGAATGGAGCTTTCAAAATGGGAAAGCAAGGCTAGTTCCATCAGGACCCCATTTCCACGGGCACACGCAGCATACATCCCTGTGCTTTCTAACAAGTCCAAACAGACACAGGTTACCAGTGGTTCCTTCCCTGAATCAACTCCTCGAAGCAGGGTGTTCTGCAAATAGCGAACTGTCTCAACCAAGGATCGCCCCAGCTAAGCCTCCGGGCCCGTGGCTCTTCAAAAGCCTGCAGTGTTACACGAGGAACTGGGCTTTAGTTGCAGTCGGAACGCAGGCTGACATTCTCCTGGAGGCAGGGTGACTTCAGGCAGGGGGTACCAGATGGAATGCGAAGCCGAGGGTTATTCTCAGTGCAGCTCAGACTAGGGTAATGAGGCAGACTTGCACGGAATGTTGGACCTGCTAGAAAGGTGTTCGTCGACCTGTGGGAGTGTTGAGGAAATCAAGCTGTCCCAAGAAAGAGTGCAGTCTGTTGCGCTACACTCGGCATACACAGAGTGGCTCCGAAGGGCTACGGGCCTGGATCTGGCATAGCGGGCCCATGGGGGCCTGGGGTTACTCAGTTTTCTTGCAGGGAATAGGGTGCCCACGCGAGGCTCCTAGATGTCCTGCAAAGCGGACTGACGTTAAAATAATGCAGAGCAGGGGCTTCGCTTGTGGTGCAGTGGTTGGGAATCCACCTGCCGATGCAGGGGACATGGGTTCGAGCCTTGGTCCACCAAGATCTCACATGCTGCGGAGCAACTAAGCCCGTGCTCCACAACGACTGAGCCTGCGCTCTAGAGTCCGGGAGCCACAACGACTGAGCCCGCATGCCACAACTACTGAAGTCCACGTGCCTAGAGCTTCTGCTCCACAACAAGAGGAGCCACCGCAATGAGAAACCCGAGCACCGCAACGAACAGTAGCCCCCGCTCGCTACAACTAGAGAAAGCTCACATGCAGCAACGACGACCCAACACAGTAGAAAAAAAATGATATATTAAATAAATAAATAAATAAATAGACAGATAGATAAACAAATGAATAAATAAATAAACTAAAGCTGAGCAGGGGCTATGGCCTGCTGAAAACTGCAGCACGCCTCCGCTTCTGCACGGCAATTCAGAGCCTTACCTCGAGGCAAGTGCTCACGCTGTGTGTCCCGTTAGCGCCACAGCATGGTAGGATGCTGACTTTCTCCTCGAGCAGAGTGACTTCAGGTACGAGGCCCTCGAAGAATTCTACGCAGAGTGTTTTCTCATGGCAGCTCAGACGGGGGCCGTGACGAACACTTCCAGGGCACGTCGCACTGCCTAGAGATGTGGTCCTGAGGCTGTTCCAGTGCTCTGGAAATGTAGCTCTTCTTAAGGAACGAGCAGTGTGTTGCCCATCACTCGGCATACACAGAGGGCCTCCCAGGGCCCGACCTTTGGGCCTCGATGTTGCTCAGCAGGCCCACAGGGGTCTGGAGGTACTCACTGATCTTGGAGGGAAAATGATGCACACCCGAAGGGCCTAGGAGACCTGAAAAGGGTACTTCCTTTAAAATAAAGCAGAACAGGGACTTCCCTGGTGGCACAGTGCTTGAGAATCTGCCTGCCAATGCAGGGTACACGGGTTCGAGCCCTGGTCTGGGAGGATCCCACATACCGCGGAGCAACTGGGCCCGTGAGCCACAACTACTGAGCCTGCGCCTCTGGAGCCTGTGCTCCGCAACAAGAGAGGCCGCGATAGTGAGAGGCCTACGCACCGCGATGAAGAGTGGCCCCCACTTACCGCAACTGGAGAGGCCTCTAGCACAGAAACCAAGACCCAACATAGCAATCAATCAATCAATACATAAATCTTAAAAAAACAATAAAACATTAAAAACATAAAATACAATAAAGCAGAACAGCGACTAGACCTCGTGGAAAGAGCTGCATGCCTCCATTTCTGCGCGGCTACTCAGGGACTTACCTCGAGGCCAGTACTCACGTTGAGTTTCCCTTTAGCTCTAGAGCGTGGCAGGATGAGCTCCACGCCGGCCATCGAAGCACCCAGCTTAGCTAGAGAAAACTCCTTTTCTTCCCAGAGCCATGCCTACAGTGGCTAGTGGCCTGTCAACAGCAGTCAATTTCAAGTAGCTTCAAGGCAGCATGAATGGAGCTTTCAAAATGGGAAAGCAAGGCTAGTTCCATCAGGCCCCCATTTCCACGGGCACACGCAGCATACATCCCTGTGCTTTCTAACAAGTCCAAACAGACACAGGTTACCCAGTGGTTCCTTCCCTGAATCAACTCCTCGAAGCAGGGTGTTCTGCAAATAGCGAACTGTCTCAACCAAGGATCGCCCCAGCTAAGCCTCCGGGCCCGTGGCTCTTCAAAAGCCTGCAGTGTTACACGAGGAACTGGGCTTTAGTTGCAGTCGGAACGCAGGCTGACATTCTCCTGGAGGCAGGGTGACTTCAGGCAGGGGGTACCAGATGGAATGCGAAGCCGAGGGTTATTCTCAGTGCAGCTCAGACTAGGGTAATGAGGCAGACTTGCACGGAATGTTGGACCTGCTAGAAAGGTGTTCGTCGACCTGTGGGAGTGTTGAGGAAATCAAGCTGTCCCAAGAAAGAGTGCAGTCTGTTGCGCTACACTCGGCATACACAGAGTGGCTCCGAAGGGCTACGGGCCTGGATCTGGCATAGCGGGCCCATGGGGGCCTGGGGTTACTCAGTTTTCTTGCAGGGAATAGGGTGCCCACGCGAGGCTCCTAGATGTCCTGCAAAGTGGACTGACGTTAAAATAATGCAGAGCAGGGGCTTCGCTTGTGGTGCAGTGGTTGGGAATCCACCTGCCGATGCAGGGGACATGGGTTCGAGCCTTGGTCCACCAAGATCTCACATGCTGCGGAGCAACTAAGCCCGTGCTCCACAACGACTGAGCCTGCGCTCTAGAGTCCGGGAGCCACAACGACTGAGCCCGCATGCCACAACTACTGAAGTCCACGTGCCTAGAGCTTCTGCTCCACAACAAGAGGAGCCACCGCAATGAGAAACCCGAGCACCGCAACGAAGAGTAGCCCCCGCTCGCTACAACTAGAGAAAGCTCACATGCAGCAACGACGACCCAACACAGTAAATAAAAAATGATAAATTACATAAAAAAATAAACAAATAGACAGATAGATAAACAAATGAATAAATAAATAAACTAAAGCTGAGCAGGGGCTATGGCCTGCTGAAAACTGCAGCACGCCTCCGCTTCTGCACGGCAATTCAGAGCCTTACCTCGAGGCAAGTGCTCACGCTGAGTGTCCTGTTAGCGCCACAGCATGGTAGGATGCTGACTTTCTCCTCGAGCAGAGTGACTTCAGGTACGAGGCCCTCGAAGAATTCTACGCAGAGTGTTTTCTCATGGCAGCTCAGACGGGGGCCGTGACGAACACTTCCAGGGCACGTCGCACTGCCTAGAGATGTGGTCCTGAGGCTGTTCCAGTGCTCTGGAAATGTAGCTCGTCTTAAGGAACGAGCAGTGTGTTGCCCATCACTCGGCATACACAGAGGGCCTCCCAGGGACCGACCTTTGGGCCTCGATGTTGCTCAGCAGGCCCACAGGGGTCTGGAGGTACTCACTGATCTTGGAGGGAAAATGATGCACACCCGAAGGGCCTAGGAGTCCTGAAAAGGGTACTTCCTTTAAAATAAAGCAGAACAGGGACTTCCCTGGTGGCACAGTGCTTGAGAATCTGCCTGCCAATGCAGGGTACACGGGTTCGAGCCCTGGTCTGGGAGGATCCCACATACCGCGGAGCAACTGGGCCCGTGAGCCACAACTACTGAGCCTGTGCCTCTGGAACCTGTGCTCCGCAACAAGAGAGGCCGCGATAGTGAGAGGCCTACGCACCACGATGAAGAGTGGCCCCCACTTACCGCAACTGGAGAGGCCTCTAGCACAGAAACCAAGACCCAACATAGCAATCAATCAATCAATACATAAATCTTAAAAAAACAATAAAACATTAAAAACATAAAATACAATAAAGCAGAACAGCGACTAGACCTCGTGGAAAGAGCTGCATGCCTCCATTTCTGCGCGGCTACTCAGGGACTTACCTCGAGGCCAGTACTCACGTTGAGTTTCCCTTTAGCTCTAGAGCGTGGCAGGATGAGCTCCACGCCGGCCATCGAAGCACCCGGCTTAGCTAGAGAAAACTCCTTTTCTTCCCAGAGCCATGCCTACAGTGGCTAGTGGCCTGTCAACAGCAGTCAATTTCAAGTAGCTTCAAGGCAGCATGAATGGAGCTTTCAAAATGGGAAAGCAAGGCTAGTTCCATCAGGCCCCCATTTCCACGGGCACACGCAGCATACATCCCTGTGCTTTCTAACAAGTCCAAACAGACACAGGTTACCCAGTGGTTCCTTCCCTGAATCAACTCCTCGAAGCAGGGTGTTCTGCAAATAGCGAACTGTCTCAACCAAGGATCGCCCCAGCTAAGCCTCCGGGCCCGTGGCTCTTCAAAAGCCTGCAGTGTTACACGAGGAACTGGGCTTTAGTTGCAGTCGGAACGCAGGCTGACATTCTCCTGGAGGCAGGGTGACTTCAGGCAGGGGGTACCAGATGGAATGCGAAGCCGAGGGTTATTCTCAGTGCAGCTCAGACTAGGGTAATGAGGCAGACTTGCACGGAATGTTGGACCTGCTAGAAAGGTGTTCGTCGACCTGTGGGAGTGTTGAGGAAATCAAGCTGTCCCAAGAAAGAGTGCAGTCTGTTGCGCTACACTCGGCATACACAGAGTGGCTCCGAAGGGCTACGGGCCTGGATCTGGCATAGCGGGCCCATGGGGGCCTGGGGTTACTCAGTTTTCTTGCAGGGAATAGGGTGCCCACGCGAGGCTCCTAGATGTCCTGCAAAGCGGACTGACGTTAAAATAATGCAGAGCAGGGGCTTCGCTTGTGGTGCAGTGGTTGGGAATCCACCTGCCGATGCAGGGGACATGGGTTCGAGCCTTGGTCCACCAAGATCTCACATGCTGCGGAGCAACTAAGCCCGTGCTCCACAACGACTGAGCCTGCGCTCTAGAGTCCGGGAGCCACAACGACTGAGCCCGCATGCCACAACTACTGAAGTCCACGTGCCTAGAGCTTCTGCTCCACAACAAGAGGAGCCACCGCAATGAGAAACCCGAGCACCGCAACGAAGAGTAGCCCCCGCTCGCTGTAACTAGAGAAAGCTCACATGCAGCAACGACGACCCAACACAGTAGAAAAAAAATGATATATTAACTAAATAAATAAATAAATAGACAGATAGATAAACAAATGAATAAATAAATAAACTAAAGCTGAGCAGGGGCTATGGCCTGCTGAAAACTGCAGCACGCCTCCGCTTCTGCACGGCAATTCAGAGCCTTACCTCGAGGCAAGTGCTCACGCTGAGTGTCCTGTTAGCGCCACAGCATGGTAGGATGCTGACTTTCTCCTCGAGCAGAGTGACTTCAGGTACGAGGCCCTCGAAGAATTCTACGCAGAGTGTTTTCTCATGGCAGCTCAGACGGGGGCCGTGACGAACACTTCCAGGGCACGTCGCACTGCCTAGAGATGTGGTCCTGAGGCTGTTCCAGTACTCTGGAAATGTAGCTCTTCTTAAGGAACGAGCAGTGTGTTGCCCATCACTCGGCATACACAGAGGGCCTCCCAGGGACCGACCTTTGGGCCTCGATGTTGCTCAGCAGGCCCACAGGGGTCTGGAGGTACTCACTGATCTTGGAGGGAAAATGATGCACACCCGAAGGGCCTAGGAGTCCTGAAAAGGGTACTTCCTTTAAAATAAAGCAGAACAGGGACTTCCCTGGTGGCACAGTGCTTGAGAATCTGCCTGCCAATGCAGGGTATACGGGTTCGAGCCCTGGTCTGGGAGGATCCCACATACCGCGGAGCAACTGGGCCCGTGAGCCACAACTACTGAGCCTGCGCCTCTGGAGCCTGTGCTCCGCAACAAGAGAGGCCGCGATAGTGAGAGACCTACGCACCGCGATGAAGAGTGGCCCCCACTTACCACAACTGGAGAGGCCACTAGCACAGAAACGAAGACCCAACATAGCAATCAATCAATCAATACATAAATCTTAAAAAAACAATAAAACATTAAAAACATAAAATACAATAAAGCAGAACAGCGACTAGACCTCGTGGAAAGAGCTGCATGCCTCCATTTCTGCGCGGCTACTCAGGGACTTACCTCGAGGCCAGTACTCACGTTGAGTTTCCCTTTAGCTCTAGAGCGTGGCAGGATGAGCTCCACGCCGGCCATCGAAGCACCCGGCTTAGCTAGAGAAAACTCCTTTTCTTCCCAGAGCCATGCCTACAGTGGCTAGTGGCCTGTCAACAGCAGTCAATTTCAAGTAGCTTCAAGGCAGCATGAATGGAGCTTTCAAAATGGGAAAGCAAGGCTAGTTCCATCAGGCCCCCATTTCCACGGGCACACGCAGCATACATCCCTGTGCTTTCTAACAAGTCCAAACAGACACAGGTTACCCAGTGGTTCCTTCCCTGAATCAACTCCTCGAAGCAGGGTGTTCTGCAAATAGCGAACTGTCTCAACCAAGGATCGCCCCAGCTACGCCTCCGGGCCCGTGGCTCTTCAAAAGCCTGCAGTGTTACACGAGGAACTGGGCTTTAGTTGCAGTCGGAACGCAGGCTGACATTCTCCTGGAGGCAGGGTGACTTCAGGCAGGGGGTACCAGATGGAATGCGAAGCCGAGGGTTATTCTCAGTGCAGCTCAGACTAGGGTAATGAGGCAGACTTGCACGGAATGTTGGACCTGCTAGAAAGGTGTTCGTCGACCTGTGGGAGTGTTGAGGAAATCAAGCTGTCCCAAGAAAGAGTGCAGTCTGTTGCGCTACACTCGGCATACACAGAGTGGCTCCGAAGGGCTACAGGCCTTGATCTGGCATAGCGGGCCCATGGGGGCCTGGGGTTACTCAGTTTTCTTGCAGGGAATAGGGTGCCCACGCGAGGCTCCTAGATGTCCTGCAAAGCGGACTGACGTTAAAATAATGCAGAGCAGGGGCTTCGCTTGTGGTGCAGTGGTTGGGAATCCACCTGCCGATGCAGGGGACATGGGTTCGAGCCTTGGTCCACCAAGATCTCACATGCTGCGGAGCAACTAAGCCCGTGCTCCACAACGACTGAGCCTGCGCTCTAGAGTCCGGGAGCCACAACGACTGAGCCCGCATGCCACAACTACTGAAGTCCACGTGCCTAGAGCTTCTGCTCCACAACAAGAGGAGCCACCGCAATGAGAAACCCGAGCACCGCAACGAAGAGTAGCCCCCGCTCGCTACAACTAGAGAAAGTTCACATGCAGCAACGACGACCCAACACAGTAAATAAAAAATGATAAATTACATAAAAAAATAAACAAATAGACAGATAGATAAACAAATGAATAAATAAATAAACTAAAGCTGAGCAGGGGCTATGGCCTGCTGAAAACTGCAGCACGCCTCCGCTTCTGCACGGCAATTCAGAGCCTTACCTCGAGGCAAGTGCTCACGCTGAGTGTCCTGTTAGCGCCACAGCATGGTAGGATGCTGACTTTCTCCTTGAGCAGAGTGACTTCAGGTACGAGGCCCTCGAAGAATTCTACGCAGTGTTTTCTCATGGCAGCTCAGACGGGGGCCGTGACGAACACTTCCAGGGCACGTCGCACTGCCTAGAGATGTGGTCCTGAGGCTGTTCCAGTGCTCTGGAAATGTAGCTCTTCTTAAGGAACGAGCAGTGTGTTGCCCATCACTCGGCATACACAGAGGGCCTCCCAGGGACTGACCTTTGGGCCTCGATGTTGCTCAGCAGGCCCACAGGTGTCTGGAGGTACTCACTGATCTTGGAGGGAAAATGATGCACACCCGAAGGGCCTAGGAGTCCTGAAAAGGGTACTTCCTTTAAAATAAAGCAGAACAGGGACTTCCCTGGTGGCACAGTGCTTGAGAATCTGCCTGCCAATGCAGGGTACACGGGTTCGAGCCCTGGTCTGGGAGGATCCCACATACCGCGGAGCAACTGGGCCCGTGAGCCACAACTACTGAGCCTGTGCCTCTGGAGCCTGTGCTCCGCAACAAGAGAGGCCGCGATAGTGAGAGACCTACGCACCGCGATGAAGAGTGGCCCCCACTTACCGCAACTGGAGAGGCCTCTAGCACAGAAACCAAGACCCAACATAGCAATCAATCAATCAATACATAAATCTTAAAAAAACAATAAAACATTAAAAACATAAAATACAATAAAGCAGAACAGCGACTAGACCTCGTGGAAAGAGCTGCATGCCTCCATTTCTGCGCGGCTACTCAGGGACTTACCTCGAGGCCAGTACTCACGTTGAGTTTCCCTTTAGCTCTAGAGCGTGGCAGGATGAGCTCCACGCCGGCCATCGAAGCACCCGGCTTAGCTAGAGAAAACTCCTTTTCTTCCCAGAGCCATGCCTACAGTGGCTAGTGGCCTGTCAACAGCAGTCAATTTCAAGTAGCTTCAAGGCAGCATGAATGGAGCTTTCAAAATGGGAAAGCAAGGCTAGTTCCATCAGGCCCCCATTTCCACGGGCACACGCAGCATACATCCCTGTGCTTTCTAACAAGTCCAATCAGACACAGGTTACCCAGTGGTTCCTTCCCTGAATCAACTCCTCGAAGCAGGGTGTTCTGCAAATAGCGAACTGTCTCAACCAAGGATCGCCCCAGCTAAGCCTCCGGGCCCGTGGCTCTTCAAAAGCCTGCAGTGTTACACGAGGAACTGGGCTTTAGTTGCAGTCGGAACGCAGGCTGACATTCTCCTGGAGGCAGGGTGACTTCAGGCAGGGGGTACCAGATGGAATGCGAAGCCGAGGGTTATTCTCAGTGCAGCTCAGACTAGGGTAATGAGGCAGACTTGCACGGAATGTTGGACCTGCTAGAAAGGTGTTCGTCGACCTGTGGGAGTGTTGAGGAAATCAAGCTGTCCCAAGAAAGAGTGCAGTCTGTTGCGCTACACTCGGCATACACAGAGTGGCTCCGAAGGGCTACGGGCCTGGATCTGGCATAGCGGGCCCATGGGGGCCTGGGGTTACTCAGTTTTCTTGCAGGGAATAGGGTGCCCACGCGAGGCTCCTAGATGTCCTGCAAAGCAGACTGACGTTAAAATAATGCAGAGCAGGGGCTTCGCTTGTGGTGCAGTGGTTGGGAATCCACCTGCCGATGCAGGGGACATGGGTTCGAGCCTTGGTCCACCAAGATCTCACATGCTGCGGAGCAACTAAGCCCGTGCTCCACAACGACTGAGCCTGCGCTCTAGAGTCCGGGAGCCACAACGACTGAGCCCGCATGCCACAACTACTGAAGTCCACGTGCCTAGAGCTTCTGCTCCACAACAAGAGGAGCCACCGCAATGAGAAACCCGAGCACCGCAACGAAGAGTAGCCCCCGCTCGTTGCAACTAGAGAAAGCTCACATGCAGCAACGACGACCCAACACAGTAGAAAAAAAATGATATATTAAATAAATAAATAAATAAATAGACAGATAGATAAACAAATGAATAAATAAATAAACTAAAGCTGAGCAGGGGCTATGGCCTGCTGAAAACTGCAGCACGCCTCCGCTTCTGCACGGCAATTCAGAGCCTTACCTCGAGGCAAGTGCTCACGCTGAGTGTCCTGTTAGCGCCACAGCATGGTAGGATGCTGACTTTCTCCTCGAGCAGAGTGACTTCAGGTACGAGGCCCACGAAGAATTCTACGCAGAGTGTTTTCTCATGGCAGCTCAGACGGGGGCCGTGACGAACACTTCCAGGGCACGTCGCACTGCCTAGAGATGTGGTCCTGAGGCTGTTCCAGTGCTCTGGAAATGTAGCTCTTCTTAAGGAACGAGCAGTGTGTTGCCCATCACTCGGCATACACAGAGGGCCTCCCAGGGACCGACCTTTGGGCCTCGATGTTGCTCAGCAGGCCCACAGGGGTCTGGAGGTACTCACTGATCTTGGAGGGAAAATGATGCACACCCGAAGGGCCTAGGAGTCCTGAAAAGGGTACTTCCTTTAAAATAAAGCAGAACAGGGACTTCCCTGGTGGCACAGTGCTTGAGAATCTGCCTGCCAATGCAGGGTACACGGGTTCGAGCCCTGGTCTGGGAGGATCCCACATACCGCGGAGCAACTGGGCCCGTGAGCCACAACTACTGAGCCTGCGCCTCTGGAGCCTGTGCTCCGCAACAAGAGAGGCCGCGATAGTGAGAGGCCTACGCACCGCGATGAAGAGTGGCCCCCACTTACCGCAACTGGAGAGGCCTCTAGCACAGAAACCAAGACCCAACATAGCAATCAATCAATCAATACATAAATCTTAAAAAAACAATAAAACATTAAAAACATAAAATACAATAAAGCAGAACAGCGACTAGACCTCGTGGAAAGAGCTGCATGCCTCCATTTCTGCGCGGCTACTCAGGGACTTACCTCGAGGCCAGTACTCACGTTGAGTTTCCCTTTAGCTCTAGAGCGTGGCAGGATGAGCTCCACGCCGGCCATCGAAGCACCCGGCTTAGCTAGAGAAAACTCCTTTTCTTCCCAGAGCCATGCCTACAGTGGCTAGTGGCCTGTCAACAGCAGTCAATTTCAAGTAGCTTCAAGGCAGCATGAATGGAGCTTTCAAAATGGGAAAGCAAGGCTAGTTCCATCAGGCCCCCATTTCCACGGGCACACGCAGCATACATCCCTGTGCTTTCTAACAAGTCCAAACAGACACAGGTTACCCAGTGGTTCCTTCCCTGAATCAACTCCTCGAAGCAGGGTGTTCTGCAAATAGCGAACTGTCTCAACCAAGGATCGCCCCAGCTACGCCTCCGGGCCCGTGGCTCTTCAAAAGCCTGCAGTGTTACACGAGGAACTGGGCTTTAGTTGCAGTCGGAACGCAGGCTGACATTCTCCTGGAGGCAGGGTGACTTCAGGCAGGGGGTACCAGATGGAATGCGAAGCCGAGGGTTATTCTCAGTGCAGCTCAGACTAGGGTAATGAGGCAGACTTGCACGGAATGTTGGACCTGCTAGAAAGGTGTTCGTCGACCTGTGGGAGTGTTGAGGAAATCAAGCTGTCCCAAGAAAGAGTGCAGTCTGTTGCGCTACACTCGGCATACACAGAGTGGCTCCGAAGGGCTACGGGCCTGGATCTGGCATAGCGGGCCCATGGGGGCCTGGGGTTACTCAGTTTTCTTGCAGGGAATAGGGTGCCCACGCGAGGCTCCTAGATGTCCTGCAAAGCGGACTGACGTTAAAATAATGCAGAGCAGGGGCTTCGCTTGTGGTGCAGTGGTTGGGAATCCACCTGCCGATGCAGGGGACATGGGTTCGAGCCTTGGTCCACCAAGATCTCACATGCTGCGGAGCAACTAAGCCCGTGCTCCACAACGACTGAGCCTGCGCTCTAGAGTCCGGGAGCCACAACGACTGAGCCCGCATGCCACAACTACTGAAGTCCACGTGCCTAGAGCTTCTGCTCCACAACAAGAGGAGCCACCGCAATGAGAAACCCGAGCACCGCAACGAAGAGTAGCCCCCGCTCGCTACAACTAGAGAAAGCTCACATGCAGCAACGACGACCCAATACAGTAAATAAAAAATGATAAATTACATAAAAAAATAAATAAATAGACAGATAGATAAACAAATGAATAAATAAATAAACTAAAGCTGAGCAGGGGCTATGGCCTGCTGAAAACTGCAGCACGCCTCCGCTTCTGCACGGCAATTCAGGGCCTTACCTTGAGGCAAGTGCTCACGCTGAGTGTCCTGTTAGCGCCACAGCATGGTAGGATCCTGACTTTCTCCTCGAGCAGAGTGACTTCAGGTACGAGGCCCTCGAAGAATTCTACGCAGAGTGTTTTCTCATGGCAGCTCAGGCGGGGACCGTGACGAACACTTCCAGGGCACGTCACACTGCCTAGAGATGAGGTCCTGAGGCTGTTCCAGTGCTCTGGAAATGTAGCTCTCCTTAAGGAACGAGCAGTGTGTTGCCCATCACTCGGCATACACAGAGGGCCTCCCAGGGACTGACCTTTGGGCCTCAATGTTGCTCAGCAGGCCCACAGGGGTCTGGAGGTACTCACTGATCTTGGAGGGAAAATGATGCACACCCGAAGGGCCTAGGAGTCCTGAAAAGGGTACTTCCTTTAAAATAAAGCAGAACAGGGGCTTCCCTGGTGGCGCAGTGCTTGAGAATCTGCCTGCCAATGCAGGGGACACGGGTTCGAGCCCTGGTCTGGGAGGATCCCACATACCGCGGAGCAACTGGGCCCGTGAGCCACAACTACTGAGCCTGCGCCTCTGGAGCCTGTGCTCCGCAACAAGAGAGGCCGCGATAGTGAGAGGCCTACGCACCGCGATGAAGAGTGGCCCCCACTTAACGCAAATGGAGAGGCCCCTAGCACAGAAACGAAGACCCAACATAGCAATCAATCAATCAATACATAAATCTTAAAAAAACAATAAAACATTAAAAACATAAAATACAATAAAGCAGAACAGCGACTAGACCTCGTGGAAAGAGCTGCATGCCTCCATTTCTGCGCGGCTACTCAGGGACTTACCTCGAGGCCAGTACTCACGTTGAGTTTCCCTTTAGCTCTAGAGCGTGGCAGGATGAGCTCCACCCCGGCCATCGAAGCACCCGGCTTAGCTAGAGAAAACTCCTTTTCTTCCCAGAGCCATGCCTACAGTGGCTAGTGGCCTGTCAACAGCAGTCAATTTCAAGTAGCTTCAAGGCAGCATGAATGGAGCTTTCAAAATGGGAAAGCAAGGCTAGTTCCATCAGGCCCCCATTTCCACGGGCACACGCAGCATACATCCCTGTGCTTTCTAACAAGTCCAAACAGACACAGGTTACCCAGTGGTTCCTTCCCTGAATCAACTCCTCGAAGCAGGGTGTTCTGCAAATAGCGAACTGTCTCAACCAAGGATCGCCCCAGCTAAGCCTCCGGGCCCGTGGCTCTTCAAAAGCCTGCAGTGTTACACGAGGAACTGGGCTTTAGTTGCAGTCGGAACGCAGGCTGACATTCTCCTGGAGGCAGGGTGACTTCAGGCAGGGGGTACCAGATGGAATGCGAAGCCGAGGGTTATTCTCAGTGCAGCTCAGACTAGGGTAATGAGGCAGACTTGCACGGAATGTTGGACCTGCTAGAAAGGTGTTCGTCGACCTGTGGGAGTGTTGAGGAAATCAAGCTGTCCCAAGAAAGAGTGCAGTCTGTTGCGCTACACTCGGCATACACAGAGTGGCTCCGAAGGGCTACAGAACTGGATGTGGCATAGCGGGCCCATGGGGACCTGGGGTTACTCAGTGTTCTTGCAGGGAATAGGGTGGCCACGCGAGGCCCCTAGATGTCCTGCAAAGCGGACTGACGTTAAAATAATGCAGAGCAGGGGCTTCGCTTGTGGTGCAGTGGTTGGGAATCCACCTGCCGATGCAGGGGACATGGGTTCGAGCCTTGGTCCACCAAGATCTCACATGCTGCGGAGCAACTAAGCCCGTGCTCCACAACGACTGAGCCTGCGCTCTAGAGTCCGGGAGCCACAACGACTGAGCCCGCATGCCACAACTACTGAAGTCCACGTGCCTAGAGCTTCTGCTCCACAACAAGAGGAGCCACCGCAATGAGAAACCCGAGCACCGCAACGAAGAGTAGCCCCCGCTCGCTGCAACTAGAGAAAGCTCACATGCAGCAACGACGACCCAACACAGTAAATAAAAAATGATAAATTATATAAAAAAATAAATAGTCAGATAGATAAACAAATGAATAAATAAATAAACTAAAGCTGAGCAGGGGCTATGGCCTGCTGAAAACTGCAGCACGCCTCCGCTTCTGCACGGCAATTCAGGGTCTTACCTTGAGGCAAGTGCTCACGCTGAGTGTCCTGTTAGCGCCACAGCATGGTAGGATCCTGACTTTCTCCTCGAGCAGAGTGACTTCAGGTACGAGGCCCTCGAAGAATTCTACGCAGAGTGTTTTCTCATGGCAGCTCAGACGGGGACCGTGACGAACACTTCCAGGGCACGTCACACTGCCTAGAGATGAGGTCCTGAGGCTGTTCCAGTGCTCTGGAAATGTAGCTCTCCTTAAGGAACGAGCAGTGTGTTGCCCATCACTCGGCATACACAGAGGGCCTCCCAGGGACCGACCTTTGGGCCTCAATGTTGCTCAGCAGGCCCACAGGGGTCTGGAGGTACTCACTGATCTTGGAGGGAAAATGATGCACACCCGAAGGGCCTAGGAGTCCTGAAAAGGGTACTTCGTTTAAAATAAAGCAGAACAGGGGCTTCCCTGGTGGCGCAGTGCTTGAGAATCTGCCTGCCAATGCAGAGTACACGGGTTCGAGCCCTGGTCTGGGAGGATCCCACATACCGCGGAGCAACTGGGCCCGTGAGCCACAACTACTGAGCCTGCGCCTCTGGAGCCTGTGCTCCGCAACAAGAGAGGCCGCGATAGTGAGAGGCCTACGCACCGCGATGAAGAGTGGCCCCCACTTACCGCAACTGGAGAGGCCCCTAGCACAGAAACGAAGACCCAACATAGCAATCAATCAATCAATACATAAATCTTAAAAAAACAATAAAACATTAAAAACATAAAATACAATAAAGCAGAACAGCGACTAGACCTCGTGGAAAGAGCTGCATGCCTCCATTTCTGCGCGGCTACTCAGGGACTTACCTCGAGGCCAGTACTCACGTTGAGTTTCCCTTTAGCTCTAGAGCATGGCAGGATGAGCTCCACGCCGGCCATCGAAGCACCCGGCTTAGCTAGAGAAAACTCCTTTTCTTCCCAGAGCCATGCCTACAGTGGCTAGTGGCCTGTCAACAGCAGTCAATTTCAAGTAGCTTCAAGGCAGCATGAATGGAGCTTTCAAAATGGGAAAGCAAGGCTAGTTCCATCAGGCCCCCATTTCCACGGGCACACGCAGCATACATCCCTGTGCTTTCTAACAAGTCCAAACAGACACAGGTTACCCAGTGGTTCCTTCCCTGAATCAACTCCTCGAAGCAGGGTGTTCTGCAAATAGCGAACTGTCTCAACCAAGGATCGCCCCAGCTACGCCTCCGGGCCCGTGGCTCTTCAAAAGCCTGCAGTGTTACACGAGGAACTGGGCTTTAGTTGCAGTCGGAACGCAGGCTGACATTCTCCTGGAGGCAGGGTGACTTCAGGCAGGGGGTACCAGATGGAATGCGAAGCCAAGGGTTATTCTCAGTGCAGCTCAGACTAGGGTAATGAGGCAGACTTGCACGGAATGTTGGACCTGCTAGAAAGGTGTTCGTCGACCTGTGGGAGTGTTGAGGAAATCAAGCTGTCCCAAGAAAGAGTGCAGTCTGTTGCGCTACACTCGGCATACACAGAGTGGCTCCGAAGGGCTACGGGCCTGGATCTGGCATAGCGGGCCCATGGGGGCCTGGGGTTACTCAGTTTTCTTGCAGGGAATAGGGTGCCCACGCGAGGCTCCTAGATGTCCTGCAAAGCGGACTGACGTTAAAATAATGCAGAGCAGGGGCTTCGCTTGTGGTGCAGTGGTTGGGAATCCACCTGCCGATGCAGGGGACATGGGTTCGAGCCTTGGTCCACCAAGATCTCACATGCTGCGGAGCAACTAAGCCCGTGCTCCACAACGACTGAGCCTGCGCTCTAGAGTCCGGGAGCCACAACGACTGAGCCCGCATGCCACAACTACTGAAGTCCACGTGCCTAGAGCTTCTGCTCCACAACAAGAGGAGCCACCGCAATGAGAAACCCGAGCACCGCAACGAAGAGTAGCCCCCGCTCGCTACAACTAGAGAAAGCTCACATGCAGCAACGACGACCCAACACAGTAAATAAAAAATGATAAATTACATAAAAAAATAAATAAATAGACAGATAGATAAACAAATGAATAAATAAATAAACTAAAGCTGAGCAGGGGCTATGGCCTGCTGAAAACTGCAGCACGCCTCCGCTTCTGCACGGCAATTCAGAGCCTTACCTCGAGGCAAGTGCTCACGCTGAGTGTCCTGTTAGCGCCACAGCATGGTAGGATGCTGACTTTCTCCTCGAGCAGAGTGACTTCAGGTACGAGGCCCTCGAAGAATTCTACGCAGAGTGTTTTCTCATGGCAGCTCAGACGGGGGCCGTGACGAACACTTCCAGGGCACGTCGCACTGCCTAGAGATGTGGTCCTGAGGCTGTTCCAGTGCTCTGGAAATGTAGCTCTTCTTAAGGAACGAGCAAGTGTGTTGCCCATCACTCGGCATACACAGAGGGCCTCCCAGGGACCGACCTTTGGGCCTCGATGTTGCTCAGCAGGCCCACAGGGGTCTGGAGGTACTCACTGATCTTGGAGGGAAAATGATGCACACCCGAATGGCCTAGGAGTCCTGAAAAGGGTACTTCCTTTAAAATAAAGCAGAACAGGGACTTCCTGGTGGCACAGTGCTTGAGAATCTGCCTGCCAATGCAGGGTACACGGGTTCGAGCCCTGGTCTGGGAGGATCCCACATACCGCGGAGCAACTGGGCCCGTGAGCCACAACTACTGAGCCTGCGCCTCTGGAGCCTGTGCTCCGCAACAAGAGAGGCCGCGATAGTGAGAGGCCTACGCACCGCGATGAAGAGTGGCCCCCACTTACCGCAACTGGAGAGGCCCCTAGCACAGAAACGAAGACCCAACATAGCAATCAATCAATCAATACATAAATCTTAAAAAAACAATAAAACATTAAAAACATAAAATACAATAAAGCAGAACAGCGACTAGACCTCGTGGAAAGAGCTGCATGCCTCCATTTCTGCGCGGCTACTCAGGAACTTACCTCGAGGCCAGTACTCACGTTGAGTTTCCCTTTAGCTCTAGAGCATGGCAGGATGAGCTCCACGCCGGCCATCGAAGCACCCGGCTTAGCTAGAGAAAACTCCTTTTCTTCCCAGAGCCATGCCTACAGTGGCTAGTGGCCTGTCAACAGCAGTCAATTTCAAGTAGCTTCAAGGCAGCATGAATGGAGCTTTCAAAATGGGAAAGCAAGGCTAGTTCCATCAGGCCCCCATTTCCACGGGCACACGCAGCATACATCCCTGTGCTTTCTAACAAGTCCAAACAGACACAGGTTACCCAGTGGTTCCTTCCTGAATCAACTCCTCGAAGCAGGGTGTTCTGCAAATAGCGAACTGTCTCAACCAAGGATCGCCCCAGCTACGCCTCCGGGCCCGTGGCTCTTCAAAAGCCTGCAGTGTTACACGAGGAACTGGGCTTTAGTTGCAGTCGGAACGCAGGCTGACATTCTCCTGGAGGTAGGGTGACTTCAGGCAGGGGGTACCAGATGGAATGCGAAGCCGAGGGTTATTCTCAGTGCAGCTCAGACTAGGGTAATGAGGCAGACTTGCACGGAATGTTGGACCTGCTAGAAAGGTGTTCGTCGACCTGTGGGAGTGTTGAGGAAATCAAGCTGTCCCAAGAAAGAGTGCAGTCTGTTGCGCTACACTCGGCATACACAGAGTGGCTCCGAAGGGCTACGGGCCTGGATCTGGCATAGCGGGCCCATGGGGGCCTGGGGTTACTCAGTTTTCTTGCAGGGAATAGGGTGCCCACGCGAGGCTCCTAGATGTCCTGCAAAGCGGACTGACGTTAAAATAATGCAGAGCAGGGGCTTCGCTTGTGGTGCAGTGGTTGGGAATCCACCTGCCGATGCAGGGGACATGGGTTCGAGCCTTGGTCCACCAAGATCTCACATGCTGCGGAGCAACTAAGCCCGTGCTCCACAACGACTGAGCCTGCGCTCTAGAGTCCGGGAGCCACAACGACTGAGCCCGCATGCCACAACTACTGAAGTCCACGTGCCTAGAGCTTCTGCTCCACAACAAGAGGAGCCACCGCAATGAGAAACCCGAGCACCGCAACGAAGAGTAGCCCCCGCTCGCTACAACTAGAGAAAGCTCACATGCAGCAACGACGACCCAATACAGTAAATAAAAAATGATAAATTACATAAAAAAATAAATAAATAGACAGATAGATAAACAAATGAATAAATAAATAAACTAAAGCTGAGCAGGGGCTATGGCCTGCTGAAAACTGCAGCACGCCTCCGCTTCTGCACGGCAATTCAGAGCCTTACCTCGAGGCAAGTGCTCACGCTGAGTGTCCTGTTAGCGCCAAAGCATGGTAGGATGCTGACTTTCTCCTCGAGCAGAGTGACTTCAGGTACGAGGCCCTCGAAGAATTCTACGCAGAGTGTTTTCTCATGGCAGCTCAGATGGGGGCCGTGACGAACACTTCCAGGGCACGTCACACTGCCTAGAAATGTGGTCCTGAGGCTGTTCCAGTGCTCTGGAAATGTAGCTCTCCTTGAGGAACGAGCAGTGTGTTGCCCATCACTCGGCATACACAGAGGGCCTCCCAGGGACCGACCTTTGGGCCTCGATGTTGCTCAGCAGGCCCACAGGGGTCTGGAGGTACTCACTGATCTTGGAGGGAAAATGATGCACACCCGAAGGGCCTAGGAGTCCTGAAAAGGGTACTTCCTATAAAATAAAGCAGAACAGGGACCTCCCTGGTGGTGCAGTGCTTGAGAATCTGCCTGCCAATGCAGGGTACACGGGTTCGAGCCCTGGTCTGGGAGGATCCCACATACCGCGGAGCAACTGGGCCCGTGAGCCACAACGACTGAGCCTGCGCCTCTGGAGCCTGTGCTCCGCAACAAGAGAGGCCGCGATAGTGAGAGGCCTACGCACCGCGATGAAGAGTGGCCCCCACTTACCGCAACTGGAGAGGCCCCTAGCACAGAAACGAAGACCCAACATAGCAATCAATCAATCAATACATAAATCTTAAAAAAACAATAAAACATTAAAAACATAAAATACAATAAAGCAGAACAGCGACTAGACCTCGTGGAAAGAGCTGCATGCCTCCATTTCTGCGCGGCTACTCAGGGACTTACCTCGAGGCCAGTACTCACGTTGAGTTTCCCTTTAGCTCTAGAGCGTGGCAGGATGAGCTCCACGCCGGCCATCGAAGCACCCGGCTTAGCTAGAGAAAACTCCTTTTCTTCCCAGAGCCATGCCTACAGTGGCTAGTGGCCTGTCAACAGCAGTCAATTTCAAGTAGCTTCAAGGCAGCATGAATGGAGCTTTCAAAATGGGAAAGCAAGGCTAGTTCCATCAGGCCCCCATTTCCACGGGCACACGCAGCATACATCCCTGTGCTTTCTAACAAGTCCAAACAGACACAGGTTACCCAGTGGTTCCTTCCCTGAATCAACTCCTCGAAGCAGGGTGTTCTGCAAATAGCGAACTGTCTCAACCAAGGATCGCCCCAGCTACGCCTCCGGGCCCGTGGCTCTTCAAAAGCCTGCAGTGTTACACGAGGAACTGGGCTTTAGTTGCAGTCGGAACGCAGGCTGACATTCTCCTGGAGGCAGGGTGACTTCAGGCAGGGGGTACCAGATGGAATGCGAAGCCGAGGGTTATTCTCAGTGCAGCTCAGACTAGGGTAATGAGGCAGACTTGCACGGAATGTTGGACCTGCTAGAAAGGTGTTCGTCGACCTGTGGGAGTGTTGAGGAAATCAAGCTGTCCCAAGAAAGAGTGCAGTCTGTTGCGCTACACTCGGCATACACAGAGTGGCTCCGAAGGGCTACGGGCCTGGATCTGGCATAGCGGGCCCATGGGGGCCTGGGGTTACTCAGTTTTCTTGCAGGGAATAGGGTGCCCACGCGAGGCTCCTAGATGTCCTGCAAAGCGGACTGACGTTAAAATAATGCAGAGCAGGGGCTTCGCTTGTGGTGCAGTGGTTGGGAATCCACCTGCCGATGCAGGGGACATGGGTTCGAGCCTTGGTCCACCAAGATCTCACATGCTGCGGAGCAACTAAGCCCGTGCTCCACAACGACTGAGCCTGCGCTCTAGAGTCCGGGAGCCACAACGACTGAGCCCGCATGCCACAACTACTGAAGTCCACGTGCCTAGAGCTTCTGCTCCACAACAAGAGGAGCCACCGCAATGAGAAACCCGAGCACCGCAACGAAGAGTAGCCCCCGCTCGCTACAACTAGAGAAAGCTCACATGCAGCAACGACGACCCAACACAGTAGAAAAAAAATGATATATTAAATAAATAAATAAATAAATAGACAGATAGATAAACAAATGAATAAATAAATAAACTAAAGCTGAGCAGGGGCTATGGCCTGCTGAAAACTGCAGCACGCCTCCGCTTCTGCACGGCAATTCAGAGCCTTACCTCGAGGCAAGTGCTCACGCTGAGTGTCCTGTTAGCGCCACAGCATGGTAGGATGCTGACTTTCTCCTCGAGCAGAGTGACTTCAGGTACGAGGCCCTCGAAGAATTCTACGCAGAGTGTTTTCTCATGGCAGCTCAGACGGGGGCCGTGACGAACACTTCCAGGGCGCGTCACACTGCCTAGAGATGAGGTCCTGAGGCTGTTCCAGTGCTCTGGAAATGTAGCTCTCCTTAAGGATCGAGCAGTGTGTTGCCCATCACTCGGCATACACAGAGGGCCTCCCAGGGACCGACCTTTGGGCCTCGATGTTGCTCAGCAGGCCCACAGGGGTCTGGAGGTACTCACTGATCTTGGAGGGAAAATGATGCACACCCGAAGGGCCTAGGAGTCCTGAAAAGGGTACTTCCTTTAAAATAAAGCAGAACAGGGACTTCCCTGGTGGCACAGTGCTTGAGAATCTGCCTGCCAATGCAGGGTACACGGGTTCGAGCCCTGGTCTGGGAGGATCCCACATACCGCGGAGCAACTGGGCCCGTGAGCCACAACTACTGAGCCTGCGCCTCTGGAGCCTGTGCTCCGCAACAAGAGAGGCCGCGATAGTGAGAGGCCTACGCACCGCGATGAAGAGTGGCCCCCACTTACCGCAACTGGAGAGGCCCCTAGCACAGAAACGAAGACCCAACATAGCAATCAATCAATCAATACATAAATCTTAAAAAAACAATAAAACATTAAAAACAAAATACAATAAAGCAGAACAGTGACTAGACCTCGTGGAAAGAGCTGCATGCCTCCATTTCTGCGCGGCTACTCAGGGACTTACCTCGAGGCCAGTACTCACGTTGAGTTTCCCTTTAGCTCTAGAGCGTGGCAGGATGAGCTCCACGCCGGCCATCGAAGCACCCGGCTTAGCTAGAGAAAACTCCTTTTCTTCCCAGAGCCATGCCTACAGTGGCTAGTGGCCTGTCAACAGCAGTCAATTTCAAGTAGCTTCAAGGCAGCATGAATGGAGCTTTCAAAATGGGAAAGCAAGGCTAGTTCCATCAGGCCCCCACTTCCACGGGCACACGCAGCATACATCCCTCTGCTTTCTAACAAGTCCAAACAGACACAGGTTACCCAGTGGTTCCTTCCCTGAATCAACTCCTCGAAGCAGGGTGTTCTGCAAATAGCGAACTGTCTCAACCAAGGATCGCCCCAGCTACGCCTCCGGGCCCGTGGCTCTTCAAAAGCCTGCAGTGTTACACGAGGAACTGGGCTTTAGTTGCAGTCGGAACGCAGGCTGACATTCTCCTGGAGGCAGGGTGACTTCAGGCAGGGGGTACCAGATGGAATGCGAAGCCGAGGGTTATTCTCAGTGCAGCTCAGACTAGGGTAATGAGGCAGACTTGCACGGAATGTTGGACCTGCTAGAAAGGTGTTCGTCGACCTGTGGGAGTGTTGAGGAAATCAAGCGGTCCCAAGAAAGAGTGCAGTCTGTTGCGCTACACTCGGCATACACAGAGTGGCTCCGAAGGGCTACGGGCCTGGATCTGGCATAGCGGGCCCATGGGGGCCTGGGGTTACTCAGTTTTCTTGCAGGGAATAGGGTGCCCACGCGAGGCTACTAGATGTCCTGCAAAGCGGACTGACGTTAAAATAATGCAGAGCAGGGGCTTCGCTTGTGGTGCAGTGGTTGGGAATCCACCTGCCGATGCAGGGGACATGGGTTCGAGCCTTGGTCCACCAAGATCTCACATGCTGCGGAGCAACTAAGCCCGTGCTCCACAACGACTGAGCCTGCGCTCTAGAGTCCGGGAGCCACAACGACTGAGCCCGCATGCCACAACTACTGAAGTCCACGTGCCTAGAGCTTCTGCTCCACAACAAGAGGAGCCACCGCAATGAGAAGCCCGAGCACCGCAACGAAGAGTAGCCCCCGCTCGCTACAACTAGAGAAAGCTCACATGCAGCAACGACGACCCAACACAGTAAAAAAAAAATGATAAATTACATAAAAAAAAAAATAAATAGACAGATAGATAAACAAATGAATAAATAAATAAACTAAAGCTGAGCAGGGGCTATGGCCTGCTGAAAACTGCAGCACGCCTCCGCTTCTGCACAGCAATTCAGAGCCTTACCTCGAGGCAAGTGCTCACACTGAGTGTCCTGTTAGCGCCACAGCATGGTAGGATGCTGACTTTCTCCTCGAGCAGAGTGACTTCAGGTACGAGGCCCTCGAAGAATTCTACGCAGAGTGTTTTCTCATGGCAGCTCAGACGGGGGCCGTGAAGAACACTTCCAGGGCACGTCGCACTGCCTAGAGATGTGGTCCTGAGGCTGTTCCAGTGCTCTGGAAATGTAGCTCTCCTTAAGGAACGAGCAGTGTGTTGCCCATCACTCGGCATACACAGAGGGCCTCCCAGGGACCAACCTTTGGGCCTCGATGTTGCTCAGCAGGCCCACAGGGGTCTGGAGGTACTCACTGATCTTGGAGGGAAAATGATGCACACCCGAAGGGCCTAGGAGTCCTGAAAAGGGTACTTCCTTTAAAATAAAGCAGAACAGGGACTTCCCTGGTGGCGCAGTGCTTGAGAATCTGCCTGCCAATGCAGGGTACACGGGTTCGAGCCCTGGTCTGGGAAGATCCCACATACCGCGGAGCAACTGGGCCCGTGAGCCACAACTACTGAGCCTGCGCCTCTGGAGCCTGTGCTCCGCAACAAGAGAGGCCGCGATAGTGAGAGGCCTACGCACCGCGATGAAGAGTGGCCCCCACTTACCGCAACTGGAGAGGCCCCTAGCACAGAAACGAAGACCCAACATAGCAATCAATCAATCAATACATAAATCTTAAAAAAACAATAAAACATTATAAACATAAAATACAATAAAGCAGAACAGCGACCAGACCTCGTGGAAAGAGATGCATGCCTCCATTTCTGCGTGGCTACTCAGGGACTTACCTCGAGGCCAGTACTCACGTTGAATTTCCCTTTAGCTCTAGAGCGTGGCAGGATGAGCTCCACGCCGGCCATCGAAGCACCCTGCTTAGCTAGAGAAAACTCCTTTTCTTCCCAGAGCCATGCCTACAGTGGCTAGTGGCCTGTCAACAGCAGTCAATTTCAAGTAGCTTCAAGGCAGCATGAATGGAGCTTTCAAAATGGGAAAGCAAGGCTAGTTCCATCAGGCCCCCATTTCCACGGGCACACGCAGCATACATCCCTCTGCTTTCTAACAAGTCCAAACAGACACAGGTTACCCAGTGGTTCCTTCCCTGAATCAACTCCTCGAAGCAGGGTGTTCTGCAAATAGCGAACTGTCTCAACCAAGGATCGCCCCAGCTACGCCTCCGGGCCCGTGGCTCTTCAAAAGCCTGCAGTGTTACACGAGGAACTGGGCTTTAGTTGCAGTCGGAACGCAGGCTGACATTCTCCTGGAGGCAGGGTGACTTCAGGCAGGGGGTACCAGATGGAATGCGAAGCCGAGGGTTATTCTCAGTGCAGCTCAGACTAGGGTAATGAGGCAGACTTGCACGGAATGTTGGACCTGCTAGAAAGGTGTTCGTCGACCTGTGGGAGTGTTGAGGAAATCAAGCTGTCCCAAGAAAGAGTGCAGTCTGTTGCGCTACACTCGGCATACACAGAGTGGCTCCGAAGGGCTACGGGCCTGGATCTGGCATAGCGGGCCCATGGGGGCCTGGGGTTACTCAGTTTTCTTGCAGGGAATAGGGTGCCCACGCGAGGCTCCTAGATGTCCTGCAAAGCGGACTGACGTTAAAATAATGCAGAGCAGGGGCTTCGCTTGTGGTGCAGTGGTTGGGAATCCACCTGCCGATGCAGGGGACATGGGTTCGAGCCTTGGTCCACCAAGATCTCACATGCTGCGGAGCAACTAAGCCCGTGCTCCACAACGACTGAGCCTGCGCTCTAGAGTCCGGGAGCCACAACGACTGAGCCCGCATGCCACAACTACTGAAGTCCACGTGCCTAGAGCTTCTGCTCCACAACAAGAGGAGCCACCGCAATGAGAAACCCGAGCACCGCAACGAAGAGTAGCCCCCGCTCGCTACAACTAGAGAAAGCTCACATGCAGCAACGACGACCCAACACAGTAAATAAAAAATGATAAATTACATAAAAAAATAAATAAATAGACAGATAGATAAACAAATGAATAAATAAATAAACTAAAGCTGAGCAGGGGCTATGGCCTGCTGAAAACTGCAGCACGCCTCCGCTTCTGCACGGCAATTCAGAGCCTTACCTCGAGGCAAGTGCTCACGCTGAGTGTCCTGTTAGCGCCACAGCATGGTAGGATGCTGACGTTCTCCTCGAGCAGAGTGACTTCAGGTACGAGGCCCTCGATGAATTCTACGCAGAGTGTTTTCTCATGGCAGCTCAGACGGGGGCTGTGACGAACACTTCCAGGGCACGTCGCACTGCCTAGAGATGTGGTCCTGAGGCTGTTCCAGTGCTCTGGAAATGTAGCTCTTCTTAAGGAACGAGCAAGTGTGTTGCCCATCACTCGGCATACACAGAGGGCCTCCCAGGGACCGACCTTTGGGCCTCGATGTTGCTCAGCAGGCCCACAGGGGTCTGGAGGTACTCACTGATCTTGGAGGGAAAATGATGCACACCCGAAGGGCCTAGGAGTCCTGAAAAGGGTACTTCCTTTAAAATAAAGCAGAACAGGGACTTCCCTGGTGGCACAGTGCTTGAGAATCTGCCTGCCAATGCAGGGTACACGGGTTCGAACCCTGGTCTGGGAGGATCCCACATACCGCGGAGCAACTGGGCCCGTGAGCCACAACTACTGAGCCTGCGCCTCTGGAGCCTGTGCTCCGCAACAAGAGAGGCCGCGATAGTGACAGGCCTACGCACCGCGATGAAGAGTGGCCCCCACTTACCGCAACTGGAGAGGCCTCTAGCAAAGAAACGAAGACCCAACATAGCGATCAATCAATCAATACATAAATCTTAAAAAAACAATAAAACATTAAAAACATAAAATACAATAAAGCAGAACAGCGACTAGACCTCGTGGAAAGAGCTGCATGCCTCCATTTCTGCGCGGCTACTCAGGGACTTACCTCGAGGCCAGTACTCACGTTGAGTTTCCCTTTAGCTCTAGAGCGTGGCAGGATGAGCTCCACGCCGGCCATCAAAGCACCCGGCTTAGCTAGAGAAAACTCCTTTTCTTCCCAGAGCCATGCCTACAGTGGCTAGTGGCCTGTCAACAGCAGTCAATTTCAAGTAGCTTCAAGGCAGCATGAATGGAGCTTTCAAAATGGGAAAGCAAGGCTAGTTCCATCAGGCCCCCATTTCCACGGGCACACGCAGCATACATCCCTGTGCTTTCTAACAAGTCCAAACAGACACAGGTTACCCAGTGGTTCCTTCCCTGAATCAACTCCTCGAAGCAGGGTGTTCTGCAAATCGCGAACTGTCTCAACCAAGGATCGCCCCAGCTAAGCCTCCGGGCCCGTGGCTCTTCAAAAGCCTGCAGTGTTACACGAGGAACTGGGCTTTAGTTGCAGTCGGAACGCAGGCTGACATTCTCCTGGAGGCAGGGTGACTTCAGGCAGGGGGTACCAGATGGAATGCGAAGCCGAGGGTTATTCTCAGTGCAGCTCAGACTAGGGTAATGAGGCAGACTTGCACGGAATGTTGGACCTGCTAGAAAGGTGTTCGTCGACCTGTGGGAGTGTTGAGGAAATCAAGCTGTCCCAAGAAAGAGTGCAGTCTGTTGCGCTACACTCGGCATACACAGAGTGGCTCCGAAGGGCTACGGGGCTGGATCTGGCATAGCGGGCCCATGGGGGCCTGGGGTTACTCAGTTTTCTTGCAGGGAATAGGGTGCCCACGCGAGGCTCCTAGATGTCCTGCAAAGCGGACTGACGTTAAAATAATGCAGAGCAGGGGCTTCGCTTGTGGTGCAGTGGTTGGGAATCCACCTGCCGATGCAGGGGACATGGGTTCGAGCCTTGGTCCACCAAGATCTCACATGCTGCGGAGCAACTAAGCCCGTGCTCCACAACGACTGAGCCTGCGCTCTAGAGTCCGGGAGCCACAACGACTGAGCCCGCATGCCACAACTACTGAAGTCCACGTGCCTAGAGCTTCTGCTCCACAACAAGAGGAGCCACCGCAATGAGAAACCCGAGCACCGCAACGAAGAGTAGCCCCCGCTCGCTACAACTAGAGAAAGCTCACATGCAGCAACGACGACCCAACACAGTAGAAAAAAAATGATATATTAAATAAATAAATAAATAAATAGACAGATAGATAAACAAATGAATAAATAAATAAACTAAAGCTGAGCAGGGGCTATGGCCTGCTGAAAACTGCAGCACGCCTCCGCTTCTGCACGGCAATTCAGAGCCTTACCTCGAGGCAAGTGCTCACGCTGAGTGTCCTGTTAGCGCCACAGCATGGTAGGATGCTGACTTTCTCCTCGAGCAGAGTGACTTCAGGTACGAGGCCCTCGAAGAATTCTACGCAGAGTGTTTTCTCATGGCAGCTCAGACGGGGGCTGTGACGAACACTTCCAGGGCACGTCGCACTGCCTAGAGATGTGGTCCTGAGGCTGTTCCAGTGCTCTGGAAATGTAGCTCTTCTTAAGGAACGAGCAAGTGTGTTGCCCATCACTCGGCATACACAGAGGGCCTCCCAGGGACCAACCTTTGGGCCTCGATGTTGCTCAGCAGGCCCACAGGGGTCTGGAGGTACTCACTGATCTTGGAGGGAAAATGATGCACACCCGAAAGGCCTAGGAGTCCTGAAAAGGGTACTTCCTTTAAAATAAAGCAGAACAGGGGCTTCCCTGGTGGCGCAGTGTTTGAGAATCTGCCTGCCAATGCAGGGTACACGGGTTCGAGCCCTGGTCTGGGAGGATCCCACATACCGCGGAGCAACTGGGCCCGTGAGCCACAACTACTGAGCCTGCGCCTCTGGAGCCTGTGCTCCGCAACAAGAGAGGCCGCGATAGTGAGAGGCCTACGCACCGCGATGAAGAGTGGCCCCCACTTACCGCAACTGGAGAGGCCCCTAGCACAGAAACGAAGACCCAACATAGCAATCAATCAATCAATACATAAATCTTAAAAAAACAATAAAACATTATAAACATAAAATACAATAAAGCAGAACAGCGACCAGACCTCGTGGAAAGAGATGCATGCCTCCATTTCTGCGTGGCTACTCAGGGACTTACCTCGAGGCCAGTACTCACGTTGAATTTCCCTTTAGCTCTAGAGCGTGGCAGGATGAGCTCCACGCCGGCCATCGAAGCACCCGGCTTAGCTAGAGAAAACTCCTTTTCTTCCCAGAGCCATGCCTACAGTGGCTAGTGGCCTGTCAACAGCAGTCAATTTCAAGTAGCTTCAAGGCAGCATGAATGGAGCTTTCAAAATGGGAAAGCAAGGCTAGTTCCATCAGGCCCCCATTTCCACGGGCACACGCAGCATACATCCCTCTGCTTTCTAACAAGTCCAAACAGACACAGGTTACCCAGTGGTTCCTTCCCTGAATCAACTCCTCGAAGCAGGGTGTTCTGCAAATAGCGAACTGTCTCAACCAAGGATCGCCCCAGCTACGCCTCCGGGCCCGTGGCTCTTCAAAAGCCTGCAGTGTTACACGAGGAACTGGGCTTTAGTTGCAGTCGGAACGCAGGCTGACATTCTCCTGGAGGCAGGGTGACTTCAGGCAGGGGGTACCAGATGGAATGCGAAGCCGAGGGTTATTCTCAGTGCAGCTCAGACTAGGGTAATGAGGCAGACTTGCACGGAATGTTGGACCTGCTAGAAAGGTGTTCGTCGACCTGTGGGAGTGTTGAGGAAATCAAGCTGTCCCAAGAAAGAGTGCAGTCTGTTGCGCTACACTCGGCATACACAGAGTGGCTCCGAAGGGCTACGGGCCTGGATCTGGCATAGCGGGCCCATGGGGGCCTGGGGTTACTCAGTTTTCTTGCAGGGAATAGGGTGCCCACGCGAGGCTCCTAGATGTCCTGCAAAGCGGACTGACGTTAAAATAATGCAGAGCAGGGGCTTCGCTTGTGGTGCAGTGGTTGGGAATCCACCTGCCGATGCAGGGGACATGGGTTCGAGCCTTGGTCCACCAAGATCTCACATGCTGCGGAGCAACTAAGCCCGTGCTCCACAACGACTGAGCCTGCGCTCTAGAGTCCGGGAGCCAGAACGACTGAGCCCGCATGCCACAACTACTGAAGTCCACGTGCCTAGAGCTTCTGCTCCACAACAAGAGGAGCCACCGCAATGAGAAACCCGAGCACCGCAACGAAGAGTAGCCCCCGCTCGCTACAACTAGAGAAAGCTCACATGCAGCAACGACGACCCAACACAGTAAATAAAAAATGATAAATTACATAAAAAAATAAATAAATAGACAGATAGATAAACAAATGAATAAATAAATAAACTAAAGCTGAGCAGGGGCTATGGCCTGCTGAAAACTGCAGCACGCCTCCGCTTCTGCACGGCAATTCAGAGCCTTACCTCGAGGCAAGTGCTCACGCTGAGTGTCCTGTTAGCGCCACAGCATGGTAGGATGCTGACGTTCTCCTCGAGCAGAGTGACTTCAGGTACGAGGCCCTCGATGAATTCTACGCAGAGTGTTTTCTCATGGCAGCTCAGACGGGGGCTGTGACGAACACTTCCAGGGCACGTCGCACTGCCTAGAGATGTGGTCCTGAGGCTGTTCCAGTGCTCTGGAAATGTAGCTCTTCTTAAGGAACGAGCAAGTGTGTTGCCCATCACTCGGCATACACAGAGGGCCTCCCAGGGACCGACCTTTGGGCCTCGATGTTGCTCAGCAGGCCCACAGGGGTCTGGAGGTACTCACTGATCTTGGAGGGAAAATGATGCACACCCGAAGGGCCTAGGAGTCCTGAAAAGGGTACTTCCTTTAAAATAAAGCAGAACAGGGACTTCCCTGGTGGCACAGTGCTTGAGAATCTGCCTGCCAATGCAGGGTACACGGGTTCGAACCCTGGTCTGGGAGGATCCCACATACCGCGGAGCAACTGGGCCCGTGAGCCACAACTACTGAGCCTGCGCCTCTGGAGCCTGTGCTCCGCAACAAGAGAGGCCGCGATAGTGACAGGCCTACGCACCGCGATGAAGAGTGGCCCCCACTTACCGCAACTGGAGAGGCCTCTAGCAAAGAAACGAAGACCCAACATAGCGATCAATCAATCAATACATAAATCTTAAAAAAACAATAAAACATTAAAAACATAAAATACAATAAAGCAGAACAGCGACTAGACCTCGTGGAAAGAGCTGCATGCCTCCATTTCTGCGCGGCTACTCAGGGACTTACCTCGAGGCCAGTACTCACGTTGAGTTTCCCTTTAGCTCTAGAGCGTGGCAGAATGAGCTCCACGCCGGCCATCGAAGCACCCGGCTTAGCTAGAGAAAACTCCTTTTCTTCCCAGAGCCATGCCTACAGTGGCTAGTGGCCTGTCAACAGCAGTCAATTTCAAGTAGCTTCAAGGCAGCATGAATGGAGCTTTCAAAATGGGAAAGCAAGGCTAGTTCCATCAGGCCCCCATTTCCACGGGCACACGCAGCATACATCCCTGTGCTTTCTAACAAGTCCAAACAGACACAGGTTACCCAGTGGTTCCTTCCCTGAATCAACTCCTCGAAGCAGGGTGTTCTGCAAATCGCGAACTGTCTCAACCAAGGATCGCCCCAGCTAAGCCTCCGGGCCCGTGGCTCTTCAAAAGCCTGCAGTGTTACACGAGGAACTGGGCTTTAGTTGCAGTCGGAACGCAGGCTGACATTCTCCTGGAGGCAGGGTGACTTCAGGCAGGGGGTACCAGATGGAATGCGAAGCCGAGGGTTATTCTCAGTGCAGCTCAGACTAGGGTAATGAGGCAGACTTGCACGGAATGTTGGACCTGCTAGAAAGGTGTTCGTCGACCTGTGGGAGTGTTGAGGAAATCAAGCTGTCCCAAGAAAGAGTGCAGTCTGTTGCGCTACACTCGGCATACACAGAGTGGCTCCGAAGGGCTACGGGGCTGGATCTGGCATAGCGGGCCCATGGGGGCCTGGGGTTACTCAGTTTTCTTGCAGGGAATAGGGTGCCCACGCGAGGCTCCTAGATGTCCTGCAAAGCGGACTGACGTTAAAATAATGCAGAGCAGGGGCTTCGCTTGTGGTGCAGTGGTTGGGAATCCACCTGCCGATGCAGGGGACATGGGTTCGAGCCTTGGTCCACCAAGATCTCACATGCTGCGGAGCAACTAAGCCCGTGCTCCACAACGACTGAGCCTGCGCTCTAGAGTCCGGGAGCCACAACGACTGAGCCCGCATGCCACAACTACTGAAGTCCACGTGCCTAGAGCTTCTGCTCCACAACAAGAGGAGCCACCGCAATGAGAAACCCGAGCACCGCAACGAAGAGTAGCCCCCGCTCGCTACAACTAGAGAAAGCTCACATGCAGCAACGACGACCCAACACAGTAGAAAAAAAATGATATATTAAATAAATAAATAAATAAATAGACAGATAGATAAACAAATGAATAAATAAATAAACTAAAGCTGAGCAGGGGCTATGGCCTGCTGAAAACTGCAGCACGCCTCCGCTTCTGCACGGCAATTCAGAGCCTTACCTCGAGGCAAGTGCTCACGCTGAGTGTCCTGTTAGCGCCACAGCATGGTAGGATGCTGACTTTCTCCTCGAGCAGAGTGACTTCAGGTACGAGGCCCTCGAAGAATTCTACGCAGAGTGTTTTCTCATGGCAGCTCAGACGGGGGCTGTGACGAACACTTCCAGGGCACGTCGCACTGCCTAGAGATGTGGTCCTGAGGCTGTTCCAGTGCTCTGGAAATGTAGCTCTTCTTAAGGAACGAGCAAGTGTGTTGCCCATCACTCGGCATACACAGAGGGCCTCCCAGGGACCGACCTTTGGGCCTCGATGTTGCTCAGCAGGCCCACAGGGGTCTGGAGGTACTCACTGATCTTGGAGGGAAAATGATGCACACCCGAAGGGCTTAGGAGTCCTGAAAAGGGTACTTCCTTTAAAATAAAGCAGAACAGGGACTTCCCTGGTGGCACAGTGCTTGAGAATCTGCCTGCCAATGCAGGGTACACGGGTTCGAGCCCTGGTCTGGGAGGATCCCACATACCGCGGCGCAACTGGGCCCGTGAGCCACAACTACTGAGCCTGCGCCTCTGGAGCCTGTGCTCCGCAACAAGAGAGGCCGCGATAGTGACAGGCCTACGCACCGCGATGAAGAGTGGCCCCCACTTACCGCAACTGGAGAGGCCTCTAGCACAGAAACGAAGACCCAACATAGCAATCAATCAATCAATACATAAATCTTAAAAAAACAATAAAACATTAAAAACATAAAATACAATAAAGCAGAACAGCGACTAGACCTCGTGGAAAGAGCTGCATGCCTCCATTTCTGCGCGGCTACTCAGGGACTTACCTCGAGGCCAGTACTCACGTTGAGTTTCCCTTTAGCTCTAGAGCGTGGCAGGATGAGCTCCACGCCGGCCATCGAAGCACCCGGCTTAGCTAGAGAAAACTCCTTTTCTTCCCAGAGCCATGCCTACAGTGGCTAGTGGCCTGTCAACAGCAGTCAATTTCAAGTAGCTTCAAGGCAGCATGAATGGAGCTTTCAAAATGGGAAAGCAAGGCTAGTTCCATCAGGCCCCCATTTCCACGGGCACACGCAGCATACATCCCTGTGCTTTCTAACAAGTCCAAACAGACACAGGTTACCCAGTGGTTCCTTCCCTGAATCAACTCCTCGAAGCAGGGTGTTCTGCAAATAGCGAACTGTCTCAACCAAGGATCGCCCCAGCTACGCCTCCGGGCCCGTGGCTCTTCAAAAGCCTGCAGTGTTACACGAGGAACTGGGCTTTAGTTGCAGTCGGAACGCAGGCTGACATTCTCCTGGAGGTAGGGTGACTTCAGGCAGGGGGTACCAGATGGAATGCGAAGCCGAGGGTTATTCTCAGTGCAGCTCAGACTAGGGTAATGAGGCAGACTTGCACGGAATGTTGGACCTGCTAGAAAGGTGTTCGTCGACCTGTGGGAGTGTTGAGGAAATCAAGCTGTCCCAAGAAAGAGTGCAGTCTGTTGCGCTACACTCGGCATACACAGAGTGGCTCCGAAGGGCTACGGGCCTGGATCTGGCATAGCGGGCCCATGGGGGCCTGGGGTTACTCAGTTTTCTTGCAGGGAATAGGGTGCCCACGCGAGGCTCCTAGATGTCCTGCAAAGCGGACTGACGTTAAAATAATGCAGAGCAGGGGCTTCGCTTGTGGTGCAGTGGTTGGGAATCCACCTGCCGATGCAGGGGACATGGGTTCGAGCCTTGGTCCACCAAGATCTCACATGCTGCGGAGCAACTAAGCCTGTGCTCCACAACGACTGAGCCTGCGCTCTAGAGTCCGGGAGCCACAACGACTGAGCCCGCATGCCACAACTACTGAAGTCCACGTGCCTAGAGCTTCTGCTCCACAACAAGAGGAGCCACCGCAATGAGAAACCCGAGCACCGCAACGAAGAGTAGCCCCCGCTCGCTACAACTAGAGAAAGCTCACATGCAGCAACGACGACCCAACACAGTAAATAAAAAATGATAAATTACATAAAAAAATAAACAAATAGACAGATAGATAAACAAATGAATAAATAAATAAACTAAAGCTGAGCAGGGGCTATGGCCTGCTGAAAACTGCAGCACGCCTCCGCTTCTGCACGGCAATTCAGAGCCTTACCTCGAGGCAAGTGCTCACGCTGAGTGTCCTGTTAGCGCCACAGCATGGTAGGATGCTGACTTTCTCCTCGAGCAGAGTGACTTCAGGTACGAGGCCCTCGAAGAATTCTACGCAGAGTGTTTTCTCATGGCAGCTCAGACGGGGGCCGAGACGAACACTTCCAGGGCGCGTCACACTGCCTAGAGATGAGGTCCTGAGGCTGTTCCAGTGCTCTGGAAATGTAGCTCTCCTTAAGGATCGAGCAGTGTGTTGCCCATCACTCGGCATACACAGAGGGCCTCCCAGGGACCGACCTTTGGGCCTCGATGTTGCTCAGCAGGCCCACAGGGGTCTGGAGGTACTCACTGATCTTGGAGGGAAAATGATGCACACCCGAAGGGCCTAGGAGTCCTGAAAAGGGTACTTCCTTTAAAATAAAGCAGAACAGGGACCTCCCTGGTGGCGCAGTGCTTGAGAATCTGCCTGCCAATGCAGGGTACACGGGTTCGAGCCCTGGTCTGGGAGGATCCCACATACCGTGGAGCAACTGGGCCCGTGAGCCACAACTACTGAGCCTGCGCCTCTGGAGCCTGTGCTCCGCAACAAGAGAGGCCGCGATAGTGAGAGGCCTACGCACCGCGATGAAGAGTGGCCCCCACTTACCGCAACTGGAGAGGCCCGTAGCACAGAAACGAAGACCCAACATAGCAATCAATCAATCAATACATAAATCTTAAAAAAACAATAAAACATTAAAAACATAAAATACAATAAAGCAGAACAGCGACTAGACCTCGTGGAAAGAGCTGCATGCCTCCATTTCTGCACGGCTACTCAGGGACTTACCTCGAGGCCAGTACTCACGTTGAGTTTCCCTTTAGCTCTAGAGCGTGGCAGGATGAGCTCCACGCCGGCCATCGAAGCACCCGGCTTAGCTAGAGAAAACTCCTTTTCTTCCCAGAGCCATGCTTACAGTGGCTAGTGGCCTGTCAACAGCAGTCCATTTCAAGTAGCTTCAAGGCAGCATGAATGGAGCTTTCAAAATGGGAAAGCAAGGCTAGTTCCATCAGGCCCCCATTTCCACGGGCACACGCAGCATACATCCCTGTGCTTTCTAACAAGTCCAAACAGACACAGGTTACCCAGTGGTTCCTTCCCTGAATCAACTCCTCGAAGCAGGGTGTTCTGCAAATAGCGAACTGTCTCAACCAAGGATCGCCCCAGCTACGCCTCCGGGCCCGTGGCTCTTCAAAAGCCTGCAGTGTTACACGAGGAACTGGGCTTTAGTTGCAGTCGGAACGCAGGCTGACATTCTCCTGGAGGTATGGTGACTTCAGGCAGGGGGTACCAGATGGAATGCGAAGCCGAGGGTTATTCTCAGTGCAGCTCAGACTAGGGTAATGAGGCAGACTTGCACGGAATGTTGGACCTGCTAGAAAGGTGTTCGTCGACCTGTGGGAGTGTTGAGGAAATCAAGCTGTCCCAAGAAAGAGTGCAGTCTGTTGCGCTACACTCGGCATACACAGAGTGGCTCCGAAGGGCTACGGGCCTGGATCTGGCATAGCGGGCCCATGGGGGCCTAGGGTTACTCAGTTTTCTTGCAGGGAATAGGGTGCCCACGCGAGGCTCCTAGATGTCCTGCAAAGCGGACTGACGTTAAAATAATGCAGAGCAGGGGCTTCGCTTGTGGTGCAGTGGTTGGGAATCCACCTGCCGATGCAGGGGACATGGGTTCGAGCCTTGGTCCACCAAGATCTCACATGCTGCGGAGCAACTAAGCCTGTGCTCCACAACGACTGAGCCTGCGCTCTAGAGTCCGCGAGCCACAACGACTGAGCCCGCATGCCACAACTACTGAAGTCCACGTGCCTAGAGCTTCTGCTCCACAACAAGAGGAGCCACCGCAATGAGAAACCCGAGCACCGCAACGAAGAGTAGCCCCCGCTCGCTACAACTAGAGAAAGCTCACATGCAGCAACGACAACCCAACACAGTAAATAAAAAATGATAAATTACATAAAAAAATAAATAAATAGACAGATAGATAAAGAAATGAATAAATAAATAAACTAAAGCTGAGCAGGGGCTATGGCCTGCTGAAAACTGCAGCACGCCTCCGCTTCTGCACGGCAATTCAGAACCTTACCTCGAGGCAAGTGCTCACGCTGAGTGTCCTGTTAGCGCCACAGCATGGTAGGATGCTGACTTTCTCCTCGAGCAGAGTGACTTCAGGTACGAGGCCCTCGAAGAATTCTACGCAGAGTGTTTTCTCATGGCAGCTCAGACGGGGGCCGTGACGAACACTTCCAGGGCGCGTCACACTGCCTAGAGATGAGGTCCTGAGGCTGTTCCAGTGCTCTGGAAATGTAGCTCTCCTTAAGGATCGAGCAGTGTGTTGCCCATCACTCGGCATACACAGAGGGCCTCCCAGGGACCGACCTTTGGGCCTCGATGTTGCTCAGCAGGCCCACAGGGGTCTGGAGGTACTCACTGATCTTGGAGGGAAAATGATGCACACCCGAAGGGCCTAGGAGTCCTGAAAAGGGTACTTCCTTTAAAATAAAGCAGAACAGGGACCTCCCTGGTGGCGCAGTGCTTGAGAATCTGCCTGCCAATGCAGGGGACACGGGTTCAAGCCCTGGTCTCAGAGGATCACACATACCGCGGAGCAACCGGGCCCGTGAGCCACAACTACTGAGCCTGCGCCTCTGGAGCCTGTGCTCTGCAACAAGAGAGGCCGCGATAGTGAGAGGCCTACGCACCGCGATGAAGAGTGGCCCCCACTTACCGCAACTGGAGAGGCCCCTAGCACAGAAACGAAGACCCTACATAGCAATCAATCAATCAATACATAAATCTTAAAAAAACAATAAAACATTAAAAACATAAAATACAATAAAGCAGAACAGCGACTAGACCTCGTGGAAAGAGCTGCATGCCTCCATTTCTGCGCGGCTACTCAGGGACTTACCTCGAGGCCAGTACTCACGTTGAGTTTCCCTTTAGCTCTAGAGCGTGGCAGGATGAGCTCCACGCCGGCCATCGAAGCACCCGGCTTAGCTAGAGAAAACTCATTTTCTTCCCAGAGCCATGCCTACAGTGGCTAGTGGCCTGTCAACAGCAGTCAATTTCAAGTAGCTTCAAGGCAGCATGAATGGAGCTTTCAAAATGGGAAAGCAAGGCTAGTTCCATCAGGCCCCCATTTCCACGGGCACACGCAGCATACATCCCTGTGCTTTCTAACAAGTCCAAACAGACACAGGTTACCCAGTGGTTCCTTCCCTGAATCAACTCCTCGAAGCAGGGTGTTCTGCAAATAGCGAACTGTCTCAACCAAGGATCGCCCCAGCTAAGCCTCCGGGCCCATTGCTCTTCAAAAGCCTGCAGTGTTACACGAGGAACTGGGCTTTAGTTGCAGTCGGAACGCAGGCCGATATTCTCCTGGAGGCAGGGTGACTTCAGGCAGGGGATACCAGATGGAATGCGAAGCCGAGGGTTATTCTCAGTGCAGCTCAGATTAGGGCAATGAGGCAGACTTTCACGGAATGTTGGACCTGCTAGAAAGGTGTTCGTCGACTTGTGGGAGTGTTGAGGAAATCAAGCTGTCCCAAGAAAGAGTGCAGTCTGTTGCCCTACACTCGGCATACAGAGTGGCTCCGAAGGGCTACGGGCCTGGATGTGGCTTAGCAGGCCCATGGGGGCCTGAGGGTACTCAGTGTTCTTGCAGGGAATAGGGTGCCCACGCAAGGCTCCTAGATGTCCTGCAAAGTGTACTGACGTTAAAATAATGCAGAGCAGCGGCTACGGCCTCATGGAAAATGCTGCACGCCTCCTCTTCTGCATGGCAATTCAGGGCCTTAACTTGAGGCACGTGCTCTCACTGAGTGTCCCGTTAGCGACACAGCATGGTAGGATGCTGACTTTCTCCTCGAGCAGAGTGACTTCAGGTACGAGGTCCTCGAAGAATTCTAAGCGGAGTGTTTTCTCATGGCAGCTCAGAAGGGGGCCATGACGAACACTTCCATGGCACGTCGCACTGCCTAGAGATGTGGTCCTGAGGCTGTTCCAGTGCTCTGGAAATGTAGATCTCCTTAAGGAACGAGCAGTGTGTTGCCCATCACTCGGCATACACAGAGGGCCTCCCAGGGACCGACCTTTGGGCCTCGATGTTGCTCAGCAGTCCCACAGGGGTCTGGACGTACTCACTGATCTTGGAGGGAAAATGATGCACACCCGAGGGGCCTAGGAGTCCTGAAAAGGGTACTTCCTTTAAAATAAAGCAGAACAGGGGCTTTCCTGGTAGCGCAGTGGTTGAGAATCTGCCTGCCAATGCAGGGTACACGGGTTCGAGCCCTGGTCTGGGACGTTCCCACATGCCGCGGAGCAACTGGGCACGTGAGACACAACCACTGAGCCTGCGCCTCTGGAGCATGTGCTCCGCAACAAGAGAGGCTGCGATAGTGAGAGGCCTACGCACCGCGATGAAGAGTCGCCCCCACTTACCGCAACTGGAGAGGCCCCTAGCAAAGAAACGAAGACCCAACATAGCAATCAATCAATCAATACATAAATCTTAAAAAAACAATAAAACATTAAAGAAATAAAATAAAATAAAGCAGAACAGCGATTAAGACCTCGTGGAAAGGGCTGCATGCCTCCATTTCTGCGCGGCTACTCAGGGACTTACCTCGAGGCCAGTACTCACGCTGAGTTTCCCTTTAGCTCTAGAGCGTGGCAGGATGAGCTCCACCCCGGCCATCGAAGCACCCGGCTTAGCTAGAGAAAACTCCTTTTCTTCCCAGAGCCATGCCTACAGTGGCTAGTGGCCTGTCAACAGCAGTCAATTTCAAGTAGCTTCAAGGCAGCATGAATGGCGCTTTCAAAATGGGAAAGCAAGGCTAGTTCCATCAGGCCCCCATTTCCACGGGCACACGCAGCATACATCCCTGTGCTTTCTAACAAGTCCAAACAGACACAGGTTACCCAGTGGTTCCTTCCCTGAATCAACTCCTCGAAGCAGGGTGTTCTCAAATAGTGAACTGTCTCAACCAAGGATCGCCCCAGCTACGCCTCCGGGCCCGTGGCTCTTCAAAAGCCTGCAGTGTTACACGAGGAACTGGGCTTTAGTTGCAGTCGGAACGCAGGCTGACATTCTCCTGGAGGTAGGGTGACTTCAGGCAGGGGGTACCAGATGGAATGCGAAGCCGAGGGTTATTCTCAGTGCAGCTCAGACTAGGATAATGAGGCAGACTTGCACGGAATGTTGGACCTGCTAGAAAGGTGTTCGTCGACCTGTGGGAGTGTTGAGGAAATCAAGCTGTCCCAAGAAAGAGTGCAGTCTGTTGCGCTACACTCGGCATACACAGAGTGGCTCCGAAGGGCTACGGGCCTGGATCTGGCATAGCGGGCCCATGGGGGCCTAGGGTTACTCAGTTTTCTTGCAGGGAATAGGGTGCCCACGCGAGGCTCCTAGATGTCCTGCAAAGCGGACTGACGTTAAAATAATGCAGAGCAGGGGCTTCGCTTGTGGTGCAGTGGTTGGGAATCCACCTGCCGATGCAGGGGACATGGGTTCGAGCCTTGGTCCACCAAGATCTCACATGCTGCGGAGCAACTAAGCCTGTGCTCCACAACGACTGAGCCTGCGCTCTAGAGTCCGCGAGCCACAACGACTGAGCCCGCATGCCAGAACTACTGAAGTCCACGTGCCTAGAGCTTCTGCTCCACAACAAGAGGAGCCACCGCAATGAGAAACCCGAGCACCGCAACGAAGAGTAGCCCCCGCTCGCTACAACTAGAGAAAGCTCACATGCAGCAACGACAACCCAACACAGTAAATAAAAAATGATAAATTACATAAAAAAATAAATAAATAGACAGATAGATAAACAAATGAATAAATAAATAAACTAAAGCTGAGCAGGGGCTATGGCCTGCTGAAAACTGCAGCACGCCTCCGCTTCTGCACGGCAATTCAGAGCCTTACCTCGAGGCAAGTGCTCACGCTGAGTGTCCTGTTAGCGCCACAGCATGGTAGGATGCTGACTTTCTCCTCGAGCAGAGTGACTTCAGGTACGAGGCCCTCGAAGAATTCTACGCAGAGTGTTTTCTCATGGCAGCTCAGACGGGGGCCGTGACGAACACTTCCAGGGCGCGTCACACTGCCTAGAGATGAGGTCCTGAGGCTGTTCCAGTGCTCTGGAAATGTAGCTCTCCTTAAGGATCGAGCAGTGTGTTGCCCATCACTCGGCATACACAGAGGGCCTCCCAGGGACCGACCTTTGGGCCTCGATGTTGCTCAGCAGGCCCACAGGGGTCTGGAGGTACTCACTGATCTTGGAGGGAAAATGATGCACACCCGAAGGGCCTAGGAGTCCTGAAAAGGGTACTTCCTTTAAAATAAAGCAGAACAGGGACCTCCCTGGTGGCGCAGTGCTTGAGAATCTGCCTGCCAATGCAGGGGACACGGGTTCAAGCCCTGGTCTCAGAGGATCACACATACCGCGGAGCAACCGGGCCCGTGAGCCACAACTACTGAGCCTGCGCCTCTGGAGCCTGTGCTCTGCAACAAGAGAGGCCGCGATAGTGAGAGGCCTACGCACCGCGATGAAGAGTGGCCCCCACTTACCGCAACTGGAGAGGCCCCTAGCACAGAAACGAAGACCCTACATAGCAATCAATCAATCAATACATAAATCTTAAAAAAACAATAAAACATTAAAAACATAAAATACAATAAAGCAGAACAGCGACTAGACCTCGTGGAAAGAGCTGCATGCCTCCATTTCTGCGCGGCTACTCAGGGACTTACCTCGAGGCCAGTACTCACGTTGAGTTTCCCTTTAGCTCTAGAGCGTGGCAGGATGAGCTCCACGCCGGCCATCGAAGCACCCGGCTTAGCTAGAGAAAACTCCTTTTCTTCCCAGAGCCATGCCTACAGTGGCTAGTGGCCTGTCAACAGCAGTCAATTTCAAGTAGCTTCAAGGCAGCATGAATGGAGCTTTCAAAATGGGAAAGCAAGGCTAGTTCCATCAGGCCCCCATTTCCACGGGCAAACGCAGCATACATCCCTGTGCTTTCTAACAAGTCCAAACAGACACAGGTTACCCAGTGGTTCCTTCCCTGAATCAACTCCTCGAAGCAGGGTGTTCTGCAAATAGCGAACTGTCTCAACCAAGGATCGCCCCAGCTAAGCCTCCGGGCCTGTGGCTCTTCAAAAGCCTGCAGTGTTACACAAGGAACTGGGCTTTAGTTGCAGTCGGAACGCAGGCCGATATTCTCCTGGAGGCAGGGTGACTTCAGGCAGGGGATACCAGATGGAATGCGAAGCCGAGGGTTATTCTCAGTGCAGCTCAGATTAGGGCAATGAGGCAGACTTTCACGGAATGTTGGACCTGCTAGAAAGGTGTTCGTCGACTTGTGGGAGTGTTGAGGAAATCAAGCTGTCCCAAGAAAGAGTGCAGTCTGTTGCCCTACACTCGGCATACAGAGTGGCTCCGAAGGGCTACGGGCCTGGATGTGGCTTAGCAGGCCCATGGGGGCCTGAGGGTACTCAGTGTTCTTGCAGGGAATAGGGTGCCCACGCAAGGCTCCTAGATGTCCTGCAAAGTGTACTGACGTTAAAATAATGCAGAGCAGCGGCTACGGCCTCATGGAAAATGCTGCACGCCTCCTCTTCTGCATGGCAATTCAGGGCCTTAACTTGAGGCACGTGCTCTCACTGAGTGTCCCGTTAGCGACACAGCATGGTAGGATGCTGACTTTCTCCTCGAGCAGAGTGACTTCAGGTACGAGGTCCTCGAAGAATTCTAAGCGGAGTGTTTTCTCATGGCAGCTCAGAAGGGGGCCATGACGAACACTTCCATGGCACGTCGCACTGCCTAGAGATGTGGTCCTGAGGCTGTTCCAGTGCTCTGGAAATGTAGATCTCCTTAAGGAACGAGCAGTGTGTTGCCCATCACTCGGCATACACAGAGGGCCTCCCAGGGACCGACCTTTGGGCCTCGATGTTGCTCAGCAGTCCCACAGGGGTCTGGACGTACTCACTGATCTTGGAGGGAAAATGATGCACACCCGAGGGGCCTAGGAGTCCTGAAAAGGGTACTTCCTTTAAAATAAAGCAGAACAGGGGCTTTCCTGGTAGCGCAGTGGTTGAGAATCTGCCTGCCAATGCAGGGTACACGGGTTCGAGCCCTGGTCTGGGACGTTCCCACATGCCGCGGAGCAACTGGGCACGTGAGACACAACCACTGAGCCTGCGCCTCTGGAGCATGTGCTCCGCAACAAGAGAGGCTGCGATAGTGAGAGGCCTACGCACCGCGATGAAGAGTCGCCCCCACTTACCGCAACTGGAGAGGCCCCTAGCAAAGAAACGAAGACCCAACATAGCAATCAATCAATCAATACATAAATCTTAAAAAAACAATAAAACATTAAAGAAATAAAATAAAATAAAGCAGAACAGCGATTAAGACCTCGTGGAAAGGGCTGCATGCCTCCATTTCTGCGCGGCTACTCAGGGACTTACCTCGAGGCCAGTACTCACGCTGAGTTTCCCTTTAGCTCTAGAGCGTGGCAGGATGAGCTCCACCCCGGCCATCGAAGCACCCGGCTTAGCTAGAGAAAACTCCTTTTCTTCCCAGAGCCATGCCTACAGTGGCTAGTGGCCTGTCAACAGCAGTCAATTTCAAGTAGCTTCAAGGCAGCATGAATGGCGCTTTCAAAATGGGAAAGCAAGGCTAGTTCCCTCAGGCCCCCATTTCCACGGGCACACGCAGCATACATCCCTGTGCTTTCTAACAAGTCCAAACAGACACAGGTTACCCAGTGGTTCCTTCCCTGAATCAACTCCTCGAAGCAGGGTGTTCTGCAAATAGCGAACTGTCTCAACCAAGGATCGCCCCAGCTACGCCTCCGGGCCCGTGGCTCTTCAAAAGCCTGCAGTGTTACACGAGGAACTGGGCTTTAGTTGCAGTCGGAACGCAGGCTGACATTCTCCTGGAGGTAGGGTGACTTCAGGCAGGGGGTACCAGATGGAATGCGAAGCCGAGGGTTATTCTCAGTGCAGCTCAGACTAGGGTAATGAGGCAGACTTGCACGGAATGTTGGACCTGCTAGAAAGGTGTTCGTCGACCTGTGGGAGTGTTGAGGAAATCAAGCTGTCCCAAGAAAGAGTGCAGTCTGTTGCGCTACACTCGGCATACACAGAGTGGCTCCGAAGGGCTACGGGGCTGGATCTGGCATAGCGGGCCCATGGGGGCCTGGGGTTACTCAGTTTTCTTGCAGGGAATAGGGTGCCCACGCGAGGCTCCTAGATGTCCTGCAAAGCGGACTGACGTTAAAATAATGCAGAGCAGGGGCTTCGCTTGTGGTGCAGTGGTTGGGAATCCACCTGCCGATGCAGGGGACATGGGTTCGAGCCTTGGTCCACCAAGATCTCACATGCTGCGGAGCAACTAAGCCCGTGCTCCACAACGACTGAGCCTGCGCTCTAGAGTCCGGGAGCCACAACGACTGAGCCCGCATGCCACAACTACTGAAGTCCACGTGCCTAGAGCTTCTGCTCCACAACAAGAGGAGCCACCGCAATGAGAAACCCGAGCACCGCAACGAAGAGTAGCCCCCGCTCGCTACAACTAGAGAAAGCTCACATGCAGCAACGACGACCCAACACAGTAGAAAAAAAATGATATATTAAATAAATAAATAAATAAATAGACAGATAGATAAACAAATGAATAAATAAATAAACTAAAGCTGAGCAGGGGCTATGGCCTGCTGAAAACTGCAGCACGCCTCCGCTTCTGCACGGCAATTCAGAGCCTTACCTCGAGGCAAGTGCTCACGCTGAGTGTCCTGTTAGCGCCACAGCATGGTAGGATGCTGACTTTCTCCTCGAGCAGAGTGACTTCAGGTACGAGGCCCTCGAAGAATTCTACGCAGAGTGTTTTCTCATGGCAGCTCAGACGGGGGCTGTGACGAACACTTCCAGGGCACGTCGCACTGCCTAGAGATGTGGTCCTGAGGCTGTTCCAGTGCTCTGGAAATGTAGCTCTTCTTAAGGAACGAGCAAGTGTGTTGCCCATCACTCGGCATACACAGAGGGCCTCCCAGGGACCGACCTTTGGGCCTCGATGTTGCTCAGCAGGCCCACAGGGGTCTGGAGGTACTCACTGATCTTGGAGGGAAAATGATGCACACCCGAAGGGCTTAGGAGTCCTGAAAAGGGTACTTCCTTTAAAATAAAGCAGAACAGGGACTTCCCTGGTGGCACAGTGCTTGAGAATCTGCCTGCCAATGCAGGGTACACGGGTTCGAGCCCTGGTCTGGGAGGATCCCACATACCGCGGAGCAACTGGGCCCGTGAGCCACAACTACTGAGCCTGCGCCTCTGGAGCCTGTGCTCCGCAACAAGAGAGGCCGCGATAGTGACAGGCCTACGCACCGCGATGAAGAGTGGCCCCCACTTACCGCAACTGGAGAGGCCTCTAGCACAGAAACGAAGACCCAACATAGCAATCAATCAATCAATACATAAATCTTAAAAAAACAATAAAACATTAAAAACATAAAATACAATAAAGCAGAACAGCGACTAGACCTCGTGGAAAGAGCTGCATGCCTCCATTTCTGCGCGGCTACTCAGGGACTTACCTCGAGGCCAGTACTCACGTTGAGTTTCCCTTTAGCTCTAGAGCGTGGCAGGATGAGCTCCACGCCGGCCATCGAAGCACCCGGCTTAGCTAGAGAAAACTCCTTTTCTTCCCAGAGCCATGCCTACAGTGGCTAGTGGCCTGTCAACAGCAGTCAATTTCAAGTAGCTTCAAGGCAGCATGAATGGAGCTTTCAAAATGGGAAAGCAAGGCTAGTTCCATCAGGCCCCCATTTCCACGGGCACACGCAGCATACATCCCTGTGCTTTCTAACAAGTCCAAACAGACACAGGTTACCCAGTGGTTCCTTCCCTGAATCAACTCCTCGAAGCAGGGTGTTCTGCAAATAGCGAACTGTCTCAACCAAGGATCGCCCCAGCTACGCCTCCGGGCCCGTGGCTCTTCAAAAGCCTGCAGTGTTACACGAGGAACTGGGCTTTAGTTGCAGTCGGAACGCAGGCTGACATTCTCCTGGAGGTAGGGTGACTTCAGGCAGGGGGTACCAGATGGAATGCGAAGCCGAGGGTTATTCTCAGTGCAGCTCAGACTAGGGTAATGAGGCAGACTTGCACGGAATGTTGGACCTGCTAGAAAGGTGTTCGTCGACCTGTGGGAGTGTTGAGGAAATCAAGCTGTCCCAAGAAAGAGTGCAGTCTGTTGCGCTACACTCGGCATACACAGAGTGGCTCCGAAGGGCTACGGGCCTGGATCTGGCATAGCGGGCCCATGGGGGCCTGGGGTTACTCAGTTTTCTTGCAGGGAATAGGGTGCCCACGCGAGGCTCCTAGATGTCCTGCAAAGCGGACTGACGTTAAAATAATGCAGAGCAGGGGCTTCGCTTGTGGTGCAGTGGTTGGGAATCCACCTGCCGATGCAGGGGACATGGGTTCGAGCCTTGGTCCACCAAGATCTCACATGCTGCGGAGCAACTAAGCCTGTGCTCCACAACGACTGAGCCTGCGCTCTAGAGTCCGGGAGCCACAACGACTGAGCCCGCATGCCACAACTACTGAAGTCCACGTGCCTAGAGCTTCTGCTCCACAACAAGAGGAGCCACCGCAATGAGAAACCCGAGCACCGCAACGAAGAGTAGCCCCCGCTCGCTACAACTAGAGAAAGCTCACATGCAGCAACGACGACCCAACACAGTAAATAAAAAATGATAAATTACATAAAAAAATAAACAAATAGACAGATAGATAAACAAATGAATAAATAAATAAACTAAAGCTGAGCAGGGGCTATGGCCTGCTGAAAACTGCAGCACGCCTCCGCTTCTGCACGGCAATTCAGAGCCTTACCTCGAGGCAAGTGCTCACGCTGAGTGTCCTGTTAGCGCCACAGCATGGTAGGATGCTGACTTTCTCCTCGAGCAGAGTGACTTCAGGTACGAGGCCCTCGAAGAATTCTACGCAGAGTGTTTTCTCATGGCAGCTCAGACGGGGGCCGAGACGAACACTTCCAGGGCGCGTCACACTGCCTAGAGATGAGGTCCTGAGGCTGTTCCAGTGCTCTGGAAATGTAGCTCTCCTTAAGGATCGAGCAGTGTGTTGCCCATCACTCGGCATACACAGAGGGCCTCCCAGGGACCGACCTTTGGGCCTCGATGTTGCTCAGCAGGCCCACAGGGGTCTGGAGGTACTCACTGATCTTGGAGGGAAAATGATGCACACCCGAAGGGCCTAGGAGTCCTGAAAAGGGTACTTCCTTTAAAATAAAGCAGAACAGGGACCTCCCTGGTGGCGCAGTGCTTGAGAATCTGCCTGCCAATGCAGGGTACACGGGTTCGAGCCCTGGTCTGGGAGGATCCCACATACCGTGGAGCAACTGGGCCCGTGAGCCACAACTACTGAGCCTGCGCCTCTGGAGCCTGTGCTCCGCAACAAGAGAGGCCGCGATAGTGAGAGGCCTACGCACCGCGATGAAGAGTGGCCCCCACTTACCGCAACTGGAGAGGCCCGTAGCACAGAAACGAAGACCCAACATAGCAATCAATCAATCAATACATAAATCTTAAAAAAACAATAAAACATTAAAAACATAAAATACAATAAAGCAGAACAGCGACTAGACCTCGTGGAAAGAGCTGCATGCCTCCATTTCTGCACGGCTACTCAGGGACTTACCTCGAGGCCAGTACTCACGTTGAGTTTCCCTTTAGCTCTAGAGCGTGGCAGGATGAGCTCCACGCCGGCCATCGAAGCACCCGGCTTAGCTAGAGAAAACTCCTTTTCTTCCCAGAGCCATGCTTACAGTGGCTAGTGGCCTGTCAACAGCAGTCCATTTCAAGTAGCTTCAAGGCAGCATGAATGGAGCTTTCAAAATGGGAAAGCAAGGCTAGTTCCATCAGGCCCCCATTTCCACGGGCACACGCAGCATACATCCCTGTGCTTTCTAACAAGTCCAAACAGACACAGGTTACCCAGTGGTTCCTTCCCTGAATCAACTCCTCGAAGCAGGGTGTTCTGCAAATAGCGAACTGTCTCAACCAAGGATCGCCCCAGCTACGCCTCCGGGCCCGTGGCTCTTCAAAAGCCTGCAGTGTTACACGAGGAACTGGGCTTTAGTTGCAGTCGGAACGCAGGCTGACATTCTCCTGGAGGTATGGTGACTTCAGGCAGGGGGTACCAGATGGAATGCGAAGCCGAGGGTTATTCTCAGTGCAGCTCAGACTAGGGTAATGAGGCAGACTTGCACGGAATGTTGGACCTGCTAGAAAGGTGTTCGTCGACCTGTGGGAGTGTTGAGGAAATCAAGCTGTCCCAAGAAAGAGTGCAGTCTGTTGCGCTACACTCGGCATACACAGAGTGGCTCCGAAGGGCTACGGGCCTGGATCTGGCATAGCGGGCCCATGGGGGCCTAGGGTTACTCAGTTTTCTTGCAGGGAATAGGGTGCCCACGCGAGGCTCCTAGATGTCCTGCAAAGCGGACTGACGTTAAAATAATGCAGAGCAGGGGCTTCGCTTGTGGTGCAGTGGTTGGGAATCCACCTGCCGATGCAGGGGACATGGGTTCGAGCCTTGGTCCACCAAGATCTCACATGCTGCGGAGCAACTAAGCCTGTGCTCCACAACGACTGAGCCTGCGCTCTAGAGTCCGCGAGCCACAACGACTGAGCCCGCATGCCAGAACTACTGAAGTCCACGTGCCTAGAGCTTCTGCTCCACAACAAGAGGAGCCACCGCAATGAGAAACCCGAGCACCGCAACGAAGAGTAGCCCCCGCTCGCTACAACTAGAGAAAGCTCACATGCAGCAACGACAACCCAACACAGTAAATAAAAAATGATAAATTACATAAAAAAATAAATAAATAGACAGATAGATAAAGAAATGAATAAATAAATAAACTAAAGCTGAGCAGGGGCTATGGCCTGCTGAAAACTGCAGCACGCCTCCGCTTCTGCACGGCAATTCAGAACCTTACCTCGAGGCAAGTGCTCACGCTGAGTGTCCTGTTAGCGCCACAGCATGGTAGGATGCTGACTTTCTCCTCGAGCAGAGTGACTTCAGGTACGAGGCCCTCGAAGAATTCTACGCAGAGTGTTTTCTCATGGCAGCTCAGACGGGGGCCGTGACGAACACTTCCAGGGCGCGTCACACTGCCTAGAGATGAGGTCCTGAGGCTGTTCCAGTGCTCTGGAAATGTAGCTCTCCTTAAGGATCGAGCAGTGTGTTGCCCATCACTCGGCATACACAGAGGGCCTCCCAGGGACCGACCTTTGGGCCTCGATGTTGCTCAGCAGGCCCACAGGGGTCTGGAGGTACTCACTGATCTTGGAGGGAAAATGATGCACACCCGAAGGGCCTAGGAGTCCTGAAAAGGGTACTTCCTTTAAAATAAAGCAGAACAGGGACCTCCCTGGTGGCGCAGTGCTTGAGAATCTGCCTGCCAATGCAGGGGACACGGGTTCAAGCCCTGGTCTCAGAGGATCACACATACCGCGGAGCAACCGGGCCCGTGAGCCACAACTACTGAGCCTGCGCCTCTGGAGCCTGTGCTCTGCAACAAGAGAGGCCGCGATAGTGAGAGGCCTACGCACCGCGATGAAGAGTGGCCCCCACTTACCGCAACTGGAGAGGCCCCTAGCACAGAAACGAAGACCCTACATAGCAATCAATCAATCAATACATAAATCTTAAAAAAACAATAAAACATTAAAAACATAAAATACAATAAAGCAGAACAGCGACTAGACCTCGTGGAAAGAGCTGCATGCCTCCATTTCTGCGCGGCTACTCAGGGACTTACCTCGAGGCCAGTACTCACGTTGAGTTTCCCTTTAGCTCTAGAGCGTGGCAGGATGAGCTCCACGCCGGCCATCGAAGCACCCGGCTTAGCTAGAGAAAACTCCTTTTCTTCCCAGAGCCATGCCTACAGTGGCTAGTGGCCTGTCAACAGCAGTCAATTTCAAGTAGCTTCAAGGCAGCATGAATGGAGCTTTCAAAATGGGAAAGCAAGGCTAGTTCCATCAGGCCCCCATTTCCACGGGCAAACGCAGCATACATCCCTGTGCTTTCTAACAAGTCCAAACAGACACAGGTTACCCAGTGGTTCCTTCCCTGAATCAACTCCTCGAAGCAGGGTGTTCTGCAAATAGCGAACTGTCTCAACCAAGGATCGCCCCAGCTAAGCCTCCGGGCCTGTGGCTCTTCAAAAGCCTGCAGTGTTACACAAGGAACTGGGCTTTAGTTGCAGTCGGAACGCAGGCCGATATTCTCCTGGAGGCAGGGTGACTTCAGGCAGGGGATACCAGATGGAATGCGAAGCCGAGGGTTATTCTCAGTGCAGCTCAGATTAGGGCAATGAGGCAGACTTTCACGGAATGTTGGACCTGCTAGAAAGGTGTTCGTCGACTTGTGGGAGTGTTGAGGAAATCAAGCTGTCCCAAGAAAGAGTGCAGTCTGTTGCCCTACACTCGGCATACAGAGTGGCTCCGAAGGGCTACGGGCCTGGATGTGGCTTAGCAGGCCCATGGGGGCCTGAGGGTACTCAGTGTTCTTGCAGGGAATAGGGTGCCCACGCAAGGCTCCTAGATGTCCTGCAAAGTGTACTGACGTTAAAATAATGCAGAGCAGCGGCTACGGCCTCATGGAAAATGCTGCACGCCTCCTCTTCTGCATGGCAATTCAGGGCCTTAACTTGAGGCACGTGCTCTCACTGAGTGTCCCGTTAGCGACACAGCATGGTAGGATGCTGACTTTCTCCTCGAGCAGAGTGACTTCAGGTACGAGGTCCTCGAAGAATTCTAAGCGGAGTGTTTTCTCATGGCAGCTCAGAAGGGGGCCATGACGAACACTTCCATGGCACGTCGCACTGCCTAGAGATGTGGTCCTGAGGCTGTTCCAGTGCTCTGGAAATGTAGATCTCCTTAAGGAACGAGCAGTGTGTTGCCCATCACTCGGCATACACAGAGGGCCTCCCAGGGACCGACCTTTGGGCCTCGATGTTGCTCAGCAGTCCCACAGGGGTCTGGACGTACTCACTGATCTTGGAGGGAAAATGATGCACACCCGAGGGGCCTAGGAGTCCTGAAAAGGGTACTTCCTTTAAAATAAAGCAGAACAGGGGCTTTCCTGGTAGCGCAGTGGTTGAGAATCTGCCTGCCAATGCAGGGTACACGGGTTCGAGCCCTGGTCTGGGACGTTCCCACATGCCGCGGAGCAACTGGGCACGTGAGACACAACCACTGAGCCTGCGCCTCTGGAGCATGTGCTCCGCAACAAGAGAGGCTGCGATAGTGAGAGGCCTACGCACCGCGATGAAGAGTCGCCCCCACTTACCGCAACTGGAGAGGCCCCTAGCAAAGAAACGAAGACCCAACATAGCAATCAATCAATCAATACATAAATCTTAAAAAAACAATAAAACATTAAAGAAATAAAATAAAATAAAGCAGAACAGCGATTAAGACCTCGTGGAAAGGGCTGCATGCCTCCATTTCTGCGCGGCTACTCAGGGACTTACCTCGAGGCCAGTACTCACGCTGAGTTTCCCTTTAGCTCTAGAGCGTGGCAGGATGAGCTCCACCCCGGCCATCGAAGCACCCGGCTTAGCTAGAGAAAACTCCTTTTCTTCCCAGAGCCATGCCTACAGTGGCTAGTGGCCTGTCAACAGCAGTCAATTTCAAGTAGCTTCAAGGCAGCATGAATGGCGCTTTCAAAATGGGAAAGCAAGGCTAGTTCCCTCAGGCCCCCATTTCCACGGGCACACGCAGCATACATCCCTGTGCTTTCTAACAAGTCCAAACAGACACAGGTTACCCAGTGGTTCCTTCCCTGAATCAACTCCTCGAAGCAGGGTGTTCTGCAAATAGCGAACTGTCTCAACCAAGGATCGCCCCAGCTACGCCTCCGGGCCCGTGGCTCTTCAAAAGCCTGCAGTGTTACACGAGGAACTGGGCTTTAGTTGCAGTCGGAACGCAGGCTGACATTCTCCTGGAGGTAGGGTGACTTCAGGCAGGGGGTACCAGATGGAATGCGAAGCCGAGGGTTATTCTCAGTGCAGCTCAGACTAGGGTAATGAGGCAGACTTGCACGGAATGTTGGACCTGCTAGAAAGGTGTTCGTCGACCTGTGGGAGTGTTGAGGAAATCAAGCTGTCCCAAGAAAGAGTGCAGTCTGTTGCGCTACACTCGGCATACACAGAGTGGCTCCGAAGGGCTACGGGCCTGGATCTGGCATAGCGGGCCCATGGGGGCCTGGGGTTACTCAGTTTTCTTGCAGGGAATAGGGTGCCCACGCGAGGCTCCTAGATGTCCTGCAAAGCGGACTGACGTTAAAATAATGCAGAGCAGGGGCTTCGCTTGTGGTGCAGTGGTTGGGAATCCACCTGCCGATGCAGGGGACATGGGTTCGAGCCTTGGTCCACCAAGATCTCACATGCTGCGGAGCAACTAAGCCCGTGCTCCACAACGACTGAGCCTGCGCTCTAGAGTCCGGGAGCCACAACGACTGAGCCCGCATGCCACAACTACTGAAGTCCACGTGCCTAGAGCTTCTGCTCCACAACAAGAGGAGCCACCGCAATGAGAAACCCGAGCACCGCAACGAAGAGTAGCCCCCGCTCGCTACAACTAGAGAAAGCTCACATGCAGCAACGACGACCCAATACAGTAAATAAAAAATGATAAATTACATAAAAAAATAAATAAATAGACAGATAGATAAACAAATGAATAAATAAATAAACTAAAGCTGAGCAGGGGCTATGGCCTGCTGAAAACTGCAGCACGCCTCCGCTTCTGCACGGCAATTCAGAGCCTTACCTCGAGGCAAGTGCTCACGCTGAGTGTCCTGTTAGCGCCAAAGCATGGTAGGATGCTGACTTTCTCCTCGAGCAGAGTGACTTCAGGTACGAGGCCCTCGAAGAATTCTACGCAGAGTGTTTTCTCATGGCAGCTCAGATGGGGGCCGTGACGAACACTTCCAGGGCACGTCACACTGCCTAGAAATGTGGTCCTGAGGCTGTTCCAGTGCTCTGGAAATGTAGCTCTCCTTGAGGAACGAGCAGTGTGTTGCCCATCACTCGGCATACACAGAGGGCCTCCCAGGGACCGACCTTTGGGCCTCGATGTTGCTCAGCAGGCCCACAGGGGTCTGGAGGTACTCACTGATCTTGGAGGGAAAATGATGCACACCCGAAGGGCCTAGGAGTCCTGAAAAGGGTACTTCCTATAAAATAAAGCAGAACAGGGACCTCCCTGGTGGTGCAGTGCTTGAGAATCTGCCTGCCAATGCAGGGTACACGGGTTCGAGCCCTGGTCTGGGAGGATCCCACATACCGCGGAGCAACTGGGCCCGTGAGCCACAACGACTGAGCCTGCGCCTCTGGAGCCTGTGCTCCGCAACAAGAGAGGCCGCGATAGTGAGAGGCCTACGCACCGCGATGAAGAGTGGCCCCCACTTACCGCAACTGGAGAGGCCCCTAGCACAGAAACGAAGACCCAACATAGCAATCAATCAATCAATACATAAATCTTAAAAAAACAATAAAACATTAAAAACATAAAATACAATAAAGCAGAACAGCGACTAGACCTCGTGGAAAGAGCTGCATGCCTCCATTTCTGCGCGGCTACTCAGGGACTTACCTCGAGGCCAGTACTCACGTTGAGTTTCCCTTTAGCTCTAGAGCGTGGCAGGATGAGCTCCACGCCGGCCATCGAAGCACCCGGCTTAGCTAGAGAAAACTCCTTTTCTTCCCAGAGCCATGCCTACAGTGGCTAGTGGCCTGTCAACAGCAGTCAATTTCAAGTAGCTTCAAGGCAGCATGAATGGAGCTTTCAAAATGGGAAAGCAAGGCTAGTTCCATCAGGCCCCCATTTCCACGGGCACACGCAGCATACATCCCTGTGCTTTCTAACAAGTCCAAACAGACACAGGTTACCCAGTGGTTCCTTCCCTGAATCAACTCCTCGAAGCAGGGTGTTCTGCAAATAGCGAACTGTCTCAACCAAGGATCGCCCCAGCTACGCCTCCGGGCCCGTGGCTCTTCAAAAGCCTGCAGTGTTACACGAGGAACTGGGCTTTAGTTGCAGTCGGAACGCAGGCTGACATTCTCCTGGAGGCAGGGTGACTTCAGGCAGGGGGTACCAGATGGAATGCGAAGCCGAGGGTTATTCTCAGTGCAGCTCAGACTAGGGTAATGAGGCAGACTTGCACGGAATGTTGGACCTGCTAGAAAGGTGTTCGTCGACCTGTGGGAGTGTTGAGGAAATCAAGCTGTCCCAAGAAAGAGTGCAGTCTGTTGCGCTACACTCGGCATACACAGAGTGGCTCCGAAGGGCTACGGGCCTGGATCTGGCATAGCGGGCCCATGGGGGCCTGGGGTTACTCAGTTTTCTTGCAGGGAATAGGGTGCCCACGCGAGGCTCCTAGATGTCCTGCAAAGCGGACTGACGTTAAAATAATGCAGAGCAGGGGCTTCGCTTGTGGTGCAGTGGTTGGGAATCCACCTGCCGATGCAGGGGACATGGGTTCGAGCCTTGGTCCACCAAGATCTCACATGCTGCGGAGCAACTAAGCCCGTGCTCCACAACGACTGAGCCTGCGCTCTAGAGTCCGGGAGCCACAACGACTGAGCCCGCATGCCACAACTACTGAAGTCCACGTGCCTAGAGCTTCTGCTCCACAACAAGAGGAGCCACCGCAATGAGAAACCCGAGCACCGCAACGAAGAGTAGCCCCCGCTCGCTACAACTAGAGAAAGCTCACATGCAGCAACGACGACCCAACACAGTAGAAAAAAAATGATATATTAAATAAATAAATAAATAAATAGACAGATAGATAAACAAATGAATAAATAAATAAACTAAAGCTGAGCAGGGGCTATGGCCTGCTGAAAACTGCAGCACGCCTCCGCTTCTGCACGGCAATTCAGAGCCTTACCTCGAGGCAAGTGCTCACGCTGAGTGTCCTGTTAGCGCCACAGCATGGTAGGATGCTGACTTTCTCCTCGAGCAGAGTGACTTCAGGTACGAGGCCCTCGAAGAATTCTACGCAGAGTGTTTTCTCATGGCAGCTCAGACGGGGGCCGTGACGAACACTTCCAGGGCGCGTCACACTGCCTAGAGATGAGGTCCTGAGGCTGTTCCAGTGCTCTGGAAATGTAGCTCTCCTTAAGGATCGAGCAGTGTGTTGCCCATCACTCGGCATACACAGAGGGCCTCCCAGGGACCGACCTTTGGGCCTCGATGTTGCTCAGCAGGCCCACAGGGGTCTGGAGGTACTCACTGATCTTGGAGGGAAAATGATGCACACCCGAAGGGCCTAGGAGTCCTGAAAAGGGTACTTCCTTTAAAATAAAGCAGAACAGGGACTTCCCTGGTGGCACAGTGCTTGAGAATCTGCCTGCCAATGCAGGGTACACGGGTTCGAGCCCTGGTCTGGGAGGATCCCACATACCGCGGAGCAACTGGGCCCGTGAGCCACAACTACTGAGCCTGCGCCTCTGGAGCCTGTGCTCCGCAACAAGAGAGGCCGCGATAGTGAGAGGCCTACGCACCGCGATGAAGAGTGGCCCCCACTTACCGCAACTGGAGAGGCCCCTAGCACAGAAACGAAGACCCAACATAGCAATCAATCAATCAATACATAAATCTTAAAAAAACAATAAAACATTAAAAACAAAATACAATAAAGCAGAACAGTGACTAGACCTCGTGGAAAGAGCTGCATGCCTCCATTTCTGCGCGGCTACTCAGGGACTTACCTCGAGGCCAGTACTCACGTTGAGTTTCCCTTTAGCTCTAGAGCGTGGCAGGATGAGCTCCACGCCGGCCATCGAAGCACCCGGCTTAGCTAGAGAAAACTCCTTTTCTTCCCAGAGCCATGCCTACAGTGGCTAGTGGCCTGTCAACAGCAGTCAATTTCAAGTAGCTTCAAGGCAGCATGAATGGAGCTTTCAAAATGGGAAAGCAAGGCTAGTTCCATCAGGCCCCCACTTCCACGGGCACACGCAGCATACATCCCTCTGCTTTCTAACAAGTCCAAACAGACACAGGTTACCCAGTGGTTCCTTCCCTGAATCAACTCCTCGAAGCAGGGTGTTCTGCAAATAGCGAACTGTCTCAACCAAGGATCGCCCCAGCTACGCCTCCGGGCCCGTGGCTCTTCAAAAGCCTGCAGTGTTACACGAGGAACTGGGCTTTAGTTGCAGTCGGAACGCAGGCTGACATTCTCCTGGAGGCAGGGTGACTTCAGGCAGGGGGTACCAGATGGAATGCGAAGCCGAGGGTTATTCTCAGTGCAGCTCAGACTAGGGTAATGAGGCAGACTTGCACGGAATGTTGGACCTGCTAGAAAGGTGTTCGTCGACCTGTGGGAGTGTTGAGGAAATCAAGCGGTCCCAAGAAAGAGTGCAGTCTGTTGCGCTACACTCGGCATACACAGAGTGGCTCCGAAGGGCTACGGGCCTGGATCTGGCATAGCGGGCCCATGGGGGCCTGGGGTTACTCAGTTTTCTTGCAGGGAATAGGGTGCCCACGCGAGGCTACTAGATGTCCTGCAAAGCGGACTGACGTTAAAATAATGCAGAGCAGGGGCTTCGCTTGTGGTGCAGTGGTTGGGAATCCACCTGCCGATGCAGGGGACATGGGTTCGAGCCTTGGTCCACCAAGATCTCACATGCTGCGGAGCAACTAAGCCCGTGCTCCACAACGACTGAGCCTGCGCTCTAGAGTCCGGGAGCCACAACGACTGAGCCCGCATGCCACAACTACTGAAGTCCACGTGCCTAGAGCTTCTGCTCCACAACAAGAGGAGCCACCGCAATGAGAAGCCCGAGCACCGCAACGAAGAGTAGCCCCCGCTCGCTACAACTAGAGAAAGCTCACATGCAGCAACGACGACCCAACACAGTAAAAAAAAAATGATAAATTACATAAAAAAAAAAATAAATAGACAGATAGATAAACAAATGAATAAATAAATAAACTAAAGCTGAGCAGGGGCTATGGCCTGCTGAAAACTGCAGCACGCCTCCGCTTCTGCACAGCAATTCAGAGCCTTACCTCGAGGCAAGTGCTCACACTGAGTGTCCTGTTAGCGCCACAGCATGGTAGGATGCTGACTTTCTCCTCGAGCAGAGTGACTTCAGGTACGAGGCCCTCGAAGAATTCTACGCAGAGTGTTTTCTCATGGCAGCTCAGACGGGGGCCGTGAAGAACACTTCCAGGGCACGTCGCACTGCCTAGAGATGTGGTCCTGAGGCTGTTCCAGTGCTCTGGAAATGTAGCTCTCCTTAAGGAACGAGCAGTGTGTTGCCCATCACTCGGCATACACAGAGGGCCTCCCAGGGACCAACCTTTGGGCCTCGATGTTGCTCAGCAGGCCCACAGGGGTCTGGAGGTACTCACTGATCTTGGAGGGAAAATGATGCACACCCGAAGGGCCTAGGAGTCCTGAAAAGGGTACTTCCTTTAAAATAAAGCAGAACAGGGACTTCCCTGGTGGCGCAGTGCTTGAGAATCTGCCTGCCAATGCAGGGTACACGGGTTCGAGCCCTGGTCTGGGAAGATCCCACATACCGCGGAGCAACTGGGCCCGTGAGCCACAACTACTGAGCCTGCGCCTCTGGAGCCTGTGCTCCGCAACAAGAGAGGCCGCGATAGTGAGAGGCCTACGCACCGCGATGAAGAGTGGCCCCCACTTACCGCAACTGGAGAGGCCCCTAGCACAGAAACGAAGACCCAACATAGCAATCAATCAATCAATACATAAATCTTAAAAAAACAATAAAACATTATAAACATAAAATACAATAAAGCAGAACAGCGACCAGACCTCGTGGAAAGAGATGCATGCCTCCATTTCTGCGTGGCTACTCAGGGACTTACCTCGAGGCCAGTACTCACGTTGAATTTCCCTTTAGCTCTAGAGCGTGGCAGGATGAGCTCCACGCCGGCCATCGAAGCACCCTGCTTAGCTAGAGAAAACTCCTTTTCTTCCCAGAGCCATGCCTACAGTGGCTAGTGGCCTGTCAACAGCAGTCAATTTCAAGTAGCTTCAAGGCAGCATGAATGGAGCTTTCAAAATGGGAAAGCAAGGCTAGTTCCATCAGGCCCCCATTTCCACGGGCACACGCAGCATACATCCCTCTGCTTTCTAACAAGTCCAAACAGACACAGGTTACCCAGTGGTTCCTTCCCTGAATCAACTCCTCGAAGCAGGGTGTTCTGCAAATAGCGAACTGTCTCAACCAAGGATCGCCCCAGCTACGCCTCCGGGCCCGTGGCTCTTCAAAAGCCTGCAGTGTTACACGAGGAACTGGGCTTTAGTTGCAGTCGGAACGCAGGCTGACATTCTCCTGGAGGCAGGGTGACTTCAGGCAGGGGGTACCAGATGGAATGCGAAGCCGAGGGTTATTCTCAGTGCAGCTCAGACTAGGGTAATGAGGCAGACTTGCACGGAATGTTGGACCTGCTAGAAAGGTGTTCGTCGACCTGTGGGAGTGTTGAGGAAATCAAGCTGTCCCAAGAAAGAGTGCAGTCTGTTGCGCTACACTCGGCATACACAGAGTGGCTCCGAAGGGCTACGGGCCTGGATCTGGCATAGCGGGCCCATGGGGGCCTGGGGTTACTCAGTTTTCTTGCAGGGAATAGGGTGCCCACGCGAGGCTCCTAGATGTCCTGCAAAGCGGACTGACGTTAAAATAATGCAGAGCAGGGGCTTCGCTTGTGGTGCAGTGGTTGGGAATCCACCTGCCGATGCAGGGGACATGGGTTCGAGCCTTGGTCCACCAAGATCTCACATGCTGCGGAGCAACTAAGCCCGTGCTCCACAACGACTGAGCCTGCGCTCTAGAGTCCGGGAGCCACAACGACTGAGCCCGCATGCCACAACTACTGAAGTCCACGTGCCTAGAGCTTCTGCTCCACAACAAGAGGAGCCACCGCAATGAGAAACCCGAGCACCGCAACGAAGAGTAGCCCCCGCTCGCTACAACTAGAGAAAGCTCACATGCAGCAACGACGACCCAACACAGTAAATAAAAAATGATAAATTACATAAAAAAATAAATAAATAGACAGATAGATAAACAAATGAATAAATAAATAAACTAAAGCTGAGCAGGGGCTATGGCCTGCTGAAAACTGCAGCACGCCTCCGCTTCTGCACGGCAATTCAGAGCCTTACCTCGAGGCAAGTGCTCACGCTGAGTGTCCTGTTAGCGCCACAGCATGGTAGGATGCTGACGTTCTCCTCGAGCAGAGTGACTTCAGGTACGAGGCCCTCGATGAATTCTACGCAGAGTGTTTTCTCATGGCAGCTCAGACGGGGGCTGTGACGAACACTTCCAGGGCACGTCGCACTGCCTAGAGATGTGGTCCTGAGGCTGTTCCAGTGCTCTGGAAATGTAGCTCTTCTTAAGGAACGAGCAAGTGTGTTGCCCATCACTCGGCATACACAGAGGGCCTCCCAGGGACCGACCTTTGGGCCTCGATGTTGCTCAGCAGGCCCACAGGGGTCTGGAGGTACTCACTGATCTTGGAGGGAAAATGATGCACACCCGAAGGGCCTAGGAGTCCTGAAAAGGGTACTTCCTTTAAAATAAAGCAGAACAGGGACTTCCCTGGTGGCACAGTGCTTGAGAATCTGCCTGCCAATGCAGGGTACACGGGTTCGAACCCTGGTCTGGGAGGATCCCACATACCGCGGAGCAACTGGGCCCGTGAGCCACAACTACTGAGCCTGCGCCTCTGGAGCCTGTGCTCCGCAACAAGAGAGGCCGCGATAGTGACAGGCCTACGCACCGCGATGAAGAGTGGCCCCCACTTACCGCAACTGGAGAGGCCTCTAGCAAAGAAACGAAGACCCAACATAGCGATCAATCAATCAATACATAAATCTTAAAAAAACAATAAAACATTAAAAACATAAAATACAATAAAGCAGAACAGCGACTAGACCTCGTGGAAAGAGCTGCATGCCTCCATTTCTGCGCGGCTACTCAGGGACTTACCTCGAGGCCAGTACTCACGTTGAGTTTCCCTTTAGCTCTAGAGCGTGGCAGGATGAGCTCCACGCCGGCCATCAAAGCACCCGGCTTAGCTAGAGAAAACTCCTTTTCTTCCCAGAGCCATGCCTACAGTGGCTAGTGGCCTGTCAACAGCAGTCAATTTCAAGTAGCTTCAAGGCAGCATGAATGGAGCTTTCAAAATGGGAAAGCAAGGCTAGTTCCATCAGGCCCCCATTTCCACGGGCACACGCAGCATACATCCCTGTGCTTTCTAACAAGTCCAAACAGACACAGGTTACCCAGTGGTTCCTTCCCTGAATCAACTCCTCGAAGCAGGGTGTTCTGCAAATCGCGAACTGTCTCAACCAAGGATCGCCCCAGCTAAGCCTCCGGGCCCGTGGCTCTTCAAAAGCCTGCAGTGTTACACGAGGAACTGGGCTTTAGTTGCAGTCGGAACGCAGGCTGACATTCTCCTGGAGGCAGGGTGACTTCAGGCAGGGGGTACCAGATGGAATGCGAAGCCGAGGGTTATTCTCAGTGCAGCTCAGACTAGGGTAATGAGGCAGACTTGCACGGAATGTTGGACCTGCTAGAAAGGTGTTCGTCGACCTGTGGGAGTGTTGAGGAAATCAAGCTGTCCCAAGAAAGAGTGCAGTCTGTTGCGCTACACTCGGCATACACAGAGTGGCTCCGAAGGGCTACGGGGCTGGATCTGGCATAGCGGGCCCATGGGGGCCTGGGGTTACTCAGTTTTCTTGCAGGGAATAGGGTGCCCACGCGAGGCTCCTAGATGTCCTGCAAAGCGGACTGACGTTAAAATAATGCAGAGCAGGGGCTTCGCTTGTGGTGCAGTGGTTGGGAATCCACCTGCCGATGCAGGGGACATGGGTTCGAGCCTTGGTCCACCAAGATCTCACATGCTGCGGAGCAACTAAGCCCGTGCTCCACAACGACTGAGCCTGCGCTCTAGAGTCCGGGAGCCACAACGACTGAGCCCGCATGCCACAACTACTGAAGTCCACGTGCCTAGAGCTTCTGCTCCACAACAAGAGGAGCCACCGCAATGAGAAACCCGAGCACCGCAACGAAGAGTAGCCCCCGCTCGCTACAACTAGAGAAAGCTCACATGCAGCAACGACGACCCAACACAGTAGAAAAAAAATGATATATTAAATAAATAAATAAATAAATAGACAGATAGATAAACAAATGAATAAATAAATAAACTAAAGCTGAGCAGGGGCTATGGCCTGCTGAAAACTGCAGCACGCCTCCGCTTCTGCACGGCAATTCAGAGCCTTACCTCGAGGCAAGTGCTCACGCTGAGTGTCCTGTTAGCGCCACAGCATGGTAGGATGCTGACTTTCTCCTCGAGCAGAGTGACTTCAGGTACGAGGCCCTCGAAGAATTCTACGCAGAGTGTTTTCTCATGGCAGCTCAGACGGGGGCTGTGACGAACACTTCCAGGGCACGTCGCACTGCCTAGAGATGTGGTCCTGAGGCTGTTCCAGTGCTCTGGAAATGTAGCTCTTCTTAAGGAACGAGCAAGTGTGTTGCCCATCACTCGGCATACACAGAGGGCCTCCCAGGGACCAACCTTTGGGCCTCGATGTTGCTCAGCAGGCCCACAGGGGTCTGGAGGTACTCACTGATCTTGGAGGGAAAATGATGCACACCCGAAAGGCCTAGGAGTCCTGAAAAGGGTACTTCCTTTAAAATAAAGCAGAACAGGGGCTTCCCTGGTGGCGCAGTGTTTGAGAATCTGCCTGCCAATGCAGGGTACACGGGTTCGAGCCCTGGTCTGGGAGGATCCCACATACCGCGGAGCAACTGGGCCCGTGAGCCACAACTACTGAGCCTGCGCCTCTGGAGCCTGTGCTCCGCAACAAGAGAGGCCGCGATAGTGAGAGGCCTACGCACCGCGATGAAGAGTGGCCCCCACTTACCGCAACTGGAGAGGCCCCTAGCACAGAAACGAAGACCCAACATAGCAATCAATCAATCAATACATAAATCTTAAAAAAACAATAAAACATTATAAACATAAAATACAATAAAGCAGAACAGCGACCAGACCTCGTGGAAAGAGATGCATGCCTCCATTTCTGCGTGGCTACTCAGGGACTTACCTCGAGGCCAGTACTCACGTTGAATTTCCCTTTAGCTCTAGAGCGTGGCAGGATGAGCTCCACGCCGGCCATCGAAGCACCCGGCTTAGCTAGAGAAAACTCCTTTTCTTCCCAGAGCCATGCCTACAGTGGCTAGTGGCCTGTCAACAGCAGTCAATTTCAAGTAGCTTCAAGGCAGCATGAATGGAGCTTTCAAAATGGGAAAGCAAGGCTAGTTCCATCAGGCCCCCATTTCCACGGGCACACGCAGCATACATCCCTCTGCTTTCTAACAAGTCCAAACAGACACAGGTTACCCAGTGGTTCCTTCCCTGAATCAACTCCTCGAAGCAGGGTGTTCTGCAAATAGCGAACTGTCTCAACCAAGGATCGCCCCAGCTACGCCTCCGGGCCCGTGGCTCTTCAAAAGCCTGCAGTGTTACACGAGGAACTGGGCTTTAGTTGCAGTCGGAACGCAGGCTGACATTCTCCTGGAGGCAGGGTGACTTCAGGCAGGGGGTACCAGATGGAATGCGAAGCCGAGGGTTATTCTCAGTGCAGCTCAGACTAGGGTAATGAGGCAGACTTGCACGGAATGTTGGACCTGCTAGAAAGGTGTTCGTCGACCTGTGGGAGTGTTGAGGAAATCAAGCTGTCCCAAGAAAGAGTGCAGTCTGTTGCGCTACACTCGGCATACACAGAGTGGCTCCGAAGGGCTACGGGCCTGGATCTGGCATAGCGGGCCCATGGGGGCCTGGGGTTACTCAGTTTTCTTGCAGGGAATAGGGTGCCCACGCGAGGCTCCTAGATGTCCTGCAAAGCGGACTGACGTTAAAATAATGCAGAGCAGGGGCTTCGCTTGTGGTGCAGTGGTTGGGAATCCACCTGCCGATGCAGGGGACATGGGTTCGAGCCTTGGTCCACCAAGATCTCACATGCTGCGGAGCAACTAAGCCCGTGCTCCACAACGACTGAGCCTGCGCTCTAGAGTCCGGGAGCCAGAACGACTGAGCCCGCATGCCACAACTACTGAAGTCCACGTGCCTAGAGCTTCTGCTCCACAACAAGAGGAGCCACCGCAATGAGAAACCCGAGCACCGCAACGAAGAGTAGCCCCCGCTCGCTACAACTAGAGAAAGCTCACATGCAGCAACGACGACCCAACACAGTAAATAAAAAATGATAAATTACATAAAAAAATAAATAAATAGACAGATAGATAAACAAATGAATAAATAAATAAACTAAAGCTGAGCAGGGGCTATGGCCTGCTGAAAACTGCAGCACGCCTCCGCTTCTGCACGGCAATTCAGAGCCTTACCTCGAGGCAAGTGCTCACGCTGAGTGTCCTGTTAGCGCCACAGCATGGTAGGATGCTGACGTTCTCCTCGAGCAGAGTGACTTCAGGTACGAGGCCCTCGATGAATTCTACGCAGAGTGTTTTCTCATGGCAGCTCAGACGGGGGCTGTGACGAACACTTCCAGGGCACGTCGCACTGCCTAGAGATGTGGTCCTGAGGCTGTTCCAGTGCTCTGGAAATGTAGCTCTTCTTAAGGAACGAGCAAGTGTGTTGCCCATCACTCGGCATACACAGAGGGCCTCCCAGGGACCGACCTTTGGGCCTCGATGTTGCTCAGCAGGCCCACAGGGGTCTGGAGGTACTCACTGATCTTGGAGGGAAAATGATGCACACCCGAAGGGCCTAGGAGTCCTGAAAAGGGTACTTCCTTTAAAATAAAGCAGAACAGGGACTTCCCTGGTGGCACAGTGCTTGAGAATCTGCCTGCCAATGCAGGGTACACGGGTTCGAACCCTGGTCTGGGAGGATCCCACATACCGCGGAGCAACTGGGCCCGTGAGCCACAACTACTGAGCCTGCGCCTCTGGAGCCTGTGCTCCGCAACAAGAGAGGCCGCGATAGTGACAGGCCTACGCACCGCGATGAAGAGTGGCCCCCACTTACCGCAACTGGAGAGGCCTCTAGCAAAGAAACGAAGACCCAACATAGCGATCAATCAATCAATACATAAATCTTAAAAAAACAATAAAACATTAAAAACATAAAATACAATAAAGCAGAACAGCGACTAGACCTCGTGGAAAGAGCTGCATGCCTCCATTTCTGCGCGGCTACTCAGGGACTTACCTCGAGGCCAGTACTCACGTTGAGTTTCCCTTTAGCTCTAGAGCGTGGCAGAATGAGCTCCACGCCGGCCATCGAAGCACCCGGCTTAGCTAGAGAAAACTCCTTTTCTTCCCAGAGCCATGCCTACAGTGGCTAGTGGCCTGTCAACAGCAGTCAATTTCAAGTAGCTTCAAGGCAGCATGAATGGAGCTTTCAAAATGGGAAAGCAAGGCTAGTTCCATCAGGCCCCCATTTCCACGGGCACACGCAGCATACATCCCTGTGCTTTCTAACAAGTCCAAACAGACACAGGTTACCCAGTGGTTCCTTCCCTGAATCAACTCCTCGAAGCAGGGTGTTCTGCAAATCGCGAACTGTCTCAACCAAGGATCGCCCCAGCTAAGCCTCCGGGCCCGTGGCTCTTCAAAAGCCTGCAGTGTTACACGAGGAACTGGGCTTTAGTTGCAGTCGGAACGCAGGCTGACATTCTCCTGGAGGCAGGGTGACTTCAGGCAGGGGGTACCAGATGGAATGCGAAGCCGAGGGTTATTCTCAGTGCAGCTCAGACTAGGGTAATGAGGCAGACTTGCACGGAATGTTGGACCTGCTAGAAAGGTGTTCGTCGACCTGTGGGAGTGTTGAGGAAATCAAGCTGTCCCAAGAAAGAGTGCAGTCTGTTGCGCTACACTCGGCATACACAGAGTGGCTCCGAAGGGCTACGGGGCTGGATCTGGCATAGCGGGCCCATGGGGGCCTGGGGTTACTCAGTTTTCTTGCAGGGAATAGGGTGCCCACGCGAGGCTCCTAGATGTCCTGCAAAGCGGACTGACGTTAAAATAATGCAGAGCAGGGGCTTCGCTTGTGGTGCAGTGGTTGGGAATCCACCTGCCGATGCAGGGGACATGGGTTCGAGCCTTGGTCCACCAAGATCTCACATGCTGCGGAGCAACTAAGCCCGTGCTCCACAACGACTGAGCCTGCGCTCTAGAGTCCGGGAGCCACAACGACTGAGCCCGCATGCCACAACTACTGAAGTCCACGTGCCTAGAGCTTCTGCTCCACAACAAGAGGAGCCACCGCAATGAGAAACCCGAGCACCGCAACGAAGAGTAGCCCCCGCTCGCTACAACTAGAGAAAGCTCACATGCAGCAACGACGACCCAACACAGTAGAAAAAAAATGATATATTAAATAAATAAATAAATAAATAGACAGATAGATAAACAAATGAATAAATAAATAAACTAAAGCTGAGCAGGGGCTATGGCCTGCTGAAAACTGCAGCACGCCTCCGCTTCTGCACGGCAATTCAGAGCCTTACCTCGAGGCAAGTGCTCACGCTGAGTGTCCTGTTAGCGCCACAGCATGGTAGGATGCTGACTTTCTCCTCGAGCAGAGTGACTTCAGGTACGAGGCCCTCGAAGAATTCTACGCAGAGTGTTTTCTCATGGCAGCTCAGACGGGGGCTGTGACGAACACTTCCAGGGCACGTCGCACTGCCTAGAGATGTGGTCCTGAGGCTGTTCCAGTGCTCTGGAAATGTAGCTCTTCTTAAGGAACGAGCAAGTGTGTTGCCCATCACTCGGCATACACAGAGGGCCTCCCAGGGACCGACCTTTGGGCCTCGATGTTGCTCAGCAGGCCCACAGGGGTCTGGAGGTACTCACTGATCTTGGAGGGAAAATGATGCACACCCGAAGGGCTTAGGAGTCCTGAAAAGGGTACTTCCTTTAAAATAAAGCAGAACAGGGACTTCCCTGGTGGCACAGTGCTTGAGAATCTGCCTGCCAATGCAGGGTACACGGGTTCGAGCCCTGGTCTGGGAGGATCCCACATACCGCGGCGCAACTGGGCCCGTGAGCCACAACTACTGAGCCTGCGCCTCTGGAGCCTGTGCTCCGCAACAAGAGAGGCCGCGATAGTGACAGGCCTACGCACCGCGATGAAGAGTGGCCCCCACTTACCGCAACTGGAGAGGCCTCTAGCACAGAAACGAAGACCCAACATAGCAATCAATCAATCAATACATAAATCTTAAAAAAACAATAAAACATTAAAAACATAAAATACAATAAAGCAGAACAGCGACTAGACCTCGTGGAAAGAGCTGCATGCCTCCATTTCTGCGCGGCTACTCAGGGACTTACCTCGAGGCCAGTACTCACGTTGAGTTTCCCTTTAGCTCTAGAGCGTGGCAGGATGAGCTCCACGCCGGCCATCGAAGCACCCGGCTTAGCTAGAGAAAACTCCTTTTCTTCCCAGAGCCATGCCTACAGTGGCTAGTGGCCTGTCAACAGCAGTCAATTTCAAGTAGCTTCAAGGCAGCATGAATGGAGCTTTCAAAATGGGAAAGCAAGGCTAGTTCCATCAGGCCCCCATTTCCACGGGCACACGCAGCATACATCCCTGTGCTTTCTAACAAGTCCAAACAGACACAGGTTACCCAGTGGTTCCTTCCCTGAATCAACTCCTCGAAGCAGGGTGTTCTGCAAATAGCGAACTGTCTCAACCAAGGATCGCCCCAGCTACGCCTCCGGGCCCGTGGCTCTTCAAAAGCCTGCAGTGTTACACGAGGAACTGGGCTTTAGTTGCAGTCGGAACGCAGGCTGACATTCTCCTGGAGGTAGGGTGACTTCAGGCAGGGGGTACCAGATGGAATGCGAAGCCGAGGGTTATTCTCAGTGCAGCTCAGACTAGGGTAATGAGGCAGACTTGCACGGAATGTTGGACCTGCTAGAAAGGTGTTCGTCGACCTGTGGGAGTGTTGAGGAAATCAAGCTGTCCCAAGAAAGAGTGCAGTCTGTTGCGCTACACTCGGCATACACAGAGTGGCTCCGAAGGGCTACGGGCCTGGATCTGGCATAGCGGGCCCATGGGGGCCTGGGGTTACTCAGTTTTCTTGCAGGGAATAGGGTGCCCACGCGAGGCTCCTAGATGTCCTGCAAAGCGGACTGACGTTAAAATAATGCAGAGCAGGGGCTTCGCTTGTGGTGCAGTGGTTGGGAATCCACCTGCCGATGCAGGGGACATGGGTTCGAGCCTTGGTCCACCAAGATCTCACATGCTGCGGAGCAACTAAGCCTGTGCTCCACAACGACTGAGCCTGCGCTCTAGAGTCCGGGAGCCACAACGACTGAGCCCGCATGCCACAACTACTGAAGTCCACGTGCCTAGAGCTTCTGCTCCACAACAAGAGGAGCCACCGCAATGAGAAACCCGAGCACCGCAACGAAGAGTAGCCCCCGCTCGCTACAACTAGAGAAAGCTCACATGCAGCAACGACGACCCAACACAGTAAATAAAAAATGATAAATTACATAAAAAAATAAACAAATAGACAGATAGATAAACAAATGAATAAATAAATAAACTAAAGCTGAGCAGGGGCTATGGCCTGCTGAAAACTGCAGCACGCCTCCGCTTCTGCACGGCAATTCAGAGCCTTACCTCGAGGCAAGTGCTCACGCTGAGTGTCCTGTTAGCGCCACAGCATGGTAGGATGCTGACTTTCTCCTCGAGCAGAGTGACTTCAGGTACGAGGCCCTCGAAGAATTCTACGCAGAGTGTTTTCTCATGGCAGCTCAGACGGGGGCCGAGACGAACACTTCCAGGGCGCGTCACACTGCCTAGAGATGAGGTCCTGAGGCTGTTCCAGTGCTCTGGAAATGTAGCTCTCCTTAAGGATCGAGCAGTGTGTTGCCCATCACTCGGCATACACAGAGGGCCTCCCAGGGACCGACCTTTGGGCCTCGATGTTGCTCAGCAGGCCCACAGGGGTCTGGAGGTACTCACTGATCTTGGAGGGAAAATGATGCACACCCGAAGGGCCTAGGAGTCCTGAAAAGGGTACTTCCTTTAAAATAAAGCAGAACAGGGACCTCCCTGGTGGCGCAGTGCTTGAGAATCTGCCTGCCAATGCAGGGTACACGGGTTCGAGCCCTGGTCTGGGAGGATCCCACATACCGTGGAGCAACTGGGCCCGTGAGCCACAACTACTGAGCCTGCGCCTCTGGAGCCTGTGCTCCGCAACAAGAGAGGCCGCGATAGTGAGAGGCCTACGCACCGCGATGAAGAGTGGCCCCCACTTACCGCAACTGGAGAGGCCCGTAGCACAGAAACGAAGACCCAACATAGCAATCAATCAATCAATACATAAATCTTAAAAAAACAATAAAACATTAAAAACATAAAATACAATAAAGCAGAACAGCGACTAGACCTCGTGGAAAGAGCTGCATGCCTCCATTTCTGCACGGCTACTCAGGGACTTACCTCGAGGCCAGTACTCACGTTGAGTTTCCCTTTAGCTCTAGAGCGTGGCAGGATGAGCTCCACGCCGGCCATCGAAGCACCCGGCTTAGCTAGAGAAAACTCCTTTTCTTCCCAGAGCCATGCTTACAGTGGCTAGTGGCCTGTCAACAGCAGTCCATTTCAAGTAGCTTCAAGGCAGCATGAATGGAGCTTTCAAAATGGGAAAGCAAGGCTAGTTCCATCAGGCCCCCATTTCCACGGGCACACGCAGCATACATCCCTGTGCTTTCTAACAAGTCCAAACAGACACAGGTTACCCAGTGGTTCCTTCCCTGAATCAACTCCTCGAAGCAGGGTGTTCTGCAAATAGCGAACTGTCTCAACCAAGGATCGCCCCAGCTACGCCTCCGGGCCCGTGGCTCTTCAAAAGCCTGCAGTGTTACACGAGGAACTGGGCTTTAGTTGCAGTCGGAACGCAGGCTGACATTCTCCTGGAGGTATGGTGACTTCAGGCAGGGGGTACCAGATGGAATGCGAAGCCGAGGGTTATTCTCAGTGCAGCTCAGACTAGGGTAATGAGGCAGACTTGCACGGAATGTTGGACCTGCTAGAAAGGTGTTCGTCGACCTGTGGGAGTGTTGAGGAAATCAAGCTGTCCCAAGAAAGAGTGCAGTCTGTTGCGCTACACTCGGCATACACAGAGTGGCTCCGAAGGGCTACGGGCCTGGATCTGGCATAGCGGGCCCATGGGGGCCTAGGGTTACTCAGTTTTCTTGCAGGGAATAGGGTGCCCACGCGAGGCTCCTAGATGTCCTGCAAAGCGGACTGACGTTAAAATAATGCAGAGCAGGGGCTTCGCTTGTGGTGCAGTGGTTGGGAATCCACCTGCCGATGCAGGGGACATGGGTTCGAGCCTTGGTCCACCAAGATCTCACATGCTGCGGAGCAACTAAGCCTGTGCTCCACAACGACTGAGCCTGCGCTCTAGAGTCCGCGAGCCACAACGACTGAGCCCGCATGCCACAACTACTGAAGTCCACGTGCCTAGAGCTTCTGCTCCACAACAAGAGGAGCCACCGCAATGAGAAACCCGAGCACCGCAACGAAGAGTAGCCCCCGCTCGCTACAACTAGAGAAAGCTCACATGCAGCAACGACAACCCAACACAGTAAATAAAAAATGATAAATTACATAAAAAAATAAATAAATAGACAGATAGATAAAGAAATGAATAAATAAATAAACTAAAGCTGAGCAGGGGCTATGGCCTGCTGAAAACTGCAGCACGCCTCCGCTTCTGCACGGCAATTCAGAACCTTACCTCGAGGCAAGTGCTCACGCTGAGTGTCCTGTTAGCGCCACAGCATGGTAGGATGCTGACTTTCTCCTCGAGCAGAGTGACTTCAGGTACGAGGCCCTCGAAGAATTCTACGCAGAGTGTTTTCTCATGGCAGCTCAGACGGGGGCCGTGACGAACACTTCCAGGGCGCGTCACACTGCCTAGAGATGAGGTCCTGAGGCTGTTCCAGTGCTCTGGAAATGTAGCTCTCCTTAAGGATCGAGCAGTGTGTTGCCCATCACTCGGCATACACAGAGGGCCTCCCAGGGACCGACCTTTGGGCCTCGATGTTGCTCAGCAGGCCCACAGGGGTCTGGAGGTACTCACTGATCTTGGAGGGAAAATGATGCACACCCGAAGGGCCTAGGAGTCCTGAAAAGGGTACTTCCTTTAAAATAAAGCAGAACAGGGACCTCCCTGGTGGCGCAGTGCTTGAGAATCTGCCTGCCAATGCAGGGGACACGGGTTCAAGCCCTGGTCTCAGAGGATCACACATACCGCGGAGCAACCGGGCCCGTGAGCCACAACTACTGAGCCTGCGCCTCTGGAGCCTGTGCTCTGCAACAAGAGAGGCCGCGATAGTGAGAGGCCTACGCACCGCGATGAAGAGTGGCCCCCACTTACCGCAACTGGAGAGGCCCCTAGCACAGAAACGAAGACCCTACATAGCAATCAATCAATCAATACATAAATCTTAAAAAAACAATAAAACATTAAAAACATAAAATACAATAAAGCAGAACAGCGACTAGACCTCGTGGAAAGAGCTGCATGCCTCCATTTCTGCGCGGCTACTCAGGGACTTACCTCGAGGCCAGTACTCACGTTGAGTTTCCCTTTAGCTCTAGAGCGTGGCAGGATGAGCTCCACGCCGGCCATCGAAGCACCCGGCTTAGCTAGAGAAAACTCATTTTCTTCCCAGAGCCATGCCTACAGTGGCTAGTGGCCTGTCAACAGCAGTCAATTTCAAGTAGCTTCAAGGCAGCATGAATGGAGCTTTCAAAATGGGAAAGCAAGGCTAGTTCCATCAGGCCCCCATTTCCACGGGCACACGCAGCATACATCCCTGTGCTTTCTAACAAGTCCAAACAGACACAGGTTACCCAGTGGTTCCTTCCCTGAATCAACTCCTCGAAGCAGGGTGTTCTGCAAATAGCGAACTGTCTCAACCAAGGATCGCCCCAGCTAAGCCTCCGGGCCCATTGCTCTTCAAAAGCCTGCAGTGTTACACGAGGAACTGGGCTTTAGTTGCAGTCGGAACGCAGGCCGATATTCTCCTGGAGGCAGGGTGACTTCAGGCAGGGGATACCAGATGGAATGCGAAGCCGAGGGTTATTCTCAGTGCAGCTCAGATTAGGGCAATGAGGCAGACTTTCACGGAATGTTGGACCTGCTAGAAAGGTGTTCGTCGACTTGTGGGAGTGTTGAGGAAATCAAGCTGTCCCAAGAAAGAGTGCAGTCTGTTGCCCTACACTCGGCATACAGAGTGGCTCCGAAGGGCTACGGGCCTGGATGTGGCTTAGCAGGCCCATGGGGGCCTGAGGGTACTCAGTGTTCTTGCAGGGAATAGGGTGCCCACGCAAGGCTCCTAGATGTCCTGCAAAGTGTACTGACGTTAAAATAATGCAGAGCAGCGGCTACGGCCTCATGGAAAATGCTGCACGCCTCCTCTTCTGCATGGCAATTCAGGGCCTTAACTTGAGGCACGTGCTCTCACTGAGTGTCCCGTTAGCGACACAGCATGGTAGGATGCTGACTTTCTCCTCGAGCAGAGTGACTTCAGGTACGAGGTCCTCGAAGAATTCTAAGCGGAGTGTTTTCTCATGGCAGCTCAGAAGGGGGCCATGACGAACACTTCCATGGCACGTCGCACTGCCTAGAGATGTGGTCCTGAGGCTGTTCCAGTGCTCTGGAAATGTAGATCTCCTTAAGGAACGAGCAGTGTGTTGCCCATCACTCGGCATACACAGAGGGCCTCCCAGGGACCGACCTTTGGGCCTCGATGTTGCTCAGCAGTCCCACAGGGGTCTGGACGTACTCACTGATCTTGGAGGGAAAATGATGCACACCCGAGGGGCCTAGGAGTCCTGAAAAGGGTACTTCCTTTAAAATAAAGCAGAACAGGGGCTTTCCTGGTAGCGCAGTGGTTGAGAATCTGCCTGCCAATGCAGGGTACACGGGTTCGAGCCCTGGTCTGGGACGTTCCCACATGCCGCGGAGCAACTGGGCACGTGAGACACAACCACTGAGCCTGCGCCTCTGGAGCATGTGCTCCGCAACAAGAGAGGCTGCGATAGTGAGAGGCCTACGCACCGCGATGAAGAGTCGCCCCCACTTACCGCAACTGGAGAGGCCCCTAGCAAAGAAACGAAGACCCAACATAGCAATCAATCAATCAATACATAAATCTTAAAAAAACAATAAAACATTAAAGAAATAAAATAAAATAAAGCAGAACAGCGATTAAGACCTCGTGGAAAGGGCTGCATGCCTCCATTTCTGCGCGGCTACTCAGGGACTTACCTCGAGGCCAGTACTCACGCTGAGTTTCCCTTTAGCTCTAGAGCGTGGCAGGATGAGCTCCACCCCGGCCATCGAAGCACCCGGCTTAGCTAGAGAAAACTCCTTTTCTTCCCAGAGCCATGCCTACAGTGGCTAGTGGCCTGTCAACAGCAGTCAATTTCAAGTAGCTTCAAGGCAGCATGAATGGCGCTTTCAAAATGGGAAAGCAAGGCTAGTTCCATCAGGCCCCCATTTCCACGGGCACACGCAGCATACATCCCTGTGCTTTCTAACAAGTCCAAACAGACACAGGTTACCCAGTGGTTCCTTCCCTGAATCAACTCCTCGAAGCAGGGTGTTCTCAAATAGTGAACTGTCTCAACCAAGGATCGCCCCAGCTACGCCTCCGGGCCCGTGGCTCTTCAAAAGCCTGCAGTGTTACACGAGGAACTGGGCTTTAGTTGCAGTCGGAACGCAGGCTGACATTCTCCTGGAGGTAGGGTGACTTCAGGCAGGGGGTACCAGATGGAATGCGAAGCCGAGGGTTATTCTCAGTGCAGCTCAGACTAGGATAATGAGGCAGACTTGCACGGAATGTTGGACCTGCTAGAAAGGTGTTCGTCGACCTGTGGGAGTGTTGAGGAAATCAAGCTGTCCCAAGAAAGAGTGCAGTCTGTTGCGCTACACTCGGCATACACAGAGTGGCTCCGAAGGGCTACGGGCCTGGATCTGGCATAGCGGGCCCATGGGGGCCTAGGGTTACTCAGTTTTCTTGCAGGGAATAGGGTGCCCACGCGAGGCTCCTAGATGTCCTGCAAAGCGGACTGACGTTAAAATAATGCAGAGCAGGGGCTTCGCTTGTGGTGCAGTGGTTGGGAATCCACCTGCCGATGCAGGGGACATGGGTTCGAGCCTTGGTCCACCAAGATCTCACATGCTGCGGAGCAACTAAGCCTGTGCTCCACAACGACTGAGCCTGCGCTCTAGAGTCCGCGAGCCACAACGACTGAGCCCGCATGCCAGAACTACTGAAGTCCACGTGCCTAGAGCTTCTGCTCCACAACAAGAGGAGCCACCGCAATGAGAAACCCGAGCACCGCAACGAAGAGTAGCCCCCGCTCGCTACAACTAGAGAAAGCTCACATGCAGCAACGACAACCCAACACAGTAAATAAAAAATGATAAATTACATAAAAAAATAAATAAATAGACAGATAGATAAACAAATGAATAAATAAATAAACTAAAGCTGAGCAGGGGCTATGGCCTGCTGAAAACTGCAGCACGCCTCCGCTTCTGCACGGCAATTCAGAGCCTTACCTCGAGGCAAGTGCTCACGCTGAGTGTCCTGTTAGCGCCACAGCATGGTAGGATGCTGACTTTCTCCTCGAGCAGAGTGACTTCAGGTACGAGGCCCTCGAAGAATTCTACGCAGAGTGTTTTCTCATGGCAGCTCAGACGGGGGCCGTGACGAACACTTCCAGGGCGCGTCACACTGCCTAGAGATGAGGTCCTGAGGCTGTTCCAGTGCTCTGGAAATGTAGCTCTCCTTAAGGATCGAGCAGTGTGTTGCCCATCACTCGGCATACACAGAGGGCCTCCCAGGGACCGACCTTTGGGCCTCGATGTTGCTCAGCAGGCCCACAGGGGTCTGGAGGTACTCACTGATCTTGGAGGGAAAATGATGCACACCCGAAGGGCCTAGGAGTCCTGAAAAGGGTACTTCCTTTAAAATAAAGCAGAACAGGGACCTCCCTGGTGGCGCAGTGCTTGAGAATCTGCCTGCCAATGCAGGGGACACGGGTTCAAGCCCTGGTCTCAGAGGATCACACATACCGCGGAGCAACCGGGCCCGTGAGCCACAACTACTGAGCCTGCGCCTCTGGAGCCTGTGCTCTGCAACAAGAGAGGCCGCGATAGTGAGAGGCCTACGCACCGCGATGAAGAGTGGCCCCCACTTACCGCAACTGGAGAGGCCCCTAGCACAGAAACGAAGACCCTACATAGCAATCAATCAATCAATACATAAATCTTAAAAAAACAATAAAACATTAAAAACATAAAATACAATAAAGCAGAACAGCGACTAGACCTCGTGGAAAGAGCTGCATGCCTCCATTTCTGCGCGGCTACTCAGGGACTTACCTCGAGGCCAGTACTCACGTTGAGTTTCCCTTTAGCTCTAGAGCGTGGCAGGATGAGCTCCACGCCGGCCATCGAAGCACCCGGCTTAGCTAGAGAAAACTCCTTTTCTTCCCAGAGCCATGCCTACAGTGGCTAGTGGCCTGTCAACAGCAGTCAATTTCAAGTAGCTTCAAGGCAGCATGAATGGAGCTTTCAAAATGGGAAAGCAAGGCTAGTTCCATCAGGCCCCCATTTCCACGGGCAAACGCAGCATACATCCCTGTGCTTTCTAACAAGTCCAAACAGACACAGGTTACCCAGTGGTTCCTTCCCTGAATCAACTCCTCGAAGCAGGGTGTTCTGCAAATAGCGAACTGTCTCAACCAAGGATCGCCCCAGCTAAGCCTCCGGGCCTGTGGCTCTTCAAAAGCCTGCAGTGTTACACAAGGAACTGGGCTTTAGTTGCAGTCGGAACGCAGGCCGATATTCTCCTGGAGGCAGGGTGACTTCAGGCAGGGGATACCAGATGGAATGCGAAGCCGAGGGTTATTCTCAGTGCAGCTCAGATTAGGGCAATGAGGCAGACTTTCACGGAATGTTGGACCTGCTAGAAAGGTGTTCGTCGACTTGTGGGAGTGTTGAGGAAATCAAGCTGTCCCAAGAAAGAGTGCAGTCTGTTGCCCTACACTCGGCATACAGAGTGGCTCCGAAGGGCTACGGGCCTGGATGTGGCTTAGCAGGCCCATGGGGGCCTGAGGGTACTCAGTGTTCTTGCAGGGAATAGGGTGCCCACGCAAGGCTCCTAGATGTCCTGCAAAGTGTACTGACGTTAAAATAATGCAGAGCAGCGGCTACGGCCTCATGGAAAATGCTGCACGCCTCCTCTTCTGCATGGCAATTCAGGGCCTTAACTTGAGGCACGTGCTCTCACTGAGTGTCCCGTTAGCGACACAGCATGGTAGGATGCTGACTTTCTCCTCGAGCAGAGTGACTTCAGGTACGAGGTCCTCGAAGAATTCTAAGCGGAGTGTTTTCTCATGGCAGCTCAGAAGGGGGCCATGACGAACACTTCCATGGCACGTCGCACTGCCTAGAGATGTGGTCCTGAGGCTGTTCCAGTGCTCTGGAAATGTAGATCTCCTTAAGGAACGAGCAGTGTGTTGCCCATCACTCGGCATACACAGAGGGCCTCCCAGGGACCGACCTTTGGGCCTCGATGTTGCTCAGCAGTCCCACAGGGGTCTGGACGTACTCACTGATCTTGGAGGGAAAATGATGCACACCCGAGGGGCCTAGGAGTCCTGAAAAGGGTACTTCCTTTAAAATAAAGCAGAACAGGGGCTTTCCTGGTAGCGCAGTGGTTGAGAATCTGCCTGCCAATGCAGGGTACACGGGTTCGAGCCCTGGTCTGGGACGTTCCCACATGCCGCGGAGCAACTGGGCACGTGAGACACAACCACTGAGCCTGCGCCTCTGGAGCATGTGCTCCGCAACAAGAGAGGCTGCGATAGTGAGAGGCCTACGCACCGCGATGAAGAGTCGCCCCCACTTACCGCAACTGGAGAGGCCCCTAGCAAAGAAACGAAGACCCAACATAGCAATCAATCAATCAATACATAAATCTTAAAAAAACAATAAAACATTAAAGAAATAAAATAAAATAAAGCAGAACAGCGATTAAGACCTCGTGGAAAGGGCTGCATGCCTCCATTTCTGCGCGGCTACTCAGGGACTTACCTCGAGGCCAGTACTCACGCTGAGTTTCCCTTTAGCTCTAGAGCGTGGCAGGATGAGCTCCACCCCGGCCATCGAAGCACCCGGCTTAGCTAGAGAAAACTCCTTTTCTTCCCAGAGCCATGCCTACAGTGGCTAGTGGCCTGTCAACAGCAGTCAATTTCAAGTAGCTTCAAGGCAGCATGAATGGCGCTTTCAAAATGGGAAAGCAAGGCTAGTTCCCTCAGGCCCCCATTTCCACGGGCACACGCAGCATACATCCCTGTGCTTTCTAACAAGTCCAAACAGACACAGGTTACCCAGTGGTTCCTTCCCTGAATCAACTCCTCGAAGCAGGGTGTTCTGCAAATAGCGAACTGTCTCAACCAAGGATCGCCCCAGCTACGCCTCCGGGCCCGTGGCTCTTCAAAAGCCTGCAGTGTTACACGAGGAACTGGGCTTTAGTTGCAGTCGGAACGCAGGCTGACATTCTCCTGGAGGTAGGGTGACTTCAGGCAGGGGGTACCAGATGGAATGCGAAGCCGAGGGTTATTCTCAGTGCAGCTCAGACTAGGGTAATGAGGCAGACTTGCACGGAATGTTGGACCTGCTAGAAAGGTGTTCGTCGACCTGTGGGAGTGTTGAGGAAATCAAGCTGTCCCAAGAAAGAGTGCAGTCTGTTGCGCTACACTCGGCATACACAGAGTGGCTCCGAAGGGCTACGGGGCTGGATCTGGCATAGCGGGCCCATGGGGGCCTGGGGTTACTCAGTTTTCTTGCAGGGAATAGGGTGCCCACGCGAGGCTCCTAGATGTCCTGCAAAGCGGACTGACGTTAAAATAATGCAGAGCAGGGGCTTCGCTTGTGGTGCAGGGGTTGGGAATCCACCTGCCGATGCAGGGGACATGGGTTCGAGCCTTGGTCCACCAAGATCTCACATGCTGCGGAGCAACTAAGCCCGTGCTCCACAACGACTGAGCCTGCGCTCTAGAGTCCGGGAGCCACAACGACTGAGCCCGCATGCCACAACTACTGAAGTCCACGTGCCTAGAGCTTCTGCTCCACAACAAGAGGAGCCACCGCAATGAGAAACCCGAGCACCGCAACGAAGAGTAGCCCCCGCTCGCTACAACTAGAGAAAGCTCACATGCAGCAACGACGACCCAACACAGTAGAAAAAAAATGATATATTAAATAAATAAATAAATAAATAGACAGATAGATAAACAAATGAATAAATAAATAAACTAAAGCTGAGCAGGGGCTATGGCCTGCTGAAAACTGCAGCACGCCTCCGCTTCTGCACGGCAATTCAGAGCCTTACCTCGAGGCAAGTGCTCACGCTGAGTGTCCTGTTAGCGCCACAGCATGGTAGGATGCTGACTTTCTCCTCGAGCAGAGTGACTTCAGGTACGAGGCCCTCGAAGAATTCTACGCAGAGTGTTTTCTCATGGCAGCTCAGACGGGGGCTGTGACGAACACTTCCAGGGCACGTCGCACTGCCTAGAGATGTGGTCCTGAGGCTGTTCCAGTGCTCTGGAAATGTAGCTCTTCTTAAGGAACGAGCAAGTGTGTTGCCCATCACTCGGCATACACAGAGGGCCTCCCAGGGACCGACCTTTGGGCCTCGATGTTGCTCAGCAGGCCCACAGGGGTCTGGAGGTACTCACTGATCTTGGAGGGAAAATGATGCACACCCGAAGGGCTTAGGAGTCCTGAAAAGGGTACTTCCTTTAAAATAAAGCAGAACAGGGACTTCCCTGGTGGCACAGTGCTTGAGAATCTGCCTGCCAATGCAGGGTACACGGGTTCGAGCCCTGGTCTGGGAGGATCCCACATACCGCGGAGCAACTGGGCCCGTGAGCCACAACTACTGAGCCTGCGCCTCTGGAGCCTGTGCTCCGCAACAAGAGAGGCCGCGATAGTGACAGGCCTACGCACCGCGATGAAGAGTGGCCCCCACTTACCGCAACTGGAGAGGCCTCTAGCACAGAAACGAAGACCCAACATAGCAATCAATCAATCAATACATAAATCTTAAAAAAACAATAAAACATTAAAAACATAAAATACAATAAAGCAGAACAGCGACTAGACCTCGTGGAAAGAGCTGCATGCCTCCATTTCTGCGCGGCTACTCAGGGACTTACCTCGAGGCCAGTACTCACGTTGAGTTTCCCTTTAGCTCTAGAGCGTGGCAGGATGAGCTCCACGCCGGCCATCGAAGCACCCGGCTTAGCTAGAGAAAACTCCTTTTCTTCCCAGAGCCATGCCTACAGTGGCTAGTGGCCTGTCAACAGCAGTCAATTTCAAGTAGCTTCAAGGCAGCATGAATGGAGCTTTCAAAATGGGAAAGCAAGGCTAGTTCCATCAGGCCCCCATTTCCACGGGCACACGCAGCATACATCCCTGTGCTTTCTAACAAGTCCAAACAGACACAGGTTACCCAGTGGTTCCTTCCCTGAATCAACTCCTCGAAGCAGGGTGTTCTGCAAATAGCGAACTGTCTCAACCAAGGATCGCCCCAGCTACGCCTCCGGGCCCGTGGCTCTTCAAAAGCCTGCAGTGTTACACGAGGAACTGGGCTTTAGTTGCAGTCGGAACGCAGGCTGACATTCTCCTGGAGGTAGGGTGACTTCAGGCAGGGGGTACCAGATGGAATGCGAAGCCGAGGGTTATTCTCAGTGCAGCTCAGACTAGGGTAATGAGGCAGACTTGCACGGAATGTTGGACCTGCTAGAAAGGTGTTCGTCGACCTGTGGGAGTGTTGAGGAAATCAAGCTGTCCCAAGAAAGAGTGCAGTCTGTTGCGCTACACTCGGCATACACAGAGTGGCTCCGAAGGGCTACGGGCCTGGATCTGGCATAGCGGGCCCATGGGGGCCTGGGGTTACTCAGTTTTCTTGCAGGGAATAGGGTGCCCACGCGAGGCTCCTAGATGTCCTGCAAAGCGGACTGACGTTAAAATAATGCAGAGCAGGGGCTTCGCTTGTGGTGCAGTGGTTGGGAATCCACCTGCCGATGCAGGGGACATGGGTTCGAGCCTTGGTCCACCAAGATCTCACATGCTGCGGAGCAACTAAGCCTGTGCTCCACAACGACTGAGCCTGCGCTCTAGAGTCCGGGAGCCACAACGACTGAGCCCGCATGCCACAACTACTGAAGTCCACGTGCCTAGAGCTTCTGCTCCACAACAAGAGGAGCCACCGCAATGAGAAACCCGAGCACCGCAACGAAGAGTAGCCCCCGCTCGCTACAACTAGAGAAAGCTCACATGCAGCAACGACGACCCAACACAGTAAATAAAAAATGATAAATTACATAAAAAAATAAACAAATAGACAGATAGATAAACAAATGAATAAATAAATAAACTAAAGCTGAGCAGGGGCTATGGCCTGCTGAAAACTGCAGCACGCCTCCGCTTCTGCACGGCAATTCAGAGCCTTACCTCGAGGCAAGTGCTCACGCTGAGTGTCCTGTTAGCGCCACAGCATGGTAGGATGCTGACTTTCTCCTCGAGCAGAGTGACTTCAGGTACGAGGCCCTCGAAGAATTCTACGCAGAGTGTTTTCTCATGGCAGCTCAGACGGGGGCCGAGACGAACACTTCCAGGGCGCGTCACACTGCCTAGAGATGAGGTCCTGAGGCTGTTCCAGTGCTCTGGAAATGTAGCTCTCCTTAAGGATCGAGCAGTGTGTTGCCCATCACTCGGCATACACAGAGGGCCTCCCAGGGACCGACCTTTGGGCCTCGATGTTGCTCAGCAGGCCCACAGGGGTCTGGAGGTACTCACTGATCTTGGAGGGAAAATGATGCACACCCGAAGGGCCTAGGAGTCCTGAAAAGTTTACTTCCTTTAAAATAAAGCAGAACAGGGACCTCCCTGGTGGCGCAGTGCTTGAGAATCTGCCTGCCAATGCAGGGTACACGGGTTCGAGCCCTGGTCTGGGAGGATCCCACATACCGTGGAGCAACTGGGCCCGTGAGCCACAACTACTGAGCCTGCGCCTCTGGAGCCTGTGCTCCGCAACAAGAGAGGCCGCGATAGTGAGAGGCCTACGCACCGCGATGAAGAGTGGCCCCCACTTACCGCAACTGGAGAGGCCCGTAGCACAGAAACGAAGACCCAACATAGCAATCAATCAATCAATACATAAATCTTAAAAAAACAATAAAACATTAAAAACATAAAATACAATAAAGCAGAACAGCGACTAGACCTCGTGGAAAGAGCTGCATGCCTCCATTTCTGCACGGCTACTCAGGGACTTACCTCGAGGCCAGTACTCACGTTGAGTTTCCCTTTAGCTCTAGAGCGTGGCAGGATGAGCTCCACGCCGGCCATCGAAGCACCCGGCTTAGCTAGAGAAAACTCCTTTTCTTCCCAGAGCCATGCTTACAGTGGCTAGTGGCCTGTCAACAGCAGTCCATTTCAAGTAGCTTCAAGGCAGCATGAATGGAGCTTTCAAAATGGGAAAGCAAGGCTAGTTCCATCAGGCCCCCATTTCCACGGGCACACGCAGCATACATCCCTGTGCTTTCTAACAAGTCCAAACAGACACAGGTTACCCAGTGGTTCCTTCCCTGAATCAACTCCTCGAAGCAGGGTGTTCTGCAAATAGCGAACTGTCTCAACCAAGGATCGCCCCAGCTACGCCTCCGGGCCCGTGGCTCTTCAAAAGCCTGCAGTGTTACACGAGGAACTGGGCTTTAGTTGCAGTCGGAACGCAGGCTGACATTCTCCTGGAGGTATGGTGACTTCAGGCAGGGGGTACCAGATGGAATGCGAAGCCGAGGGTTATTCTCAGTGCAGCTCAGACTAGGGTAATGAGGCAGACTTGCACGGAATGTTGGACCTGCTAGAAAGGTGTTCGTCGACCTGTGGGAGTGTTGAGGGAATCAAGCTGTCCCAAGAAAGAGTGCAGTCTGTTGCGCTACACTCGGCATACACAGAGTGGCTCCGAAGGGCTACGGGCCTGGATCTGGCATAGCGGGCCCATGGGGGCCTAGGGTTACTCAGTTTTCTTGCAGGGAATAGGGTGCCCACGCGAGGCTCCTAGATGTCCTGCAAAGCGGACTGACGTTAAAATAATGCAGAGCAGGGGCTTCGCTTGTGGTGCAGTGGTTGGGAATCCACCTGCCGATGCAGGGGACATGGGTTCGAGCCTTGGTCCACCAAGATCTCACATGCTGCGGAGCAACTAAGCCTGTGCTCCACAACGACTGAGCCTGCGCTCTAGAGTCCGCGAGCCACAACGACTGAGCCCGCATGCCAGAACTACTGAAGTCCACGTGCCTAGAGCTTCTGCTCCACAACAAGAGGAGCCACCGCAATGAGAAACCCGAGCACCGCAACGAAGAGTAGCCCCCGCTCGCTACAACTAGAGAAAGCTCACATGCAGCAACGACAACCCAACACAGTAAATAAAAAATGATAAATTACATAAAAAAATAAATAAATAGACAGATAGATAAAGAAATGAATAAATAAATAAACTAAAGCTGAGCAGGGGCTATGGCCTGCTGAAAACTGCAGCACGCCTCCGCTTCTGCACGGCAATTCAGAACCTTACCTCGAGGCAAGTGCTCACGCTGAGTGTCCTGTTAGCGCCACAGCATGGTAGGATGCTGACTTTCTCCTCGAGCAGAGTGACTTCAGGTACGAGGCCCTCGAAGAATTCTACGCAGAGTGTTTTCTCATGGCAGCTCAGACGGGGGCCGTGACGAACACTTCCAGGGCGCGTCACACTGCCTAGAGATGAGGTCCTGAGGCTGTTCCAGTGCTCTGGAAATGTAGCTCTCCTTAAGGATCGAGCAGTGTGTTGCCCATCACTCGGCATACACAGAGGGCCTCCCAGGGACCGACCTTTGGGCCTCGATGTTGCTCAGCAGGCCCACAGGGGTCTGGAGGTACTCACTGATCTTGGAGGGAAAATGATGCACACCCGAAGGGCCTAGGAGTCCTGAAAAGGGTACTTCCTTTAAAATAAAGCAGAACAGGGACCTCCCTGGTGGCGCAGTGCTTGAGAATCTGCCTGCCAATGCAGGGGACACGGGTTCAAGCCCTGGTCTCAGAGGATCACACATACCGCGGAGCAACCGGGCCCGTGAGCCACAACTACTGAGCCTGCGCCTCTGGAGCCTGTGCTCTGCAACAAGAGAGGCCGCGATAGTGAGAGGCCTACGCACCGCGATGAAGAGTGGCCCCCACTTACCGCAACTGGAGAGGCCCCTAGCACAGAAACGAAGACCCTACATAGCAATCAATCAATCAATACATAAATCTTAAAAAAACAATAAAACATTAAAAACATAAAATACAATAAAGCAGAACAGCGACTAGACCTCGTGGAAAGAGCTGCATGCCTCCATTTCTGCGCGGCTACTCAGGGACTTACCTCGAGGCCAGTACTCACGTTGAGTTTCCCTTTAGCTCTAGAGCGTGGCAGGATGAGCTCCACGCCGGCCATCGAAGCACCCGGCTTAGCTAGAGAAAACTCCTTTTCTTCCCAGAGCCATGCCTACAGTGGCTAGTGGCCTGTCAACAGCAGTCAATTTCAAGTAGCTTCAAGGCAGCATGAATGGAGCTTTCAAAATGGGAAAGCAAGGCTAGTTCCATCAGGCCCCCATTTCCACGGGCAAACGCAGCATACATCCCTGTGCTTTCTAACAAGTCCAAACAGACACAGGTTACCCAGTGGTTCCTTCCCTGAATCAACTCCTCGAAGCAGGGTGTTCTGCAAATAGCGAACTGTCTCAACCAAGGATCGCCCCAGCTAAGCCTCCGGGCCTGTGGCTCTTCAAAAGCCTGCAGTGTTACACAAGGAACTGGGCTTTAGTTGCAGTCGGAACGCAGGCCGATATTCTCCTGGAGGCAGGGTGACTTCAGGCAGGGGATACCAGATGGAATGCGAAGCCGAGGGTTATTCTCAGTGCAGCTCAGATTAGGGCAATGAGGCAGACTTTCACGGAATGTTGGACCTGCTAGAAAGGTGTTCGTCGACTTGTGGGAGTGTTGAGGAAATCAAGCTGTCCCAAGAAAGAGTGCAGTCTGTTGCCCTACACTCGGCATACAGAGTGGCTCCGAAGGGCTACGGGCCTGGATGTGGCTTAGCAGGCCCATGGGGGCCTGAGGGTACTCAGTGTTCTTGCAGGGAATAGGGTGCCCACGCAAGGCTCCTAGATGTCCTGCAAAGTGTACTGACGTTAAAATAATGCAGAGCAGCGGCTACGGCCTCATGGAAAATGCTGCACGCCTCCTCTTCTGCATGGCAATTCAGGGCCTTAACTTGAGGCACGTGCTCTCACTGAGTGTCCCGTTAGCGACACAGCATGGTAGGATGCTGACTTTCTCCTCGAGCAGAGTGACTTCAGGTACGAGGTCCTCGAAGAATTCTAAGCGGAGTGTTTTCTCATGGCAGCTCAGAAGGGGGCCATGACGAACACTTCCATGGCACGTCGCACTGCCTAGAGATGTGGTCCTGAGGCTGTTCCAGTGCTCTGGAAATGTAGATCTCCTTAAGGAACGAGCAGTGTGTTGCCCATCACTCGGCATACACAGAGGGCCTCCCAGGGACCGACCTTTGGGCCTCGATGTTGCTCAGCAGTCCCACAGGGGTCTGGACGTACTCACTGATCTTGGAGGGAAAATGATGCACACCCGAGGGGCCTAGGAGTCCTGAAAAGGGTACTTCCTTTAAAATAAAGCAGAACAGGGGCTTTCCTGGTAGCGCAGTGGTTGAGAATCTGCCTGCCAATGCAGGGTACACGGGTTCGAGCCCTGGTCTGGGACGTTCCCACATGCCGCGGAGCAACTGGGCACGTGAGACACAACCACTGAGCCTGCGCCTCTGGAGCATGTGCTCCGCAACAAGAGAGGCTGCGATAGTGAGAGGCCTACGCACCGCGATGAAGAGTCGCCCCCACTTACCGCAACTGGAGAGGCCCCTAGCAAAGAAACGAAGACCCAACATAGCAATCAATCAATCAATACATAAATCTTAAAAAAACAATAAAACATTAAAGAAATAAAATAAAATAAAGCAGAACAGCGATTAAGACCTCGTGGAAAGGGCTGCATGCCTCCATTTCTGCGCGGCTACTCAGGGACTTACCTCGAGGCCAGTACTCACGCTGAGTTTCCCTTTAGCTCTAGAGCGTGGCAGGATGAGCTCCACCCCGGCCATCGAAGCACCCGGCTTAGCTAGAGAAAACTCCTTTTCTTCCCAGAGCCATGCCTACAGTGGCTAGTGGCCTGTCAACAGCAGTCAATTTCAAGTAGCTTCAAGGCAGCATGAATGGCGCTTTCAAAATGGGAAAGCAAGGCTAGTTCCCTCAGGCCCCCATTTCCACGGGCACACGCAGCATACATCCCTGTGCTTTCTAACAAGTCCAAACAGACACAGGTTACCCAGTGGTTCCTTCCCTGAATCAACTCCTCGAAGCAGGGTGTTCTGCAAATAGCGAACTGTCTCAACCAAGGATCGCCCCAGCTACGCCTCCGGGCCCGTGGCTCTTCAAAAGCCTGCAGTGTTACACGAGGAACTGGGCTTTAGTTGCAGTCGGAACGCAGGCTGACATTCTCCTGGAGGTAGGGTGACTTCAGGCAGGGGGTACCAGATGGAATGCGAAGCCGAGGGTTATTCTCAGTGCAGCTCAGACTAGGGTAATGAGGCAGACTTGCACGGAATGTTGGACCTGCTAGAAAGGTGTTCGTCGACCTGTGGGAGTGTTGAGGAAATCAAGCTGTCCCAAGAAAGAGTGCAGTCTGTTGCGCTACACTCGGCATACACAGAGTGGCTCCGAAGGGCTACGGGCCTGGATCTGGCATAGCGGGCCCATGGGGGCCTGGGGTTACTCAGTTTTCTTGCAGGGAATAGGGTGCCCACGCGAGGCTCCTAGATGTCCTGCAAAGCGGACTGACGTTAAAATAATGCAGAGCAGGGGCTTCGCTTGTGGTGCAGTGGTTGGGAATCCACCTGCCGATGCAGGGGACATGGGTTCGAGCCTTGGTCCACCAAGATCTCACATGCTGCGGAGCAACTAAGCCCGTGCTCCACAACGACTGAGCCTGCGCTCTAGAGTCCGGGAGCCACAACGACTGAGCCCGCATGCCACAACTACTGAAGTCCACGTGCCTAGAGCTTCTGCTCCACAACAAGAGGAGCCACCGCAATGAGAAACCCGAGCACCGCAACGAAGAGTAGCCCCCGCTCGCTACAACTAGAGAAAGCTCACATGCAGCAACGACGACCCAATACAGTAAATAAAAAATGATAAATTACATAAAAAAATAAATAAATAGACAGATAGATAAACAAATGAATAAATAAATAAACTAAAGCTGAGCAGGGGCTATGGCCTGCTGAAAACTGCAGCACGCCTCCGCTTCTGCACGGCAATTCAGAGCCTTACCTCGAGGCAAGTGCTCACGCTGAGTGTCCTGTTAGCGCCAAAGCATGGTAGGATGCTGACTTTCTCCTCGAGCAGAGTGACTTCAGGTACGAGGCCCTCGAAGAATTCTACGCAGAGTGTTTTCTCATGGCAGCTCAGATGGGGGCCGTGACGAACACTTCCAGGGCACGTCACACTGCCTAGAAATGTGGTCCTGAGGCTGTTCCAGTGCTCTGGAAATGTAGCTCTCCTTGAGGAACGAGCAGTGTGTTGCCCATCACTCGGCATACACAGAGGGCCTCCCAGGGACCGACCTTTGGGCCTCGATGTTGCTCAGCAGGCCCACAGGGGTCTGGAGGTACTCACTGATCTTGGAGGGAAAATGATGCACACCCGAAGGGCCTAGGAGTCCTGAAAAGGGTACTTCCTATAAAATAAAGCAGAACAGGGACCTCCCTGGTGGTGCAGTGCTTGAGAATCTGCCTGCCAATGCAGGGTACACGGGTTCGAGCCCTGGTCTGGGAGGATCCCACATACCGCGGAGCAACTGGGCCCGTGAGCCACAACGACTGAGCCTGCGCCTCTGGAGCCTGTGCTCCGCAACAAGAGAGGCCGCGATAGTGAGAGGCCTACGCACCGCGATGAAGAGTGGCCCCCACTTACCGCAACTGGAGAGGCCCCTAGCACAGAAACGAAGACCCAACATAGCAATCAATCAATCAATACATAAATCTTAAAAAAACAATAAAACATTAAAAACATAAAATACAATAAAGCAGAACAGCGACTAGACCTCGTGGAAAGAGCTGCATGCCTCCATTTCTGCGCGGCTACTCAGGGACTTACCTCGAGGCCAGTACTCACGTTGAGTTTCCCTTTAGCTCTAGAGCGTGGCAGGATGAGCTCCACGCCGGCCATCGAAGCACCCGGCTTAGCTAGAGAAAACTCCTTTTCTTCCCAGAGCCATGCCTACAGTGGCTAGTGGCCTGTCAACAGCAGTCAATTTCAAGTAGCTTCAAGGCAGCATGAATGGAGCTTTCAAAATGGGAAAGCAAGGCTAGTTCCATCAGGCCCCCATTTCCACGGGCACACGCAGCATACATCCCTGTGCTTTCTAACAAGTCCAAACAGACACAGGTTACCCAGTGGTTCCTTCCCTGAATCAACTCCTCGAAGCAGGGTGTTCTGCAAATAGCGAACTGTCTCAACCAAGGATCGCCCCAGCTACGCCTCCGGGCCCGTGGCTCTTCAAAAGCCTGCAGTGTTACACGAGGAACTGGGCTTTAGTTGCAGTCGGAACGCAGGCTGACATTCTCCTGGAGGTATGGTGACTTCAGGCAGGGGGTACCAGATGGAATGCGAAGCCGAGGGTTATTCTCAGTGCAGCTCAGACTAGGGTAATGAGGCAGACTTGCACGGAATGTTGGACCTGCTAGAAAGGTGTTCGTCGACCTGTGGGAGTGTTGAGGAAATCAAGCTGTCCCAAGAAAGAGTGCAGTCTGTTGCGCTACACTCGGCATACACAGAGTGGCTCCGAAGGGCTACGGGCCTGGATCTGGCATAGCGGGCCCATGGGGGCCTGGGGTTACTCAGTTTTCTTGCAGGGAATAGGGTGCCCACGCGAGGCTCCTAGATGTCCTGCAAAGCGGACTGACGTTAAAATAATGCAGAGCAGGGGCTTCGCTTGTGGTGCAGTGGTTGGGAATCCACCTGCCGATGCAGGGGACATGGGTTCGAGCCTTGGTCCACCAAGATCTCACATGCTGCGGAGCAACTAAGCCTGTGCTCCACAACGACTGAGCCTGCGCTCTAGAGTCCGGGAGCCACAACGACTGAGCCCGCATGCCACAACTACTGAAGTCCACGTGCCTAGAGCTTCTGCTCCACAACAAGAGGAGCCACCGCAATGAGAAACCCGAGCACCGCAACGAAGAGTAGCCCCCGCTCGCTGCAACTAGAGAAAGCTCACATGCAGCAACGACGACCCAACACAGTAAATAAAAAATGATAAATTACATAAAAAAATAAATAAATAGACAGATAGATAAACAAATGAATAAATAAATAAACTAAAGCTGAGCAGGGGCTATGGCCTGCTGAAAACTGCAGCACGCCTCCGCTTCTGCACGGCAATTCAGAGCCTTACCTCGAGGCAAGTGCTCACGCTGAGTGTCCTGTTAGCGCCACAGCATGGTAGGATGCTGACTTTCTCCTCGAGCAGAGTGACTTCAGGTACGAGGCCCTCGAAGAATTCTACGCAGAGTGTTTTCTCATGGCAGCTCAGACGGGGGCCGTGACGAACACTTCCAGGGCGCGTCACACTGCCTAGAGATGAGGTCCTGAGGCTGTTCCAGTGCTCTGGAAATGTAGCTCTCCTTAAGGATCGAGCAGTGTGTTGCCCATCACTCGGCATACACAGAGGGCCTCCCAGGGACCGACCTTTGGGCCTCGATGTTGCTCAGCAGGCCCACAGGGGTCTGGAGGTACTCACTGATCTTGGAGGGAAAATGATGCACACCCGAAGGGCCTAGGAGTCCTGAAAAGGGTACTTCCTTTAAAATAAAGCAGAACAGGGACCTCCCTGGTGGTGCAGTGCTTGAGAATCTGCCTGCCAATGCAGGGTACACGGGTTCGAGCCCTGGTCTGGGAGGATCCCACATACCGCGGAGCAACTGGGCCCGTGAGCCACAACTACTGAGCCTGCGCCTCTGGAGCCTGTGCTCCGCAACAAGAGAGGCCGCGATAGTGAGAGGCCTACGCACCGCGATGAAGAGTGGCCCCCACTTACCGCAACTGGAGAGGCCCCTAGCACAGAAACGAAGACCCAACATAGCAATCAATCAATCAATACATAAATCTTAAAAAAACAATAAAACATTAAAAACATAAAATACAATAAAGCAGAACAGCGACTAGACCTCGTGGAAAGAGCTGCATGCCTCCATTTCTGCGCGGCTACTCAGGGACTTACCTCGAGGCCAGTACTCACGTTGAGTTTCCCTTTAGCTCTAGAGCGTGGCAGGATGAGCTCCACGCCGGCCATCGAAGCACCCGGCTTAGCTAGAGAAAACTCCTTTTCTTCCCAGAGCCATGCCTACAGTGGCTAGTGGCCTGTCAACAGCAGTCAATTTCAAGTAGCTTCAAGGCAGCATGAATGGAGCTTTCAAAATGGGAAAGCAAGGCTAGTTCCATCAGGCCCCCATTTCCACGGGCAAACGCAGCATACATCCCTGTGCTTTCTAACAAGTCCAAACAGACACAGGTTACCCAGTGGTTCCTTCCCTGAATCAACTCCTCGAAGCAGGGTGTTCTGCAAATAGCGAACTGTCTCAACCAAGGATCGCCCCAGCTAAGCCTCCGGGCCTGTGGCTCTTCAAAAGCCTGCAGTGTTACACAAGGAACTGGGCTTTAGTTGCAGTCGGAACGCAGGCCGATATTCTCCTGGAGGCAGGGTGACTTCAGGCAGGGGATACCAGATGGAATGCGAAGCCGAGGGTTATTCTCAGTGCAGCTCAGATTAGGGCAATGAGGCAGACTTTCACGGAATGTTGGACCTGCTAGAAAGGTGTTCGTCGACTTGTGGGAGTGTTGAGGAAATCAAGCTGTCCCAAGAAAGAGTGCAGTCTGTTGCCCTACACTCGGCATACAGAGTGGCTCCGAAGGGCTACGGGCCTGGATGTGGCTTAGCAGGCCCATGGGGGCCTGAGGGTACTCAGTGTTCTTGCAGGGAATAGGGTGCCCACGCAAGGCTCCTAGATGTCCTGCAAAGTGTACTGACGTTAAAATAATGCAGAGCAGCGGCTACGGCCTCATGGAAAATGCTGCACGCCTCCTCTTCTGCATGGCAATTCAGGGCCTTAACTTGAGGCACGTGCTCTCACTGAGTGTCCCGTTAGCGACACAGCATGGTAGGATGCTGACTTTCTCCTCGAGCAGAGTGACTTCAGGTACGAGGTCCTCGAAGAATTCTAAGCGGAGTGTTTTCTCATGGCAGCTCAGAAGGGGGCCATGACGAACACTTCCATGGCACGTCGCACTGCCTAGAGATGTGGTCCTGAGGCTGTTCCAGTGCTCTGGAAATGTAGATCTCCTTAAGGAACGAGCAGTGTGTTGCCCATCACTCGGCATACACAGAGGGCCTCCCAGGGACCGACCTTTGGGCCTCGATGTTGCTCAGCAGTCCCACAGGGGTCTGGACGTACTCACTGATCTTGGAGGGAAAATGATGCACACCCGAGGGGCCTAGGAGTCCTGAAAAGGGTACTTCCTTTAAAATAAAGCAGAACAGGGGCTTTCCTGGTAGCGCAGTGGTTGAGAATCTGCCTGCCAATGCAGGGTACACGGGTTCGAGCCCTGGTCTGGGACGTTCCCACATGCCGCGGAGCAACTGGGCACGTGAGACACAACCACTGAGCCTGCGCCTCTGGAGCATGTGCTCCGCAACAAGAGAGGCTGCGATAGTGAGAGGCCTACGCACCGCGATGAAGAGTCGCCCCCACTTACCGCAACTGGAGAGGCCCCTAGCAAAGAAACGAAGACCCAACATAGCAATCAATCAATCAATACATAAATCTTAAAAAAACAATAAAACATTAAAGAAATAAAATAAAATAAAGCAGAACAGCGATTAAGACCTCGTGGAAAGGGCTGCATGCCTCCATTTCTGCGCGGCTACTCAGGGACTTACCTCGAGGCCAGTACTCACGCTGAGTTTCCCTTTAGCTCTAGAGCGTGGCAGGATGAGCTCCACCCCGGCCATCGAAGCACCCGGCTTAGCTAGAGAAAACTCCTTTTCTTCCCAGAGCCATGCCTACAGTGGCTAGTGGCCTGTCAACAGCAGTCAATTTCAAGTAGCTTCAAGGCAGCATGAATGGCGCTTTCAAAATGGGAAAGCAAGGCTAGTTCCCTCAGGCCCCCATTTCCACGGGCACACGCAGCATACATCCCTGTGCTTTCTAACAAGTCCAAACAGACACAGGTTACCCAGTGGTTCCTTCCCTGAATCAACTCCTCGAAGCAGGGTGTTCTGCAAATAGCGAACTGTCTCAACCAAGGATCGCCCCAGCTACGCCTCCGGGCCCGTGGCTCTTCAAAAGCCTGCAGTGTTACACGAGGAACTGGGCTTTAGTTGCAGTCGGAACGCAGGCTGACATTCTCCTGGAGGTAGGGTGACTTCAGGCAGGGGGTACCAGATGGAATGCGAAGCCGAGGGTTATTCTCAGTGCAGCTCAGACTAGGGTAATGAGGCAGACTTGCACGGAATGTTGGACCTGCTAGAAAGGTGTTCGTCGACCTGTGGGAGTGTTGAGGAAATCAAGCTGTCCCAAGAAAGAGTGCAGTCTGTTGCGCTACACTCGGCATACACAGAGTGGCTCCGAAGGGCTACGGGCCTGGATCTGGCATAGCGGGCCCATGGGGGCCTGGGGTTACTCAGTTTTCTTGCAGGGAATAGGGTGCCCACGCGAGGCTCCTAGATGTCCTGCAAAGCGGACTGACGTTAAAATAATGCAGAGCAGGGGCTTCGCTTGTGGTGCAGTGGTTGGGAATCCACCTGCCGATGCAGGGGACATGGGTTCGAGCCTTGGTCCACCAAGATCTCACATGCTGCGGAGCAACTAAGCCCGTGCTCCACAACGACTGAGCCTGCGCTCTAGAGTCCGGGAGCCACAACGACTGAGCCCGCATGCCACAACTACTGAAGTCCACGTGCCTAGAGCTTCTGCTCCACAACAAGAGGAGCCACCGCAATGAGAAACCCGAGCACCGCAACGAAGAGTAGCCCCCGCTCGCTACAACTAGAGAAAGCTCACATGCAGCAACGACGACCCAATACAGTAAATAAAAAATGATAAATTACATAAAAAAATAAATAAATAGACAGATAGATAAACAAATGAATAAATAAATAAACTAAAGCTGAGCAGGGGCTATGGCCTGCTGAAAACTGCAGCACGCCTCCGCTTCTGCACGGCAATTCAGAGCCTTACCTCGAGGCAAGTGCTCACGCTGAGTGTCCTGTTAGCGCCAAAGCATGGTAGGATGCTGACTTTCTCCTCGAGCAGAGTGACTTCAGGTACGAGGCCCTCGAAGAATTCTACGCAGAGTGTTTTCTCATGGCAGCTCAGATGGGGGCCGTGACGAACACTTCCAGGGCACGTCACACTGCCTAGAAATGTGGTCCTGAGGCTGTTCCAGTGCTCTGGAAATGTAGCTCTCCTTGAGGAACGAGCAGTGTGTTGCCCATCACTCGGCATACACAGAGGGCCTCCCAGGGACCGACCTTTGGGCCTCGATGTTGCTCAGCAGGCCCACAGGGGTCTGGAGGTACTCACTGATCTTGGAGGGAAAATGATGCACACCCGAAGGGCCTAGGAGTCCTGAAAAGGGTACTTCCTATAAAATAAAGCAGAACAGGGACCTCCCTGGTGGTGCAGTGCTTGAGAATCTGCCTGCCAATGCAGGGTACACGGGTTCGAGCCCTGGTCTGGGAGGATCCCACATACCGCGGAGCAACTGGGCCCGTGAGCCACAACGACTGAGCCTGCGCCTCTGGAGCCTGTGCTCCGCAACAAGAGAGGCCGCGATAGTGAGAGGCCTACGCACCGCGATGAAGAGTGGCCCCCACTTACCGCAACTGGAGAGGCCCCTAGCACAGAAACGAAGACCCAACATAGCAATCAATCAATCAATACATAAATCTTAAAAAAACAATAAAACATTAAAAACATAAAATACAATAAAGCAGAACAGCGACTAGACCTCGTGGAAAGAGCTGCATGCCTCCATTTCTGCGCGGCTACTCAGGGACTTACCTCGAGGCCAGTACTCACGTTGAGTTTCCCTTTAGCTCTAGAGCGTGGCAGGATGAGCTCCACGCCGGCCATCGAAGCACCCGGCTTAGCTAGAGAAAACTCCTTTTCTTCCCAGAGCCATGCCTACAGTGGCTAGTGGCCTGTCAACAGCAGTCAATTTCAAGTAGCTTCAAGGCAGCATGAATGGAGCTTTCAAAATGGGAAAGCAAGGCTAGTTCCATCAGGCCCCCATTTCCACGGGCACACGCAGCATACATCCCTGTGCTTTCTAACAAGTCCAAACAGACACAGGTTACCCAGTGGTTCCTTCCCTGAATCAACTCCTCGAAGCAGGGTGTTCTGCAAATAGCGAACTGTCTCAACCAAGGATCGCCCCAGCTACGCCTCCGGGCCCGTGGCTCTTCAAAAGCCTGCAGTGTTACACGAGGAACTGGGCTTTAGTTGCAGTCGGAACGCAGGCTGACATTCTCCTGGAGGTATGGTGACTTCAGGCAGGGGGTACCAGATGGAATGCGAAGCCGAGGGTTATTCTCAGTGCAGCTCAGACTAGGGTAATGAGGCAGACTTGCACGGAATGTTGGACCTGCTAGAAAGGTGTTCGTCGACCTGTGGGAGTGTTGAGGAAATCAAGCTGTCCCAAGAAAGAGTGCAGTCTGTTGCGCTACACTCGGCATACACAGAGTGGCTCCGAAGGGCTACGGGCCTGGATCTGGCATAGCGGGCCCATGGGGGCCTGGGGTTACTCAGTTTTCTTGCAGGGAATAGGGTGCCCACGCGAGGCTCCTAGATGTCCTGCAAAGCGGACTGACGTTAAAATAATGCAGAGCAGGGGCTTCGCTTGTGGTGCAGTGGTTGGGAATCCACCTGCCGATGCAGGGGACATGGGTTCGAGCCTTGGTCCACCAAGATCTCACATGCTGCGGAGCAACTAAGCCTGTGCTCCACAACGACTGAGCCTGCGCTCTAGAGTCCGGGAGCCACAACGACTGAGCCCGCATGCCACAACTACTGAAGTCCACGTGCCTAGAGCTTCTGCTCCACAACAAGAGGAGCCACCGCAATGAGAAACCCGAGCACCGCAACGAAGAGTAGCCCCCGCTCGCTGCAACTAGAGAAAGCTCACATGCAGCAACGACGACCCAACACAGTAAATAAAAAATGATAAATTACATAAAAAAATAAATAAATAGACAGATAGATAAACAAATGAATAAATAAATAAACTAAAGCTGAGCAGGGGCTATGGCCTGCTGAAAACTGCAGCACGCCTCCGCTTCTGCACGGCAATTCAGAGCCTTACCTCGAGGCAAGTGCTCACGCTGAGTGTCCTGTTAGCGCCACAGCATGGTAGGATGCTGACTTTCTCCTCGAGCAGAGTGACTTCAGGTACGAGGCCCTCGAAGAATTCTACGCAGAGTGTTTTCTCATGGCAGCTCAGACGGGGGCCGTGACGAACACTTCCAGGGCGCGTCACACTGCCTAGAGATGAGGTCCTGAGGCTGTTCCAGTGCTCTGGAAATGTAGCTCTCCTTAAGGATCGAGCAGTGTGTTGCCCATCACTCGGCATACACAGAGGGCCTCCCAGGGACCGACCTTTGGGCCTCGATGTTGCTCAGCAGGCCCACAGGGGTCTGGAGGTACTCACTGATCTTGGAGGGAAAATGATGCACACCCGAAGGGCCTAGGAGTCCTGAAAAGGGTACTTCCTTTAAAATAAAGCAGAACAGGGACCTCCCTGGTGGTGCAGTGCTTGAGAATCTGCCTGCCAATGCAGGGTACACGGGTTCGAGCCCTGGTCTGGGAGGATCCCACATACCGCGGAGCAACTGGGCCCGTGAGCCACAACTACTGAGCCTGCGCCTCTGGAGCCTGTGCTCCGCAACAAGAGAGGCCGCGATAGTGAGAGGCCTACGCACCGCGATGAAGAGTCGCCCCCACTTACCGCAACTGGAGAGGCCCCTAGCACAGAAACGAAGACCCAACATAGCAATCAATCAATCAATACATAAATCTTAAAAAAACAATAAAACATTAAAAACATAAAATACAATAAAGCAGAACAGCGACTAGACCTCGTGGAAAGAGCTGCATGCCTCCATTTCTGCGCGGCTACTCAGGGACTTACCTCGAGGCCAGTACTCACGTTGAGTTTCCCTTTAGCTCTAGAGCGTGGCAGGATGAGCTCCACGCCGGCCATCGAAGCACCCGGCTTAGCTAGAGAAAACTCCTTTTCTTCCCAGAGCCATGCCTACAGTGGCTAGTGGCCTGTCAACAGCAGTCAATTTCAAGTAGCTTCAAGGCAGCATGAATGGAGCTTTCAAAATGGGAAAGCAAGGCTAGTTCCATCAGGCCCCCATTTCCACGGGCAAACGCAGCATACATCCCTGTGCTTTCTAACAAGTCCAAACAGACACAGGTTACCCAGTGGTTCCTTCCCTGAATCAACTCCTCGAAGCAGGGTGTTCTGCAAATAGCGAACTGTCTCAACCAAGGATCGCCCCAGCTACGCCTCCGGGCCCGTGGCTCTTCAAAAGCCTGCAGTGTTACACGAGGAACTGGGCTTTAGTTGCAGTCGGAACGCAGGCTGACATTCTCCTGGAGGTATGGTGACTTCAGGCAGGGGGTACCAGATGGAATGCGAAGCCGAGGGTTATTCTCAGTGCAGCTCAGACTAGGGTAATGAGGCAGACTTGCACGGAATGTTGGACCTGCTAGAAAGGTGTTCGTCGACCTGTGGGAGTGTTGAGGAAATCAAGCTGTCCCAAGAAAGAGTGCAGTCTGTTGCGCTACACTCGGCATACACAGAGTGGCTCCGAAGGGCTACGGGCCTGGATCTGGCATAGCGGGCCCATGGGGGCCTGGGGTTACTCAGTTTACTTGCAGGGAATAGGGTGCCCACGCGAGGCTCCTAGATGTCCTGCAAAGCGGACTGACGTTAAAATAATGCAGAGCAGGGGCTTCGCTTGTGGTGCAGTGGTTGGGAATCCACCTGCCGATGCAGGGGACATGGGTTCGAGCCTTGGTCCACCAAGATCTCACATGCTGCGGAGCAACTAAGCCTGTGCTCCACAACGACTGAGCCTGCGCTCTAGAGTCCGGGAGCCACAACGACTGAGCCCGCATGCCACAACTACTGAAGTCCACGTGCCTAGAGCTTCTGCTCCACAACAAGAGGAGCCACCGCAATGAGAAACCCGAGCACCGCAACGAAGAGTAGCCCCCGCTCGCTACAACTAGAGAAAGCTCACATGCAGCAACGACGACCCAACACAGTAAATAAAAAATGATAAATTACATAAAAAAATAAATAAATAGACAGATAGATAAACAAATGAATAAATAAATAAACTAAAGCTGAGCAGGGGCTATGGCCTGCTGAAAACTGCAGCACGCCTCCGCTTCTGCACGGCAATTCAGAGCCTTACCTCGAGGCAAGTGCTCACGCTGAGTGTCCTGTTAGCGCCACAGCATGGTAGGATGCTGACTTTCTCCTCGAGCAGAGTGACTTCAGGTACGAGGCCCTCGAAGAATTCTACGCAGAGTGTTTTCTCATGGCAGCTCAGACGGGGGCCGTGACGAACACTTCCAGGGCGCGTCACACTGCCTAGAGATGAGGTCCTGAGGCTGTTCCAGTGCTCTGGAAATGTAGCTCTCCTTAAGAATCGAGCAGTGTGTTGCCCATCACTCGGCATACACAGAGGGCCTCCCAGGGACCGACCTTTGGGCCTCGATGTTGCTCAGCAGGCCCACAGGGGTCTGGAGGTACTCACTGATCTTGGAGGGAAAATGATGCACACCCGAAGGGCCTAGGAGTCCTGAAAAGGGTACTTCCTTTAAAATAAAGCAGAACAGGGACCTCCCTGGTGGCGCAGTGCTTGAGAATCTGCCTGCCAATGCAGGGGACACGGGTTCAAGCCCTGGTCTCAGAGGATCCCACATACCGCGGAGCAACTGGGCCCGTGAGCCACAACTACTGAGCCTGCGCCTCTGGAGCCTGTGCTCCGCAACAAGAGAGGCCGCGATAGTGAGAGGCCTACGCACCGCGATGAAGAGTGGCCCCCACTTACCACAACTGGAGAGGCCCCTAGCACAGAAACGAAGACCCAACATAGCAATCAATCAATCAATACATAAATCTTAAAAAAACAATAAAACATTAAAAACATAAAATACAATAAAGCAGAACAGCGACTAGACCTCGTGGAAAGAGCTGCATGCCTCCATTTCTGCGCGGCTACTCAGGGACTTACCTCGAGGCCAGTACTCACGTTGAGTTTCCCTTTAGCTCTAGAGCGTGGCAGGATGAGCTCCACGCCGGCCATCGAACCACCCGGCTTAGCTATAGAAAACTCCTTTTCTTCCCAGAGCCATGCCTACAGTGGCTAGTGGCCTGTCAACAGCAGTCAATTTCAAGTAGCTTCAAGGCAGCATGAATGGAGCTTTCAAAATGGGAAAGCAAGGCTAGTTCCATCAGGCCCCCATTTCCACGGGCACACGCAGCATACATCCCTGTGCTTTCTAACAAGTCCAAACAGACACAGGTTACCCAGTGGTTCCTTCCCTGAATCAACTCCTCGAAGCAGGGTGTTCTGCAAATAGCGAACTGTCTCAACCAAGGATCGCCCCAGCTAAGCCTCCGGGCCCGTGGCTCTTCAAAAGCCTGCAGTGTTACACATGGAACTGGGCTTTAGTTGCAGTCGGAACGCAGGCCGATATTCTCCTGGAGGCAGGGTGACTTCAGGCAGGGGATACCAGATGGAATGCGAAGCCGAGGGTTATTCTCAGTGCAGCTCAGATTAGGGCAATGAGGCAGACTTGCACGGAATGTTGGACCTGCTAGAAAGGTGTTCGTCGACTTGTGGGAGTGTTGAGGAAATCAAGCTGTCCCAAGAAAGAGTGCAGTCTGTTGCCCTACACTCGGCATACAGAGTGGCTCCGAAGGTCTACGGGCCTGGATGTGGCTTAGCAGGCCCATGGGGGCCTGAGGGTACTCAGTGTTCTTGCAGGGAATAGGGTGCCCACGCAAGGCTCCTAGATGTCCTGCAAAGCGTACTGACGTTAAAATAATGCAGAGCAGCGGCTACGGCCTCATGGAAAATGCTGCACGCCTCCTCTTCTGCATGGCAATTCAGGGCCTTAACTTGAGGCACGTGCTCTCGCTGAGTGTCCCGTTAGCGACACAGCATGGTAGGATGCTGACTTTCTCCTCGAGCAGAGTGACTTCAGGTACGAGGTCCTCGAAGAATTCTAAGCGGAGTGTTTTCTCATGGCAGCTCAGAAGGGGGCCATGACGAACACTTCCATGGCACGTCGCACTGCCTAGAGATGTGGTCCTGAGGCTGTTCCAGTGCTCTGGAAATGTAGATCTCCTTAAGGAACGAGCAGTGTGTTGCCCATCACTCGGCATACACAGAGGGCCTCCCAGGGACCGACCTTTGGGCCTCGATGTTGCTCAGCAGGCCCACAGGGGTCTGGACGTACTCACTGATCTTGGAGGGAAAATGATGCACACCCGAGGGGCCTAGGAGTCCTGAAAAGGGTACTTCCTTTAAAATAAAGCAGAACAGGGGCTTCCCTGGTAGCGCAGTGGTTGAGAATCTGCCTGCCAATGCAGGGTACACGGGTTCGAGCCCTGGTCTGGGACGTTCCCACATGCCGCGGAGCAACTGGGCACGTGAGACACAACCACTGAGCCTAAGCCTCTGGAGCATGTGCTCCGCAACAAGAGAGGCCGCGATAGTGAGAGGCCTACGCACCGCGATGAAGAGTGGCCCCCACTTACCGCAACTGGAGAGGCCCCTAGCAAAGAAACGAAGACCCAACATAGCAATCAATCAATCAATACATAAATCTTAAAAAAACAATAAAACATTAAAGAAATAAAATAAAATAAAGCAGAAAGGCGATTAAGACCTCGTGGAAAGGGCTGATTGCCTCCATTTCTGCGCGGCTACTCAGGGACTTACCTCGAGGCCAGTACTCACGCTGAGTTTCCCTTTAGCTCTACAGCGTGGCAGGATGAGCTCCACCCCGGCCATCGAAGCACCCGGCTTAGCTAGAGAAAATTCCTTTTCTTCCCAGAGCCATGCCTACAGTGGCTAGTGGCCTGTCAACAGCAGTCAATTTCAAGTAGCTTCAAGGCAGCATGAATGGCGCTTTCAAAATGGGAAAGCAAGGCTAGTTCCATCAGGCCCCCATTTCCACGGGCACACGCAGCATACATCCCTGTGCTTTCTAACAAGTCCAAACAGACACAGGTTACCCTGTGGTTCCTTCCCTGAATCAACTCCTCGAAGCAGGGTGTTCTGCAAATAGCGAACTGTCTCAACCAAGGATCGCCCCAGCTACGCCTCCGGGCCCGTGGCTCTTCAAAAGCCTGCAGTGTTACACGAGGAACTGGGCTTTAGTTGCAGTCGGAACGCAGGCTGACATTCTCCTGGAGGTAGGGTGACTTCAGGCAGGGGGTACCAGATGGAATGCGAAGCCGAGGGTTATTCTCAGTGCAGCTCAGACTAGGGTAATGAGGCAGACTTGCACAGAATGTTGGACCTGCTAGAAAGGTGTTCGTCGACCTGTGGGAGTGTTGAGGAAATCAAGCTGTCCCAAGAAAGAGTGCAGTCTGTTGCGCTACACTCGGCATACACAGAGTGGCTCCGAAGGGCTACGGGCCTGGATCTGGCATAGCGGGCCCATGGGGGCCTGGGGTTACTCAGTTTTCTTGCAGGGAATAGGGTGCCCACGCGAGGCTCCTAGATGTCCTGCAAAGCGGACTGACGTTAAAATAATGCAGAGCAGGGGCTTCGCTTGTGGTGCAGTGGTTGGGAATCCACCTGCCGATGCAGGGGACATGGGTTCGAGCCTTGGTCCACCAAGATCTCACATGCTGCGGAGCAACTAAGCCCGTGCTCCACAACGACTGAGCCTGCGCTCTAGAGTCCGGGAGCCACAACGACTGAGCCCGCATGCCACAACTACTGAAGTCCACGTGCCTAGAGCTTCTGCTCCACAACAAGAGGAGCCACCGCAATGAGAAACCCGAGCACCGCAACGAAGAGTAGCCCCCGATCGCTACAACTAGAGAAAGCTCACATGCAGCAACGACGACCCAACACAGTAAATAAAAAATGATAAATTACATAAAAAAATAAATAAATAGACAGATAGATAAACAAATGAATAAATAAATAAACTAAACCTGAGCAGGGGCTATGGCCTGCTGAAAACTGCAGCACGCCTCCGCTTCTGCACGGCAATTCAGAGCCTTACCTCGAGGCAAGTGCTCACGCTGAGTGTCCTGTTAGCGCCAAAGCATGGTAGGATGCTGACTTTCTCCTCGAGCAGAGTGACTTCAGGTACGAGGCCCTCGAAGAATTCTACGCAGAGTGTTTTCTCATGGCAGCTCAGACGGGGGCCGTGACGAACACTTCCATGGCACGTCACACTGCCTAGAAATGTGGTCCTGAGGCTGTTCCAGTGCTCTGGAAATGTAGCTCTCCTTAAGGAACGAGCAGTGTGTTGCCCATCACTCGGCATACACAGAGGGCCTCCCAGGGACCGACCTTTGGGCCTCGATGTTGCTCAGCAGGCCCACAGGGGTCTGGAGGTACTCACTGATCTTGGAGGGAAAATGATGCACACCCGAAGGGCCTAGGAGTCCTGAAAAGGGTACTTCCTTTAAAATAAAGCAGAACAGGGACCTCCCTGGTGGTGAAGTGCTTGAGAATCTGCCTGCCAATGCAGGGTACACGGGTTCGAGCCCTGGTCTGGGAGGATCCCACATACCGCGGAGCAACTGGGCCCGTGAGCCACAACTACTGAGCCTGCGCCTCTGGAGCCTGTGCTCCGCAACAAGAGAGGCCGCGATAGTGAGAGGCCTACGCACCGCGATGAAGAGTGGCCCCCACTTACCGCAACTGGAGAGGCCCCTAGCACAGAAACGAAGACCCAACATAGCAATCAATCAATCAATACATAAATCTTAAAAAAACAATAAAACATTAAAAACATAAAATACAATAAAGCAGAACAGCGACTAGACCTCGTGGAAAGAGCTGCATGCCTCTATTTCTGCGCGGCTACTCAGGGACTTACCTCGAGGCCAGTAATCACGTTGAGTTTCCCTTTAGCTCTAGAGCGTGGCAGGATGAGCTCCACGCCGGCCATCGAAGCACCCGGCTTAGCTAGAGAAAACTCCTTTTCTTCCCAGAGCCATGCCTACAGTGGCTAGTGGCCTGTCAACAGCAGTCAATTTCAAGTAGCTTCAAGGCAGCATGAATGGAGCTTTCAAAATGGGAAAGCAAGGCTAGTTCCATCAGGCCCCCATTTCCACGGGCACACGCAGCATACATCCCTGTGCTTTCTAACAAGTCCAAACAGACACAGGTTACCCAGTGGTTCCTTCCCTGAATCAACTCCTCGAAGCAGGGTGTTCTGCAAATAGCGAACTGTCTCAACCAAGGATCGCCCCAGCTAAGCCTCCGGGCCCGTGGCTCTTCAAAAGCCTGCAGTGTTACACGAGGAACTGGGCTTTAGTTGCAGTCGGAACGCAGGCTGACATTCTCCTGGAGGCAGGGTGACTTCAGGCAGGGGGTACCAGATGGAATGCGAAGCCGAGGGTTATTCTCAGTGCAGCTCAGACTAGGGTAATGAGGCAGACTTGCACGGAATGTTGGACCTGCTAGAAAGGTGTTCGTCGACCTGTGGGAGTGTTGAGGAAATCAAGCTGTCCCAAGAAAGAGTGCAGTCTGTTGCGCTACACTCGGCATACACAGAGTGGCTCCGAAGGGCTACGGGCCTGGATCTGGCATAGCGGGCCCATGGGGGCCTGGGGTTACTCAGTTTTCTTGCAGGGAATAGGGTGCCCACGCGAGGCTCCTAGATGTCCTGCAAAGCGGACTGACGTTAAAATAATGCAGAGCAGGGGCTTCGCTTGTGGTGCAGTGGTTGGGAATCCACCTGCCGATGCAGGGGACATGGGTTCGAGCCTTGGATCACCAAGATCTCACATGCTGCGGAGCAACTAAGCCTGTGCTCCACAACGACTGAGCCTGCGCTCTAGAGTCCAGGAGCCACAACGACTGAGCCCGCATGCCACAACTACTGAAGTCCACGTGCCTAGAGCTTCTGCTCCACAACAAGAGGAGCCACCGCAATGAGAAACCCGAGCACCGCAACGAAGAGTAGCCCCCGCTCGCTACAACTAGAGAAAGCTCACATGCAGGAACGACGACCCAACACAGTAAATAAAAAATGATAAATTACATAAAAAAATAAATAAATAGACAGATAGATAAACAAATGAATAAATAAATAAACTAAAGCTGAGCAGGGGCTATGGCCTGCTGAAAACTGCAGCACGCCTCCGCTTCTGCACGGCAATTCAGAGCCTTACCTCGAGGCAAGTGCTCACGCTGAGTGTCCCGTTAGCGCCACAGCATGGTAGGATGCTGACTTTCTCCTCGAGCAGAGTGACTTCAGGTACGAGGCCCTCGAAGAATTCTACGCAGAGTGTTTTCTCATGGCAGCTCAGACGGGGGCCGTGACGAACACTTCCAGGCACGTCACACTGCCTAGAGATGAGGTCCTGAGGCTGTTCCAGTGCTCTGGAAATGTAGCTCTCCTTAAGGATCGAGCAGTGTGTTGCCCATCACTCGGCATACACAGAGGGCCTCCCAGGGACCGACCTTTGGGCCTCGATGTTGCTCAGCAGGCCCACAGGGGTCTGGAGGTACTCACTGATCTTGGAGGGAAAATGATGCACACCCGAAGGGCCTAGGAGTCCTGAAAAGGGTACTTCCTTTAAAATAAAGCAGAACAGGGACTTCCCTGGTGGCACAGTGCTTGAGAATCTGCCTGCCAATGCAGGGTACACGGGTTCGAGCCCTGGTCTGGGAGGATCCCACATACCGCGGAGCAACTGGGCCCGTGAGCCACAACTACTGAGCCTGCGCCTCTGGAGCCTGTGCTCCGCAACAAGAGAGGCCGCGATAGTGAGAGGCCTACGCACCGCGATGAAGAGTGGCCCCCACTTACCGCAACTGGAGAGGCCTCTAGCACAGAAACGAAGACCCAACATAGCAATCAATCAATCAATACATAAATCTTAAAAAAACAATAAAACATTAAAAACATAAAATACAATAAAGCAGAACAGCGACTAGACCTCGTGGAAAGAGCTGCATGCCTCCATTTCTGCGCGGCTACTCAGGGACTTACCTCGAGGCCAGTACTCACGTTGAGTTTCCCTTTAGCTCTAGAGCGTGGCAGGATGAGCTCCACGCCGGCCATCGAAGCACCCGGCTTAGCTAGAGAAAACTCCTTTTCTTCCCAGAGCCATGCCTACAGTGGCTAGTGGCCTGTCAACAGCAGTCAATTTCAACTAGCTTCAAGGCAGCATGAATGGAGCTTTCAAAATGGGAAAGCAAGGCTAGTTCCATCAGGCCCCCATTTCCACGGGCACACGCAGCATACATCCCTGTGCTTTCTAACAAGTCCAAACAGACACAGGTTACCCAGTGGTTCCTTCCCTGAATCAACTCCTCGAAGCAGGGTGTTCTGCAAATAGCGAACTGTCTCAACCAAGGATCGCCCCAGCTAAGCCTCCGGGCCCATTGCTCTTCAAAAGCCTGCAGTGTTACACGAGGAACTGGGCTTTAGTTGCAGTCGGAACGCAGGCTGACATTCTCCAGGAGGCAGGGTGACTTCAGGCAGGGGGTACCAGATGGAATGCGAAGCCGAGGGTTATTCTCAGTGCAGCTCAGACTAGGGTAATGAGGCAGACTTGCACGGAATGTTGGACCTGCTAGAAAGGTGTTCGTCGACCTGTGGGAGTGTTGAGGAAATCAAGCTGTCCCAAGAAAGAGTGCAGTCTGTTGCGCTACACTCGGCATACACAGAGTGGCTCCGAAGGGCTACGGGCCTGGATCTGGCATAGCGGGCCCATGGGGGCCTGGGGTTACTCAGTTTTCTTGCAGGGAATAGGGTGCCCACGCGAGGCTCCTAGATGTCCTGCAAAGCGGACTGACGTTAAAATAATGCAGAGCAGGGGCTTCGCTTGTGGTGCAGTGGTTGGGAATCCACCTGCTGATGCAGGGGACATGGGTTCGAGCCTTGGTCCACCAAGATCTCACATGCTGCGGAGCAACTAAGCCCGTGCTCCACAACGACTGAGCCTGCGCTCTAGATTCCGGGAGCCACAACGACTGAGCCCGCATGCCACAACTACTGAAGTCCACGTGCCTAGAGCTTCTGCTCCACAACAAGAGGAGCCACCGCAATGAGAAACCCGAGCACCGCAACGAAGAGTAGCCCCCGCTCGCTACAACTAGAGAAAGCTCACATGCAGCAACGACGACCCAACACAGTAGAAAAAAAATGATATATTAATTAAATAAATAAATAAATAGACAGATAGATAAACAAATGAATAAATAAATAAACTAAAGCTGAGCAGGGGCTATGGCCTGCTGAAAACTGCAGCACGCCTCCGCTTCTGCACGGCAATTCAGAGCCTTACCTGGAGGCAAGTGCTCACGCTGAGTGTCCTGTTAGCGCCACAGCATGGTAGGATGCTGACTTTCTCCTCGAGCAGAGTGACTTCAGGTACGAGGCCCTCGAAGAATTCTACGCAGAGTGTTTTCTCATGGCAGCTCAGACGGGGGCTGTGACGAACACTTCCAGGGCACGTCGCACTGCCTAGAGATGTGGTCCTGAGGCTGTTCCAGTGCTCTGGAAATGTAGCTCTTCTTAAGGAACGAGCAAGTGTGTTGCCCATCACTCGGCATACACAGAGGGCCTCCCAGGGACCGACCTTTGGGCCTCGATGTTGCTCAGCAGGCCCACAGGGGTCTGGAGGTACTCACTGATCTTGGAGGGAAAATGATGCACACCCGAAGGGCCTAGGAGTCCTGAAAAGGGTACTTCCTTTAAAATAAAGCAGAACAGGGACTTCCCTGGTGGCACAGTGCTTGAGAATCTGCCTGCCAATGCAGGGTACACGGGTTCGAGCCCTGGTCTGGGAGGATCCCACATACCGCGGAGCAACTGGGCCCGTGAGCCACAACTACTGAGCCTGCGCCTCTGGAGCCTGTGCTCCGCAACAAGAGAGGCCGCGATAGTGACAGGCCTACGCACCGCGATGAAGAGTGGCCCCCACTTACCGCAACTGGAGAGGCCTCTAGCACAGAAACGAAGACCCAACATAGCAATCAATCAATCAATACATAAATCTTAAAAAAACAATAAAACATTAAAAACATAAAATACAATAAAGCAGAACAGCGACTAGACCTCGTGGAAAGAGCTGCATGCCTCCATTTCTGCGCGGCTACTCAGGGACTTACCTCGAGGCCAGTACTCACGTTGAGTTTCCCTTTAGCTCTAGAGCGTGGCAGGATGAGCTCCACGCCGGCCATCGAAGCACCCGGCTTAGCTAGAGAAAACTCCTTTTCTTCCCAGAGCCATGCCTACAGTGGCTAGTGGCCTGTCAACAGCAGTCAATTTCAAGTAGCTTCAAGGCAGCATGAATGGAGCTTTCAAAATGGGAAAGCAAGGCTAGTTCCATCAGGCCCCCATTTCCACGGGCACACGCAGCATACATCCCTGTGCTTTCTAACAAGTCCAAACAGACACAGGTTACCCAGTGGTTCCTTCCCTGAATCAACTCCTCGAAGCAGGGTGTTCTGCAAATAGCGAACTGTCTCAACCAAGGATCGCCCCAGCTACGCCTCCGGGCCCGTGGCTCTTCAAAAGCCTGCAGTGTTACACGAGGAACTGGGCTTTAGTTGCAGTCGGAACGCAGGCTGACATTCTTCTGGAGGTATGGTGACTTCAGGCAGGGGGTACCAGATGGAATGCGAAGCCGAGGGTTATTCTCAGTGCAGCTCAGACTAGGGTAATGAGGCAGACTTGCACGGAATGTTGGACCTGCTAGAAAGGTGTTCGTCGACCTGTGGGAGTGTTGAGGAAATCAAGCTGTCCCAAGAAAGAGTGCAGTCTGTTGCGCTACACTCGGCATACACAGAGTGGCTCCGAAGGGCTACGGGCCTGGATCTGGCATAGCGGGCCCATGGGGGCCTGGGGTTACTCAGTTTTCTTGCAGGGAATAGGGTGCCCACGCGAGGCTCCTAGATGTCCTGCAAAGCGGACTGACGTTAAAATAATGCAGAGCAGGGGCTTCGCTTGTGGTGCAGTGGTTGGGAATCCACCTGCCGATGCAGGGGACATGGGTTCGAGCCTTGGTCCACCAAGATCTCACATGCTGCGGAGCAACTAAGCCTGTGCTCCACAACGACTGAGCCTGCGCTCTAGAGTCCGGGAGCCACAACGACTGAGCCCGCATGCCACAACTACTGAAGTCCACGTGCCTAGAGCTTCTGCTCCACAACAAGAGGAGCCACCGCAATGAGAAACCCGAGCACCGCAACGAAGAGTAGCCCCCGCTCGCTACAACTAGAGAAAGCTCACATGCAGCAACGACGACCCAACACAGTAAATAAAAAATGATAAATTACATAAAAAAATAAATAAATAGACAGATAGATAAACAAATGAATAAATAAATAAACTAAAGCTGAGCAGGGGCTATGGCCTGCTGAAAACTGCAGCACGCCTCCGCTTCTGCACGGCAATTCAGAGCCTTACCTCGAGGCAAGTGCTCACGCTGAGTGTCCTGTTAGCGCCACAGCATGGTAGGATGCTGACTTTCTCCTCGAGCAGAGTGACTTCAGGTACGAGGCCCTCGAAGAATTCTACGCAGAGTGTTTTCTCATGGCAGCTCAGACGGGGGCCGTGACGAACACTTCCAGGGCGCGTCACACTGCCTAGAGATGAGGTCCTGAGGCTGTTCCAGTGCTCTGGAAATGTAGCTCTCCTTGAGGAACGAGCAGTGTGTTGCCCATCACTCGGCATACACAGAGGGCCTCCCAGGGACCGACCTTTGGGCCTCGATGTTGCTCAGCAGGCCCACAGGGGTCTGGAGGTACTCACTGATCTTGGAGGGAAAATGATGCACACCCGAAGGGCCTAGGAGTCCTGAAAAGGGTACTTCCTTTAAAATAAAGCAGAACAGGGACCTCCCTGGTGGCGCAGTGCTTGAGAATCTGCCTGCCAATGCAGGGGACACGGGTTCAAGCCCTGGTCTCAGAGGATCACACATACCGCGGAGCAACTGGGCCCGTGAGCCACAACTACTGAGCCTGCGCCTCTGGAGCCTGTGCTCCGCAACAAGAGAGGCCGCGATAGTGAGAGGCCTACGCACCGCGATGAAGAGTGGCCCCCACTTACCGCAACTGGAGAGGCCCCTAGCACAGAAACGAAGACCCAACATAGCAATCAATCAATCAATACATAAATCTTAAAAAAACAATAAAACATTAAAAACATAAAATACAATAAAGCAGAACAGCGACTAGACCTCGTGGAAAGAGCTGCATGCCTCCATTTCTGCGCGGCTACTCAGGGACTTACCTCGAGGCCAGTACTCACGTTGAGTTTCCCTTTAGCTCTAGAGCGTGGCAGGATGAGCTCCACGCCGGCCATCGAAGCACCCGGCTTAGCTAGAGAAAACTCCTTTTCTTCCCAGAGCCATGCCTACAGTGGCTAGTGGCCTGTCAACAGCAGTCAATTTCAAGTAGCTTCAAGGCAGCATGAATGGAGCTTTCAAAATGGGAAAGCAAGGCTAGTTCCATCAGGCCCCCATTTCCACGGGCACACGCAGCATACATCCCTGTGCTTTCTAACAAGTCCAAACAGACACAGGTTACCCAGTGGTTCCTTCCCTGAATCAACACCTCGAAGCAGGGTGTTCTGCAAATAGCGAACTGTCTCAACCAAGGATCGCCCCAGCTAAGCCTCCGGGCCTGTGGCTCTTCAAAAGCCTGCAGTGTTACACAAGGAACTGGGCTTTAGTTGCAGTCGGAACGCAGGCCGATATTCTCCTGGAGGCAGGGTGACTTCAGGCAGGGGATACCAGATGGAATGCGAAGCCGAGGGTTATTCTCAGTGCAGCTCAGACTAGGGTAATGAGGCAGACTTGCACGGAATGTTGGACCTGCTAGAAAGGTGTTCGTCGACTTGTGGGAGTGTTGAGGAAATCAAGCTGTCCCAAGAAAGAGTGCAGTCTGTTGCCCTACACTCGGCATACAGAGTGGCTCCGAAGGGCTACGGGCCTGGATGTGGCTTAGCAGGCCCATGGGGGCCTGAGGGTACTCAGTGTTCTTGCAGGGAATAGGGTGCCCACGCAAGGCTCCTAGATGTCCTGCAAAGCGTACTGACGTTAAAATAATGCAGAGCAGCGGCTACGGCCTCATGGAAAATGCTGCACGCCTCCTCTTCTGCATGGCAATTCAGGGCCTTAACTTGAGGCACGTGCTCTCACTGAGTGTCCCGTTAGCGACACAGCATGGTAGGATGCTGACTTTCTCCTCGAGCAGAGTGACTTCAGGTACGAGGTCCTCGAAGAATTCTAAGCGGAGTGTTTTCTCATGGCAGCTCAGAAGGGGGCCATGACGAACACTTCCATGGCACGTCGCACTGCCTAGAGATGTGGTCCTGAGGCTGTTCCAGTGCTCTGGAAATGTAGATCTCCTTAAGGAACGAGCAGTGTGTTGCCCATCACTCGGCATACACAGAGGGCCTCCCAGGGACCGACCTTTGGGCCTCGATGTTGCTCAGCAGGCCCACAGGGGTCTGGACGTACTCACTGATCTTGGAGGGAAAATGATGCACACCCGAGGGGCCTAGGAGTCCTGAAAAGGGTACTTCCTTTAAAATAAAGCAGAACAGGGGCTTTCCTGGTAGCGCAGTGGTTGAGAATCTGCCTGCCAATGCAGGGTACACGGGTTCGAGCCCTGGTCTGGGACGTTCCCACATGCCGCGGAGCAACTGGGCACGTGAGACACAACCACTGAGCCTGCGCCTCTGGAGCATGTGCTCCGCAACAAGAGAGGCTGCCATAGTGAGAGGCCTACGCACCGCGATGAAGAGTCGCCCCCACTTACCGCAACTGGAGAGGCCCCTAGCAAAGAAACGAAGACCCAACATAGCAATCAATCAATCAATACATAAATCTTAAAAAAACAATAAAACATTAAAGAAATAAAATAAAATAAAGCAGAACAGCGATTAAGACCTCGTGGAAAGGGCTGCATGCCTCCATTTCTGCGCGGCTACTCAGGGACTTACCTCGAGGCCAGTACTCACTCTGAGTTTCCCTTTAGCTCTAGAGCGTGGCAGGATGAGCTCCACCCCGGCCATCGAAGCACCCGGCTTAGCTAGAGAAAACTCCTTTTCTTCCCAGAGCCATGCTTACAGTGGCTAGTGGCCTGTCAACAGCAGTCAATTTCAAGTAGCTTCAAGGCAGCATGAATGGCGCTTTCAAAATGGGAAAGCAAGGCTAGTTCCATCAGGCCCCCATTTCCACGGGCACACGCAGCATACATCCCTGTGCTTTCTAACAAGTCCAAACAGACACAGGTTACCCAGTGGTTCCTTCCCTGAATCAACTCCTCGAAGCAGGGTGTTCTGCAAATAGCGAACTGTCTCAACCAAGGATCACCCCAGCTACGCCTCCGGGCCCGTGGCTCTTCAAAAGCCTGCAGTGTTACACGAGGAACTGGGCTTTAGTTGCAGTCGGAACGCAGGCTGACATTCTCCTGGAGGTAGGGTGACTTCAGGCCAGGGGTACCAGATGGAATGCGAAGCCGAGGGTTATTCTCAGTGCAGCTCAGACTAGGGTAATGAGGCAGACTTGCACGGAATGTTGGACCTGCTAGAAAGGTGTTCGTCGACCTGTGGGAGTGTTGAGGAAATCAAGCTGTCCCAAGAAAGAGTGCAGTCTGTTGCGCTACACTCGGCATACACAGAGTGGCTCCGAAGGGCTACGGGCCTGGATCTGGCATAGCGGGCCCATGGGGGCCTGGGGTTACTCAGTTTTCTTGCAGGGAATAGGGTGCCCACGCGAGGCTCCTAGATGTCCTGCAAAGCGGACTGACGTTAAAATAATGCAGAGCAGGGGCTTCGCTTGTGGTGCAGTGGTTGGGAATCCACCTGCCGATGCAGGGGACATGGGTTCGAGCCTTGGTCCACCAAGATCTCACATGCTGCGGAGCAACTAAGCCCGTGCTCCACAACGACTGAGCCTGCGCTCTAGAGTCCGGGAGCCACAACGACTGAGCCCGCATGCCACAACTACTGAAGTCCACGTGCCTAGAGCTTCTGCTCCACAACAAGAGGAGCCACCGAAATGAGAAACCCGAGCACCGCAACGAAGAGTAGCCCCCGCTCGCTACAACTAGGGAAAGCTCACAAGCAGCAACGAAGACCCAACACAGTAAAACAAAAATGATAATTTACATAAGAAAATAAAGAACTAGATAGACAGATAGATAAACAAATGAATAAATAAATAAACTAAAGCTGAGCAGGGGCTATGGCCTGCTGAAAACTGCAGCACGCCTCCGCTTCTGCACGGCAATTCAGAGCCTTACCTCGAGGCAAGTGCTCACGCTGAGTGTCCTGTTAGCGCCACAGCATGGTAGGATGCTGACTTTCTCCTCGAGCAGAGTGACTTCAGGTACGAGGCCCTCGAAGAATTCTACGCAGAGTGTTTTCTCATGGCAGCTCAGACGGGGGCCGTGACGAACACTTCCAGGGCACGTCACACTGCCTAGAGATGAGGTCCTGAGGTTGTTCCAGTGCTCTGGAAATGTAGCTCTCCTTAAGGAACGAGCAGTGTGTTGCCCATCACTCGGCATACACAGAGGGCCTCCCAGGGACCGACCTTTGGGCCTCGATGTTGCTCAGCAGGCCCACAGGGGTCTGGAGGTACTCACTGATCTTGGAGGGAAAATGATGCACACCCGAAGGGCCTAGGAGTCCTGAAAAGGGTACTTCCTTTAAAATACAGCAGAACAGGGACCTCCCTGGTGGCGCAGTGCTTGAGAATCTGCCTGCCAATGCAGGGGACACGGGTTCAAGCCCTGGTCTCAGAGGATCACACATACCGCGGAGCAACTGGGCCCGTGAGCCACAACTACTGAGCCTGCGCCTCTGGAGCCTGTGCTCCGCAACAAGAGAGGCCGCGATAGTGAGAGGCCTACGCACCGCGATGAAGAGTGGCCCCCACTTACCGCAACTGGAGAGGCCCCTAGCACAGAAACGAAGACCCAACATAGCAATCAATCAATCAATACATAAATCTTAAAAAAACAATAAAACATTAAAAACATAAAATACAATAAAGCAGAACAGCGACTAGACCTCGTGGAAAGAGCTGCATGCCTCCATTTCTGCGCGGCTACTCAGGGACTTACCTCGAGGCCAGTACTCACGTTGAGTTTCCCTTTAGCTCTAGAGCGTGGCAGGATGAGCTCCACGCCGGCCATCGAAGCACCCGGCTTAGCTAGAGAAAACTCCTTTTCTTCCCAGAGCCATGCCTACAGTGGCTAGTGGCCTGTCAACAGCAGTCAATTTCAAGTAGCTTCAAGGCAGCATGAATGGAGCTTTCAAAATGGGAAAGCAAGGCTAGTTCCATCAGGCCCCCATTTCCACGGGCACACGCAGCATACATCCCTGTGCTTTCTAACAAGTCCAAACAGACACAGGTTACCCAGTGGTTCCTTCCCTGAATCAACTCCTCGAAGCAGGGTGTTCTGCAAATAGCGAACTGTCTCAACCAAGGATCGCCCCAGCTAAGCCTCCGGGCCCGTGGCTCTTCAAAAGCCTGCAGTGTTACACAAGGAACTGGGCTTTAGTTGCAGTCGGAACGCAGGCCGATATTCTCCTGGAGGCAGGGTGACTTCAGTCAGGGGATACCAGATGGAATGCGAAGCCGAGGGTTATTCTCAGTGCAGCTCAGATTAGGGCAATGAGGCAGACTTTCACGGAATGTTGGACCTGCTAGAAAGGTGTTCGTCGACCTGTGGGAGTGTTGAGGAAATCAAGCTGTCCCAAGAAAGAGTGCAGTCTGTTGCCCTACACTCGGCGTACAGAGTGGCTCCGAAGGACTACGGGCCTGGATGTGGCTTAGCAGGCCCATGGGGGCCTGAGGGTACTCAGTGTTCTTGCAGGGAATAGGGTGCCCACGCAAGGCTCCTAGATGTCCTGCAAAGCGTACTGACGTTAAAATAATGCAGAGCAGCGGCTACGGCCTCATGGAAAATGCTGCACGCCTCCTCTTCTGCATGGCAATTCAGGGCCTTAACTTGAGGCACGTGCTCTCGCTGAGTGTCCCGTTAGCGACACAGCATGGTAGGATGCTGACTTTCTCCTCGAGCAGAGTGACTTCAGGTACGAGGTCCTCGAAGAATTCTAAGCGGAGTGTTTTCTCATGGCAGCTCAGAAGGGGGCCATGACGAACACTTCCATGGCACGTCGCATTGCCTAGAGATGTGGTCCTGAGGCTGTTCCAGTGCTCTGGAAATGTAGCTCTCCTTAAGGAACGAGCAGTGTGTTGCCCATCACTCGGCATACACAGAGGGCCTCCCAGGGACCGACCTTTGGGCCTCGATGTTGCTCAGCAGGCCCACAGGGGTCTGGACGTACTCACTGATCTTGGAGGGAAAATGATGCACACCCGAGGGGCCTAGGAGTCCTGAAAAGGGTACTTCCTTTAAAATAAAGCAGAACAGGGGCTTCCCTGGTAGCGCAGTGTTTGAGAATCTGCCTGCCAATGCAGGGTACACAGGTTCGAGCCCTGGTCTGGGTGGTTCCCACATGCCGCGGAGCAACTGGGCACGTGAGACACAACCACTGAGCCTGCGCCTCTGGAGCCTGTGCTCCGCAACAAGAGAGGCCGCGATAGTGAGAGGCCTACGCACCGCGATGAAGAGTCGCCCCCACTTACCGCAACTGGAGAGGCCCCTAGCAAAGAAACGAAGACCCAACATAGCAATCAATCAATCAATACATAAATCTTAAAAAAACAATAAAACATTAAAGAAATAAAATAAAATAAAGCAGAACAGCGATTAAGACCTCGTGGAAAGGGCTGCATGCCTCCATTTCTGCGCGGCTACTCAGGGACTTACCTCAAGGCCAGTACTCACGTTGAGTTTCCCTTTAGCTCTAGAGCGTGGCAGGATGAGCTCCACCCCGGCCATCGAAGCACCCGGCTTAGCTAGAGAAAACTCCTTTTCTTCCCAGAGCCATGCCTACAGTGGCTAGTGGCCTGTCAACAGCAGTCAATTTCAAGTAGCTTCAAGGCAGCATGAATGGCGCTTTCAAAATGGGAAAGCAAGGCTAGTTCCATCAGGCCCCCATTTCCACGGGCACACGCAGCATACATCCCTGTGCTTTCTAACAAGTCCAAACAGACACAGGTTACCCAGTGGTTCCTTCCCTGAATCAACTCCTCGAAGCAGGGTGTTCTGCAAATAGCGAACTGTCTCAACCAAGGATCGCCCCAGCTACGCCTCCGGGCCCGTGGCTCTTCAAAAGCCTGCAGTGTTACACGAGGAACTGGGCTTTAGTTGCAGTCGGAACGCAGGCTGACATTCTCCTGGAGGCAGGGTGACTTCAGGCAGGGGGTACCAGATGGAATGCGAAGCCGAGGGTTATTCTCAGTGCAGCTCAGACTAGGGTAATGAGGCAGACTTGCACGGAATGTTGGACCTGCTAGAAAGGTGTTCGTCGACCTGTGGGAGTGTTGAGGAAATCAAGCTGTCCCAAGAAAGAGTGCAGTCTGTTGCGCTACACTCGGCATACACAGAGTGGCTCCGAAGGGCTACGGGCCTGGATCTGGCAAGGTGGGCCCATGGGGGCCTGGGGTTACTCAGTTTTCTTGCAGGGAATAGGGTGCCCACGCGAGGCTCCTAGATGTCCTGCAAAGCGGACTGACGTTAAAATAATGCAGAGCAGGGGCTTCGCTTGTGGTGCAGTGGTTGGGAATCCACCTGCCGATGCAGGGGACATGGGTTCGAGCCTTGGTCCACCAAGATCTCACATGCTGCGGAGCAACTAAGCCCGTGCTCCACAACGACTGAGCCTGCGCTCTAGAGTCCGGGAGCCACAACGACTGAGCCCGCATGCCACAACTACTGAAGTCCACGTGCCTAGAGCTTCTGCTCCACAACAAGAGGAGCCACCGCAATGAGAAACCCGAGCACCGCAACGAAGAGTAGCCCCCGCTCGCTACAACTAGAGAAAGCTCACATGCAGCAACGACGACCCAACACAGTAAATAAAAAATGATAAATTACATAAAAAAATAAATAAATAGACAGATAGATAAACAAATGAATAAATAAATAAACTAAAGCTGAGCAGGGGCTATGGCCTGCTGAAAACTGCAGCACGCCTCCGCTTCTGCACGGCAATTCAGAGCCTTACCTCGAGGCAAGTGCTCACGCTGAGTGTCCTGTTAGCGCCACAGCATGGTAGGATGCTGACTTTCTCCTCGAGCAGAGTGACTTCAGGTACGAGGCCCTCGAAGAATTCTACGCAGAGTGTTTTCTCATGGCAGCTCAGACGGGGGCCGTGACGAACACTTCCAGGGCACGTCGCACTGCCTAGAGATGTGGTACTGAGGCTGTTCCAGTGCTCTGGAAATGTAGCTCTTCTTAAGGAACGAGCAGTGTGTTGCCCATCACTCGGCATACACAGAGGGCCTCCCAGGGACCGACCTTTGGACCTCGATGTTGCTCAGCAGGCCCACAGGGGTCTGGAGGTACTCACTGATCTTGGAGGGAAAATGATGCACACCCGAAGGGCCTAGGAGTCCTGAAAAGGGTACTTCCTTTAAAATAAAGCAGAACAGGGACTTCCCTGGTGGCACAGTGCTTGAGAATCTGCCTGCCTATGCAGGGGACACGGGTTCGAGCCCTGGTCTGGGAGGATCCCACATACCGCGGAGCAACTGGGCCCGTGAGCCACAACTACTGAGCCTGCGCCTCTGGAGCCTGTGCTCCGCAACAAGAGAGGCCGCGATAGTGAGAGGCCTACGCACCGCGATGAAGAGTGGCCCCCACTTACCGCAACTGGAGAGGCCCCTAGCACAGAAACGAAGACCCAACATAGCAATCAATCAATCAATACATAAATCTTAAAAAAACAATAAAACATTAAAAACATAAAATACAATAAAGCAGAACAGCGACTAGACCTCGTGGAAAGAGCTGCATGCCTCCATTTCTGCGCGGCTACTCAGGGACTTACCTCGAGGCCAGTACTCACGTTGAGTTTCCCTTTAGCTCTAGAGCGTGGCAGGATGAGCTCCACGCCGGCCATCGAAGCACCCGGCTTAGCTAGAGAAAACTCCTTTTCTTCCCAGAGCCATGCCTACAGTGGCTAGTGGCCTGTCAACAGCAGTCAATTTCAAGTAGCTGCAAGGCAGCATGAATGGAGCTTTCAAAATGGGAAAGCAAGGCTAGTTCCATCAGGCCCCCATTTCCACGGGCACACGCAGCATACATCCCTGTGCTTTCTAACAAGTCCAAACAGACACAGGTTACCCAGTGGTTCCTTCCCTGAATCAACTCCTCGAAGCAGGGTGTTCTGCAAATAGCGAACTGTCTCAACCAAGGATCGCCCCAGCTACGCCTCCGGGCCCGTGGCTCTTCAAAAGCCTGCAGTGTTACACAAGGAACTGGGCTTTAGTTGCAGTCGGAACGCAGGCCGATATTCTCCTGGAGGCAGAGTGACTTCAGTCAGGGGATACCAGATGGAATGCGAAGCCGAGGGTTATTCTCAGTGCAGCTCAGATTAGGGCAATGAGGCAGACTTTCACGGAATGTTGGACCTGCTAGAAAGGTGTTCGTCGACCTGTGGGAGTGTTGAGGAAATCAAGCTGTCCCAAGAAAGAGTGCAGTCTGTTGCCCTACACTCGGCGTACAGAGTGGCTCCGAAGGACTACGGGCCTGGATGTGGCTTAGCAGGCCCATGGGGGCCTGAGGGTACTCACTGTTCTTGCAGGGAATAGGGTGCCCACGCAAGGCTCCTAGATGTCCTGCAAAGCGTACTGACGTTAAAATAATGCAGAGCAGCGGCTACGGCCTCATGGAAAATGCTGCACGCCTCCTCTTCTGCATGGCAATTCAGGGCCTTAACTTGAGGCACGTGCTCTCGCTGAGTGTCCCGTTAGCGACACAGCATGGTAGGATGCTGACTTTCTCCTCGAGCAGAGTGACTTCAGGTACGAGGTCCTCGAAGAATTCTAAGCGGAGTGTTTTCTCATGGCAGCTCAGAAGGGGGCCATGACGAACACTTCCATGGCACGTCGCACTGCCTAGAGATGTGGTCCTGAGGCTGTTCCAGTGCTCTGGAAATGTAGCTCTCCTTAAGGAACGAGCAGTGTGTTGCCCATCACTCGGCATACACAGAGGGCCTCCCAGGGACCGACCTTTGGGCCTCGATGTTGCTCAGCAGGCCCACAGGGGTCTGGACGTACTCACTGATCTTGGAGGGAAAATGATGCACACCCGAGGGGCCTAGGAGTCCTGAAAAGGGTACTTCCTTTAAAATAAAGCAGAACAGGGGCTTCCCTGGTAGCGCAGTGGTTGAGAATCTGCCTGCCAATGCAGGGTACACGGGTTCGAGCCCTGGTCTGGGTGGTTCCCACATGCCGCGGAGCAACTGGGCACGTGAGACACAACCACTGAGCCTGCGCCTCTGGAGCCTGTGCTCCGCAACAAGAGAGGCCGCGATAGTGAGAGGCCTACGCACCGCGATGAAGAGTCGCCCCCACTTACCGCAACTGGAGAGGCCCCTAGCAAAGAAACGAAGACCCAACATAGCAATCAATCAATCAATACATAAATCTTAAAAAAACAATAAAACATTAAAGAAATAAAATAAAATAAAGCAGAACAGCGATTAAGACCTCGTGGAAAGGGCTGCATGCCTCCATTACTGCGCGGCTACTCAGGGACTTACCTCGAGGCCAGTACTCACGCTGAGTTTCCCTTTAGCTCTAGAGCGTGGCAGGATGAGCTCCACCCCGGCCATCGAAGCACCCGGCTTAGCTAGAGAAAACTCCTTTTCTTCCCAGAGCCATGCCTACAGTGGCTAGTGGCCTGTCAACAGCAGTCAATTTCAAGTAGCTTCAAGGCAGCATGAATGGCGCTTTCAAAATGGGAAAGCAAGGCTAGTTCCATCAGGCCCCCATTTCCACGGGCACACGCAGCATAAATCCCTGTGCTTTCTAACAAGTCCAAACAGACACAGGTTACCCAGTGGTTCCTTCCCTGAATCAACTCCTCGAAGCAGGGTGTTCTGCAAATAGCGAACTGTCTCAACCAAGGATCGCCCCAGCTAAGCCTCCGGGCCCGTGGCTCTTCAAAAGCCTGCAGTGTTACACGAGGAACTGGGCTTTAGTTGCAGTCGGAACGCAGGCTGACATTCTCCTGGAGGTAGGGTGACTTCAGGCAGGGGGTACCAGATGGAATGCGAAGCCGAGGGTTATTCTCAGTGCAGCTCAGACTAGGGTAATGAGGCAGACTTGCACGGAATGTTGGACCTGCTAGAAAGGTGTTCGTCGACCTGTGGGAGTGTTGAGGAAATCAAGCTGTCCCAAGAAAGAGTGCAGTCTGTTGCGCTACACTCGGCATACACAGAGTGGCTCCGAAGGGCTACGGGCCTGGATCTGGCATAGCGGGCCCATGGGGGCCTGGGGTTACTCAGTTTTCTTGCAGGGAATAGGGTGCCCACGCGAGGCTCCTAGATGTCCTGCAAAGCGGACTGACGTTAAAATAATGCAGAGCAGGGGCTTCGCTTGTGGTGCAGTGGTTGGGAATCCACCTGCCGATGCAGGGGACATGGGTTCGAGCCTTGGTCCACCAAGATCTCACATGCTGCGGAGCAGCTAAGCCCGTGCTCCACAACGACTGAACCTGCGCTCTAGAGTCCGGGAGCCACAACGACTGACCCCGCATGCCACAACTACTGAAGTCCACGTGCCTAGAGCTTCTGCTCCACAACAAGAGGAGCCACCGCAATGAGAAACCCGAGCACCGCAACGAAGAGTAGCCCCCGCTCGCTACAACTAGAGAAAGCTCACATGCAGCAACGACGACCCAACACAGTAAATAAAAAATGATAAATTACATAAAAAAATAAATAAATAGACAGATAGATAAACAAATGAATAAATAAATAAACTAAAGCTGAGCAGGGGCTATGGCCTGCTGAAAACTGCAGCACGCCTCCGCTTCTGCACGGCAATTCAGAGCCTTACCTCGAGGCAAGTGCTCACGCTGAGTGTCCTGTTAGCGCCACAACATGGTAGGATGCTGACTTTCTCCTCGAGCAGAGTGACTTCAGGTACGAGGCCCTCGAAGAATTCTATGCAGAGTGTTTTCTCATGGCAGCTCAGACGGGGACCGTGACGAACACTTCCAGGGCACGTCGCACTGCCTAGAGATGAGGTCCTGAGGCTGTTCCAGTGCTCTGGAAATGTAGCTCTCCTTAAGGAACGAGCAGTGTGTTGCCCATCACTCGGCATACACAGAGGGCCTCCCAGGGACCGAACTTTGGGCCTCGATGTTGCTCAGCAGGCCCACAGGGGTCTGGAGGTACTCACTGATCTTGGAGGGAAAATGATGCACACCCGAAGGGACTAGGAGTCCTGAAAAGGGTACTTCCTTTAAAATAAAGCAGAACAGGGACCTCCCTGGTGGCGCAGTGCTTGAGAATCTGCCTGCCAATGCAGGGGACACGGGTTCGAGTCCTGGTCTCAGAGGATCCCACATACCGCGGAGCAACTGGGCCCGTGAGCCACAACTACTGAGCCTGCGCCTCTGGAGCCTGTGCTCCGCAACAAGAGAGGCCGCGATAGTGAGAGGCCTACGCACCTCGATGAAGAGTGGCCCCCACTTACCGCAACTGGAGAGGCCCCTAGCACAGAAACGAAGACCCAACATAGCAATCAATCAATCAATACATAAATCTTAAAAAAACAATAAAACATTAAAAACATAAAATACAATAAAGCAGAACAGCGACTAGACCTCGTGGAAAGAGCTGCATGCCTCCATTTCTGCGCGGCTACTCAGGGACTTACCTCGAGGCCAGTACTCACGTTGAGTTTCCCTTTAGCTCTAGAGCGTGGCAGGATGAGCTCCACGCCGGCCATCGAAGCACCCGGCTTAGCTAGAGAAAACTCCTTTTCTTCCCAGAGCCATGCCTACAGTGGCTAGTGGCCTGTCAACAGCAGTCAATTTCAAGTAGCTTCAAGGCAGCATGAATGGAGCTTTCAAAATGGGAAAGCAAGGCTAGTTCCATCAGGCCCCCATTTCCACGGGCACACGCAGCATACATCCCTGTGCTTTCTAACAAGTCCAAACAGACACAGGTTACCCAGTGGTTCCTTCCCTGAATCAACTCCTCGAAGCAGGGTGTTCTGCAAATAGCGAACTGTCTCAACCAAGGATCGCCCCAGCTAAGCCTCCGTGCCCGTGGCTCTTCAAAAGCCTGCAGTGTTACACAAGGAACTGGACTTTAGTTGCAGTCGGAACGCAGGCCGATATTCTCCTGGAGGCAGGGTGACTTCAGGCAGGGGATACCAGATGGAATGCGAAGCCGAGGGTTATTCTCAGTGCAGCTCAGACTAGGGTAATGAGGCAGACTTGCACGGAATGTTGGACCTGCTAGAAAGGTGTTCGTCGACCTGTGGGAGTGTTGAGGAAATCAAGCTGTCCCAAGAAAGAGTGCAGTCTGTTGCGCTACACTCGGCATACACAGAGTGGCTCCGAAGGGCTACGGGCCTGGATCTGGCATAGCGGGCCCATGGGGGCCTGGGGTTACTCAGTTTTCTTGCAGGGAATAGGGTGCCCACGCGAGGCTCCTAGATGTCCTGCAAAGCGGACTGACGTTAAAATAATGCAGAGCAGGGGCTTCGCTTGTGGTGCAGTGGTTGGGAATCCACCTGCCGATGCAGGGGACATGGGTTCGAGCCTTGGTCCACCAAGATCTCACATGCTGCGGAGCAACTAAGCCCGTGCTCCACAACGACTGAGCCTGCGCTCTAGAGTCCGGGAGCCACAACGACTGAGCCCGCATGCCACAACTACTGAAGTCCACGTGCCTAGAGCTTCTGCTCCACAACAAGAGGAGCCACCGCAATGAGAAACCCGAGCACCGCAACGAAGAGTAGCCCCCGCTCGCTACAACTAGAGAAAGCTCACATGCAGCAACGACGACCCAACACAGTAAATAAAAAATGATAAATTACATAAAAAAATAAATAAATAGACAGATAGATAAACAAATGAATAAATAAATAAACTAAAGCTGAGCAGGGGCTATGGCCTGCTGAAAACTGCAGCACGCCTCCGCTTCTGCACGGCAATTCAGAGCCTTACCTCGAGGCAAGTGCTCACGCTGAGTGTCCTGTTAGCGCCACAGCATGGTAGGATGCTGACTTTCTCCTCGAGCAGAGTGACTTCAGGTACGAGGCCCTCGAAGAATTCTACGCAGAGTGTTTTCTCATGGCAGCTCAGACGGGGGCCGTGACGAACACTTCCAGGGCACGTCGCACTGCCTAGAGATGTGGTACTGAGGCTGTTCCAGTGCTCTGGAAATGTAGCTCTTCTTAAGGAACGAGCAGTGTGTTGCCCATCACTCGGCATACACAGAGGGCCTCCCAGGGACCGACCTTTGGGCCTCGATGTTGCTCAGCAGGCCCACAGGGGTCTGGAGGTACTCACTGATCTTGGAGGGAAAATGATGCACACCCGAAGGGCCTAGGAGTCCTGAAAAGGGTACTTCCTTTAAAATAAAGCAGAACAGGGACTTCCCTGGTGGCACAGTGCTTGAGAATCTGCCTGCCAAGGCAGGGTACACGGGTTCGAGCCCTGGTCTGGGAGGATCCCACATACCGCGGCGCAACTGGGCCCGTGAGCCACAACTACTGAGCCTGCGCCTCTGGAGCCTGTGCTCCGCAACAAGAGAGGCCGCGATAGTGAGAGGCCTACGCACCGCGATGAAGAGTGGCCCCCACTTACCGCAACTGGAGAGGCCTCTAGCACAGAAACGAAGACCCAACATAGCAATCAATCAATCAATACATAAATCTTAAAAAAACAATAAAACATTAAAAACATAAAATACAATAAAGCAGAACAGCGACTAGACCTCGTGGAAAGAGCTGCATGCCTCCATTTCTGCGCGGCTACTCAGGGACTTACCTCGAGGCCAGTACTCACGTTGAGTTTCCCTTTAGCTCTAGAGCGTGGCAGGATGAGCTCCACGCCGGCCATCGAAGCACCCGGCTTAGCTAGAGAAAACTCCTTTTCTTCCCAGAGCCATGCCTACAGTGGCTAGTGGCCTGTCAACAGCAGTCAATTTCAAGTAGCTTCAAGGCAGCATGAATGGAGCTTTCAAAATGGGAAAGCAAGGCTAGTTCCATCAGGCCCCCATTTCCACGGGCACACGCAGCATACATCCCTGTGCTTTCTAACAAGTCCAAACAGACACAGGTTACCCAGTGGTTCCTTCCCTGAATCAACTCCTCGAAGCAGGGTGTTCTGCAAATAGCGAACTGTCTCAACCAAGGATCGCCCCAGCTACGCCTCAGGGCCCGTGGCTCTTCAAAAGCCTGCAGTGTTACACGAGGAACTGGGCTTTAGTTGCAGTCGGAACGCAGGCTGACATTCTCCTGGAGGCAGGGTGACTTCAGGCAGGGGGTACCAGATGGAATGCGAAGCCGAGGGTTATTCTCAGTGCAGCTCAGACTAGGGTAATGAGGCAGACTTGCACGGAATGTTGGACCTGCTAGAAAGGTGTTCGTCGACCTGTGGGAGTGTTGAGGAAATCAAGCTGTCCCAAGAAAGAGTGCAGTCTGTTGCGCTACACTCGGCATACACAGAGTGGCTCCGAAGGGCTACGGGCCTGGATCTGGCATAGCGGGCCCATGGGGGCCTGGGGTTACTCAGTTTTCTTGCAGGGAATAGGGTGCCCACGCGAGGCTCCTAGATGTCCTGCAAAGCGGACTGACGTTAAAATAATGCAGAGCAGGGGCTTCGCTTGTGGTGCAGTGGTTGGGAATCCACCTGCCGATGCAGGGGACATGGGTTCGAGCCTTGGTCCACCAAGATCTCACATGCTGCGGAGCAGCTAAGCCCGTGCTCCACAACGACTGAACCTGCGCTCTAGAGTCCGGGAGCCACAACGACTGACCCCGCATGCCACAACTACTGAAGTCCACGTGCCTAGAGCTTCTGCTCCACAACAAGAGGAGCCACCGCAATGAGAAACCCGAGCACCGCAACGAAGAGTAGCCCCCGCTCGCTACAACTAGAGAAAGCTCACATGCAGCAACGACGACCCAACACAGTAAATAAAAAATGATAAATTACATAAAAAAATAAATAAATAGACAGATAGATAAACAAATGAATAAATAAATAAACTAAAGCTGAGCAGGGGCTATGGCCTGCTGAAAACTGCAGCACGCCTCCGCTTCTGCACGGCAATTCAGAGCCTTACCTCGAGGCAAGTGCTCACGCTGAGTGTCCTGTTAGCGCCACAACATGGTAGGATGCTGACTTTCTCCTCGAGCAGAGTGACTTCAGGTACGAGGCCCTCGAAGAATTCTATGCAGAGTGTTTTCTCATGGCAGCTCAGACGGGGACCGTGACGAACACTTCCAGGGCACGTCGCACTGCCTAGAGATGAGGTCCTGAGGCTGTTCCAGTGCTCTGGAAATGTAGCTCTCCTTAAGGAACGAGCAGTGTGTTGCCCATCACTCGGCATACACAGAGGGCCTCCCAGGGACCGAACTTTGGGCCTCGATGTTGCTCAGCAGGCCCACAGGGGTCTGGAGGTACTCACTGATCTTGGAGGGAAAATGATGCACACCCGAAGGGACTAGGAGTCCTGAAAAGGGTACTTCCTTTAAAATAAAGCAGAACAGGGACCTCCCTGGTGGCGCAGTGCTTGAGAATCTGCCTGCCAATGCAGGGGACACGGGTTCGAGTCCTGGTCTCAGAGGATCCCACATACCGCGGAGCAACTGGGCCCGTGAGCCACAACTACTGAGCCTGCGCCTCTGGAGCCTGTGCTCCGCAACAAGAGAGGCCGCGATAGTGAGAGGCCTACGCACCTCGATGAAGAGTGGCCCCCACTTACCGCAACTGGAGAGGCCCCTAGCACAGAAACGAAGACCCAACATAGCAATCAATCAATCAATACATAAATCTTAAAAAAACAATAAAACATTAAAAACATAAAATACAATAAAGCAGAACAGCGACTAGACCTCGTGGAAAGAGCTGCATGCCTCCATTTCTGCGCGGCTACTCAGGGACTTACCTCGAGGCCAGTACTCACGTTGAGTTTCCCTTTAGCTCTAGAGCGTGGCAGGATGAGCTCCACGCCGGCCATCGAAGCACCCGGCTTAGCTAGAGAAAACTCCTTTTCTTCCCAGAGCCATGCCTACAGTGGCTAGTGGCCTGTCAACAGCAGTCAATTTCAAGTAGCTTCAAGGCAGCATGAATGGAGCTTTCAAAATGGGAAAGCAAGGCTAGTTCCATCAGGCCCCCATTTCCACGGGCACACGCAGCATACATCCCTGTGCTTTCTAACAAGTCCAAACAGACACAGGTTACCCAGTGGTTCCTTCCCTGAATCAACTCCTCGAAGCAGGGTGTTCTGCAAATAGCGAACTGTCTCAACCAAGGATCGCCCCAGCTAAGCCTCCGTGCCCGTGGCTCTTCAAAAGCCTGCAGTGTTACACAAGGAACTGGACTTTAGTTGCAGTCGGAACGCAGGCCGATATTCTCCTGGAGGCAGGGTGACTTCAGGCAGGGGATACCAGATGGAATGCGAAGCCGAGGGTTATTCTCAGTGCAGCTCAGACTAGGGTAATGAGGCAGACTTGCACGGAATGTTGGACCTGCTAGAAAGGTGTTCGTCGACCTGTGGGAGTGTTGAGGAAATCAAGCTGTCCCAAGAAAGAGTGCAGTCTGTTGCGCTACACTCGGCATACACAGAGTGGCTCCGAAGGGCTACGGGCCTGGATCTGGCATAGCGGGCCCATGGGGGCCTGGGGTTACTCAGTTTTCTTGCAGGGAATAGGGTGCCCACGCGAGGCTCCTAGATGTCCTGCAAAGCGGACTGACGTTAAAATAATGCAGAGCAGGGGCTTCGCTTGTGGTGCAGTGGTTGGGAATCCACCTGCCGATGCAGGGGACATGGGTTCGAGCCTTGGTCCACCAAGATCTCACATGCTGCGGAGCAACTAAGCCCGTGCTCCACAACGACTGAGCCTGCGCTCTAGAGTCCGGGAGCCACAACGACTGAGCCCGCATGCCACAACTACTGAAGTCCACGTGCCTAGAGCTTCTGCTCCACAACAAGAGGAGCCACCGCAATGAGAAACCCGAGCACCGCAACGAACAGTAGCCCCCGCTCGCTACAACTAGAGAAAGCTCACATGCAGCAACGACGACCCAACACAGTAAATAAAAAATGATAAATTACATAAAAAAATAAATAAATAGACAGATAGATAAACAAATGAATAAATAAATAAACTAAAGCTGAGCAGGGGCTATGGCCTGCTGAAAACTGCAGCACGCCTCCGCTTCTGCACGGCAATTCAGAGCCTTACCTCGAGGCAAGTGCTCACGCTGAGTGTCCTGTTAGCGCCACAGCATGGTAGGATGCTGACTTTCTCCTCGAGCAGAGTGACTTCAGGTACGAGGCCCTCGAAGAATTCTACGCAGAGTGTTTTCTCATGGCAGCTCAGACGGGGGCCGTGACGAACACTTCCAGGGCACGTCGCACTGCCTAGAGATGTGGTACTGAGGCTGTTCCAGTGCTCTGGAAATGTAGCTCTTCTTAAGGAACGAGCAGTGTGTTGCCCATCACTCGGCATACACAGAGGGCCTCCCAGGGACCGACCTTTGGGCCTCGATGTTGCTCAGCAGGCCCACAGGGGTCTGGAGGTACTCACTGATCTTGGAGGGAAAATGATGCACACCCGAAGGGCCTAGGAGTCCTGAAAAGGGTACTTCCTTTAAAATAAAGCAGAACAGGGACTTCCCTGGTGGCACAGTGCTTGAGAATCTGCCTGCCAATGCAGGGTACACGGGTTCGAGCCCTGGTCTGGGAGGATCCCACATACCGCGGAGCAACTGGGCCCGTGAGCCACAACTACTGAGCCTGCGCCTCTGGAGCCTGTGCTCCGCAACAAGAGAGGCCGCGATAGTGAGAGGCCTACGCACCGCGATGAAGAGTGGCCCCCACTTACCGCAACTGGAGAGGCCTCTAGCACAGAAACCAAGACCGAACATAGCGATCAATCAATCAATACATAAATCTTAAAAAAACAATAAAACATTAAAAACATAAAATACAATAAAGCAGAACAGCGACTAGACCTCGTGGAAAGAGCTGCATGCCTCCATTTCTGCGCGGCTACTCAGGGACTTACCTCGAGGCCAGTACTCACGTTGAGTTTCCCTTTAGCTCTAGAGCGTGGCAGGATGAGCTCCACGCCGGCCATCGAAGCACCCGGCTTAGCTAGAGAAAACTCCTTTTCTTCCCAGAGCCATGCCTACAGTGGCTAGTGGCCTGTCAACAGCAGTCAATTTCAAGTAGCTTCAAGGCAGCATGAATGGAGCTTTCAAAATGGGAAAGCAAGGCTAGTTCCATCAGGCCCCCATTTCCACGGGCACACGCAGCATACATCCCTGTGCTTTCTAACAAGTCCAAACAGACACAGGTTACCCAGTGGTTCCTTCCCTGAATCAACTCCTCGAAGCAGGGTGTTCTGCAAATAGCGAACTGTCTCAACCAAGGATCGCCCCAGCTACGCCTCCGGGCCCGTGGCTCTTCAAAAGCCTGCAGTGTTACACGAGGAACTGGGCTTTAGTTGCAGTCGGAACGCAGGCCGACATTCTCCTGGAGGCAGGGTGACTTCAGGCAGGGGGTACCAGATGGAATGCGAAGCCGAGGGTTATTCTCAGTGCAGCTCAGACTAGGGTAATGAGGCAGACTTGCACGGAATGTTGGACCTGCTAGAAAGGTGTTCGTCGACCTGTGGGAGTGTTGAGGAAATCAAGCTGTCCCAAGAAAGAGTGCAGTCTGTTGCGCTACACTCGGCATACACAGAGTGGCTCCGAAGGGCTACGGGCCTGGATCTGGCATAGCGGGCCCATGGGGGCCTGGGGTTACTCAGTTTTCTTGCAGGGAATAGGGTGCCCACGCGAGGCTCCTAGATGTCCTGCAAAGCGGACTGACGTTAAAATAATGCAGAGCAGGGGCTTCGCTTGTGGTGCAGTGGTTGGGAATCCACCTGCCGATGCAGGGGACATGGGTTCGAGCCTTGGTCCACCAAGATCTCACATGCTGCGGAGCAACTAAGCCCGTGCTCCACAACGACTGAGCCTGTGCTCTAGAGTCCGGGAGCCACAACGACTGAGCCCGCATGCCACAACTACTTAAGTCCACGTGCCTAGAGCTTCTGCTCCACAACAAGAGGAGCCACCGCAATGAGAAACCCGAGCACCGCAACGAACAGTAGCCCCCGCTCGCTGCAACTAGAGAAAGCTCACATGCAGCAACGACGACCCAACACAGTAAATAAAAAATGATAAATTACATAAAAAAATAAATAAATAGACAGATAGATAAACAAATGAATAAATAAATAAACTAAAGCTGAGCAGGGGCTATGGCCTGCTGAAAACTGCAGCACGCCTCCGCTTCTGCACGGCAATTCAGAGCCTTACCTCGAGGCAAGTGCTCACGCTGAGTGTCCTGTTAGCGCCACAACATGGTAGGATGCTGACTTTCTCCTCGAGCAGAGTGACTTCAGGTACGAGGCCCTCGAAGAATTCTACGCAGAGTGTTTTCTCATGGCAGCTCAGACGGGGACCGTGACGAACACTTCCAGGGCACGTCGCACTGCCTAGAGATGAGGTCCTGAGGCTGTTCCAGTGCTCTGGAAATGTAGCTCTCCTTAAGGAACGAGCAGTGTGTTGCCCATCACTCGGCATACACAGAGGGCCTCCCAGGGACCGAACTTTGGGCCTCGATGTTGCTCAGCAGGCCCACAGGGGTCTGGAGGTACTCACTGATCTTGGAGGGAAAATGATGCACACCCGAAGGGACTAGGAGTCCTGAAAAGGGTACTTCCTTTAAAATAAAGCAGAACAGGGACCTCCCTGGTGGCGCAGTGCTTGAGAATCTGCCTGCCAATGCAGGGGACACGGGTTCGAGTCCTGGTCTCAGAGGATCCCACATACCGCGGAGCAACTGGGCCCGTGAGCCACAACTACTGAGCCTGCGCCTCTGGAGCCTGTGCTCCGCAACAAGAGAGGCCGCGATAGTGAGAGGCCTACGCACCTCGATGAAGAGTGGCCCCCACTTACCGCAACTGGAGAGGCCCCTAGCACAGAAACGAAGACCCAACATAGCAATCAATCAATCAATACATAAATCTTAAAAAAACAATAAAACATTAAAAACATAAAATACAATAAAGCAGAACAGCGACTAGACCTCGTGGAAAGAGCTGCATGCCTCCATTTCTGCGCGGCTACTCAGGGACTTACCTCGAGGCCAGTACTCACGTTGAGTTTCCCTTTAGCTCTAGAGCGTGGCAGGATGAGCTCCACGCCGGCCATCGAAGCACCCGGCTTAGCTAGAGAAAACTCCTTTTCTTCCCAGAGCCATGCCTACAGTGGCTAGTGGCCTGTCAACAGCAGTCAATTTCAAGTAGCTTCAAGGCAGCATGAATGGAGCTTTCAAAATGGGAAAGCAAGGCTAGTTCCATCAGGCCCCCATTTCCACGGGCACACGCAGCATACATCCCTGTGCTTTCTAACAAGTCCAAACAGACACAGGTTACCCAGTGGTTCCTTCCCTGAATCAACTCCTCGAAGCAGGGTGTTCTGCAAATAGCGAACTGTCTCAACCAAGGATCGCCCCAGCTAAGCCTCCGGGCCCGTGGCTCTTCAAAAGCCTGCAGTGTTACACGAGGAACTGGGCTTTAGTTGCAGTCGGAACGCAGGCTGACATTCTCCTGGAGGCAGGGTGACTTCAGGCAGGGGGTACCAGATGGAATGCGAAGCCGAGGGTTATTCTCAGTGCAGCTCAGACTAGGGTAATGAGGCAGACTTGCACGGAATGTTGGACCTGCTAGAAAGGTGTTCGTCGACCTGTGGGAGTGTTGAGGAAATCAAGCTGTCCCAAGAAAAAGTGCAGTCTGTTGCGCTACACTCGGCATACACAGAGTGGCTCCGAAGGGCTACGGGCCTGGATCTGGCATAGCGGGCCCATGGGGGCCTGGGGTTACTCAGTTTTCTTGCAGGGAATAGGGTGCCCACGCGAGGCTCCTAGATGTCCTGCAAAGCGGACTGACGTTAAAATAATGCAGAGCAGGGGCTTCGCTTGTGGTGCAGTGGTTGGGAATCCACCTGCCGATGCAGGGGACATGGGTTCGAGCCTTGGTCCACCAAGATCTCACATGCTGCGGAGCAACTAAGCCCGTGCTCCACAACGACTGAGCCTGCGCTCTAGAGTCCGGGAGCCACAACGACTGAGCCCGCATGCCACAACTACTGAAGTCCACGTGCCTAGAGCTTCTGCTCCACAACAAGAGGAGCCACCGCAATGAGAAACCCGAGCACCGCAACGAAGAGTAGCCCCCGCTCGCTACAACTAGAGAAAGCTCACATGCAGCAACGACGACCCAACACAGTAAATAAAAAATGATAAATTACATAAAAAAATAAATAAATAGACAGATAGATAAACAAATGAATAAATAAATAAACTAAAGCTGAGCAGGGGCTATGGCCTGCTGAAAACTGCAGCACGCCTCCGCTTCTGCACGGCAATTCAGAGCCTTACCTCGAGGCAAGTGCTCACGCTGAGTGTCCTGTTAGCGCCACAGCATGGTAGGATGCTGACTTTCTCCTCGAGCAGAGTGACTTCAGGTACGAGGCCCTCGAAGAATTCTACGCAGAGTGTTTTCTCATGGCAGCTCAGACGGGGGCCGTGACGAACACTTCCAGGGCACGTCGCACTGCCTAGAGATGTGGTACTGAGGCTGTTCCAGTGCTCTGGAAATGTAGCTCTCCTTAAGGAACGAGCAGTGTGTTGCCCATCACTCGGCATACACAGAGGGCCTCCCAGGGACCGACCTTTGGGCCTCGATGTTGCTCAGCAGGCCCACAGGGGTCTGGAGGTACTCACTGATCTTGGAGGGAAAATGATGCACACCCGAAGGGCCTAGGAGTCCTGAAAAGGGTACTTCCTTTAAAATAAAGCAGAACAGGGACTTCCCTGGTGGCACAGTGCTTGAGAATCTGCCTGCCAATGCAGGGTACACGGGTTCGAGCCCTGGTCTGGGAGGATCCCACATACCGCGGAGCAACTGGGCCCGTGAGCCACAACTACTGAGCCTGCGCCTCTGGAGCCTGTGCTCCGCAACAAGAGAGGCCGCGATAGTGAGAGGCCTACGCACCGCGATGAAGAGTGGCCCCCACTTACCGCAACTGGAGAGGCCTCTAGCACAGAAACGAAGACCCAACATAGCAATCAATCAATCAATACATAAATCTTAAAAAAACAATAAAACATTAAAAACATAAAATACAATAAAGCAGAACAGCGACTAGACCTCGTGGAAAGAGCTGCATGCCTCCATTTCTGCGCGGCTACTCAGGGACTTACCTCGAGGCCAGTACTCACGTTGAGTTTCCCTTTAGCTCTAGAGCGTGGCAGGATGAGCTCCACGCCGGCCATCGAAGCACCCGGCTTAGCTAGAGAAAACTCCTTTTCTTCCCAGAGCCATGCCTACAGTGGCTAGTGGCCTGTCAACAGCAGTCAATTTCAAGTAGCTTCAAGGCAGCATGAATGGAGCTTTCAAAATGGGAAAGCAAGGCTAGTTCCATCAGGCCCCCATTTCCACGGGCACACGCAGCATACATCCCTGTGCTTTCTAACAAGTCCAAACAGACACAGGTTACCCAGTGGTTCCTTCCCTGAATCAACTCCTCGAAGCAGGGTGTTCTGCAAATAGCGAACTGTCTCAACCAAGGATCGCCCCAGCTACGCCTCCGGGCCCGTGGCTCTTCAAAAGCCTGCAGTGTTACACGAGGAACTGGGCTTTAGTTGCAGTCGGAACGCAGGCTGACATTCTCCTGGAGGCAGGGTGACTTCAGGCAGGGGGTACCAGATGGAATGCGAAGCCGAGGGTTATTCTCAGTGCAGCTCAGACTAGGGTAATGAGGCAGACTTGCACGGAATGTTGGACCTGCTAGAAAGGTGTTCGTCGACCTGTGGGAGTGTTGAGGAAATCAAGCTGTCCCAAGAAAGAGTGCAGTCTGTTGCGCTACACTCGGCATACACAGAGTGGCTCCGAAGGGCTACGGGCCTGGATCTGGCATAGCGGGCCCATGGGGGCCTGGGGTTACTCAGTTTTCTTGCAGGGAATAGGGTGCCCACGCGAGGCTCCTAGATGTCCTGCAAAGCGGACTGACGTTAAAATAATGCAGAGCAGGGGCTTCGCTTGTGGTGCAGTGGTTGGGAATCCACCTGCCGATGCAGGGGACATGGGTTCGAGCCTTGGTCCACCAAGATCTCACATGCTGCGGAGCAACTAAGCCCGTGCTCCACAACGACTGAGCCTGCACTCTAGAGTCCGGGAGCCACAACGACTGAGCCCGCATGCCACAACTACTGAAGTCCACGTGCCTAGAGCTTCTGCTCCACAACAAGAGGAGCCACCGCAATGAGAAACCCGAGCACCGCAACGAAGAGTAGCCCCCGCTCGCTACAACTAGAGAAAGCTCACATGCAGCAACGACGACCCAACACAGTAAATAAAAAATGATAAATTACATAAAAAAATAAATAAATAGACAGATAGATAAACAAATGAATAAATAAATAAACTAAAGCTGAGCAGGGGCTATGGCCTGCTGAAAACTGCAGCACGCCTCCGCTTCTGCACGGCAATTCAGAGCCTTACCTCGAGGCAAGTGCTCACGCTGAGTGTCCTGTTAGCGCCACAGCATGGTAGGATGCTGACTTTCTCCTCGAGCAGAGTGACTTCAGGTACGAGGCCCTCGAAGAATTCTACGCAGAGTGTTTTCTCATGGCAGCTCAGACGGGGGCCGTGACGAACACTTCCAGGGCACGTCGCACTGCCTAGAGATGTGGTACTGAGGCTGTTCCAGTGCTCTGGAAATGTAGCTCTCCTTAAGGAACGAGCAGTGTGTTGCCCATCACTCGGCATACACAGAGGGCCTCCCAGGGACCGACCTTTGGGCCTCGATGTTGCTCAGCAGGCCCACAGGGGTCTGGAGGTACTCACTGATCTTGGAGGGAAAATGATGCACACCCGAAGGGCCTAGGAGTCCTGAAAAGGGTACTTCCTTTAAAATAAAGCAGAACAGGGACTTCCCTGGTGGCACAGTGCTTGAGAATCTGCCTGCCAAGGCAGGGTACACGGGTTCGAGCCCTGGTCTGGGAGGATCCCACATACCGCGGAGCAACTGGGCCCGTGAGCCACAACTACTGAGCCTGCGCCTCTGGAGCCTGTGCTCCGCAACAAGAGAGGCCGCGATAGTGAGAGGCCTACGCACCGCGATGAAGAGTGGCCCCCACTTACCGCAACTGGAGAGGCCCCTAGCACAGAAACGAAGACCCAACATAGCAATCAATCAATCAATACATAAATCTTAAAAAAACAATAAAACATTAAAAACATAAAATACAATAAAGCAGAACAGCGACTAGACCTCGTGGAAAGAGCTGCATGCCTCCATTTCTGCGCGGCTACTCAGGGACTTACCTCGAGGCCAGTACTCACGTTGAGTTTCCCTTTAGCTCTAGAGCGTGGCAGGATGAGCTCCACGCCGGCCATCGAAGCACCCGGCTTAGCTAGAGAAAACTCCTTTTCTTCCCAGAGCCATGCCTACAGTGGCTAGTGGCCTGTCAACAGCAGTCAATTTCAAGTAGCTTCAAGGCAGCATGAATGGAGCTTTCAAAATGGGAAAGCAAGGCTAGTTCCATCAGGCCCCCATTTCCACGGGCACACGCAGCATACATCCCTGTGCTTTCTAACAAGTCCAAACAGACACAGGTTACCCAGTGGTTCCTTCCCTGAATCAACTCCTCGAAGCAGGGTGTTCTGCAAATAGCGAACTGTCTCAACCAAGGATCGCCCCAGCTAAGCCTCCGGGCCCGTGGCTCTTCAAAAGCCTGCAGTGTTACACGAGGAACTGGGCTTTAGTTGCAGTCGGAACGCAGGCTGACATTCTCCTGGAGGCAGGGTGACTTCAGGCAGGGGGTACCAGATGGAATGCGAAGCCGAGGGTTATTCTCAGTGCAGCTCAGACTAGGGTAATGAGGCAGACTTGCACGGAATGTTGGACCTGCTAGAAAGGTGTTCGTCGACCTGTGGGAGTGTTGAGGAAATCAAGCTGTCCCAAGAAAGAGTGCAGTCTGTTGCGCTACACTCGGCATACACAGAGTGGCTCCGAAGGGCTACGGGCCTGGATCTGGCATAGCGGGCCCATGGGGGCCTGGGGTTACTCAGTTTTCTTGCAGGGAATAGGGTGCCCACGCGAGGCTCCTAGATGTCCTGCAAAGCGGACTGACTTTAAAATAATGCAGAGCAGGGGCTTCGCTTGTGGTGCAGTGGTTGGGAATCCACCTGCCGATGCAGGGGACATGGGTTCGAGCCTTGGTCCACCAAGATCTCACATGCTGCGGAGCAACTAAGCCCGTGCTCCACAACGACTGAGCCTGCGCTCTAGAGTCCGGGAGCCACAACGACTGAGCCCGCATGCCACAACTACTGAAGTCCACGTGCCTAGAGCTTCTGCTCCACAACAAGAGGAGCCACCGCAATGAGAAACCCGAGCACCGCAACGAAGAGTAGCCCCCGCTCGCTACAACTAGAGAAAGCTCACATGCAGCAACGACGACCCAACACAGTAAATAAAAAATGATAAATTACATAAAAAAATAAATAAATAGACAGATAGATAAACAAATGAATAAATAAATAAACTAAAGCTGAGCAGGGGCTATGGCCTGCTGAAAACTGCAGCACGCCTCCGCTTCTGCACGGCAATTCAGAGCCTTACCTCGAGGCAAGTGCTCACGCTGAGTGTCCTGTTAGCGCCACAGCATGGTAGGATGCTGACTTTCTCCTCGAGCAGAGTGACTTCAGGTACGAGGCCCTCGAAGAATTCTACGCAGAGTGTTTTCTCATGGCAGCTCAGACGGGGGCCGTGACGAACACTTCCAGGGCACGTCGCACTGCCTAGAGATGTGGTCCTGAGGCTGTTCCAGTGCTCTGGAAATGTAGCTCTCCTTAAGGAACGAGCAGTGTGTTGCCCATCACTCGGCATACACAGAGGGCCTCCCAGGGACCGACCTTTGGGCCTCGATGTTGCTCAGCAGGCCCACAGGGGTCTGGAGGTACTCACTGATCTTGGAGGGAAAATGATGCACACCCGAAGGGCCTAGGAGTCCTGAAAAGGGTACTTCCTTTAAAATAAAGCAGAACAGGGACTTCCCTGGTGGCACAGTGCTTGAGAATCTGCCTGCCAAGGCAGGGTACACGGGTTCGAGCCCTGGTCTGGGAGGATCCCACATACCGCGGAGCAACTGGGCCCGTGAGCCACAACTACTGAGCCTGCGCCTCTGGAGCCTGTGCTCCGCAACAAGAGAGGCCGCGATAGTGAGAGGCCTACGCACCGCGATGAAGAGTGGCCCCCACTTACCGCAACTGGAGAGGCCTCTAGCACAGAAACGAAGACCCAACATAGCAATCAATCAATCAATACATAAATCTTAAAAAAACAATAAAACATTAAAAACATAAAATACAATAAAGCAGAACAGCGACTAGACCTCGTGGAAAGAGCTGCATGCCTCCATTTCTGCGCGGCTACTCAGGGACTTACCTCGAGGCCAGTACTCACGTTGAGTTTCCCTTTAGCTCTAGAGCGTGGCAGGATGAGCTCCACGCCGGCCATCGAAGCACCCGGCTTAGCTAGAGAAAACTCCTTTTCTTCCCAGAGCCATGCCTACAGTGGCTAGTGGCCTGTCAACAGCAGTCAATTTCAAGTAGCTTCAAGGCAGCATGAATGGAGCTTTCAAAATGGGAAAGCAAGGCTAGTTCCATCAGGCCCCCATTTCCACGGGCACACGCAGCATACATCCCTGTGCTTTCTAACAAGTCCAAACAGACACAGGTTACCCAGTGGTTCCTTCCCTGAATCAACTCCTCGAAGCAGGGTGTTCTGCAAATAGCGAACTGTCTCAACCAAGGATCGCCCCAGCTACGCCTCCGGGCCCGTGGCTCTTCAAAAGCCTGCAGTGTTACACGAGGAACTGGGCTTTAGTTGCAGTCGGAACGCAGGCTGACATTCTCCTGGAGGCAGGGTGACTTCAGGCAGGGGGTACCAGATGGAATGCGAAGCCGAGGGTTATTCTCAGTGCAGCTCAGACTAGGGTAATGAGGCAGACTTGCACGGAATGTTGGACCTGCTAGAAAGGTGTTCGTCGACCTGTGGGAGTGTTGAGGAAATCAAGCTGTCCCAAGAAAGAGTGCAGTCTGTTGCGCTACACTCGGCATACACAGAGTGGCTCCGAAGGGCTACGGGCCTGGATCTGGCATAGCGGGCCCATGGGGGCCTGGGGTTACTCAGTTTTCTTGCAGGGAATAGGGTGCCCACGCGAGGCTCCTAGATGTCCTGCAAAGCGGACTGACGTTAAAATAATGCAGAGCAGGGGCTTCGCTTGTGGTGCAGTGGTTGGGAATCCACCTGCCGATGCAGGGGACATGGGTTCGAGCCTTGGTCCACCAAGATCTCACATGCTGCGGAGCAACTAAGCCCGTGCTCCACAACGACTGAGCCTGCACTCTAGAGTCCGGGAGCCACAACGACTGAGCCCGCATGCCACAACTACTGAAGTCCACGTGCCTAGAGCTTCTGCTCCACAACAAGAGGAGCCACCGCAATGAGAAACCCGAGCACCGCAACGAAGAGTAGCCCCCGCTCGCTACAACTAGAGAAAGCTCACATGCAGCAACGACGACCCAACACAGTAAATAAAAAATGATAAATTACATAAAAAAATAAATAAATAGACAGATAGATAAACAAATGAATAAATAAATAAACTAAAGCTGAGCAGGGGCTATGGCCTGCTGAAAACTGCAGCACGCCTCCGCTTCTGCACGGCAATTCAGAGCCTTACCTCGAGGCAAGTGCTCACGCTGAGTGTCCTGTTAGCGCCACAGCATGGTAGGATGCTGACTTTCTCCTCGAGCAGAGTGACTTCAGGTACGAGGCCCTCGAAGAATTCTACGCAGAGTGTTTTCTCATGGCAGCTCAGACGGGGGCCGTGACGAACACTTCCAGGGCACGTCGCACTGCCTAGAGATGTGGTACTGAGGCTGTTCCAGTGCTCTGGAAATGTAGCTCTCCTTAAGGAACGAGCAGTGTGTTGCCCATCACTCGGCATACACAGAGGGCCTCCCAGGGACCGACCTTTGGGCCTCGATGTTGCTCAGCAGGCCCACAGGGGTCTGGAGGTACTCACTGATCTTGGAGGGAAAATGATGCACACCCGAAGGGCCTAGGAGTCCTGAAAAGGGTACTTCCTTTAAAATAAAGCAGAACAGGGACTTCCCTGGTGGCACAGTGCTTGAGAATCTGCCTGCCAAGGCAGGGTACACGGGTTCGAGCCCTGGTCTGGGAGGATCCCACATACCGCGGAGCAACTGGGCCCGTGAGCCACAACTACTGAGCCTGCGCCTCTGGAGCCTGTGCTCCGCAACAAGAGAGGCCGCGATAGTGAGAGGCCTACGCACCGCGATGAAGAGTGGCCCCCACTTACCGCAACTGGAGAGGCCCCTAGCACAGAAACGAAGACCCAACATAGCAATCAATCAATCAATACATAAATCTTAAAAAAACAATAAAACATTAAAAACATAAAATACAATAAAGCAGAACAGCGACTAGACCTCGTGGAAAGAGCTGCATGCCTCCATTTCTGCGCGGCTACTCAGGGACTTACCTCGAGGCCAGTACTCACGTTGAGTTTCCCTTTAGCTCTAGAGCGTGGCAGGATGAGCTCCACGCCGGCCATCGAAGCACCCGGCTTAGCTAGAGAAAACTCCTTTTCTTCCCAGAGCCATGCCTACAGTGGCTAGTGGCCTGTCAACAGCAGTCAATTTCAAGTAGCTTCAAGGCAGCATGAATGGAGCTTTCAAAATGGGAAAGCAAGGCTAGTTCCATCAGGCCCCCATTTCCACGGGCACACGCAGCATACATCCCTGTGCTTTCTAACAAGTCCAAACAGACACAGGTTACCCAGTGGTTCCTTCCCTGAATCAACTCCTCGAAGCAGGGTGTTCTGCAAATAGCGAACTGTCTCAACCAAGGATCGCCCCAGCTACGCCTCCGGGCCCGTGGCTCTTCAAAAGCCTGCAGTGTTACACGAGGAACTGGGCTTTAGTTGCAGTCGGAACGCAGGCTGACATTCTCCTGGAGGCAGGGTGACTTCAGGCAGGGGGTACCAGATGGAATGCGAAGCCGAGGGTTATTCTCAGTGCAGCTCAGACTAGGGTAATGAGGCAGACTTGCACGGAATGTTGGACCTGCTAGAAAGGTGTTCGTCGACCTGTGGGATTGTTGAGGAAATCAAGCTGTCCCAAGAAAGAGTGCAGTCTGTTGCGCTACACTCGGCATACACAGAGTGGCTCCGAAGGGCTACGGGCCTGGATCTGGCATAGCGGGCCCATGGGGGCCTGGGGTTACTCAGTTTTCTTGCAGGGAATAGGGTGCCCACGCGAGGCTCCTAGATGTCCTGCAAAGCGGACTGACGTTAAAATAATGCAGAGCAGGGGCTTCGCTTGTGGTGCAGTGGTTGGGAATCCACCTGCCGATGCAGGGGACATGGGTTCGAGCCTTGGTCCACCAAGATCTCACATGCTGCGGAGCAACTAAGCCCGTGCTCCACAACGACTGAGCCTGCGCTCTAGAGTCCGGGAGCCACAACGACTGAGCCCGCATGCCACAACTACTGAAGTCCACGTGCCTAGAGCTTCTGCTCCACAACAAGAGGAGCCACCGCAATGAGAAACCCGAGCACCGCAACGAAGAGTAGCCCCCGCTCGCTACAACTAGAGAAAGCTCACATGCAGCAACGACGACCCAACACAGTAAATAAAAAATGATAAATTACATAAAAAAATAAATAAATAGACAGATAGATAAACAAATGAATAAATAAATAAACTAAAGCTGAGCAGGGGCTATGGCCTGCTGAAAACTGCTGCACGCCTCCGCTTCTGCACGGCAATTCAGAGCCTTACCTCGAGGCAAGTGCTCACGCTGAGTGTCCTGTTAGCGCCACAGCATGGTAGGATGCTGACTTTCTCCTCGAGCAGAGTGACTTCAGGTACGAGGCCCTCGAAGAATTCTACGCAGAGTGTTTTCTCATGGCAGCTCAGACGGGGGCCGTGACGAACACTTCCAGGGCACGTCGCACTGCCTAGAGATGTGGTACTGAGGCTGTTCCAGTGCTCTGGAAATGTAGCTCTTCTTAAGGAACGAGCAGTGTGTTGCCCATCACTCGGCATACACAGAGGGCCTCCCAGGGACCGACCTTTGGGCCTCGATGTTGCTCAGCAGGCCCACAGGGGTCTGGAGGTACTCACTGATCTTGGAGGGAAAATGATGCACACCCGAAGGGCCTAGGAGTCCTGAAAAGGGTACTTCCTTTAAAATAAAGCAGAACAGGGACTTCCCTGGTGGCACAGTGCTTGAGAATCTGCCTGCCAATGCAGGGTACACGGGTTCGAGCCCTGGTCTGGGAGGATCCCACATACCGCGGAGCAACTGGGCCCGTGAGCCACAACTACTGAGCCTGCGCCTCTGGAGCCTGTGCTCCGCAACAAGAGAGGCCGCGATAGTGAGAGGCCTACGCACCGCGATGAAGAGTGGCCCCCACTTACCGCAACTGGAGAGGCCTCTAGCACAGAAACGAAGACCCAACATAGCAATCAATCAATCAATACATAAATCTTAAAAAAACAATAAAACATTAAAAACATAAAATACAATAAAGCAGAACAGCGACTAGACCTCGTGGAAAGAGCTGCATGCCTCCATTTCTGCGCGGCTACTCAGGGACTTACCTCGAGGCCAGTACTCACGTTGAGTTTCCCTTTAGCTCTAGAGCGTGGCAGGATGAGCTCCACGCCGGCCATCGAAGCACCCGGCTTAGCTAGAGAAAACTCCTTTTCTTCCCAGAGCCATGCCTACAGTGGCTAGTGGCCTGTCAACAGCAGTCAATTTCAAGTAGCTTCAAGGCAGCATGAATGGAGCTTTCAAAATGGGAAAGCAAGGCTAGTTCCATCAGGCCCCCATTTCCACGGGCACACGCAGCATACATCCCTGTGCTTTCTAACAAGTCCAAACAGACACAGGTTACCCAGTGGTTCCTTCCCTGAATCAACTCCTCGAAGCAGGGTGTTCTGCAAATAGCGAACTGTCTCAACCAAGGATCGCCCCAGCTACGCCTCCGGGCCCGTGGCTCTTCAAAAGCCTGCAGTGTTACACGAGGAACTGGGCTTTAGTTGCAGTCGGAACGCAGGCTGACATTCTCCTGGAGGCAGGGTGACTTCAGGCAGGGGGTACCAGATGGAATGCGAAGCCGAGGGTTATTCTCAGTGCAGCTCAGACTAGGGTAATGAGGCAGACTTGCACGGAATGTTGGACCTGCTAGAAAGGTGTTCGTCGACCTGTGGGAGTGTTGAGGAAATCAAGCTGTCCCAAGAAAGAGTGCAGTCTGTTGCGCTACACTCGGCATACACAGAGTGGCTCCGAAGGGCTACGGGCCTGGATCTGGCATAGCGGGCCCATGGGGGCCTGGGGTTACTCAGTTTTCTTGCAGGGAATAGGGTGCCCACGCGAGGCTCCTAGATGTCCTGCAAAGCGGACTGACGTTAAAATAATGCAGAGCAGGGGCTTCGCTTGTGGTGCAGTGGTTGGGAATCCACCTGCCGATGCAGGGGACATGGGTTCGAGCCTTGGTCCACCAAGATCTCACATGCTGCGGAGCAACTAAGCCCGTGCTCCACAACGACTGAGCCTGCGCTCTAGAGTCCGGGAGCCACAACGACTGAGCCCGCATGCCACAACTACTGAAGTCCACGTGCCTAGAGCTTCTGCTCCACAACAAGAGGAGCCACCGCAATGAGAAACCCGAGCACCGCAACGAACAGTAGCCCCCGCTCGCTACAACTAGAGAAAGCTCACATGCAGCAACGACGACCCAACACAGTAAATAAAAAATGATAAATTACATAAAAAAATAAATAAATAGACAGATAGATAAACAAATGAATAAATAAATAAACTAAAGCTGAGCAGGGGCTATGGCCTGCTGAAAACTGCAGCACGCCTCCGCTTCTGCACGGCAATTCAGAGCCTTACCTCGAGGCAAGTGCTCACGCTGAGTGTCCTGTTAGCGCCACAGCATGGTAGGATGCTGACTTTCTCCTCGAGCAGAGTGACTTCAGGTACGAGGCCCTCGAAGAATTCTACGCAGAGTGTTTTCTCATGGCAGCTCAGACGGGGGCCGTGACGAACACTTCCAGGGCACGTCGCACTGCCTAGAGATGTGGTACTGAGGCTGTTCCAGTGCTCTGGAAATGTAGCTCTTCTTAAGGAACGAGCAGTGTGTTGCCCATCACTCGGCATACACAGAGGGCCTCCCAGGGACCGACCTTTGGGCCTCGATGTTGCTCAGCAGGCCCACAGGGGTCTGGAGGTACTCACTGATCTTGGAGGGAAAATGATGCACACCCGAAGGGCCTAGGAGTCCTGAAAAGGGTACTTCCTTTAAAATAAAGCAGAACAGGGACTTCCCTGGTGGCACAGTGCTTGAGAATCTGCCTGCCTATGCAGGGGACACGGGTTCGAGCCCTGGTCTGGGAGGATCCCACATACCGCGGAGCAACTGGGCCCGTGAGCCACAACTACTGAGCCTGCGCCTCTGGAGCCTGTGCTCCGCAACAAGAGAGGCCGCGATAGTGAGAGGCCTACGCACCGCGATGAAGAGTGGCCCCCACTTACCGCAACTGGAGAGGCCTCTAGCACAGAAACGAAGACCCAACATAGCAATCAATCAATCAATACATAAATCTTAAAAAAACAATAAAACATTAAAAACATAAAATACAATAAAGCAGAACAGCGACTAGACCTCGTGGAAAGAGCTGCATGCCTCCATTTCTGCGCGGCTACTCAGGGACTTACCTCGAGGCCAGTACTCACGTTGAGTTTCCCTTTAGCTCTAGAGCGTGGCAGGATGAGCTCCACGCCGGCCATCGAAGCACCCGGCTTAGCTAGAGAAAACTCCTTTTCTTCCCAGAGCCATGCCTACAGTGGCTAGTGGCCTGTCAACAGCAGTCAATTTCAAGTAGCTTCAAGGCAGCATGAATGGAGCTTTCAAAATGGGAAAGCAAGGCTAGTTCCATCAGGCCCCCATTTCCACGGGCACACGCAGCATACATCCCTGTGCTTTCTAACAAGTCCAAACAGACACAGGTTACCCAGTGGTTCCTTCCCTGAATCAACTCCTCGAAGCAGGGTGTTCTGCAAATAGCGAACTGTCTCAACCAAGGATCGCCCCAGCTACGCCTCCGGGCCCGTGGCTCTTCAAAAGCCTGCAGTGTTACACGAGGAACTGGGCTTTAGTTGCAGTCGGAACGCAGGCTGACATTCTCCTGGAGGCAGGGTGACTTCAGGCAGGGGGTACCAGATGGAATGCGAAGCCGAGGGTTATTCTCAGTGCAGCTCAGACTAGGGTAATGAGGCAGACTTGCACGGAATGTTGGACCTGCTAGAAAGGTGTTCGTCGACCTGTGGGAGTGTTGAGGAAATCAAGCTGTCCCAAGAAAGAGTGCAGTCTGTTGCGCTACACTCGGCATACACAGAGTGGCTCCGAAGGGCTACGGGCCTGGATCTGGCATAGCGGGCCCATGGGGGCCTGGGGTTACTCAGTTTTCTTGCAGGGAATAGGGTGCCCACGCGAGGCTCCTAGATGTCCTGCAAAGCGGACTGACGTTAAAATAATGCAGAGCAGGGGCTTCGCTTGTGGTGCAGTGGTTGGGAATCCACCTGCCGATGCAGGGGACATGGGTTCGAGCCTTGGTCCACCAAGATCTCACATGCTGCGGAGCAACTAAGCCCGTGCTCCACAACGACTGAGCCTGCGCTCTAGAGTCCGGGAGCCACAACGACTGAGCCCGCATGCCACAACTACTGAAGTCCACGTGCCTAGAGCTTCTGCTCCACAACAAGAGGAGCCACCGCAATGAGAAACCCGAGCACCGCAACGAACAGTAGCCCCCGCTCGCTACAACTAGAGAAAGCTCACATGCAGCAACGACGACCCAACACAGTAAATAAAAAATGATAAATTACATAAAAAAATAAATAAATAGACAGATAGATAAACAAATGAATAAATAAATAAACTAAAGCTGAGCAGGGGCTATGGCCTGCTGAAAACTGCAGCACGCCTCCGCTTCTGCACGGCAATTCAGAGCCTTACCTCGAGGCAAGTGCTCACGCTGAGTGTCCTGTTAGCGCCACAGCATGGTAGGATGCTGACTTTCTCCTCGAGCAGAGTGACTTCAGGTACGAGGCCCTCGAAGAATTCTACGCAGAGTGTTTTCTCATGGCAGCTCAGACGGGGGCCGTGACGAACACTTCCAGGGCACGTCGCACTGCCTAGAGATGTGGTACTGAGGCTGTTCCAGTGCTCTGGAAATGTAGCTCTTCTTAAGGAACGAGCAGTGTGTTGCCCATCACTCGGCATACACAGAGGGCCTCCCAGGGACCGACCTTTGGGCCTCGATGTTGCTCAGCAGGCCCACAGGGGTCTGGAGGTACTCACTGATCTTGGAGGGAAAATGATGCACACCCGAAGGGCCTAGGAGTCCTGAAAAGGGTACTTCCTTTAAAATAAAGCAGAACAGGGACTTCCCTGGTGGCACAGTGCTTGAGAATCTGCCTGCCTATGCAGGGGACACGGGTTCGAGCCCTGGTCTGGGAGGATCCCACATACCGCGGAGCAACTGGGCCCGTGAGCCACAACTACTGAGCCTGCGCCTCTGGAGCCTGTGCTCCGCAACAAGAGAGGCCGCGATAGTGAGAGGCCTACGCACCGCGATGAAGAGTGGCCCCCACTTACCGCAACTGGAGAGGCCTCTAGCACAGAAACGAAGACCCAACATAGCAATCAATCAATCAATACATAAATCTTAAAAAAACAATAAAACATTAAAAACATAAAATACAATAAAGCAGAACAGCGACTAGACCTCGTGGAAAGAGCTGCATGCCTCCATTTCTGCGCGGCTACTCAGGGACTTACCTCGAGGCCAGTACTCACGTTGAGTTTCCCTTTAGCTCTAGAGCGTGGCAGGATGAGCTCCACGCCGGCCATCGAAGCACCCGGCTTAGCTAGAGAAAACTCCTTTTCTTCCCAGAGCCATGCCTACAGTGGCTAGTGGCCTGTCAACAGCAGTCAATTTCAAGTAGCTTCAAGGCAGCATGAATGGAGCTTTCAAAATGGGAAAGCAAGGCTAGTTCCATCAGGCCCCCATTTCCACGGGCACACGCAGCATACATCCCTGTGCTTTCTAACAAGTCCAAACAGACACAGGTTACCCAGTGGTTCCTTCCCTGAATCAACTCCTCGAAGCAGGGTGTTCTGCAAATAGCGAACTGTCTCAACCAAGGATCGCCCCAGCTACGCCTCCGGGCCCGTGGCTCTTCAAAAGCCTGCAGTGTTACACGAGGAACTGGGCTTTAGTTGCAGTCGGAACGCAGGCTGACATTCTCCTGGAGGCAGGGTGACTTCAGGCAGGGGGTACCAGATGGAATGCGAAGCCGAGGGTTATTCTCAGTGCAGCTCAGACTAGGGTAATGAGGCAGACTTGCACGGAATGTTGGACCTGCTAGAAAGGTGTTCGTCGACCTGTGGGAGTGTTGAGGAAATCAAGCTGTCCCAAGAAAGAGTGCAGTCTGTTGCGCTACACTCGGCATACACAGAGTGGCTCCGAAGGGCTATGGGCCTGGATCTGGCATAGCGGGCCCATGGGGGCCTGGGGTTACTCAGTTTTCTTGCAGGGAATAGGGTGCCCACGCGAGGCTCCTAGATGTCCTGCAAAGCGGACTGACGTTAAAATAATGCAGAGCAGGGGCTTCGCTTGTGGTGCAGTGGTTGGGAATCCACCTGCCGATGCAGGGGACATGGGTTCGAGCCTTGGTCCACCAAGATCTCACATGCTGCGGAGCAACTAAGCCCGTGCTCCACAACGACTGAGCCTGCGCTCTAGAGTCCGGGAGCCACAACGACTGAGCCCGCATGCCACAACTACTGAAGTCCACGTGCCTAGAGCTTCTGCTCCACAACAAGAGGAGCCACCGCAATGAGAAACCCGAGCACCGCAACGAACAGTAGCCCCCGCTCGCTACAACTAGAGAAAGCTCACATGCAGCAACGACGACCCAACACAGTAAATAAAAAATGATAAATTACATAAAAAAATAAATAAATAGACAGATAGATAAACAAATGAATAAATAAATAAACTAAAGCTGAGCAGGGGCTATGGCCTGCTGAAAACTGCAGCACGCCTCCGCTTCTGCACGGCAATTCAGAGCCTTACCTCGAGGCAAGTGCTCACGTTGAGTGTCCTGTTAGCGCCACAGCATGGTAGGATGCTGACTTTCTCCTCGAGCAGAGTGACTTCAGGTACGAGGCCCTCGAAGAATTCTACGCAGAGTGTTTTCTCATGGCAGCTCAGACGGGGGCAGTGACGAACACTTCCAGGGCACGTCGCACTGCCTAGAGATGTGGTCCTGAGGCTGTTCCAGTGCTCTGGAAATGTAGCTCTTCTTAAGGAACGAGCAGTGTGTTGCCCATCACTCGGCATACACAGAGGGCCTCCCAGGGACCGACCTTTGGGCCTCGATGTTGCTCAGCAGGCCCACAGGGGTCTGGAGGTACTCACTGATCTTGGAGGGAAAATGATGCACACCCGAAGGGCCTAGGAGTCCTGAAAAGGGTACTTCCTTTAAAATAAAGCAGAACAGGGACTTCCCTGGTGGCACAGTGCTTGAGAATCTGCCTGCCAAGGCAGGGTACACGGGTTCGAGCCCTGGTCTGGGAGGATCCCACATACCGCGGAGCAACTGGGCCCGTGAGCCACAACTACTGAGCCTGCGCCTCTGGAGCCTGTGCTCCGCAACAAGAGAGGCCGCGATAGTGAGAGGCCTACGCACCGCGATGAAGAGTGGCCCCCACTTACCGCAACTGGAGAGGCCTCTAGCACAGAAACGAAGACCCAACATAGCAATCAATCAATCAATACATAAATCTTAAAAAAACAATAAAACATTAAAAACATAAAATACAATAAAGCAGAACAGCGATTAAGACCTCGTGGAAAGGGCTGCATGCCTCCATTTCTGCGCGGCTACTCAGGGACTTACCTCGAGGCCAGTACTCACGCTGAGTTTCCCTTTAGCTCTAGAGCGTGGCAGGATGAGCTCCACCCCGGCCATCGAAGCACCCGGCTTAGCTAGAGAAAACTCCTTTTCTTCCCAGAGCCATGCCTACAGTGGCTAGTGGCCTGTCAACAGCAGTCAATTTCAAGTAGCTTCAAGGCAGCATGAATGGCGCTTTCAAAATGGGAAAGCAAGGCTAGTTCCATCAGGCCCCCATTTCCACGGGCACACGCAGCATACATCCCTGTGCTTTCTAACAAGTCCAAACAGACACAGGTTACCCAGTGGTTCCTTCCCTGAATCAACTCCTCGAAGCAGGGTGTTCTGCAAATAGCGAACTGTCTCAACCAAGGATCGCCCCAGCTAAGCCTCCGGGCCCGTGGCTCTTCAAAAGCCTGCAGTGTTACACGAGGAACTGGGCTTTAGTTGCAGTCGGAACGCAGGCTGACATTCTCCTGGAGGTAGGGTGACTTCAGGCAGGGGGTACCAGATGGAATGCGAAGCCGAGGGTTATTCTCAGTACAGCTCAGACTAGGGTAATGAGGCAGACTTGCACGGAATGTTGGACCTGCTAGAAAGGTGTTCGTCGACCTGTGGGAGTGTTGAGGAAATCAAGCTGTCCCAAGAAAGAGTGCAGTCTGTTGCGCTACACTCGGCATACACAGAGTGGCTCCGAAGGGCTATGGGCCTGGATCTGGCATAGCGGGCCCATGGGGGCCTGGGGTTACTCAGTTTTCTTGCAGGGAATAGGGTGCCCACGCGAGGCTCCTAGATGTCCTGCAAAGCGGACTGACGTTAAAATAATGCAGAGCAGGGGCTTCGCTTGTGGTGCAGTGGTTGGGAATCCACCTGCCGATGCAGGGGACATGGGTTCGAGCCTTGGTCCACCAAGATCTCACATGCTGCGGAGCAGCTAAGCCCGTGCTCCACAACGACTGAACCTGCGCTCTAGAGTCCGGGAGCCACAACGACTGAGCCCGCATGCCACAACTACTGAAGTCCACGTGCCTAGAGCTTCTGCTCCACAACAAGAGGAGCCACCGCAATGAGAAACCCGAGCACCGCAACGAACAGTAGCCCCCGCTCGCTACAACTAGAGAAAGCTCACATGCAGCAACGACGACCCAACACAGTAAATAAAAAATGATAAATTACATAAAAAAATAAATAAATAGACAGATAGATAAACAAATGAATAAATAAATAAACTAAAGCTGAGCAGGGGCTATGGCCTGCTGAAAACTGCAGCACGCCTCCGCTTCTGCACGGCAATTCAGAGCCTTACCTCGAGGCAAGTGCTCACGCTGAGTGTCCTGTTAGCGCCACAGCATGGTAGGATGCTGACTTTCTCCTCGAGCAGAGTGACTTCAGGTACGAGGCCCTCGAAGAATTCTACGCAGAGTGTTTTCTCATGGCAGCTCAGACAGGGGCCGTGACGAACACTTCCAGGGCACGTCACACTGCCTAGAAATGTGGTCCTGAGGCTGTCCCAGTGCTCTGGAAATGTAGCTCTCCTTCAGGAACGAGCAGTGTGTTGCCCATCACTCGGCATACACAGAGGGCCTCCCAGGGACCGACCTTTGGGCCTCGATGTTGCTCAGCAGGCCCACAGGGGTCTGGAGGTACTCACTGATCTTGGAGGGAAAATGATGCACACCCGAAGGGCCTAGGAGTCCTGAAAAGGGTACTTCCTTTAAAATAAAGCAGAACAGGGACCTCCCTGGTGGCGCAGTGCTTGAGAATCTGCCTGCCAATGCAGGGGACACGGGTTCAAGCCCTGGTCTCAGAGGATCACACATACCGCGGAGCAACTGGGCCCGTGAGCCACAACTACTGAGCCTGCGCCTCTGGAGCCTGTGCTCCGCAACAAGAGAGGCCGCGATAGTGAGAGGCCTACGCACCGCGATGAAGAGTGGCCCCCACTTACCGCAACTGGAGAGGCCCCTAGCACAGAAACGAAGACCCAACATAGCAATCAATCAATCAATACATAAATCTTAAAAAAACAATAAAACATTAAAAACATAAAATACAATAAAGCAGAACAGCGACTAGACCTCGTGGAAAGAGCTGCATGCCTCCATTTCTGCGCGGCTACTCAGGGACTTACCTCGAGGCCAGTACTCACGTTGAGTTTCCCTTTAGCTCTAGAGCGTGGCAGGATGAGCTCCACGCCGGCCATCGAAGCACCCGGCTTAGCTAGAGAAAACTCCTTTTCTTCCCAGAGCCATGCCTACAGTGGCTAGTGGCCTGTCAACAGCAGTCAATTTCAAGTAGCTGCAAGGCAGCATGAATGGAGCTTTCAAAATGGGAAAGCAAGGCTAGTTCCATCAGGCCCCCATTTCCACGGGCACACGCAGCATACATCCCTGTGCTTTCTAACAAGTCCAAACAGACACAGGTTACCCAGTGGTTCCTTCCCTGAATCAACTCCTCGAAGCAGGGTGTTCTGCAAATAGCGAACTGTCTCAACCAAGGATCGCCCCAGCTAAGCCTCCGGGCCCGTGGCTCTTCAAAAGCCTGCAGTGTTACACAAGGAACTGGGCTTTAGTTGCAGTCGGAACGCAGGCCGATATTCTCCTGGAGGCAGGGTGACTTCAGGCAGGGGATACCAGATGGAATGCGAAGCCGAGGGTTATTCTCAGTGCAGCTCAGATTAGGGCAATGAGGCAGACTTTCACGGAATGTTGGACCTGCTAGAAAGGTGTTCGTCGACCTGTGGGAGTGTTGAGGAAATCAAGCTGTCCCAAGAAAGAGTGCAGTCTGTTGCCCTACACTCGGCGTACAGAGTGGCTCCGAAGGACTACGGGCCTGGATGTGGCTTAGCAGGCCCATGGGGGCCTGAGGGTACTCAGTGTTCTTGCAGGGAATAGGGTGCCCACGCAAGGCTCCTAGATGTCCTGCAAAGCGTACTGACGTTAAAATAATGCAGAGCAGCGGCTACGGCCTCATGGAAAATGCTGCACGCCTCCTCTTCTGCATGGCAATTCAGGGCCTTAACTTGAGGCACGTGCTCTCGCTGAGTGTCCCGTTAGCGACACAGCATGGTAGGATGCTGACTTTCTCCTCGAGCAGAGTGACTTCAGGTACGAGGTCCTCGAAGAATTCTAAGCGGAGTGTTTTCTCATGGCAGCTCAGAAGGGGGCCATGACGAACCCTTCCATGGCACGTCGCACTGCCTAGAGATGTGGTCCTGAGGCTGTTCCAGTGCTCTGGAAATGTAGCTCTCCTTAAGGAACGAGCAGTGTGTTGCCCATCACTCGGCATACACAGAGGGCCTCCCAGGGACCGACCTTTGGGCCTCGATGTTGCTCAGCAGGCCCACAGGGGTCTGGACGTACTCACTGATCTTGGAGGGAAAATGATGCACACCCGAGGGGCCTAGGAGTCCTGAAAAGGGTACTTCCTTTAAAATAAAGCAGAACAGGGGCTTCCCTGGTAGCGCAGTGGTTGAGAATCTGCCTGCCAATGCAGGGTACACGGGTTCGAGCCCTGGTCTGGGTGGTTCCCACATGCCGCGGAGCAACTGGGCACGTGAGACACAACCACTGAGCCTGCACCTCTGGAGCCTGTGCTCCGCAACAAGAGAGGCCGCGATAGTGAGAGGCCTACGCACCGCGATGAGGAGTCGCCCCCACTTACCGCAACTGGAGAGGCCTCTACCACAGAAACGAAGACCCAACATAGCAATCAATCAATCAATACATAAATCTTAAGAAAACAATAAAACATTAAAGAAATAAAATAAAATAAAGCAGAACAGCGATTAAGACCTCGTGGAAAGGGCTGCATGCCTCCATTTCTGCGCGGCTACTCAGGGACTTACCTCGAGGCCAGTACTCACGCTGAGTTTCCCTTTAGCTCTAGAGCGTGGCAGGATGAGCTCCACCCCGGCCATCGAAGCACCCGGCTTAGCTAGAGAAAACTCCTTTTCTTCCCAGAGCCATGCCTACAGTGGCTAGTGGCCTGTCAACAGCAGTCAATTTCAAGTAGCTTCAAGGCAGCATGAATGGCGCTTTCAAAATGGGAAAGCAAGGCTAGTTCCATCAGGCCCCCATTTCCACGGGCACACGCAGCATACATCCCTGTGCTTTCTAACAAGTCCAAACAGACACAGGTTACCCAGTGGTTCCTTCCCTGAATCAACTCCTCGAAGCAGGGTGTTCTGCAAATAGCGAACTGTCTCAACCAAGGATCGCCCCAGCTAAGCCTCCGTGCCCGTGGCTCTTCAAAAGCCTGCAGTGTTACACAAGGAACTGGACTTTAGTTGCAGTCGGAACGCAGGCCGATATTCTCCTGGAGGCAGGGTGACTTCAGGCAGGGGATACCAGATGGAATGCGAAGCCGAGGGTTATTCTCAGTGCAGCTCAGATTAGGGCAATGAGGCAGACTTTCACGGAATGTTGGACCTGCTAGAAAGGTGTTCGTCGACCTGTGGGAGTGTTGAGGAAATCAAGCTGTCCCAAGAAAGAGTGCAGTCTGTTGCCCTACACTCGGCATACAGAGTGGCTCCGAAGGGCTACGGGCCTGGATGTGGCTTAGCAGGCCCATGGGGGCCTGAGGGTACTCAGTGTTCTTGCAGGGAATAGGGTGCCCACGCAAGGCTCCTAGATGTCCTGCAAAGCGTACTGACGTTAAAATAATGCAGAGCAGCGGCTACGGCCTCATGGAAAATGCTGCACGCCTCCTCTTCTGCATGGCAATTCAGGGCCTTAACTTGAGGCACGTGCTCTCGCTGAGTGTCCCGTTAGCGACACAGCATGGTAGGATGCTGACTTTCTCCTCGAGCAGAGTGACTTCAGGTACGAGGTCCTCGAAGAATTCTAAGAGGAGTGTTTTCTCATGGCAGCTCAGAAGGGGGCCATGACGAACACTTCCATGGCACGTCGCACTGCCTAGAGATGTGGTCCTGAGGCTGTTCCAGTGCTCTGGAAATGTAGCTCTCCTTAAGGAACGAGCAGTGTGTTGCCCATCACTCGGCATACATACCCTGGGACCGACCTTTGGGCCTCGATGTTGCTCAGCAGGCCCACAGGGGTCTGGACGTACTCACTGATCTTGGAGGGAAAATGATGCACACCCGAGGGGCCTAGGAGTCCTGAAAAGGGTACTTCCTTTAAAATAAAGCAGAACAGGGGCTTCCCTGGTAGCGCAGTGGTTGAGAATCTGCCTGCCAATGCAGGGTACACGGGTTCGAGCCCTGGTCTGGGAGGTTCCCACATGCCGCGGAGCAACTGGGCACGTGAGACACAACCACTGAGCCTGCGCCTCTGGAGCCTGTGCTCCGCAACAAGAGAGGCCGCGATAGTGAGAGGCCTACGCACCGCGATGAAGAGTCGCCCCCACTTACCGCAACTGGAGAGGCCCCTAGCAAAGAAACGAAGACCCAACATAGCAATCAATCAATCAATACATAAATCTTAAAAAAACAATAAAACATTAAAGAAATAAAATAAAATAAAGCAGAACAGCGATTAAGACCTCGTGGAAAGGGCTGCATGCCTCCATTTCTGCGCGGCTACTCAGGGACTTACATCGAGGCCAGTACTCACGCTGAGTTTCCCTTTAGCTCTAGAGCGTGGCAGGATGAGCTCCACGCCGGCCATCGAAGCACCCGGCTTAGCTAGAGAAAACTCCTTTTCTTCCCAGAGCCATGCCTACAGTGGCTAGTGGCCTGTCAACAGCAGTCAATTTCAAGTAGCTTCAAGGCAGCATGAATGGCGCTTTCAAAATGGGAAAGCAAGGCTAGTTCCATCAGGCCCCCATTTCCACGAGCACACGCACCATACATCCCTGTGCTTTCTAACAAGTCCAAACAGACACAGGTTACCCAGTGGTTCCTTCCCTGAATCAACTCCTCGAAGCAGGGTGTTCTGCAAATAGCGAACTGTCTCAACCAAGGATCGCCCCAGCTAAGCCTCCGGGCCCGTGGCTCTTCAAAAGCCTGCAGTGTTACACGAGGAACTGGGCTTTAGTTGCAGTCGGAACGCAGGCTGACATTCTCCTGGAGGCAGGGTGACTTCAGGCAGGGGGTACCAGATGGAATGCGAAGCCGAGGGTTATTCTCAGTGCAGCTCAGACTAGGGTAATGAGGCAGACTTGCACGGAATGTTGGACCTGCTAGAAAGGTGTTCGTCGACCTGTGGGAGTGTTGAGGAAATCAAGCTGTCCCAAGAAAGAGTGCAGTCTGTTGCGCTACACTCGGCATACACAGAGTGGCTCCGAAGGGCTACGGGCCTGGATCTGGCATAGCGGGCCCATGGGGGCCTGGGGTTACTCAGTTTTCTTTCAGGGAATAGAGTGCCCACGCAAGGCTCCTAGATGTCCTGCAAAGCGGACTGACGTTAAAATAATGCAGAGCAGGGGCTTCGCTTGTGGTGCAGTGGTTGGGAATCCACCTGCCGATGCAGGGGACATGGGTTCGAGCCTTGGTCCACCAAGATCTCACATGCTGCGGAGCAACTAAGCCCGTGCTCCACAACGACTGAGCCTGCGCTCTAGAGTCCGGGAGCCACAACGACTGAGCCCGCATGCCACAACTACTTAAGTCCACGTGCCTAGAGCTTCTGCTCCACAACAAGAGGAGCCACCGCAATGAGAAACCCGAGCACCGCAACGAAGAGTAGCCCCCGCTCGCTGCAACTAGAGAAAGCTCACATGCAGCAACGACGACCCAACACAGTAAATAAAAAATGATAAATTACATAAAAAAATAAATAAATAGACAGATAGATAAACAAATGAATAAATAAATAAACTAAAGCTGAGCAGGGGCTATGGCCTGCTGAAAACTGCAGCACGCCTCCGCTTCTGCACGGCAATTCAGAGCCTTACCTCGAGGCAAGTGCTCACGCTGAGTGTCCTGTTAGCGCCACAGCATGGTAGGATGCTGACTTTCTCCTCGAGCAGAGTGACTTCAGGTACGAGGCCCTCGAAGAATTCTACGCAGAGTGTTTTCTCATGGCAGCTCAGACGGGGGCCGTGACGAACACTTCCAGGGCACGTCGCACTGCCTAGAAATGTGGTCCTGAGGCTGTTCCAGTGCTCTGGAAATGTAGCTCTCCTTCAGGAACGAGCAGTGTGTTGCCCATCACTCGGCATACACAGAGGGCCTCCCAGGGACCGACCTTTGGGCCTCGATGTTGCTCAGCAGGCCCACAGGGGTCTGGAGGTACTCACTGATCTTGGAGGGAAAATGATGCACACCCGAAGGGCCTAGGAGTCCTGAAAAGGGTACTTCCTTCAAAATAAAGCAGAACAGGGACTTCCCTGGTGGCGCAGTGCTTGAGAATCTGCCTGCCAATGCAGAGTACACGGGTTCGAACCCTGGTCTGGGAGGATCCCACATACCGCGGAGCAACTGGGCCCGTGAGCCACAACTACTGAGCCTGCGCCTCTGGAGCCTGTGCTCCGCAACAAGAGAGGCCGCGATAGTGAGAGGCCTACGCACCGCGATGAAGAGTGGCCTCCACTTACCGCAACTGGAGAGGCCCCTAGCACAGAAACGAAGACCCAACATAGCAATCAATCAATCAATACATAAATCTTAAAAAAACAATAAAACATTAAAGAAATAAAATAAAATAAAGCAGAACAGCGATTAAGACCTCGTGGAAAGGGCTGCATGCCTCCATTTCTGCGCGGCTACTCTGGGACTTACCTCGAGGCCAGTACTCACGCTGAGTTTCCCTTTAGCTCTAGAGCGTGGCAGGATGAGCTCCACCCCGGCCATCGAAGCACCCGGCTTAGCTAGAGAAAACTCCTTTTCTTCCCAGAGCCATGCCTACAGTGGCTAGTGGCCTGTCAACAGCAGTCAATTTCAAGTAGCTTCAAGGCAGCATGAATGGAGCTTTCAAAATGGGAAAGCAAGGCTAGTTCCATCAGGCCCCCATTTCCACGGGCACACGCAGCATACATCCCTGTGCTTTCTAACAAGTCCAAACAGACACAGGTTACCCAGTGGTTCCTTCCCTGAATCAACTCCTCGAAGCAGGGTGTTCTGCAAATAGCGAACTGTCTCAACCAAGGATCGCCCCAGGTACGCCTCCGGGCCCGTGGCTCTTCAAAAGCCTGCAGTGTTACACGAGGAACTGGGCTTTAGTTGCAGTCGGAACGCAGGCTGACATTCTCCTGGAGGCAGGGTGACTTCAGGCAGGGGGTCCCAGATGGAATGCGAAGCCGAGGGTTATTCTCAGTGCAGCTCAGACTAGGGTAATGAGGCAGACTTGCACGGAATGTTGGACCTGCTAGAAAGGTGTTCGTCGACCTGTGGGAGTGTTGAGGAAATCAAGCTGTCCCAAGAAAGAGTGCAGTCTGTTGCCCTACACTCGGCATACAGAGTGGCTCCGAAGGGCTACGGGCCTGGATGTGGCTTAGCAGGCCCATGGGGGCCTGAGGGTACTCAGTGTTCTTGCAGGGAATAGGGTGCCCACGCAAGGCTCCTAGATGTCCTGCAAAGCGTACTGACGTTAAAATAATGCAGAGCAGCGGCTACGGCCTCATGGAAAATGCTGCACGCCTCCTCTTCTGCATGGCAATTCAGGGCCTTAACTTGAGGCACGTGCTCTCACTGAGTGTCCCGTTAGCGACACAGCATGGTAGGATGCTGACTTTCTCCTCGAGCAGAGTGACTTCAGGTACGAGGTCCTCGAAGAATTCTAAGCGGAGTGTTTTCTCATGGCAGCTCAGAAGGGGGCCATGACGAACACTTCCATGGCACGTCGCACTGCCTAGAGATGTGGTCCAGAGGCTGTTCCAGTGCTCTGGAAATGTAGCTCTTCTTAAGGAACGAGCAGTGTGTTGCCCATCACTTGGCATACACAGAGGGCCTCCCAGGGACCGACCTTTGGGCCTCGATGTTGCTCAGCAGGCCCACAGGGGTCTGGACGTACTCACTGATCTTCGAGGGAAAATGATGCACACCTGAGGGGCCTAGGAGTCCTGAAAAGGGTACTTCCTTTAAAATAAAGCAGAACAGGGACTTCCCTGGTGGCGCAGTGGTTGAGAGTCTGCCTGCCAATGCAGGGGACACGGGTTCGAGCCCTGGTCTGGGAGGATCCCACATACCGCGGAGCAACTGGGCCCGTGAGCCACAACTACTGAGCCTGCGCCTCTGGAGCCTGTGCTCCGCAACAAGAGAGGCCGCGATAGTGAGAGGCCTACGCACCGCGATGAAGAGTGGCCCCCACTTACCGCAACTGGAGAGGCCCCTAGCACAGAAACGAAGACCCAACATAGCAATCAATCAATCAATACATAAATCTTAAAAAAACAATAAAACATTAAAAACAGAAAATACAATAAAGCAGAACAGCGACTAGACCTCGTGGAAAGAGCTGCATGCCTCCATTTCTGCGCGGCTACTCAGGGACTTACCTCGAGGCCAGTACTCACGTTGAGTTTCCCTTTAGCTCTAGAGCGTGGCAGGATGAGCTCCACCCCGGCCATCGAAGCAGCCGGCTTAGCTAGAGAAAACTCATTTTCTTCCCAGAGCCATGCCTACAGTGGCTAGTGGCCTGTCAACAGCAGTCAATTTCAAGTAGCTTCAAGGCAGCATGAATGGAGCTTTCAAAATGGGAAAGCAAGGCTAGTTCCATCAGGCCCCCATTTCCACGGGCACACGCAGCATGCATCCCTGTGCTTTCTAACAAGTCCAAACAGACACAGGTTACCCAGTGGTTCCTTCCCTGAATCAACTCCTCGAAGCAGGGTGTTCTGCAAATAGCGAACTGTCTCAACCAAGGATCGCCCCAGCTAAGCCTCCGGGCCCGTGGCTCTTCAAAAGCCTGCAGTGTTACACGAGGAACTGGGCTTTAGTTGCAGTCGGAACGCAGGCCGACATTCTCCTGGAGGCAGGGTGACTTCAGGCAGGGGGTACCAGATGGAATGCGAAGCCGAGGGTTATTCTCAGTGCAGCTCAGACTAGGGTAATGAGGCAGACATGCACGGAATGTTGGACCTGCTAGAAAGGTGTTCGTCGACCCGTGGCAGTGTTGAGGAAATCAAGCTGTCCCAAGAACGAGTGCAGTCTGTTGCGCTACACTCGGCATACGCAGAGTGGCTCCGAAGGGCTACGGGCCTGGATGTGGCTTACCGGGCCCCTTGGGGCCTGTGGGTACTCAGTGTTCTTGCAGGGAATACGGCGCCCACGCGAGGCTCCTAGATGTCCTGCAAAGCGTACTGACGTTAAAATAATGCAGAGCAGGGGCTTCGCTTGTGGTGCAGTGGTTGGGAATCCACCTGCCGATGCAGGGGACATGGGTTCGAGCCTTGGTCCACCAAGATCTCACATGCTGCGGAGCAACTAAACCCGTGCTCCACAACGACTGAGCCTGCGCTCTAGAGTCCGGGAGCCACAACGACTGAGCCCGCATGCCACAACTACTGAAGTCCGCGTGCCTAGAGCCTCTGCTCCACAACAAGAGGAGCCACCGCCAATGAGAAGCCCGCGCACCGCAACAAAGTGTAGCCCCCGCTCGCTCCAACTAGAGAAAGCTCACATGCAGCAACGAAGTCCCAACACAGTAAAAAAAAAAAAAAAAAGATAAATTAAATAAATAAATAAATAGATAGATAGACAGATAGATAAACAAATGAATAAATAAATAAACTAAAGCTGAGCAGCGGCTACGGCCTCCTTAAAACTGCAGTACGCCTCCACTTCAGCATGGCAATTCAGGGCCTTACCTTGAGGCAAGTGCTCACGTTGGGTTTCCCGTGAGCGACAGAACATGGTAGGATGCTGACTTTCTCCTTGAGTAAGGTGACTTCAGGTATGCGGTCATTGAAGAATTCTAAGCAGAGTGTTTTCTCATGTCACCTCAGACGAGGGCCATGACGAATACTTCTATGGCACGTTGGACTGTCTAGAAATGTGGTCTTGATTCTGTTCGAGTGCTCTGGAAATGTAACCCTAACCCTCTAACACTAACCCTCACCCTCCCCTTAACCTTAAACCCTAAACCCTAAACCCTAACCCCTAACCCTAGCCCCAACCCTAAAACCCTAACTCTAACCCTAACCCTAAACGTAGTCCTAACAAATGCCACGAACCTGTCCCTAACTCAGTCCCTGACACAATAGCTAACAAAGGTTCTGATGCTAGTCCTAACTAAGGCCCTGACACTGTCCTTAACTAAGGCCCTGAAACTACTCCTAACTCAAGTCCTGGTCATGTCTTTAACTAAGACCCTAATGCTGATCCTACAAAGGCCCTGATGCTGCTCCTAAGTCATCCCCTGAAAATGTCCCTAGCTAACGCCCTGACGTTAGGCTTCACTCCGGCCCTGTCGCTCTCCCTAAATCAGCCTCTGACGCTGTCCCTACCTGAAGCCCTGACACTGGTTCTAAAGAAGGCCCTGATCCTCTCAGTAACTGAAGTCTTGACACTATCCCTAGGTTATTCCCTGACACTATCCCTACATGTTAACCTGACCCTGTCCCTAGCTAACCTCCTGCCTCTTATGCTAACTAAAGCCTTTATGCTGTGCCTAACTCAGGCCCTGAATTTAGTCCCAAGGACGTGATACTGTCTCTAACTAAGGTCTAGATGCTCGTCCTAAGTCAGTGCCTGATACTGTCCCTAACTATGGCCCTACCCCTATTCCAACTCAGGAGCTGACACTGTACCTAACAGAAGGACCTGACACTAATCCTAAGACCCTAACACTGTCCCTAACAAAGGCTCTGATGCTAGTCCTACCCAAGGCCCTGACACTGTCCCTAACTAAGGCCCTGACACTCCACCTAGCTCAGGCACTGACACTGTCCCTAACAAAGGCCCTGACACTACACCTAACTCAGGCCCCGACACTGTCCCTAAGGCCCTGACACTACTCCTTACTAAGGCTCTGACACTACTCCTAACTCAGGCCGTGATACAATATATAACAAAGGCTATGATGCTAGTTCTAACTCAGGCCCTGACACTGTCCCTAACTAAGGCCCTGACACTACTCCTAACTGAGGCTCTGACACGATTCCTGACATAGACTCTGATGCTGGTCCTAACTAAGGCCCTGACACTGTTCCTTACTAAGGCTCTGACACTACTCCTAACTCAGGCCGTGATACAATATATAACAAAGGCTATGATGCTAGTTCTAACTATGGCCCTGACACTGTCATAACTAAGGCCTTGACACTACACCTAACTCAGGCCCTGACACTGGCCCTAACTAAGGCCCTGACATTACTCCTACCTCAGGCCCTGACACTGGCCCTAACTAAGGCTCTGACACTACTCCTATCCCAGGCACTGACAGGATACCTAACAAAGGCTCTGATGCTAGGCGTAACTAAGGCCCTGACACTGTCCCGAACTAAGTTCTTGACATTACTCCTAACTCAGGCCCTGACATGATACCTAACAAAGGCTCTGATGCTAGCCCTAACTAAGGCCGTGACACTGTCCCTAACTAAGGCCCTGACACTCCACCTAGCTCAGGTCCTGACACTGTCCCTAACAAAGGCCCTGCTGCCGTCAATATCTAAAGTCCTGACACTATCCTGAGCTTATATCCTGACCCATCTCGTACTAAGGTCCTGAAACTTTCCCAAAGTGAGCCCTGACGCTGTCCCTAAGTGAGGCCTTGAGGCTGTCCCTCACAGAGGCCCTGATAATATCTTTAACATAGCCCCTGAGGCTGATCCTACAGAGGCCCTTATACTGCTCCTAAGTCATGCCCTGACACTGTCCCTAACTCAGGCCCTAAAGATAGGCCTCACTTAGGCCCTGTTGCTGTACCTTAGTTAGGCTCTGACACTGTCCGTACGTGAAGCCCTGACACTGGTCCTGATTAAGGCCCTGACGCTGGTCCTAACTAAGGCCCTCATGCTCTCAATAACTAAGGCTTTCACGCTATCCCTCGCTCATTTCCTGACACTTTCCCTGGCCTTGAACCTGACTGTGTCTGGAGCTAATGTCCTGCTTCTTATCCTAACTGAAACCCTAACGCTCTCGATAACGAAAGCTCTGACTAGTCCTAACTAAGGCCCTGACACTGTCTCTAACTAAGGCCCGGAATCTATCTCTAATATAGGCCCTGCTGCTGGCAATAACTAAAATCCGGACATTATCCTGAGCTAATATCCTGACCCATCTCTAACCAAGGTCCTGACACCGTCCCTAAGAAAGCCCTGTCGCTATCCTAAGTGAAGACCTGAGGCTGTCTGTAACTCAGTCCCTGAAGCTATGCCTAACTGAGGCCTTGACACTGTGACTAACTCAGGCCCTGATCATGTCTTTAACTAAGACCCTAATGCTGATGCAACAAAGGCCGTGATGCTGCCCCTACATCATGCCCTGACAGTGTCCCCAGCTAAGGGCCTGACGCTAGGCCTCACTCAGGCCCTGTCCCTCTCCCAGAGTCAGGCACTGACGCTGTCCCTACCTGAAGCCCTGACACTGGTCCTAAATAAGGCCCTGATACTCTCAGGGACTAAGGTCTTGACACTATCCCTAGGTCATTTCCTAACACGATCCCTAGACTTTACCCTAACCCTGTCCCTAGCAAATGTCCTGCCTCTTATGCTAACTGAAGTCCTTATGCTGTGCCTAACTCAGGCCCTGATTTTAGTCCCAAGGCCGTGACACTGTCCCTAACTAAGGCCTAGATGCTCGTCCTAAATCCGGCCCAAAACTGTCCCTAACTAATGCCCTAACACTATTCCTAACTCAGGCCCTGACACCGTACCTAACAGAGGCTCTGATGCTAGTCCTAAGGCAGGCCCTGACTCTGTGTCTAACTAAGGCCCTGCTGCCGTCAATATCTAAAGTCCTGACATTATCCTGAGCTAATATCCTCACCCATGTCTTACTAAGGTCCTGAAACTGTCCCAAAGTAAGCCCTGACGCTGTCCCTAAGTGAGGTCCTGATGCTGTCTCTACCTCGGAATCTGACATTCTAGTGTCCTGACTCTCCCTAACTGACATCCTGACGTCAGGATAAGTGAGGCTCCAACACTCCTCTTAACTCAGGACTTGCCGCTGTCCCTACCCAAAACCCTGACACTGTCTGTAACTAATGACCTGACTTTTTCCCAAACTAACACCCTAGTTTTGGCCCTGACTAACGCCCTGACACTGGTTCTAATTATGGCCATGATGCTGGCTCGAAGGCCCTGAAGATATCCCTAAGTAACAGCCTGAACTGTGTCTAACTAAGGCTCTCACGTTATCTCTAACTGAAGCACTGACACTGTCCCTAACTTAGGCCCTGACACTGTCCCTTATAGTCTAAGCTGTCACTAAATAATGCCCTGATCCTGTCCATAACTAAGGCCCTGAATATGTCCCTAAGTACATCTCTAATGATGTCCCTAACAGCCTGAACTCTCTTCAAGTTATCTCTGAGGCTCTGACACTGGCCCTTCCTAAGGCCTCACCCCGGGGTTGTCCCAGGCTGCTGGGCAGTTTTCTCTTGTCCGCATCTCTAGCCAGCTGCCTGCCATTGGCCACTCTAAGATTCTGTGATGCAGTGGTCCCACGTGGGATGTGCCTGTGTAGGCTCACCTGCGGGAGGAGAGTCATGGCCACTCCGCCCTCCAGGGGACTGCGGCTCAGGGTAGGAATCTCTCAGCCAGTGTCTGGACACAGGGTTCTGTGTCCTTGTTTGTTGTAAATCCCTTGGAGTTACCTCTAACATTTTTTAAATGGATCTCCCCCTCAGCATATTTATGGTTTAAATTATTTACCCCATTAAAATTCAGGAATGACATTATTAGAATGAGCAGGAAGATATCGGATGCCCCCCCCAAATGATCTATTACTTGGAGGATTTAAAATTCTAATGAGAAAACACTCACTCTCCTCACCCTCTTGGGCGTCAGCACAAGGCAGGAATCAGCTGCATTCTTTATTTATCCCTCTGATTTTCCAGAACCTTTCCATCAAGGAGAAATCTCTGGGCTCTGCGGGAACTGAGTGGTGACCAACAGGTAAATCTGAGACTGAAAAGCAACAGGAAAAGAGATAGAGGAGGAGATGAGAATCGGTGATGGGGAGAAGCAGGGACATCCACGTTCAATCTCAGGCTGAGAGTCTGGGTTAGTCTCCAATGAAGCTAAGGACCACCAGGATCTGGCCCCACCGGCCTGTCACCTGGTGTGGCGATTGGGGACAGCCAAACCACCATGGCCACTCTCAGAGAAATAAAGAAGGTGGGAGGGCACCCCTGAGAGCCAGGTTGAAAATGGTCATGCTGTGAAATAATAAGATGCCCTTTTCAGAAAAGTGAAGACGGTTCTCTTGGTTCTCAAAGACTTGAAAATACTCTGTGTCCTTCTGGAGGCATGCTGAAGCTGTCAGCCTTTGAGGGCAGTAATGGGAGTGCATCTGGGCTCAAGACCATCCAGCGCTCACTCCTTGAGGGTGCAGAAGATGACCAGTGTCCACCCCTCGGGTGCTGTGGGGCCTGAGAGCCCCTGATCACCGAGGACGGGAGGGGCCACACAGACACTCCACTGGACCACCGGGGGCTTGGCTGGTGGGCTACAGTCCTTTATCAGATACATGGTTTGCAAACATCTTGTGCCATTTTGGATGGTGGATTATCTTATTCCTTGCTCCTTTTATACACAACTGTTTTTCATTTTGAGGAAGTCCAATTCATCTATTTTGTCTTTTGTTGCTTGTGCTTTTGGTAGCAGATCTAAGAAATCATGACTAAATCCAAGGTCATGAAGATTTACTCTCATGTTTTCTTCTACGAGTTTTATAATTTTGGTTCTTGCATTTAGGCCTTTGGTCCATTTTGCGTTGATTTTTTTATACGGGGTGAGGGGAGGTAAGGGTCCAAGTTTATTCTTCTGCATGTGGGTATCCAGTCGTTCCAGAACCTGTGCTGTTTGGGAGAAAATACGCGCAAATGATGCAACCAACAAGGGCCTCATTCTAAAATATACAAACAGCTCATACAACTCAAAAAAGAAAAAAAATTAAAAAATAGGCAGAAGGTCTAAATAGACATTTCTGCAAAGACATACAGATGGCCAATAGGCACATGAAAAGATGCTCCACGTCGCTAATTATTAGAGAATGCAAATCAAAACTACAGTGAGTTATCACCTCATAGTGGTCAGAATGGCCATCATTCAAGTGTCTAGAAATAAATGCTCGAGGGGGTGTGGAGAAAAGGGAACCCTCCTACACTACTGGTGGGAATGTAAATTGATGCAGCCACTATGGAAAACAGTATGGAGGGTCCTCAAAAACTAAAACTAGAATTACCATATGAACCAGCAATCCCACTCCTGGACACATATCCAGACAAAACTATAATTCGAAAAGATACATGCACCCCAGTATTCACAGCAGCACTATTCACAATAGCCAAGACATGGAAGCAACCTGAATGTCCCTCAACAGATGAATGGATATAGAAGATGTGATACATATATACAATGGAATATTACTCAGCCATAAAACAGAATGAAATAATGCCATCTGCAGCTACATGGATGGACCTAGAGATTATCATACAAAGTGAAGTAAGTCAGACAGAGAACGACAAATACCATATGATATCACTTATATGTGGATTATAAAATGAGACCCAAATGAACCTATCTACAGAACAAAAACAGACTCTCAAATATAGAAAACAGACTTGTGGTTGTCAAGGGGAAGACAGAGGAGAGGGATGGATTGGGAGTTTGGGATTAGTAGATGCAAATTATTATATATAAGATGGATAAACAAGGTCTTACTGTACAGCACAGGGAACTGTATTCAATACCCTGTAATAAACCATAATGGAAAAGAATATGAAAAATATGTATATATGTATGTATGTATATATGAATCACTTTGCTGTACAGTAGAAATTAACACCACATTGTAGGTCAACTATACTTCAGTATCAATTAGTTTGAAGGCACTTTTATAAATCAGGCCTTATTTCTCTTGTCCTTTCATCCTGGGACAAATGTATAACAGAAGCTAACCTGGATTACTCCGGGATGAACTCATATCACACAGAACTTTAACTGTTTAACAAATCATGAATATCAGTTACACCATGGGATGCCCTGATCCAATATGAAGTTTGTATACCTTGTATCAAGCCTGCAGAATCCACGAAATTTGGAAATTCAAACTGAAATGAAGCCACCTATCCCATGACTTCTCCACAACTAGTTATACAACATCAGTTGGAAACCATATACAATCAAATGAATGCAGACAGAAACAACTATAGCCTTCCTTTTTTTTCCTTTTAGATAAAGACGGTGTTTAAGGTGATGTCTTGGGCCGTTTCAGGGTGTTACTCAATTTCCTGGGTATCTGCCATGCACACAGGAGGTACACATGTTAGTTAACTTGTTTGTGCAACTATATGAAAGTAGTTAATAGCACAAACCTGTATACGTAAAGTGAATTAAATGCTAAAGTCATGTTTTGCATTTTTAATAGCAAAGAAAAAAAAAGTGTAGCGCTGATATTTGTTACAAAAATGAACATTAAAAACATTCTTAGTGAAAAAAGCCATACAGAAAAGGCCACCTAGATCCCATACTCATCTTGTCTGCTTCAAATCCATCAAGGTTGTCCAAATGAGGGGGAAACTCAGTAATGGTTCCAGAAAAAGAAAACTGGATCAGGATGGAAAAAGACATTTTCATACAGTTGGGACAGCAGGTGAAAGTTGAAGTGGGGCTGAGTATTAAATTATAATGTGGACATCAGGATTTCCTCATTTAGGGGTTATGTGCTGGTTCCTTGGGCAAAACACACAGAGCATTTTGTGTGACGTGGCAAATGTGAGTACTTTTTGCCATTATTGCAACTTTTCTGTACATTTTAAATTACTGGAAAGTAAATTACTTTTCTAGACAACCATGTCAGTATCATGCCAGAAAATCAGATAAGACAGACATCAAATTTTGTTATAGAGACCAAGACTTACCCAGACCAAGTTCAACCAAAGGTGTGATACTTATTTCCCTTGTAGGAGTCCGCATGGCATTAAGAGGCACCGTGGGAAGAGTATATTAGTAGCTACCATGTCTTGGGTCCTGTGGATTACCTGGGGTGCAGTAGACACTGAGATTTTAGTATTGCAATTTTTCACATTACTTCAAAAAATATGTTAAAAAATAAATTCAGTAAAGTTGCAAAATATGGACTCAATATACACAAATCAGTTTTGTTTCTATACACTAATAATGAACCACCAGCAAGAAAAATTAAGAAAACAATCCCATTTACAATTCCATCAAAAAGAACAAACTATTTAGCAATAAATTTAACCAAGGACATGAAAGACCTATACTCAGAAAACTATAAAGCATTGATAAAGAAACTGAACACACAATAGAAAACAATATTCCATGCTCATGCATCAGAAAAATTACTACTATTAAAATGTTTATTCTACCCAAAGCCATCAACAAACAGTGCCAGGAAAACTAGACACCAGACTCCAAAGAACGACACTGGTCACCATCTACACGGCACAGAAAACTAACTAAAAGCGCACAGTATTCCACATTAAACCCTTTCTCTCCTGAGGCCCCTGAAGATGCGCCCCACCCACCCAGCAGTCAGCTGCACAGGAAGATTCTCCACACTTGCTCATTTTTTCCTCTTGTGGAGTCTCCTCACCAGTGGTTCCTGAGAAAACCCAGCTGCTGTCAGTGTGGACAATGCCTCATGGTCCAGAAACCTAAGCCCTGACAGGAGACAAAGCTCCTGTCTGCTTGTCACGGAGCAAAGTCTGTGGGCAGGGTGCACCTGTGCCCCCAGGGTCAGACAGGTGGGTTCGGCGCCCCCTGTGGGACGTCAGAGAAGTGCCGGGAGCGCCGCACTCACAAACCCAGAGGCCTCATCCGGAAGGCAGTTCTGCTGTATACAATAAATTTGGAAATCCAAACTGAAATGGAGCCAAGTATCTCACTGTGTCTTCTCAAAAGATGCTTAAGGAGCAATTAATTACAAACCATATACAATGAAATGAATGTAGACACAAACTTTACAACTTAAACCAAAATTCACTCAAAATTGCCCATAGACAAATTTAAATTACCAAACTATAAAAGTCCTAGAAAAAAAAGAGATAATCTACATGACTTTGGGTCTGGTGACCTTATTCAGAAAACCGGAAGACAAACCACAAACTGCAAGAAACTATTTCCAAAACACATATCTGATAAAGGATTTGTACTCAAATTATGCCAACAACGCCATTAAAATTTGGTAAAGATTGAAACACACACCTGGCCCAAGAAGATAAACAGGCAGTAAATAAGCATACAAGAGTATACTCAAGATGCTGGTGGAATGCACGTACAACCAACTTTGGAAGACAGTTTGGCAGTTTTTTCCAAATCTAAAAAGTCTCACCTTAGGATCCAAGAAGTGTACCTCTTGTATTTAGACAACTGCTTTGAAAAACTGTGTTCAAACCAAAACTAGCATCAAGTAATGCACAGCAGCTCTATTCATAATGGCTAAAAACTTAAAGATATCAGGATGTCCTTCTGTAGATGAATTCATAAGCAAATTAGGGCACATACATGTCAAGGGGAGAAGAATACACCACCCCAAAATATGCCCATTTGACAAAAGGATTATTTTGGACTGATTAATTTAAGAAACAGCAGACCCAGGAGAATCTTTCAAAACCAAGTAGAAAATGCCCTTTTAGGAGGTAAATTTACATTTATTAAGGATATCTCCATTTGTATGGGTATGTCCCTCTCTGGACCAGGAATTGAATGATGACTAAATATCAAGAAAAGCTTGTTGGGACTTCCCTGCTGGTCCAGTGGTTAAGACTCCATGCTCCCAATGCAGGGGACCAGGGTTCAATCCCTGGTCAGGGAACTAGATCCCGCATGCTGCAATTAAGAGCCCGCATGCCGCAACTAAAGATTCCACAGGCCGCAACTGAGACCCGGCACAGCCAAGTAAATAAATGTTTAAAAAAAAAAAAGCTTGTCAATGAAATAGGCCTGTATGTAAATCTGTGTAACAACCATACCCTTGTTTACTGGGCTTTGACTAATAACATCCCTTAAATCGCTTCCTCCATTCCCTAACATCTTTCTTTTGTTCTCAGCAGAAGATAGCATTTAAGGTAATGGCTTGGGCCATTTCAGGGAGTGACTCAGTTTTCCTGGGTATCTTTCAAGTATACAGGAGGTACGCATGGTGTATATTAAACTTCTGATTGTTTTCTCCAGTTCGTCTCTTTTTCATTACAAGGGAGATCTCAATAAAGAACATAGAAGTGTAGAGGGAAAACTATTTTTCCTCTCATATACATGCAATGCAATAGTATTCAGAGATATAAAGGAATGGACCATCAACCCGTGCAAAAAAAAAAAAAAAATAGATGCATCTAACACTTGCATTGCTAAGTGAAAGAATCCAGTCTGAAGTGCTACACACTGTATAACCTCATTTATATGACATTCTAGAAAAGGCAAAACTGACAATGGTAAACAGTTTATGGAATATGTGGTTGAAATAGTCCATATAATACTTTAGTGGTGAATACCTGTCACTATGCATTTGTCTACACCCACAGATTTTTACAACCCAACAAGTAATTTACAATCTATTCAAACTTAGCTACTTAGGATATGGGAGTGTCAAAGACTGGAATACAGAACGTAAAAAAGAATCTAACTGATTCGGAAATGTATGAAAAAACTCACTGTTGGTCAGTGCAGGAAGTGCAGGCCGCGCTTCCCTCACAGGTCACTGGAGGCAGCGTGCCCTACTGACAGGACTGCTGAATCCATTAAACTGGACATTCAAACTAAAATGGAGTCTCTATCCCAAAAGTTTTCTAAAAGTAGTTAAGGAACAATTAATTGGAAACCATTTGGAATGAAGTGAATGTAGATGCAAACTTTACAACTTATACCAAATTCACTCAAAGTTATTCAGAGGCAAATTTGATTGTAGTTTCTAATTTATGTTTGGCTGCGTTGGGTCTTCGTTGCTGCATGTGGGGTTTCTCTAGTTGCGTCGAGCGGGGCTACTCTTCGTTGCGGTGCACGGGCTTCTCATTGCGGTGGCTTCTCTTGTGGGCGAGCATGGGCTCTAGGCGCGCAGGCTTCAGTAGTTGTGCCACGCAGGCTTGGTTGCTCTGCGGCATGTGGGATCTTCCCGGACCAGGGCTCGAGCCCGTGTCCCCTGCATTGGCAGGCGGACTCTTAACCACTGCGTCACCAGGGAAGTCCCCACAGACAAATTTTAAATACAAAACTATTCAAGGGGCTTCCCTGGTGGTGCGGTGGTTGAGAATCTGCCTGCTAATGCAGGGGACACGGGTTCGAGCCCTGACCTGGGAAGATCCCACATGCCGCGGAGCAACTAGGCCCGTGAGCCACAACTATTGAGCCTGCACGTCTGGAGCCTGTGCTCCGCAACAAGAGAGGCCGCGATAGTGAGAGGCCCGTGCACCGCGATGAAGAGTGGCCCCCGCTTGCCACAACTAGAGAAACCCTTCACACAGAAACGAAGACCCAACACAGCCAAAAATAAATTAATTCATTAATCAATTAAACAAAAAAAGCTGTCTCTCAAATTTAACCTCCAGAATATATTCAGGAAAAACGCATAAGCCGTTTTTGGCCAACCAAAGAAGCGGGCAATGCAAATCAACACTACAAAGAGGTATCACTTCGAATCAGAAAAAAGGACCATCCTCACAAAGGGTAAAAACCAGATATGCAGGACAAGGAGAGGAGAAAAGGGAGCCTTGTTACGCTGAAGGGGGGAACGTAAATTGCCAACGGCCACTCTGGAGAAGTGTGCTGTGTTTCCTAAAACATCTAAAAAACAGAGCTACAAAGCATAGGGCGCTTCCACTCATGGGCCTATATGTTGGAAAAACCTAAAATCCACAGGACGCAGGCACCCCGTTTACTGCTGCTATGTTTACAACAGTCTCGACTTGGGTACAACTTAATAGTCCTTGGAAGGAAAAAATGGTGAAAGAAAATTTGGTACTTAAGCACAACGGAATATTACTCAGCCCTGAAATCAATGAAATGAGGCCAGTTGCAGCAACTCAGGGGGACTTATGTATGGTCATTGAGAGTGAAATAAGTTAGACAGCAAGAGAAACTTATCATAAGATATCACTTATAAAGGGAATCTAAAAATCGCCAACCATGAACTGAATTACAAACCGAACACCATCACACATTTACAAAACACACTTATGGCTGCTTAAGGGGAAAAGTGTGGTGCGGTGATGCATAAACCAGGAGGTTGAAATTGGCACAGATACCGTTCCAAACGCCAATAATGTAATCGCCAAGACATACTCATTGTTCAAGGAACTGGACTCAGCACACTCTATTCACAGAAAAAACATCTATCTGACTACTAGAAACTAGAAAAGAATTTATTGATGTCTCTCTGTAAGTGACTCAGGTGGATGTACAGCACCAAGAAACACAACATTGCAAATCAGCTACACCCCACTATAAAAATTAATTATAAAAAAAGAAAGACAGTGAGAGAGAGAGGAATTCTTACAAAATTCAATCAGGGGCTGTGATGCAACTGGACTGACCACATCTACACTCACAGCTGAATGGGACGTAAGGCTGGACACCCTAACCCTAAACCCTAATCCTAACCCAACCCTAACCCTACCTTAACCCTAACCCTAACCCAACAGTAACCCTAACCCTAAACCTAAACCCTAACCCTAACCCCTAACCCTAACCCAACCCTAAGCCTAACCCTAACCCCTAGCCCTAGCCCTAGCCCTAACCCTGACCCTAACCCCTAACCCTTAACCCCTAACCCCTAACCCTAACCAAGTTCACAAGTAAACTTCTCGCCCACCTGGAGAGAGTGATTTAATTTTAAAGAGTAAAGACACAATCAGCTCAGTAATTGGCCACGGGGATGGAGGGGCCAAGGCTAACCTGAGCTGGAGGAACGTGGGTGCCTGCCTGGATGCTCAGAGGCCAAGGGCTCTTCTGAGACCTGCTTGGACACCCGTGCAGATGGAACAAAGGATCCGTCCAGTCCCAAGAGGGCCCCACCAGCCCTCACGAACGCAACACCAGACTTCCCTGGTGGTGCAGTGGTTAAGAATCCACCTGCCAACGCAGGGGACACGGGTTTGAGCCCTGGTCCGGGAAGATCCCACATGCTGTGGAGCAACTAAGCCCGTGCACCACAACTACTGAGCCTGCGCTCTACAAGCCGCGAGCCACAACTGCTGAAGCCCACGCGCTTAGAGCCTGTGCTCTGCAACAAGAGCAGCCACCGCAATGAGAAGACCCCACTCGCCGCAACTAGAGAAAGCCTCCGTGCAGCAATGCAGACCCAACACAGCCCCAAATTAATTAATTAATTAATTAAGAAAAAAAAAAAAAGGCAGCACCTGGGGGCTGGCAGACTGATGCACCAAGTCTTACATCACGTCTACTTAGTATCCTGCATGTCAGGGCCATGCTGGACCTGGGGCTGCCCACACAGAGTGGGGCCTGCATCACCCTTCCCAGGAGGGAGGGTGGAGGGAAACCCTGCATGACCTCTGAGGCCCTAAGAACCCTTGACTAAGGCTGAGCTCAATTTGAAACAGTGGGTGACCAGAGCAGACATTTCATTCATCTATCAATGAGAATCCAGAACTGGAGGAGCAGAAAACAATGGCCTCGCTCAACCTTGACGCTAATCCTGACATGGACCCTAACCCTAAACTCTGATCCTGACCCTAAGCCCTGAACTAACCTTAGCCTAACCCGTACCCTAAACCTGTACCTTACCCTAACCCATGCTCTACCCGCATCCTACCTGTACCCCAATTCTCACCCATACCCTAACACCCACTCTAACACAGAACCCTAACACCCTGAGACCAAAACCATAAACCTTAACCAATGAACAAAACCATAACCATAAGCAAACCATAAAATATATTCATTAACCATACCCATAAATAACTCATTAAGCATAAAACTTAAACCATCACAGCAACCATAAACCATACACAGCCCCAACCCTCACACCAGCCCCAGCCCTAATGCTAACCCTCCAAACCACTTACACCAAGCCAAGTCTAATCAGATTATACAAATACATCTTGACAAAGAAAACTGGGGAATTCTCTGGTGGCCCAGTGGTTAGGACTCTGTGCTTTCACTGCCAAGGGCTCGGGTTCGATCCCTGACTGGGGAACTAAGATCCCACAAGCTATGGGACGTGGCCAAAATAAATAAATAATTAGAATGAAATAAAACCACTATTTTAAAAAAGATTTTAAAAATAAAGGAAAAAAACAAGAAAACTACCCCAGTACAACTTACAAATATGAATGTAAAAATCTATCACACAATAATAGCAACATGAAACCAACAGAACTTTAAATGGATAATGCCATAAGCAAGTATCTCTACACCAGGAATTTCAGGTTGCTCAACATAGTAAAAGTAAGCAATGTATTCAACCACAATAATGGTGTGAAGTAAAAACACATAACCATATCAATTCATGCAAAAAATCTACAATGAAAATCCAGTGTTATTTCATGAAAAACACTCAAGAAAGCAGGAATAAAAGGAAATTTGTTCAATATGGAAAAGAGGAGTACAAAAAGCCACAGCAAACATCGTGCTCAATGTTAAAGACTGAAAGATTTACTCCTGAAATCAGGAACAAGGCCAGGAAGCTGGCCTTCATCACCGTTACTCAATAGTGTACTGGAAGTTCTACCCAGAATCTTGAGGAAAGAAATAAAAGGCATCCATGGGTGAATGGAAAAATTAAAACCGTGTCTCTTCACAGAACATAGGTCACATCATCTTATATATAAAACTACCTATAATCAGCAAAGGAATTATTTGAGCTGATCAACTAATTAATAAGCAAAGTTATAGAACAAAATATCAATTCATGAAAATCTATCTTATATGCATACGCTGGCAAAAAATAATCTGAAAAAGAATTTATGAGAACAATTCCATTTGTAATAATGTCAACATCAATATTTAGGAGTATATTTAATCAAGGTACAAGACTTGTTTTTATGTATGTAAAGTTGTATGTTTGAAATTACTGGAAAGTCAATTACTTTTCAAAACATCATGTATGTCAATAGCATGCCAGAAAAGCAGAGAAAACATCAAACTTCCAGATAGAAGCCAAGCCTTACCCAGATCCAGTTCACCCAAAGTCCACATGTCATTTAGAGGCACCGTGGGAAGGTTACATCAGGAGCCGCTGTCCTCCGTGTTGTGGACGACCTGGATATGGTAGAAACAGTGGGATTTTTGAATTCCAATTTTCCACATCATGCCACAAAAACACTATTAGAACTCATAAATAAATTCAGGAAAGTTGCAAAATCAATACACAGAAATCAGTTGCATTTCTAAACGCAAATAATGAACCATCAGAAAGAGAAAGAAAGCAACCCTATTTACAACTGCATCAAAAAGAACAAAATACCTGGGAATAAAGTCAACCAAGGAGGTGAAAGACCTGCACACTGAAAACTTTAAGACATTGATGAAGACATTGAAAAACACACCAATAAATGGAAAGATATCCTGTTCTCATGGAATGGAACAATTAATGTTGTTAAAATATCCATGCTACCCAAAGCAGTGGACACAGTGAATGCAATCCCTCCCAAAATTCCATGGTATTTTCCCCCCAAATAGAGCAAATCCTCCTAATATCTGTGGGGAACCACAAAGGACCCCAAATAGCCAAAGAAACCCTGAAAAAAGAGAACGGGCTGGAGGCATCTCCCTCCCTGACGTCACACTCTGCTGAGAAGCTACAGTCACCAAAACAGTGTGGAACTGGCTCAAAACGGGCACAGGGACCAGAGGAACAGGACAGAGAGACCAGAATTCAACCCCCACGGACGGGGTCGGTGAATTTATGACACAGGGACCAAGGACACACCAAGGAGCACGACACTCCCCACCATAAATGGTGCTGGGAAAACTGGACGCCCCATAACTCACGCTGGCTACCCTGCACACAAACCTGAACAAAAACCCAGCTTTCCACGCCAAGCCCTCCCTCGCTCACACGAAGACGGACCCCCTCAACGGTCAGTCGCCCACAGGAAGCTTCTCCCCACTTTTCCTCACCGTCTCTTCACCTTTTCCTCAGGCATCACCTGGGTCCTCAGGAAACCTAGTTCCCTAGTCAGCGTGGACGCAGCCCCACTTTGTCCTGAAGCCGAAACCCCAGCGAGTCCTAAGGAGACGGAGACCGAGCTCCTCTCAGCAGAGACACTGAGCCGGGCGTCCTACCGGAAGGCCTCCGCCCCCGCCCCCGCGCCTGAGGAGGCTCAACTGCTCTCAGCTGACCTCACAATGGAGTTCGCAGGGAAGGAGCATGCGCTGTGGGTCAGAGAGGCGAACTCGGCGCCACCCTGTGGTCAGTGCAGGAAGTGCAGGCCGCGCCTCCCTCACAGGTCACTGGAGGCAGCGTGCCCTACTGACAGGACTGCTGAATCCATTAAACTGGACATTCAAACGAAAATGGAGTCTCTACCCCAAAAGCTTTCTAAAAGTAGTTAAGGAACAATTAATTGGAAACCATTTGGAATGAAGTGAATGTAGATGCAAACTTTACAACTTATACCAAATTCACTCAAAGTTATTCAGAGGCAAATTTTATTGTAGTTTCTAATTTATGTTTGGCTGCGTTGGGTCTTCGTTGCTGCATGTGGGCTTTCTCTAGTTGCGTCGAGCGGGGCTACTCTTCGTTGCGGTGCACGGGCTTCTCTTTGCGGTGGCTTCTCTTGTGGGCGAGCACGGGCTCTAGGCGCACAGGCTTCAGTAGTTGTGCCGCGCAGGCTTGGTTGCTCTGCGTCATGTGGGAGCTTCCCGACCAGGGCTCGAGCCCGTGGCCCCTGCATTGGCAGGCGGACTCTTAACCACTGCGTCACCAGGGAAGCCCCCACAGACACATTTTAAATACAAAACTATTCAAGGGGCTTCCCTGGTGGAGCAGTGGTTCAGAATCTGCCTGCTAATGCAGGGGACACGGGTTCGAGCCCTGGTCTGGGAAGATCCCACATGCCGCGGAGCAACTAGCCCCGGGAGCCACAACTACTGAGCCTGCGCGTCTGGAGCCTGTGCTCCGCAACAAGAGAGGCCGCGGAAGTGAGAGGGCCGCGCACCGCGATGAAGAGTGGCCCCCGCTTGCCACAACTAGAGACAGCCTTCGCACAGCAACGAAGACCCAACATAGCAATCAATCAATCAATCAATCAATCTTAAAAAAACAACAAAAAATAAAAAAAATAAACTAAAATAAAGCAGAACATCGACTAAGACCTCATGGAAAGAGCTGCATGCCTCCCTTTCTGCGCGGCTACTCAGGGACTTACCTCGAGGCCAGTACTCACGTTGAGTTTCCCTTTAGCTCTAGAGCGTGGCAGGATGAGCTCCACCCCGGCCATCGAAGCACCCGGCTTACCTAGAGAAAACTCATTTTCTTCCCAGAGCCATGCCTACAGTGGCTAGTGGCCTGTCAACAGCAGTCAACTTCAAGTAGCTTCAAGGCAGCATGAATGGAGCTTTCAAAATGGGAAAGCAAGGCTAGTTCCATCAGGCCCCCATTTCCAAGGGCACACGCAGCATATATCCCGGTGCTTTCTAAGAAGTCCAAAGAGACACAGGTTACCCAGTGGTTCCTTCCCTGAATCAACTCCTCGAAGCAGGGTGTTCTGCAAATAGCGAACTGCCTCAACGAAGGAACACCCCAGCTAGGCCTCCGGGCCCGTGGCTCTTCAAAAGCCTGAAGTGTTACCCGAGGAACTGGGCTTTAGTTGCAGTCGGAACGCAAGCTGACTTTCTCTTGGAGGCAGGGTGACTTCAGGCAGGGACTCCCAGATGGAATACGAAGCCGAGGGTTTTTCTCAGTGCAGCTCAGACTTGGGCAATGAGCCAGACTTGCACGGCACTTTGGACCTGTTAGAACGGTGTTCGTGTACCTGTTCGAGTGCTGGGGAATTCAAGCTGTCCCAAGAAGGAGTGCAGTGTGTTGCCCTACACTCGGTATACACAGAGTGGCTCCGAAGGGCTATGGGCCTGGATGTGGCTTAGCGGGCCCATGGGGGCCTCGGGGTACTCAGTGTTCTTGCAGGAAATAGGGTGCCCACGCGAGGCTCCTAGATGTCCGGCAAAGCATACTGACATTAAAATAATGCAGAGCAGGGGCTTCCCTTGTGGTGCAATGTTTGGGAATCCACCTGCCGATGCAGCGGGCATGGGTTCGAGCCCTGGTCCACCAAGATCTCACATGCTGCGGAGCACCTAAGCCCGTGAACCACAACGACTGAGCCTGCGCTCTAGAGCCCGGGAGCCACAACGACTGAGCCCGCATGCCAGAACTAATGAAGTCCACGTGCCTAGAGCCTGTGCTCCACAACAAGAGGAGTCACTGCAATGAGAAGCCCGCGCACCGCAACGAAGAGTAGCCCCCGCTCGCTGCAACTAGAGAAAGCTCACATGCAGCAACGACGACCCAACACAGTAAAAAAAAAAAATAATATATTAAATAAATAAATAAATAGATAGATAGATAAAAAATAAATAAATAAATAAACTAATGCAGAGCAGTGGCTACGGCCTCCTGAAAACTGCTGCACGCCTCCGCTTCTGCACGGCAATTCAGGGCCTTACCTTGAGGCAAGTGCTCACGCTGAGTGTCCCGTTAGCGCCACAGCATGGTAGGATGCTGACTTTCTCCTCGAGCAGAGTGACTTCAGGTACGAGGCCCTCGAAGAGTTCAACGCAGAGTGTTTTCTCATGGCAGCTCAGACGGGGGCCGTGACGAACACTTCCAGGACACGTCGCACTGGCTAGAAATGTGGTCCTGAGGCTGTTCCAGTGCTCTGGAAATGTAGCTGTCCTTAAGGAAAGTGCAGTGTGTTGCCCATCACTCGGCATACACAGAGGGCCTCCGAGGGACCGACCTTTGGGCCTCGATGTTGCTCAGCAGGCCCACAGGAGTCTGGAGGTACTCAGGGTTCTTGGAGGGAAAATGATGCACACCCGAGGGGCCTACGAGTCCTGAAAAGGGTACTTCCTTTAAAATAAAGCAGACCAGGGGCTTCCCTGGTGGCACAGTGGTTGAGAATATGCCTGCCAATGCAGGGGACACGGGTTCGAGCCCCGGTCTCAGAGGATCACACATGCCGCTGAGAAACTGGGCCCGTGGGCCACAATGACTGAACCTGCGCGTCTGGAGCCTGTGCTCCACAACAAGAGAGGCCGCGATAGTGAGAGGCCCGCGCACCGCGATGAAGAGTGGCCCCATTTGCCACAACTGGAGAGAGCCCTAGCACAGAAACGAAGACCCAACATAGCGATCAATCAATCAAAAAATTTCTCTAAAAAAAAATAAAAAATAAAAAAATAAAATCAAATCAAGCAGAACAGCGACTAAGACCTCATGGAAACAGCTGCATGCCTCCCTTTCTGCGCGGCTAATCAGGGACGTACCTCGAGGCCAGTACTCACGTTGAGTTTCCCTTTAGCTCTAGAGCGTGGCAGGATGAGCTCCACCCCGGCCATCGAAGCAGCCGGCATAGCTAGAGAAAACTCATTTTCTACCCAGAGCCATGCCTACAGTGGCTAGTGGCCTGTCAACAGCAGTCAATTTCAAGTAGCTTCAAGGCAGCATGAATGGAGCTTTCAAAATGGGAAAGGAAGGCTAGTTCCATCAGGCCCCCATTTCCAAGGGCACACGCAGCATATATCCCGGTGCTTTCTAAGAAGTCCAAAGAGACACAGGTTACCCAGTGGTTCCTTCCCTGAATCAACTCCTCGAAGCAGGGTGTTCTGCAAATAGCGAACTGCCTCAACGAAGGAACACCCCAGCTAGGCCTCCGGGCCCGTGGCTCTTCAAAAGCCGGAAGTGTTATCCGGGGAACTGGGCTTTAGTTGCAGTCGGAACGCAAGCCGACTTTCTCTTGGAGGCAGGGTTACTCCAGGCAGGGACTCCCAGATGGAATACGAAGCCGAGGGTTTTTCTCAGTGCAGCTCAGACTTGGGCAATGAGCCAGACTTCCACGGCACGTTGGACCTGCTAGAACGGTGTTCGTGGACCTGTTCGAGTGCTGGGGAAATCAAGCTGTCCCAGGAAGGAGTGCAGTGTGTTGCCCTACACTCGGCATACACAGAGTGCCTCCGAAGGGCTATGGGCCTGGATGTGGCTTAGCGGGCCCATGGGGGCCTGGGGGTACTCAGTGTTCTTGCAGGAAATAGGGTGCCAACGCGAGGCTCCTAGATGTCCTGCAAAGCATACTGACATTAAAATAATGCAGAGCCGGGGCTTCCCTTGTGGTGCAATGTTTGGGAATCCACCTGCAGATGCAGCGGACATGGGTTCGAGCCCTGGTCCACCAAGATCTCACATGCTCCGGAGCACTTAATCCCGTGAACCACAACGACTGAGCCTGCGCTCTAGAGCCCGGGAGCCACAACGACTGAGCCCGCATGCCAGAACTAATGAAGTCCACGTGCCTAGAGCCTGTGCTCCACAACAAGAGGAGTCACCGCAATGAGAAGCCCGCGCACCGCTACGAAGAGTAGCCCCCGCTCGCTGCAACTAGAGAAAGCTCACATGCAGCAACGACGACCAAACACAGTAAAAAAAAAATAATAATATATTAAATAAATAAATAAATAGATAGATAGATAAACAAATAAATAAATAAATAAACTAATGCAGAGCAGTGGATACGGCCTCCTGAAAACTGCTGCACGCCTCCGCTTCTGCACGGCAATTCAGGGCCTTACCTTGAGGCAAGTGCTCACGCTGAGTGTCCCGTTAGCGCCACAGCATGGTAGGATGCTGACTTTCTCCTCGAGCAGAGTGACTTCAGGTACGAGGCCCTCGAAGAGTTCAACGCAGAGTGTTTTCTCATGGCAGCTCAGACGGGGGCCGTGACGAACACTTCCAGGACACGTCGCACTGGCTAGAAATGTGGTCCTGAGGCTGTTCCAGTGCTCTGGAAATGTAGCTGTCCTTAAGGAACGTGCAGTGTGTTGCCCATCACTCGGCATACACAGAGGGCCTCCGAGGGACCGACCTTTGGGCCTCGATGTTGCTCAGCAGGCCCACAGGAGTCTGGAGGTACTCAGGGTTCTTGGAGGGAAAATGATGCACACCCGAGGGGCCTACGAGTCCTGAAAAGGGTACTTCCTTTAAAATAAAGCAGACCAGGGGCTTCCCTGGTGGCACAGTGGTTGAGAATATGCCTGCCAATGCAGGGGACACGGGTTTGAGCTCTGGTCTGAGAGGATCACACATGCCGCGGAGAAACTGGGCCCGTGGGCCACAATGACTGAACCTGCGCGTCTGGAGCCTGTGCTCCGCAACAAGAGAGGCCGCGATTGTGAGAGGCCCGCGCACCGCGATGAAGAGTGGCTCCATTTGCCGCAACTGGAGAGAGCCCTAGCACAGAAACGAAGACCCAACATAGCGATCAATCAATCAAAAAATATCTCTTAAAAAAAAATAAAAAATAAAAAAATAAAATCAAATCAAGCAGAACAGCGACTAAGACCTCATGGAAACAGCTGCATGCCTCCCTTTCTGCGCGGCTAATCAGGGACGTACCTTGAGGCCAGTACTCACGTTGAGTTTCCCTTTAGCTCTAGAGCGTGGCAGGATGAGCTCCACCCCGGCCATCGAAGCAGCCGGCATAGCTAGAGAAAACTCATTTTCTACCCAGAGCCATGCCTACAGTGGCTAGTGGCCTGTCAACAGCAGTCAATTTCAAGTAGCTTCAAGGCAGCATGAATGGAGCTTTCAAAATGGGAAAGGAAGGCTAGTTGCATCAGGCCCCCATTTCCAAGGGCACACGCAGCATATATCCCGGTGCTTTCTAAGAAGTCCAAAGAGACACATGTTACCCAGTGGTTCCTTCCCTGAATCAACTCTTCGAAGCAGGGTGTTCTGCAAATAGCGAACTGCCTCAACGAAGGAACGCCCCAGCTAGGCCTCCGGGCCCGTGAGTCTTCAAAAGCCAGAAGTGTTACCCGAGGAACTGGGCTTTAGTTGCAGTCGGAACGCAAGCCGACTTTCACTTGGAGGCAGGGTGACTTCAGGCAGGGACTCCCAGATGGAATACGAAGCCGAGGGTTTTTCTCAGTGCAGCTCAGACTTGGGCAATGAGCCAGACTTGCACGGCACGTTGGACCTGCTAGAACGGTGTTCATGGACCTGTTCGAGTGCTGGGGAATTCAAGCTGTCCCAGGAAGGAGTGCAGTGTGTTGCCCTACACTCGGCATACACAGAGTGCCTCCGAAGGGCTATGGGCCTGGATGTGGCTTAGCGGGCCCATGGGGGCCTGGGGGTACTCAGTGTTCTTGCAGGAAATAGGGTGCCAACGCGAGGCTCCTAGATGTCCTGCAAAGCCTACTAACATTAAAATAATGCAGAGCAGGGGCTTCCCTTGTGGTGCAATGTTTGGGAATCCACCTGCCGATGCAGGGGACAGGGGTTCGAGCCCTGGTCCACCAAGATCTCACATGCTGCGGAGAACCTAAGCCCGTGAACCACAACGACTGAGCCTGCGCTCTAGAGCCCGGGAGCCACAACGACTGAGCCCGCATGCCAGAACAAATGAAGTCCACGTGCCTAGAGCCTGTGCTCCACAACAAGAGGAGTCACCGCAATGAGAATCCCGCGCACCGCAACGAAGAGTAGCCCCCGCTCGCTGCAACTAGAGAAAATTCACATGCAGCAACGACGACCCAACACAGTAAAAAAAAAATGATATATTAAATAAATAAATAAATAAATATATAGATAAACAAATAAATAAATAAACTAATGCAGACCAGTGGCTACGGCCTCCTGAAAACTGCTGCACGCCTCCGCTTCTGCACGGCAATTCAGGGCCTTACCTTGAGGCAAGTGCTCACGCTGAGTGTCCCGTTAGCGCCACAGCATGGTAGAATGCTGACTTTCTCCTGGAGCAGAGTGACTTCAGGTACGAGGCCCTCGAAGAGTTCTACGCAGAGTGTTTTCTCATGGCAGCTCAGACGGGGGCCGTGACGAACACTTCCAGGACACGTCACACTGGCTAGAAATGTGGTCCTGAGGCTGTTCCAGTGCTCTGGAAATGTAGCTGTCCTTAAGGAACGTGCAGTGTGTTGCCCATCACTCGGCATACACAGAGGGCCTCCGAGGGACCGAACTTCGGCCTCGATGTTGCTCAGCAGGCCCACAGGAGTCTGGAGGTACTCAGGGTTCTTGGAGGGAAAATGATGCACACCCGAGGGGCCTACGAGTCCTGAAAAGGGTACTTCCTTTAAAATAAAGCAGAACAGGGGCTTCCCTGGTGGCGCATTGGTTGAGAATATGCCTGCCAATGCAGGGGACACGGGTTCGAGCCCTGGTCTGAGAGGATCACACATGCCGCGGAGAAACTGGGCCCGTGGGCCACAATGACTGAACCTGCGCGTCTGGAGCCAGTGCTCCACAAAAAGAGAGGCAGCGATAGTGAGGGGCCCGCGCACCGCGATGAAGAGTGGCCCCATTTGCCACAACTGGAGAGAGCCCTAGCACAGAAACGAAGACCCAACATAGCGATCAATCAATCAAAAAATATCTCTTAAAAAAAAATAAAAAATAAAAAAATAAAATAAAATCAAGCAGAACAGCGACTAAGACCTCATGGAAACAGCTGCATGCCTCCCTTTCTGCGCGGCTACTCAGGGACGTACCTCGAGGCCAGTACTCACGTTGAGTTTCCCTTTAGCTCTAGAGCGTGGCAGGATGAGCTCCACCCCGGCCATCGAAGCAGCCGGCATAGCTAGAGAAAACTCATTTTCTACCCAGAGCCATGCCTACAGTGGCTAGTGGCCTGTCAACAGCAGTCAATTTCAAGTAGCTTCAAGGCAGCATGAATGGAGCTTTCAAAATGGGAAAGGAAGGCTAGTTCCTTCAGGCCCCCATTTCCAAGGGCACACGCAGCATATATCCCGGTGCTTTCTAAGAAGTCCAAAGAGACACAGGTTACCCAGTGGTTCCTTCCCTGAATCAACTCCTCGAAGCAGGGTGTTCTGCAAATAGCGAACTGCCTCAATGAAGGAACGCCCCAGCTAGGCCTCCGGGCCCGTGGCTCTTCAAAAGCCTGAAGTGTTACCCGAGGAACTGGGCTTTAGTTGCAGTCGGAACGCAAGCTGACTTTCTCTTGGAGGCAGGGTGACTTCAGGCAGGGACTCCCAGATGGAATACGAAGCCGAGGGTTTTTCTCAGTGCAGCTCAGACTTGGGCAATGAGCCAGACTTGCACGGCACTTTGGACCTGTTAGAACGGTGTTCGTGTACCTGTTCGAGTGCTGGGGAATTCAAGCTGTCCCAAGAAGGAGTGCAGTGTGTTGCCCTACACTCGGTATACACAGAGTGGCTCCGAAGGGCTATGGGCCTGGATGTGGCTTAGCGGGCCCATGGGGGCCTCGGGGTACTCAGTGTTCTTGCAGGAAATAGGGTGCCCACGCGAGGCTCCTAGATGTCCTGCAAAGCATACTGACATTAAAATAATGCAGAGCAGGGGCTTCCCTTGTGGTGCAATGTTTGGGAATCCACCTGCCGATGCAGCGGACATGGGTTCGAGCCCTGGTCCACCAAGATCTCACATGCTGCGGAGCACCTAAGCCCGTGAACCACAACGACTGAGCCTGCGCTCTAGAGCCCGGGAGCCACAACGACTGAGCCCGCATGCCAGAACAAATGAAGTCCACGTGCCTAGAGCCTGTGCTCCACAACAAGAGGAGTCACTGCAATGAGAAGCCCGCGCACCGCAACGAAGAGTAGCCCCCGCTCGCTGCAACTAGAGAAAGCTCACATGCAGCAACGACGACCCAACACAGTAAAAAAAAAAAATAATATATTAAATAAATAAATAGATAGATAGATAGATAAAAAATAAATAAATAAATAAACTAATGCAGAGCAGTGGCTACGGCCTCCTGAAAACTGCTGCACGCCTCCGCTTCTGCACGGCAATTCAGGGCCTTACCTTGAGGCAAGTGCTCACGCTGAGTGTCCCGTTAGCGCCACAGCATGGTAGGATGCTGACTTTCTCCTCGAGCAGAGTGACTTCAGGTACGAGGCCCTCGAAGAGTTCAACGCAGAGTGTTTTCTCATGGCAGCTCAGACGGGGGCCGTGACGAACACTTCCAGGACACGTCGCACTGGCTAGAAATGTGGTCCTGAGGCTGTTCCAGTGCTCTGGAAATGTAGCTGTCCTTAAGGAACGTGCAGTGTGTTGCCCATCACTCGGCATACACAGAGGGCCTCCGAGGGACCGACCTTTGGGCCTCGATGTTGCTCAGCAGGCCCACAGGAGTCTGGAGGTACTCAGGGTTCTTGGAGGGAAAATGATGCACACCCGAGGTGCCTACGAGTCCTGAAAAGGGTACTTCCTTTAAAATAAAGCAGACCAGGGGCTTCCCTGGTGGCACAGTGGTTGAGAATATGCCTGCCAATGCAGGGGACACGGGTTTGAGCTCTGGTCTGAGAGGATCACACATGCCGCGGAGAAACTGGGCCCGTGGGCCACAATGACTGAACCTGCGCGTCTGGAGCCTGTGCTCCGCAACAAGAGAGGCCGCGATAGTGAGAGGCCCGCGCACCGCGATGAAGAGTGGCTCCATTTGCCGCAACTGGAGAGAGCCCTAGCACAGAAACGAAGACCCAACATAGCGATCAATCAATCAAAAAATAAATCTAAAAAAAATTAAAAAATAAAAAAAATCAAATCAAATCAAGCAGAACAGCGACTAAGACCTCATGGAAACAGCTGCATGCCTCCCTTTCTGCGCAGCTAATCAGGGACGTCCCTCGAAGCCAGTACTCACGTTGAGTTTCCCTTTAGCTCTAGAGCGTGGCAGGATGAGCTCCACCCCGGCCATCGAAGCAGCCGGCATAGCTAGAGAAAACTCATTTTCTACCCAGAGCCATGCCTACAGTGGCTAGTGGCCTGTCAACAGCAGTCAATTTCAAGTAGCTTCAAGGCAGCATGAATGGAGCTTTCAAAATGGGAAAGGAAGGCTAGTTGCATCAGGCCCCCATTTCCAAGGGCACACGCAGCATATATCCCGGTGCTTTCTAAGAAGTCCAAAGAGACACATGTTACCCAGTGGTTCCTTCCCTGAATCAACTCTTCGAAGCAGGGTGTTCTGCAAATAGCGAACTGCCTCAACGAAGGAACGCCCCAGCTAGGCCTCCGGGCCCGTGAGTCTTCAAAAGCCAGAAGTGTTACCCGAGGAACTGGGCTTTAGTTGCAGTCGGAACGCAAGCCGACTTTCACTTGGAGGCAGGGTGACTTCAGGCAGGGACTCCCAGATGGAATACGAAGCCGAGGGTTTTTCTCAGTGCAGCTCAGACTTGGGCAATGAGCCAGACTTGCACGGCACGTTGGACCTGCTAGAACGGTGTTCATGGACCTGTTCGAGTGCTGGGGAATTCAAGCTGTCCCAGGAAGGAGTGCAGTGTGTTGCCCTACACTCGGCATACACAGAGTGCCTCCGAAGGGCTATGGGCCTGGATGTGGCTTAGCGGGCCCATGGGGGCCTGGGGGTACTCAGTGTTCTTGCAGGAAATAGGGTGCCAACGCGAGGCTCCTAGATGTCCTGCAAAGCCTACTAACATTAAAATAATGCAGAGCAGGGGCTTCCCTTGTGGTGCAATGTTTGGGAATCCACCTGCCGATGCAGGGGACAGGGGTTCGAGCCCTGGTCCACCAAGATCTCACATGCTGCGGAGAACCTAAGCCCGTGAACCACAACGACTGAGCCTGCGCTCTAGAGCCCGGGAGCCACAACGACTGAGCCCGCATGCCAGAACAAATGAAGTCCACGTGCCTAGAGCCTGTGCTCCACAACAAGAGGAGTCACCGCAATGAGAATCCCGCGCACCGCAACGAAGAGTAGCCCCCGCTCGCTGCAACTAGAGAAAATTCACATGCAGCAACGACGACCCAACACAGTAAAAAAAAAATGATATATTAAATAAATAAATAAATAAATATATAGATAAACAAATAAATAAATAAACTAATGCAGACCAGTGGCTACGGCCTCCTGAAAACTGCTGCACGCCTCCGCTTCTGCACGGCAATTCAGGGCCTTACCTTGAGGCAAGTGCTCACGCTGAGTGTCCCGTTAGCGCCACAGCATGGTAGAATGCTGACTTTCTCCTGGAGCAGAGTGACTTCAGGTACGAGGCCCTCGAAGAGTTCTACGCAGAGTGTTTTCTCATGGCAGCTCAGACGGGGGCCGTGACGAACACTTCCAGGACACGTCACACTGGCTAGAAATGTGGTCCTGAGGCTGTTCCAGTGCTCTGGAAATGTAGCTGTCCTTAAGGAACGTGCAGTGTGTTGCCCATCACTCGGCATACACAGAGGGCCTCCGAGGGACCGAACTTCGGCCTCGATGTTGCTCAGCAGGCCCACAGGAGTCTGGAGGTACTCAGGGTTCTTGGAGGGAAAATGATGCACACCCGAGGGGCCTACGAGTCCTGAAAAGGGTACTTCCTTTAAAATAAAGCAGAACAGGGGCTTCCCTGGTGGCGCATTGGTTGAGAATATGCCTGCCAATGCAGGGGACACGGGTTCGAGCCCTGGTCTGAGAGGATCACACATGCCGCGGAGAAACTGGGCCCGTGGGCCACAATGACTGAACCTGCGCGTCTGGAGCCAGTGCTCCACAAAAAGAGAGGCAGCGATAGTGAGGGGCCCGCGCACCGCGATGAAGAGTGGCCCCATTTGCCACAACTGGAGAGAGCCCTAGCACAGAAACGAAGACCCAACATAGCGATCAATCAATCAAAAAATATCTCTTAAAAAAAAATAAAAAATAAAAAAATAAAATAAAATCAAGCAGAACAGCGACTAAGACCTCATGGAAACAGCTGCATGCCTCCCTTTCTGCGCGGCTACTCAGGGACGTACCTCGAGGCCAGTACTCACGTTGAGTTTCCCTTTAGCTCTAGAGCGTGGCAGGATGAGCTCCACCCCGGCCATCGAAGCAGCCGGCATAGCTAGAGAAAACTCATTTTCTACCCAGAGCCATGCCTACAGTGGCTAGTGGCCTGTCAACAGCAGTCAATTTCAAGTAGCTTCAAGGCAGCATGAATGGAGCTTTCAAAATGGGAAAGGAAGGCTAGTTCCTTCAGGCCCCCATTTCCAAGGGCACACGCAGCATATATCCCGGTGCTTTCTAAGAAGTCCAAAGAGACACAGGTTACCCAGTGGTTCCTTCCCTGAATCAACTCCTCGAAGCAGGGTGTTCTGCAAATAGCGAACTGCCTCAATGAAGGAACGCCCCAGCTAGGCCTCCGGGCCCGTGGCTCTTCAAAAGCCTGAAGTGTTACCCGAGGAACTGGGCTTTAGTTGCAGTCGGAACGCAAGCTGACTTTCTCTTGGAGGCAGGGTGACTTCAGGCAGGGACTCCCAGATGGAATACGAAGCCGAGGGTTTTTCTCAGTGCAGCTCAGACTTGGGCAATGAGCCAGACTTGCACGGCACTTTGGACCTGTTAGAACGGTGTTCGTGTACCTGTTCGAGTGCTGGGGAATTCAAGCTGTCCCAAGAAGGAGTGCAGTGTGTTGCCCTACACTCGGTATACACAGAGTGGCTCCGAAGGGCTATGGGCCTGGATGTGGCTTAGCGGGCCCATGGGGGCCTCGGGGTACTCAGTGTTCTTGCAGGAAATAGGGTGCCCACGCGAGGCTCCTAGATGTCCTGCAAAGCATACTGACATTAAAATAATGCAGAGCAGGGGCTTCCCTTGTGGTGCAATGTTTGGGAATCCACCTGCCGATGCAGCGGACATGGGTTCGAGCCCTGGTCCACCAAGATCTCACATGCTGCGGAGCACCTAAGCCCGTGAACCACAACGACTGAGCCTGCGCTCTAGAGCCCGGGAGCCACAACGACTGAGCCCGCATGCCAGAACAAATGAAGTCCACGTGCCTAGAGCCTGTGCTCCACAACAAGAGGAGTCACTGCAATGAGAAGCCCGCGCACCGCAACGAAGAGTAGCCCCCGCTCGCTGCAACTAGAGAAAGCTCACATGCAGCAACGACGACCCAACACAGTAAAAAAAAAAAAAATATATTAAATAAATAAATAGATAGATAGATAGATAAAAAATAAATAAATAAATAAACTAATGCAGAGCAGTGGCTACGGCCTCCTGAAAACTGCTGCACGCCTCCGCTTCTGCACGGCAATTCAGGGCCTTACCTTGAGGCAAGTGCTCACGCTGAGTGTCCCGTTAGCGCCACAGCATGGTAGGATGCTGACTTTCTCCTCGAGCAGAGTGACTTCAGGTACGAGGCCCTCGAAGAGTTCAACGCAGAGTGTTTTCTCATGGCAGCTCAGACGGGGGCCGTGACGAACACTTCCAGGACACGTCGCACTGGCTAGAAATGTGGTCCTGAGGCTGTTCCAGTGCTCTGGAAATGTAGCTGTCCTTAAGGAACGTGCAGTGTGTTGCCCATCACTCGGCATACACAGAGGGCCTCCGAGGGACCGACCTTTGGGCCTCGATGTTGCTCAGCAGGCCCACAGGAGTCTGGAGGTACTCAGGGTTCTTGGAGGGAAAATGATGCACACCCGAGGTGCCTACGAGTCCTGAAAAGGGTACTTCCTTTAAAATAAAGCAGACCAGGGGCTTCCCTGGTGGCACAGTGGTTGAGAATATGCCTGCCAATGCAGGGGACACGGGTTTGAGCTCTGGTCTGAGAGGATCACACATGCCGCGGAGAAACTGGGCCCGTGGGCCACAATGACTGAACCTGCGCGTCTGGAGCCTGTGCTCCGCAACAAGAGAGGCCGCGATAGTGAGAGGCCCGCGCACCGCGATGAAGAGTGGCTCCATTTGCCGCAACTGGAGAGAGCCCTAGCACAGAAACGAAGACCCAACATAGCGATCAATCAATCAAAAAATAAATCTAAAAAAAATTAAAAAATAAAAAAAATCAAATCAAATCAAGCAGAACAGCGACTAAGACCTCATGGAAACAGCTGCATGCCTCCCTTTCTGCGCAGCTAATCAGGGACGTCCCTCGAGGCCAGTACTCACGTTGAGTTTCCCTTTAGCTCTAGAGCGTGGCAGGATGAGCTCCACCCCGGCCATCGAAGCAGCCGGCATAGCTAGAGAAAACTCATTTTCTACCCAGAGCCATGCCTACAGTGGCTAGTGGCCTGTCAACAGCAGTCAATTTCAAGTAGCTTCAAGGCAGCATGAATGGAGCTTTCAAAATGGGAAAGGAAGGCTAGTTCCATCAGGCCCCCATTTCCAAGGGCACACGCAGCATATATCCCGGTGCTTTCTAAGAAGTCCAAAGAGACACAGGTTACCCAGTGGTTCCTTCCCTGAATCAACTCCTCGAAGCAGGGTGTTCTGCAAATAGCGAACTGCCTCAACGAAGGAACACCCCAGCTAGGCCTCCGGGCCCGTGGCTCTTCAAAAGCCGGAAGTGTTATCCGGGGAACTGGGCTTTAGTTGCAGTCGGAACGCAAGCCGACTTTCTCTTGGAGGCAGGGTTACTCCAGGCAGGGACTCCCAGATGGAATACGAAGCCGAGGGTTTTTCTCAGTGCAGCTCAGACTTGGGCAATGAGCCAGACTTCCACGGCACGTTGGACCTGCTAGAACGGTGTTCGTGGACCTGTTCGAGTGCTGGGGAAATCAAGCTGTCCCAGGAAGGAGTGCAGTGTGTTGCCCTACACTCGGCATACACAGAGTGCCTCCGAAGGGCTATGGGCCTGGATGTGGCTTAGCGGGCCCATGGGGGCCTGGGGGTACTCAGTGTTCTTGCAGGAAATAGGGTGCCAACGCGAGGCTCCTAGATGTCCTGCAAAGCATACTGACATTAAAATAATGCAGAGCCGGGGCTTCCCTTGTGGTGCAATGTTTGGGAATCCACCTGCAGATGCAGCGGACATGGGTTCGAGCCCTGGTCCACCGAGATCTCACATGCTTCGGAGCACTTAATCCCGTGAACCACAACGACTGAGCCTGCGCTCTAGAGCCCGGGAGCCACAACGACTGAGCCCGCATGCCAGAACTAATGAAGTCCACGTGCCTAGAGCCTGTGCTCCACAACAAGAGGAGTCACTGCAATGAGAAGCCCGCGCACCGCTACGAAGAGTAGCCCCCGCTCGCTGCAACTAGAGAAAGCTCACATGCAGCAACGACGACCAAACACATTAAAAAAAAAAAAATAATATATTAAATAAATAAATAAATAGATAGATAGATAAACAAATAAATAAATAAATAAACTAATGCAGAGCAGTGGCTACGGCCTCCTGAAAACTGCTGCACGCCTCCGCTTCTGCACGGCAATTCAGGGCCTTACCTTGAGGCAAGTGCTCAGGCTTAGTGTCCCGTTAGCGCCACAGCATGGTAGGATGCTGACTTTCTCCTCGAGCAGAGTGACTTCAGGTACGAGGCCCTCGAAGAATTCTACGCAGGGTGTTTTCTCATGGCAGCTCAGACGGGGGCCGTGACGAACACTTCCAGGGCACGTCCCACTGGCTAGAAATGTGGTCCTGAGGTTGTTCCAGTGCTCTGGAAATGTAGCTGTCCTTAAGTAACGTGCAGTGTGTTGCCCATCACTCGGCATACACAGAGGGCCTCCGAGTGACCGACCTATGGGCCTCGATGATGCTCAGCAGGCCCACAGGAGTCTGGAGGTACTCAGGGTTCTTGGAGGGAAAATGATGCACACCCGAGGGGACTACGAGTCCTGAAAAGGGTACTTCCTTTAAAATAAAGCAGACCAAGGGCTTCCCTGGTGGCGCATTGGTTGAGAATATGCCTGCCAATGCAGGGGACACGGGTTCGAGCCCTGGTCTGAGAGGATCACACATGCCGCGGAGAAACTGGGCCCGTGGGCCACAATGACTGAACCTGCGCGTCTGGAGCCAGTGCTCCGCAACAAGAGAGGCCGCGATAGTGAGAGGCCCGCGCACCGCGATGAAGAGTGGCCCCATTTGCCGCAACTGGAGAGAGCCCTAGCACAGAAACGAAGACCCAACATAGCGATCAATCAATCAAAAGATAAATCTTAAAAAAAAATAAAAAATAGTAAATAAAATAAAATCAAGCAGAACAGCGACTAAGACCTCATGGAAACAGCTGCATGCCTCCCTTTCTGCGCGGTTACTCAGGTACTTACCTCGAGGACAGTACTCACGTTGAGTTTCCCTTTAGCTCTAGAGCTTGGCAGGATGAGCTCCACCCCGGCCATCGAAGCAGCCGGCTTAGCTAGAGAAAACTCATTTTCTACCCAGAGCCATGCCTACAGTGGCTAGTGGCCTGTCAACAGCAGTCAATTTCAAGTAGCTTCAAGGCAGGATGAATGCAGCTTTCAAAATGGCAAAGCAAGGCTAGTTCCATCAGGCCCCCATTTCCAAGGGCACACGCAGCATATATCCCGGTGCTTTCTAAGAAGTCCAAAGAGACACAGGTTACCCAGTGGTTCCTTCCCTGAATCAACTCCTCGAAGCAGGGTGTTCTGCAAATAGCGAACTGCCTCAACGAAGGAACGCCCCAGCTAGGCCTTCGGGCCCGTGGCTCTTCAAAAGCCTGAAATGTTACCCGAGGAACTGGGCTTTAGTTGCACTCGGAACGCAAGCCGACTTTCTCTTGGAGGCAGGGTGACTTCAGGCAGGGACTCCCAGATGGAATACGAAGCCGAGGGTTTTTCTCAGTGCAGCTCAGACTTGGGCAATGAGCCAGACTTGCACGGCACGTTGGACCTGCTAGAACGGTGTTCGTGGACCTGTTCGAGTGCTGGGGATCTCAAGCTGTCCCAAGAAGGAGTGCAGTGTGTTGCCCTACACTCGGCATACACAGAGTGGCTCCGAAGGGCTATGGGCCTGGATGTGGCTTAGCGGGCCCATGGGGGCCTCGGGGTACTCAGTGTTCTTGCAGGAAATAGGGTGCCCACGTGAGGCTCCTAGATGTCCTGCAAAGCGTACTGACATTAAAATAATGCAGAGCAGGGGCTTCCCTTGTGGTGCAATGTTTGGGAATCCACCTGCAGATGCAGCGGATATGGGTTCGAGACCTGGTCCACCAAGATCTCACATGCTGCGGAGCACCTAAGCCCGTGAACCACAACGACTGAGCCTGCGCTCTAGAGCCCGGGAGCCACAACGACTGAGCCCGCATGCCAGAACTAATGAACTCCACGTGCCTAGAGCCTGTGCTCCACAACAAGAGGAGTCACCGCAATGAGAAGCCCGCGCACCGCTACGAAGAGTAGCCCCCGCTCGCTGCAACTAGAGAAAGCTCACATGCAGCAACGACGACCCAACACAGTAAATAAAAAAAATAATATATTAAATAAATAAATAAATAGATAGATAGATAAACAAATAAATAAATAAATAAACTAATGCAGAGCAGTGGCTACGGCCTCCTGAAAACTGCAGCACGCCTCCGCTTCTGCACGGCAATTCAGGGCCTTACCTTGAGGCAAGTGCTCACGCTGAGTGTCCTGTTAGCGCCACAGCATGGTAGGATGCTGACTTTCTCCTCGAGCAGAGTGACTTCAGGTACGAGGCCCTCGAAGAGTTCAACGCAGAGTGTTTTCTCATGGCAGCTCAGACGGGGGCCGTGACGAACACTTCCAGGACACGTCGCACTGGCTAGAAATGTGGTCCTGAGGCTGTTTCAGTGCTCTGGAAATGTAGCTGTCCTTAAGGAACGTGCAGTGTGTTGCCCATCACTCGGCATACACAGAGGGCCTCCGAGGGACCGACCTTTGGGCCTCGATGTTGCTCAGCAGGCCCACAGGAGTCTGGAGGTACTCAGGGTTCTTGGAGGGAAAATGATGCACACCCGAGGGGCCTACGAGTCCTGAAAAGGGTACTTCCTTTAAAATAAAGCAGAACAGGGGCTTCCCTGGTGGCGCAGTGGTTGAGAATATGCCTGCCAATGCAGGGGACACGGGTTCGAGCCCTGGTCTCAGAGGATCACACATGCCGCTGGGAAACTGGGCCCGTGGGCCACAATGACTGAACCTACGCGTCTGGAGCCTGTGCTCCACAACAAGAGAGGCCGCGATAGTGAGAGGCCCGCGCACCGCGATGAAGAGTGGCCCCATTTGCCACAACTGGAGAGAGCCCTAGCACAGAGACGAAGACCCAACATAGCGATCAATCAATCAAAAAATTTCTCTTAAAAAAAAATAAAAAATAAAAAAATAAAATAAAATCAAGCAGAACAGCGACTAAGACCTCATGGAAACAGCTGCATGCCTCCCTTTCTGCGCGGCTACTCAGGGACGTACCTCGAGGCCAGTACTCACGTTGAGTTTCCCTTTAGCTCTAGAGCGTGGCAGGATGAGCTCCACCCCGGCCATCGAAGCAGTCGGCATAGCTAGAGAAAACTCATTTTCTACCCAGAGCCATGCCTACAGTGGCTAGTGGCCTGTCAAGAGCAGTCAATTTCAAGTAGCTTCAAAGCAGCATGAATGGAGCTTTCAAAATGGGAAAGGAAGGCTAGATCCATCAGGCCCCCATTTCCAAGGGCACACGCAGCATGTATCCCTGTGCTTTCTAACAAGTCCAAAGAGACACAGGTTACCCAGTGGTTCCTTCCCTGAATCAACTCCTCGAAGCGGGGTGTTCTGCAAATAGCGAACTGCCTCAACGAAGGAACGCCGCAGCTAGGCCTCCGGGCCCGTGGCTCTTCAAAAGCCGGAAGTGTTACCCGAGGAACTGGGCTTTAGTTGCAGTCGGAACGCAAGCCGACTTTCACTTGGAGGCAGGGTGACTTCAGGCAGGGACTCCCAGATGTAATACGAAGCCGAGGGTTTTTCTCAGTGCAGCTCAGACTTGGGCAATGAGCCAGACTTGCACGGCACGTTGGACCTGCTAGAACGGTGTTCGTGGACCTGTTCGAGTGCTGGGGAAATCAAGCTGTCCCAGGAAGGAGTGCAGTGTGTTGCCCTACACTCGGCATACACAGAGTGCCTCCGAAGGGCTATGGGCCTGGATGTGGCTTAGCGGGCCCATGGGGGCCTGGGGGTACTCAGTGTTCTTGCAGGAAATAGGGTGCCAACGCGAGGCTCCTAGATGTCCTGCAAAGCATACTGACATTAAAATAATGCAGAGCAGGGGCTTCCCTTGTGGTGCAATGTTTGGGAATCCACCTGCCGATGCAGAGGATATGGGTTCGAGACCTGGTCCACCAAGATCTCACATGCTGCGGAGCACCTAAGCCCGTGAACCACAACGACTGAGCCTGCGCTCTAGAGCCCGGGAGCCACAACGACTGAGCCCGCATGCCAGAACAAATGAAGTCCACGTGCCTAGAGCCTGTGCTCCACAACAAGAGGAGTCACCGCAATGAGAAGCCCGCGCACCGCTACGAAGAGTAGCCCCCGCTCGCTGCAACTAGAGAAAGCTCACATGCAGCAACGACGACCCAACACAGTAAAAAAAAAAAATAATATATTAAATAAATAAATAAATAGATAGATAGATAAACAAATAAATAAATAAACTAATGCAGAGCAGTGGCTACGGCCTCCTGAAAACTGCTGCACGCCTCCGCTTCTGCACGGCAATTCAGGGCCTTACCTTGAGGCAAGTGCTCACGCTGAGTGTCCCGTTAGCGCCACAGCATGGTAGGATGCTGACTTTCTCCTCGAGCAGAGTGACTTCAGGTACGAGGCCCTCGAAGAGTTCTACGCAGAGTGTTTTCTCATGGCAGCTCAGACGGGGGCCGTGACGAACACTTCCAGGACACGTCGCACTGGCTAGAAATGTGGTCCTGAGGCTGTTCCAGTGCTCTGGAAATGTAGCTGTCCTTAAGGAACGTGCAGTGTGTTGCCCATCACTCGGCATACACAGAGGGCCTCCGAGGGACCGAACTTTGGCCTCGATGTTGCTCAGCAGGCCCACAGGAGTCTGGAGGTACTCAGGGTTCTTGGAGGGAAAATGATGCACACCCGAGGGGCCTACGAGTCCTGAAAAGGGTACTTCCTTTAAAATAAAGCAGAACAGGGGCTTCCCTGGTGGCGCAGTGGTTGAGAATATGCCTACCAATGCAGGGGACACGGGTTCGAGCCCTGGTCTCAGAGGATCACACATGCCGTGGAGAAACTGGGCCCGTGGGCCACAATGACTGAACCTGCGCGTCTGGAGCCTGTGCTCCGCAACAAGAGAGGCCGCGATAGTGAGAGGCCCGTGCACCGCGATGAAGAGTGGCTCCATTTGCCGCAACTGGAGAGAGCCCTAGCACAGAAACGAAGACCCAACATAGCGATCAATCAATCAAAAAATAAATCTAAAAAAAATTAAAAAATAAAAAAAATCAAATCAAATCAAGCAGAACAGCGACTAAGACCTCATGGAAACAGCTGCATGCCTCCCTTTCTGCGCGGCTAATCAGGGACGTACCTCGAGGCCAGTACTCACGTTGAGTTTCCCTTTAGCTCTAGAGCGTGGCAGGATGAGCTCCACCCCGGCCATCGAAGCAGCCAGCATAGCTAGAGAAAACTCATTTTCTACCCAGAGCCATGCCTACAGTGGCTAGTGGCCTGTCAACAGCAGTCAATTTCAAGTAGCTTCAAGGCAGCATGAATGGAGCTTTCAAAATGGGAAAGCAAGGCTAGTTCCATCAGGCCCCCATTTCCAAGGGCACACGCAGCATATATCCCGGTGCTTTCTAACAAGTCCAAAGAGACACAGGTTACCCAGTGGTTCCTTCCCTGAATCAACTCCTCGAAGCAGGGTGTTCTGCAAATAGCGAACTGCCTCAACGAAGGAACACCCCAGCTAGGCCTCCGGGCCCGTGGCTCTTCAAAAGCCTGAAGTGTTACCAGAGGAACTGGGCTTTAGTTGCAGTCGGAACGCAAGCTGACTTTCTCTTGGAGGCAGGGTGACTTCAGGCAGGGACTCCCAGATGGAATACGAAGCCGAGGGTTTTTCTCAGTGCAGCTCAGACTTGGGCAATGAGCCAGACTTGCACGGCACTTTGGACCTGTTAGAACGGTGTTCGTGTACCTGTTCGAGTGCTGGGGAATTCAAGCTGTCCCAAGAAGGAGTGCAGTGTGTTGCCCTACACTCGGTATACACAGAGTGGCTCCGAAGGGCTATGGGCCTGGATGTGGCTTAGCGGGCCCATGGGGGCCTCGGGGTACTCAGTGTTCTTGGAGGAAATAGGGTGCCCACGCGAGGCTCCTAGATGTCCTGCAAAGCATACTGACATTAAAATAATGCAGAGCAGGGGCTTCCCTTGTGGTGCAATGTTTGGGAATCCACCTGCCGATGCAGCGGGCATGGGTTCGAGCCCTGGTCCACCAAGATCTCACATGCTGCGGAGCACCTAAGCCCGTGAACCACAACGACTGAGCCTGCGCTCTAGAGCCCGGGAGCCACAACGACTGAGCCCACATGCCAGAACTAATGAAGTCCACGTGCCTAGAGCCTGTGCTCCACAACAAGAGGAGTCACTGCAATGAGAAGCCCGCGCACCGCAACGAAGAGTAGCCCCCGCTCGCTGCAACTAGAGAAAGCTCACATGCAGCAACGACGACCCAACACAGTAAAAAAAAAAAATAATATATTAAATAAATAAATAAATAGATAGATAGATAAAAAATAAATAAATAAATAAACTAATGCAGAGCAGTGGCTACGGCCTCCTGAAAACTGCTGCACGCCTCCGCTTCTGCACGGCAATTCAGGGCCTTACCTTGAGGCAAGTGCTCACGCTGAGTGTCCCGTTAGCGCCACAGCATGGTAGGATGCTGACTTTCTCCTCGAGCAGAGTGACTTCAGGTACGAGGCCCTCGAAGAGTTCAACGCAGAGTGTTTTCTCATGGCAGCTCAGACGGGGGCCGTGACGAACACTTCCAGGACACGTCGCACTGGCTAGAAATGTGGTCCTGAGGCTGTTCCAGTGCTCTGGAAATGTAGCTGTCCTTAAGGAACGTGCAGTGTGTTGCCCATCACTCGGCATACACAGAGGGCCTCCGAGGGACCGACCTTTGGGCCTCGATGTTGCTCAGCAGGCCCACAGGAGTCTGGAGGTACTCAGGGTTCTTGGAGGGAAAATGATGCACACCCGAGGGGCCTACGAGTCCTGAAAAGGGTACTTCCTTTAAAATAAAGCAGACCAGGGGCTTCCCTGGTGGCACAGTGGTTGAGAATATGCCTGCCAATGCAGGGGACACGGGTTCGAGCACTGGTCTGAGAGGATCACACATGCCGTGGAGAAAGTGGGCCCGTGGGCCACAATGACTGAACCTGCGCGTCTGGAGCCTGTGCTCCGCAACAAGAGAGGCCGCGATAGTGAGAGGCCCGCGCACCGCGATGAAGAGTGGCTCCATTTGCCGCAACTGGAGAGAGCCCTAGCACAGAAACGAAGACCCAACATAGCGATCAATCAATCAAAAAATAAATTTAAAAAAAATTAAAAAATAAAAAAAATCAAATCAAATCAAGCAGAACAGCGACTAAGACCTCATGGAAACAGCTGCATGCCTCCCTTTCTGCGCGGCTACTCAGGGACGTACCTCGAGGCCAGTACTCACGTTGAGTTTCCCTTTAGCTCTAGAGCGTGGCAGGATGAGCTCCACCCCGGCCATCGAAGCAGCCGGCATAGCTAGAGAAAACTCATTTTCTACCCAGAGCCATGCCTACAGTGGCTAGTGGCCTGTCAACAGCAGTCAATTTCAAGTAGCTTCAAGGCAGCATGAATGGAGCTTTCAAAATGGGAAAGCAAGGCTAGTTCCATCAGGCCCCCATTTCCAAGGGCACACGCAGCATATATCCCGGTGCTTTCTAACAAGTCCAAAGAGACACAGGTTACCCAGTGGTTCCTTCCCTGAATCAACTCCTCGAAGCGGGGTGTTCTGCAAATAGCGAACTGCCTCAACGAAGGAACACCCCAGCTAGGCCTCCGGGCCCGTGGCTCTTCAAAAGCCTGAAGTGTTACCCGAGGAACTGGGCTTTAGTTGCAGTCGGAACGCAAGCTGACTTTCTCTTGGAGGCAGGGTGACTTCAGGCAGGGACTCCCAGATGGAATATGAAGCCGAGGGTTTTTCTCAGTGCAGCTCAGACTTGGGCAATGAGCCAGACTTGCACGGCACTTTGGACCTGTTAGAACGGTGTTCGTGTACCTGTTCGAGTGCTGGGGAATTCAAGCTGTCCCAAGAAGGAGTGCAGTGTGTTGCCCTACACTCGGTATACACAGAGTGGCTCCGAAGGGCTATGGGCCTGGATGTGGCTTAGCGGGCCCATGGGGGCCTCGGGGTACTCAGTGTTCTTGCAGGAAATAGGGTGCCCACGCGAGGATCCTAGATGTCCTGCAAAGCATACTGACATTAAAATAATGCAGAGCAGGGGCTTCCCTTGTGGTGCAATGTTTGGGAATCCACCTGCCGATGCAGCGGACATGGGTTCGAGCCCTGGTCCACCAAGATCTCACATGCTGCGGAGCACCTAAGCCCGTGAACCACAACGACTGAGCCTGCGCTCTAGAGCCCGGGAGCCACAACGACTGAGCCCGCATGCCAGAACTAATGAAGTCCACGTGCCTAGAGCCTGTGCTCCACAACAAGAGGAGTCACTGCAATAAGAAGCCCGCGCACCGCAACGAAGAGTAGCCCCCGCTCGCTGCAACTAGAGAAAGCTCACATGCAGCAACGACGACCCAACACAGTAAAAAAAAAAAATAATATATTAAATAAATAAATAAATAGATAGATAGATAAAAAATAAATAAATAAATAAACTAATGCAGAGCAGTGGCTACGGCCTCCTGAAAACTGCTGCACACCTCCGCTTCTGCACGGCAATTCAGGGCCTTACCTTGAGGCAAGTGCTCACGCTGAGTGTCCCGTTAGCGCCACAGCATGGTAGGATGCTGACTTTCTCCTCGAGCAGAGTGACTTCAGGTACGAGGCCCTCGAAGAGTTCAACGCAGAGTGTTTTCTCATGGCAGCTCAGACGGGGGCCGTGACGAACACTTCCAGGACACGTCGCACTGGCTAGAAATGTGGTCCTGAGGCTGTTTCAGTGCTCTGGAAATGTAGCTGTCCTTAAGGAACGTGCAGTGTGTTGCCCATCACTCGGCATACACAGAGGGCCTCCGAGGGACCGACCTTTGGGCCTCGATGTTGCTCAGCAGGCCCACAGGAGTCTGGAGGTACTCAGGGTTCTTGGAGGGAAAATGATGCACACCCGAGGGGCCTACGAGTCCTGAAAAGGGTACTTCCTTTAAAATAAAGCAGACCAGGGGCTTCCCTGGTGGCACAGTGGTTGAGAATATGCCTGCCAATGCAGGGGACACGGGTTCGAGCACTGGTCTGAGAGGATCACACATGCCGCGGAGAAACTGGGCCCGTGGGCCACAATGACTGAACCTGCGCGTCTGGAGCCTGTGCTCCGCAACAAGAGAGGCCGCGATAGTGAGAGGCCCGCGCACCGCGATGAAGAGTGGCTCCATTTGCCGCAACTGGAGAGAGCCCTAGCACAGAAACGAAGACCCAACATAGCGATCAATCAATCAAAAAATAAATCTAAAAAAAATTAAAAAATAAAAAAAATCAAATCAAATCAAGCAGAACAGCGACTAAGACCTCATGGAAACAGCTGCATGCCTCCCTTTCTGCGTGGCTAATCAGGGACGTACCTCGAGGCCAGTACTCACGTTGAGTTTCCCTTTAGCTCTAGAGCGTGGCAGGATGAGCTCCACCCCGGCCATCGAAGCAGCCAGCATAGCTAGAGAAAACTCCTTTTCTTCCCAGAGCCATGCCTACAGTGGCTAGTGGCCTGTCAACAGCAGTCAATTTCAAGTAGCTTCAAGGCAGCATGAATGGAGCTTTCAAAATGGGAAAGCAAGGCTAGTTCCATCAGGCCCCCATTTCCACGGGCACACGCAGCATACATCCCTGTGCTTTCTAACAAGTCCCAACAGGCACAGGTTACCCAGTGGTTCCTTCCCTGAATCAACTCCTCGAAGCAGGGTGTTCTGCAAATAGCGAACTGCCTCAACGAAGGAACACCCCAGCTAGGCCTCCGGGCCCGTGGCTCTTCAAAAGCCTGAAGTGTTACCAGAGGAACTGGGCTTTAGTTGCAGTCGAAACGCAAGCTGACTTTCTCTTGGAGGCAGGGTGACTTCAGGCAGGGACTCCCAGATGGAATACGAAGCCGAGGGTTTTTCTCAGTGCAGCTCAGACTTGGGCAATGAGCCAGACTTGCACGGCACTTTGGACCTGTTAGAACGGTGTTCGTGTACCTGTTCGAGTGCTGGGGAATTCAAGCTGTCCCAAGAAGGAGTGCAGTGTGTTGCCCTACACTCGGTATACACAGAGTGGCTCCGAAGGGCTATGGGCCTGGATGTGGCTTAGCGGGCCCATGGGGGCCTCGGGGTACTCAGTGTTCTTGCAGGAAATAGGGTGCCCACGCGAGGCTCCTAGATGTCCTGCAAAGCATACTGACATTAAAATAATGCAGAGCAGGGGCTTCCCTTGTGGTGCAATGTTTGGGAATCCACCTGCCGATGCAGCGGACATGGGTTCGAGCCCTGGTCCACCAAGATCTCACATGCTGCGGAGCACCTAAGCCCGTGAACCACAACGACTGAGCCTGCGCTCTAGAGCCCGGGAGCCACAACGACTGAGCCCACATGCCAGAACTAATGAAGTCCACGTGCCTAGAGCCTGTGCTCCACAACAAGAGGAGTCACTGCAATGAGAAGCCCGCGCACCGCAACGAAGAGTAGCCCCCGCTCGCTGCAACTAGAGAAAGCTCACATGCAGCAACGACGACCCAACACAGTAAAAAAAAAAAATAATATATTAAATAAATAAATAAATAGATAGATAGATAAAAAATAAATAAATAAATAAACTAATGCAGAGCAGTGGCTACGGCCTCCTGAAAACTGCTGCACGCCTCCGCTTCTGCACGGCAATTCAGGGCCTTACCTTGAGGCAAGTGCTCACGCTGAGTGTCCCGTTAGCGCCACAGCATGGTAGGATGCTGACTTTCTCCTCGAGCAGAGTGACTTCAGGTACGAGGCCCTCGAAGAGTTCAACGCAGAGTGTTTTCTCATGGCAGCTCAGACGGGGGCCGTGACGAACACTTCCAGGACACGTCGCACTGGCTAGAAATGTGGTCCTGAGGCTGTTCCAGTGCTCTGGAAATGTAGCTGTCCTTAAGGAACGTGCAGTGTGTTGCCCATCACTCGGCATACACAGAGGGCCTCCGAGGGACCGACCTTTGGGCCTCGATGTTGCTCAGCAGGCCCACAGGAGTCTGGAGGTACTCAGGGTTCTTGGAGGGAAAATGATGCACACCCGAGGGTCCTACGAGTCCTGAAAAGGGTACTTCCTTTAAAATAAAGCAGACCAGGGGCTTCCCTGGTGGCACAGTGGTTGAGAATATGCCTGCCAATGCAGGGGACACGGGTTCGAGCACTGGTCTGAGAGGATCACACATGCCGTGGAGAAAGTGGGCCCGTGGGCCACAATGACTGAACCTGCGCGTCTGGAGCCTGTGCTCCGCAACAAGAGAGGCCGCGATAGTGAGAGGCCCGCGCACCGCGATGAAGAGTGGCTCCATTTGCCGCAACTGGAGAGAGCCCTAGCACAGAAACGAAGACCCAACATAGCGATCAATCAATCAAAAAATAAATCTAAAAAAAATTAAAAAATAAAAAAAATCAAATCAAATCAAGCAGAACAGCGACTAAGACCTCATGGAAACAGCTGCATGCCTCCCTTTCTGCGCGGCTAATCAGGGACGTACCTCGAGGCCGGTACTCACGTTGAGTTTCCCTTTAGCTCTAGAGCGTGGCAGGATGAGCTCCACCCCGGCCATCGAAGCAGCCGGCATAGCTAGAGAAAACTCATTTTCTACCCAGAGCCATGCCTACAGTGGCTAGTGGCCTGTCAACAGCAGTCAATTTCAAGTAGCTTCAAGGCAGCATGAATGGAGCTTTCAAAATGGGAAAGGAAGGCTAGTTCCATCAGGCCCCCATTTCCAAGGGCACACGCAGCATATATCCCGGTGCTTTCTAAGAAGTCCAAAGAGACACAGGTTACCCAGTGGTTCCTTCCCTGAATCAACTCCTCGAAGCAGGGTGTTCTGCAAATAGCGAACTGCCTCAACGAAGGAACACCCCAGCTAGGCCTCCGGGCCCGTGGCTCTTCAAAAGCCTGAAGTGTTACCCGAGGAACTGGGCTTTAGTTGCAGTCGGAACGCAAGCTGATTTTCTCTTGGAGGCAGGGTGACTTCAGGCAGGGACTCCCAGATGGAATACGAAGCCGAGGGTTTTTCTCAGTGCAGCTCAGACTTGGGCAATGAGCCAGACTTGCACGGCACTTTGGACCTGTTAGAACGGTGTTCGTGTACCTGTTCGAGTGCTGGGGAATTCAAGCTGTCCCAAGAAGGAGTGCAGTGTGTTGCCCTACACTCGGTATACACAGAGTGGCTCCGAAGGGCTATGGGCCTGGATGTGGCTTAGCGGGCCCATGGGGGCCTCGGGGTACTCAGTGTTCTTGCAGGAAATAGGGTGCCCACGCGAGGCTCCTAGATGTCCTGCAAAGCATACTGACATTAAAATAATGCAGAGCAGGGGCTTCCCTTGTGGTGCAATGTTTGGGAATCCACCTGCCGATGCAGCGGACATGGGTTCGAGCCCTGGTCCACCAAGATCTCACATGCTGCGGAGCACCTAAGCCCGTGAACCACAACGACTGAGCCTGCGCTCTAGAGCCCGGGAGCCACAACGACTGAGCCCGCATGCCGAACTAATGAAGTCCACGTGCCTAGAGCCTGTGCTCCACAACAAGAGGAGTCACTGCAATGAGAAGCCTGCGCACCGCAACGAAGAGTAGCCCCCGCTCACTGCAACTAGAGAAAGCTCACATGCAGCAACGACGACCCAACACAGTAAAAAAAAAAAAATAATATATTAAATAAATAAATAAATAGATAGATAGATAAAAAATAAATAAATAAATAAACTAATGCAGAGCAGTGGCTACGGCCTCCTGAAAACTGCTGCACGCCTCCGCTTCTGCACGGCAATTCAGGGCCTTACCTTGAGGCAAGTGCTCACGCTGAGTGTCCCGTTAGCGCCACAGCATGGTAGGATGCTGACTTTCTCCTCGAGCAGAGTGACTTCAGGTACGAGGCCCTCGAAGAGTTCAACGCAGAGTGTTTTCTCATGGCAGCTCAGACGGGGGCCGTGACGAACACTTCCAGGACACGTCGCACTGGCTAGAAATGTGGTCCTGAGGCTGTTCCAGTGCTCTGGAAATGTAGCTGTCCTTAAGGAACGTGCAGTGTGTTGCCCATCACTCGGCATACACAGAGGGCCTCCGAGGGACCGACCTTTGGGCCTCGATGTTGCTCAGCAGGCCCACAGGAGTCTGGAGGTACTCAGGGTTCTTGGAGGGAAAATGATGCACACCCGAGGGGCCTACGAGTCCTGAAAAGGGTACTTCCTTTAAAATAAAGCAGACCAGGGGCTTCCCTGGTGGCACAGTGGTTGAGAATATGCCTGCCAATGCAGGGGACACGGGTTTGAGCACTTGTCTGAGAGGATCACACATGCCGCGGAGAAACTGGGCCCGTGGGCCACAATGACTGAACCTGCGCGTCTGGAGCCTGTGCTCCGCAACAAGACAGGCCGCGATAGTGAGAGGCCCGCGCACCGCGATGAAGAGTGGCTCCATTTGCCGCAACTGGAGAGAGCCCTAGCACAGAAACGAAGACCCAACATAGCGATCAATCAATCAAAAAATAAATCTAAAAAAAATTAAAAAATAAATAAAATCAAATCAAATCAAGCAGAACAGCGACTAAGACCTCATGGAAACAGCTGCATGCCTCCCTTTCTGCGCGGCTAATCAGGGACGTACCTCGAGGCCAGTACTCACGTTGAGTTTCCCTTTAGCTCTAGAGAGTGGCAGGATGAGCTCCACCCCGGCCATCGAAGCAGCCGGCATAGCTAGAGAAAACTCATTTTCTACCCAGAGCCATGCCTACAGTGGCTAGTGGCCTGTCAACAGCAGTCAATTTCAAGTAGCTTCAAGGCAGCATGAATGGAGCTTTCAAAATGGGAAAGCAAGGCTAGTTCCATCAGGCCCCCATTTCCAAGGGCACACGCAGCATATATCCCGGTGCTTTCTAACAAGTCCAAAGAGACACAGGTCACCCAGTGGTTCCTTCCCTGAATCAACTCCTCGAAGCAGGGTGTTCTGCAAATAGCGAACTGCCTCAACGAAGCAACACCCCAGCTAGGCCTCCGGGCCCGTGGCTCTTCAAAAGCCGGAAGTGTTATCCGAGGAACTGGGCTTTAGTTGCAGTCGGAACGCAAGCCGACTTTCTCTTGGAGGCAGGGTTACTCCAGGCAGGGACTCCCAGATGGAATACGAAGCCGAGGGTTTTTCTCAGTGCAGCTCAGACTTGGGCAATGAGCCAGACTTCCACGGCACGTTGGACCTGCTAGAACAATGTTCGTGGACCCTTTCGAGTGCTGGGGAATTCAAGCTGTCCCAAGAAGGAGTGCAGTGTGTTGCCTTACACTCGGCATACACAGAGTGGCTCCGAAGGGCTATGGGCCTGGATGTGGCTTAGCGGGCCCATGGGGGCCTCGGGGTACTCAGTGTTCTTGCAGGAAATAGGGTGCCCACGCGAGGCTCCTAGATGTCCTGCAAAGCATACTGACATTAAAATAATGCAGAGCAGGGGCTTCCCTTGTGGTGCAATGTTTGGGAATCCACCTGCCGATGCAGCGGACATGGGTTCGAGCACTGGTCCACCAAGATCTCACATGCTGCGGAGCACCTAAGCCCGTGAACCACAACGACTGAGCCTGCGCTCTAGAGCCCGGGAGCCACAACGACTGAGCCCGCATGCCACAACTACTGAAGTCCACGTGCCTAGAGCCTGTGCTCCACAACAAGAGGAGTCACCGCAATGAGAAGCCCGCGCACCGCAACGAAGAGTAGCCCCCGCTCGCTGCAACTAGAGAAAGCTCACATGCAGCAACGACGACCCAACACAGTAAAAAAAAAATGATATATTAAATAAATAAATAAATAAATAGATAGATAAACAAATAAATAAATAAACTAATGCAGAGCAGTGGCTACGGCCTCCTGAAAACTGCTGCACACCTCCGCTTCTGCACGGCAATTCAGGGCCTTACCTTGAGGCAAGTGCTCACGCTGAGTGTCCCGTTAGCGCCACAGCATGGTAGGATGCTGACTTTCTCCTCGAGCAGAGTGACTTCAGGTACGAGGCCCTCGAAGAGTTCTACGCAGAGTGTTTTCTCATGGCAGCTCAGACGGGGGCCGTGACGAACACTTCCAGGACACGTCGCACTGGCTAGAAATGTGGTCCTGAGGCTGTTCCAGTGCTCTGGAAATGTAGCTGTCCTTAAGGAACGTGCAGTGTGTTGCCCATCACTCGGCATACACAGAGGGCCTCCGAGGGACCGAACTTTGGCCTCGATGTTGCTCAGCAGGCCCACAGGAGTCTGGAGGTACTCAGGGTTCTTGGAGGGAAAATGATGCACACCCGAGGGGCCTACGAGTCCTGAAAAGGGTACTTCCTTTAAAATAAAGCAGAACAGGGGCTTCCCTGGTGGCGCAGTGGTTGAGAATATGCCTGCCAATGCAAGGGACACGGGTTCGAGCACTGGTCTGAGAGGATCACACATGCCGCGGAGAAACTGGGCCCGTGGGCCACAATGACTGAACCTGCGCGTCTGGAGCCTGTGCTCCGCAACAAGAGAGGCCGCGATAGTGAGAGGCCCGCGCACCGCGATGAAGAGTGGCTCCATTTGCCGCAACTGGAGAGAGCCCTAGCACAGAAACGAAGACCCAACATAGCGATCAATCAATCAAAAAATAAATCTAAAAAAAATTAAAAAATAAAAAAAATCAAATCAAATCAAGCAGAACAGCGACTAAGACCTCATGGAAACAGCTGCATGCCTCCCTTTCTGCGCGGCTAATCAGGGACGTACCTCGAGGCCAGTACTCACGTTGAGTTTCCCTTTAGCTCTAGAGCGTGGCAGGATGAGCTCCACCCCGGCCATCGAAGCAGCCGGCATAGCTAGAGAAAACTCATTTTCTACCCAGAGCCATGCCTACAGTGGCTAGTGGCCTGTCAACAGCAGTCAATTTCAAGTAGCTTCAAGGCAGCATGAATGGAGCTTTCAAAATGGGAAAGCAAGGCTAGTTCCATCAGGCCCCCATTTCCAAGGGCACACGCAGCATATATCCCGGTGCTTTCTAACAAGTCCAAAGAGACACAGGTTACCCAGTGGTTCCTTCCCTGAATCAACTCCTCGAAGCAGGGTGTTCTGCAAATAGCGAACTGCCTCAACGAAGGAACACCCCAGCTAGGCCTCCGGGCCCGTGGCTCTTCAAAAGCCTGAAGTGTTACCCGAGGAACTGGGCTTTAGTTGCAGTCGGAACGCAAGCTGACTTTCTCTTGGAGGCAGGGTGACTTCAGGCAGGGACTCCCAGATGGAATACGAAGCCGAGGGTTTTTCTCAGTGCAGCTCAGACTTGGGCAATGAGCCAGACTTGCACGGCACTTTGGACCTGTTAGAACGGTGTTCGTGTACCTGTTCGAGTGCTGGGGAATTCAAGCTGTCCCAAGAAGGAGTGCAGTGTGTTGCCCTACACTCGGTATACACAGAGTGGCTCCGAAGGGCTATGGGCCTGGATGTGGCTTAGCGGGCCCATGGGGGCCTCGGGGTACTCAGTGTTCTTGGAGGAAATAGGGTGCCCACGCGAGGCTCCTAGATGTCCTGCAAAGCATACTGACATTAAAATAATGCAGAGCAGGGGCTTCCCTTGTGGTGCAATGTTTGGGAATCCACCTGCCGATGCAGCGGACATGGGTTCGAGCCCTGGTCCACCAAGATCTCACATGCTGCGGAGCACCTAAGCCCGTGAACCACAACGACTGAGCCTGCGCTCTAGAGCCCGGGAGCCACAACGACTGAGCCCGCATGCCGAACTAATGAAGTCCACGTGCCTAGAGCCTGTGCTCTACAACAAGAGGAGTCACTGCAATGAGAAGCCCGCGCACCGCAACGAAGAGTAGCCCCCGCTCGCTGCAACTAGAGAAAGCTCACATGCAGCAACGACGACCCAACACAGTAAAAAAAAAAAATAATATATTAAATAAATAAATAAATAGATAGATAGATAAAAAATAAATAAATAAATAAACTAATGCAGAGCAGTGGCTACGGCCTCCTGAAAACTGCTGCACGCCTCCGCTTCTGCACGGCAATTCAGGGCCTTACCTTGAGGCAAGTGCTCACGCTGAGTGTCCCGTTAGCGCCACAGCATGGTAGGATGCTGACTTTCTCCTCGAGCAGAGTGACTTCAGGTACGAGGCCCTCGAAGAGTTCAACGCAGAGTGTTTTCTCATGGCAGCTCAGACGGGGGCCGTGACGAACACTTCCAGGACACGTCGCACTGGCTAGAAATGTGGTCCTGAGGCTGTTCCAGTGCTCTGGAAATGTAGCTGTCCTTAAGGAACGTGCAGTGTGTTGCCCATCACTCGGCATACACAGAGGGCCTCCGAGGGACCGACCTTTGGGCCTCGATGTTGCTCAGCAGGCCCACAGGAGTCTGGAGGTACTCAGGGTTCTTGGAGGGAAAATGATGCACACCCGAGGGGCCTACGAGTCCTGAAAAGGGTACTTCCTTTAAAATAAAGCAGACCAGGGGCTTCCCTGGTGGCACAGTGGTTGAGAATATGCCTGCCAATGCAGGGGACACGGGTTTGAGCACTGGTCTGAGAGGATCACACATGCCGCGGAGAAACTGGGCCCGTGGGCCACAATGACTGAACCTGCGCGTCTGGAGCCTGTGCTCCGCAACAAGAGAGGCCGCGATAGTGAGAGGCCCGCGCACCGCGATGAAGAGTGGCTCCATTTGCCGCAACTGGAGAGAGCCCTAGCACAGAAACGAAGACCCAACATAGCGATCAATCAATCAAAAAATAAATCTAAAAAAAATTAAAAAATAAAAAAAATCAAATCAAATCAAGCAGAACAGCGACTAAGACCTCATGGAAACAGCTGCATGCCTCCCTTTCTGCGCGGCTAATCAGGGACGTACCTCGAGGCCAGTACTCACGTTGAGTTTCCCTTTAGCTCTAGAGCGTGGCAGGATGAGCTCCACCCCGGCCATCGAAGCAGCCGGCATAGCTAGAGAAAACTCATTTTCTACCCAGAGCCATGCCTACAGTGGCTAGTGGCCTGTCAACAGCAGTCAATTTCAAGTAGCTTCAAGGCAGCATGAATGGAGCTTTCAAAATGGGAAAGGAAGGCTAGTTCCATCAGGCCCCCATTTCCAAGGGCACACGCAGCATATATCCCGGTGCTTTCTAAGAAGTCCAAAGAGACACAGGTTATCCTGTGGTTCCTTCCCTGAATCAACTCCTCGCAGCAGGGTGTTCTGCAAATAGCGAACTGCCTCAACGAAGGAACACCCCAGCTAGGCCTCCGGGCCCATGGCTCTTCAAAAGCCGGAAGTGTTATCTGAGGAACTGGGCTTTAGTTGCAGTCGGAACGCAAGCCGACTTTCTCTTGGAGGCAGGGTTACTCCAGGCAGGGACTCCCAGATGGAATACGAAGCCGAGGGTTTTTCTCAGTGCAGCTCAGACTTGGGCAATAAGCCAGACTTCCACGGCACGTTGGACCTGCTAGAACAATGTTCGTGGACCGTTTCGAGTGCTGGGGAATTCAAGCTGTCCCAAGAAGGAGTGCAGTGTGTTGCCCTACACTCGGCATACACAGAGTGGCTCCGAAGGGCTATGGGCCTGGATGTGGCTTAGCGGGCCCATGGGGGCCTCGGGGTACTCAGTGTTCTTGCAGGAAATAGGGTGCCCACGCGAGGCTCCTAGATGTCCTGAAAAGCATACTGACATTAAAATAATGCAGAGCAGGGGCTTCCCTTGTGGTGCAATGTTTGGGAATCCACCTGCCGATGCAGCGGACATGGGTTCGAGCCCTGGTCCACAAAGATCTCACATGCTGCGGAGTACTTAAGCCCGTGAACCACAACGACTGAGCCTGCGCTCTAGAGCCCGGGAGCCACAACGACTGAGCCCGCATGCCAGAACAAATGAAGTCCACGTGCCTAGAGCCTGTGCTCCACAACAAGAGGAGTCACTGCAATGAGAAGCCCGCGCACCGCAACGAAGAGTAGCCCCCGCTCGCTGCAACTAGAGAAAGCTCACATGCAGCAACGACGACCCAACACAGTAAAAAAAAAAAATAATATATTAAATAAATAAATAAATAGATAGATAGATAAAAAATAAATAAATAAATAAACTAATGCAGAGCAGTGGCTACGGCCTCCTGAAAACTGCTGCACGCCTCCGCTTCTGCACGGCAATTCAGGGCCTTACCTTGAGGCAAGTGCTCACGCTGAGTGTCCCGTTAGCACCACAGCATGGTAGGATGCTGACTTTCTCCTCGAGCAGAGTGACTTCAGGTACGAGGCCCTCGAAGAGTTCAACGCAGAGTGTTTTCTCATGGCAGCTCAGACGGGGGCCGTGACGAACACTTCCAGCACACGTCGCACTGGCTAGAAATGTGGTCCTGAGGCTGTTCCAGTGCTCTGGAAATGTAGCTGTCCTTAAGGAACGTGCAGTGTGTTGCCCATCACTCGGCATACACAGAGGGCTTCCAAGGGACCGACCTTTGGGCCTCGATGTTGCTCAGCAGGCCCACAGGAGTCTGGAGGTACTCAGGGTTCTTGGAGGGAAGATGATGCACACCCGAGGGACCTACGAGTCCTGAAAAGGGTACTTCCTTTAAAATAAAGCAGAACAGGGACTTCCCTGGTGGCACAGTGGTTGAGAATATGCCTGCCAATGCAGGGGACACGGGTTCGAGCACTGGTCTGAGAGGATCACACATGCCGCGGAGAAACTGGGCCCGTGGGCCACAATGACTGAACCTGCGCGTCTGGAGCCTGTGCTCCGCAACAAGAGAGGCCGCGATAGTGAGAGGCCCGCGCACCGCGATGAAGAGTGGCTCCATTTGCCGCAACTGGAGAGAGCCCTAGCACAGAAACGAAGACCCAACATAGCGATCAATCAATCAAAAAATAAATCTAAAAAAAATTAAAAAATAAAAAAAATCAAATCAAATCAAGCAGAACAGCGACTAAGACCTCATGGAAACAGCTGCATGCCTCCCTTTCTGCGCGGCTAATCAGGGACGTACCTCGAGGCCAGTACTCACGTTGAGTTTCTCTTTAGCTCTAGAGCGTGGCAGGATGAGCTCCACCCCGGCCATCGAAGCAGCCGGCATAGCTAGAGAAAACTCATTTTCTACCCAGAGCCATGCCTACAGTGGCTAGTGGCCTGTCAACAGCAGTCAATTTCAAGTAGCTTCAAGGCAGCATGAATGGAGCTTTCAAAATGGGAAAGGAAGGCTAGTTCCATCAGGCCCCCATTTCCAAGGGCACACGCAGCATATATCCCGGTGCTTTCTAAGAAGTCCAAAGAGACACAGGTTACCCAGTGGTTCCTTCCCTGAATCAACTCCTCGAAGCAGGGTGTTCTGCAAATAGCGAACTGCCTCAACGAAGGAACACCCCAGCTAGGCCTCCGGGCCCGTGGCTCTTCAAAAGCCTGAAGTGTTACCCGAGGAACTGGGCTTTAGTTGCACTCGGAACGCAAGCTGACTTTCTCTTGGAGGCAGGGTGACTTCAGGCAGGGACTCCCAGATGGAATACGAAGCCGAGGGTTTTTCTCAGTGCAGCTCAGACTTGGGCAATGAGCCAGACTTGCACGGCACTTTGGACCTGTTAGAACGGTGTTCGTGTACCTGTTCGAGTGCTGGGGAATTCAAGCTGTCCCAAGAAGGAGTGCAGTGTGTTGCCCTACACTCGGTATACACAGAGTGGCTCCGAAGGGCTATGGGCCTGGATGTGGCTTAGCGGGCCCATGGGGGCCTCGGGGTACTCAGTGTTCTTGCAGGAAATAGGGTGCCCACGCGAGGCTCCTAGATGTCCTGCAAAGCATACTGACATTAAAATAATGCAGAGCAGGGGCTTCCCTTGTGGTGCAATGTTTGGGAATCCACCTGCCGATGCAGCGGACATGGGTTCGAGCCCTGGTCCACCAAGATCTCACATGCTGCGGAGCACCTAAGCCCGTGAACCACAACGACTGAGCCTGCGCTCTAGAGCCCGGGAGCCACAACGACTGAGCCCGCATGCCAGAACTAATGAAGTCCTCGCGCCTAGAGCCTGTGCTCCACAACAAGAGGAGTCACCGCAATGAGAAGCCCGCGCACCGCAACGAAGAGTAGCCCCCGCTCGCTGCAACTAGAGAAAGCTCACATGCAGCAACGACGACCCAACACAGTAAAAAAAAAAAAATAATATATTAAATAAATAAATAAATAGATAGATAGATAAAAAATAAATAAATAAATAAACTAATGCAGAGCAGTGGCTACGGCCTCCTGAAAACTGCTGCACGCCTCCGCTTCTGCACGGCAATTCAGGGCCTTACCTTGAGGCAAGTGCTCACGCTGAGTGTCCCGTTAGCGCCACAGCATGGTAGGATGCTGACTTTCTCCTCGAGCAGAGTGACTTCAGGTACGAGGCCCTCGAAGAGTTCAACGCAGAGTGTTTTCTCATGGCAGCTCAGAAGGGGGCCGTGACGAACACTTCCAGGACACGTCGCACTGGCTAGAAATGTGGTCCTGAGGCTGTTCCAGTGCTCTGGAAATGTAGCTGTCCTTAAGGAACGTGCAGTGTGTTCCCCATCACTCGGCATACACAGAGGGCCTCCGAGGGACCGACCTTTGGGCCTCGATGTTGCTCAGCAGGCCCACAGGAGTCTGGAGGTACTCAGGGTTCTTGGAGGGAAAATGATGCACACCCGAGGGGCCTACGAGTCCTGAAAAGGGTACTTCCTTTAAAATAAAGCAGACCAGGGGCTTCCCTGGTGGCACAGTGGTTGAGAATATGCCTGCCAATGCAGGGGACACGGGTTCGAGCACTGGTCTGAGAGGATCACACATGCCGTGGAGAAACTGGGCCCGTGGGCCACAATGACTGAACCTGCGCGTCTGGAGCCTGTGCTCCGCAACAAGAGAGGCCGCGATAGTGAGAGGCCCGCGCACCGCGATGAAGATTGGCTCCATTTGCCGCAACTGGAGAGAGCCCTAGCACAGAAACGAAGACCCAACATAGCGATCAATCAATCAAAAAATAAATCTAAAAAAAATTAAAAAATAAAAAAAATCAAATCAAATCAAGCAGAACAGCGACTAAGACCTCATGGAAACAGCTGCATGCCTCCCTTTCTGCGCGGCTAATCAGGGACGTACCTCGAGGCCAGTACTCACGTTGAGTTTCCCTTTAGCTCTAGAGCATGGCAGGATGAGCTCCACTCCGGCCATCGAAGCAGCCGGCATAGCTAGAGAAAACTCATTTTCTACCCAGAGCCATGCCTACAGTGGCTAGTGGCCTGTCAACAGCAGTCAATTTCAAGTAGCTTCAAGGCAGCATGAATGGAGCTTTCAAAATGGGAAAGGAAGGCTAGTTCCATCAGGCCCCCATTTCCAAGGGCACACGCAGCATATATCCCGGTGCTTTCTAAGAAGTCCAAAGAGACACAGGTTACCCAGTGGTTCCTTCCCTGAATCAACTCCTCGAAGCAGGGTGTTCTGCAAATAGCGAACTGCCTCAACGAAGGAACACCCCAGCTAGGCCTCCGGGCCCGTGGCTCTTCAAAAGCCTGAAGTGTTACCCGAGGAACTGGGCTTTAGTTGCAGTCGGAACGCAAGCTGACTTTCTCTTGGAGGCAGGGTGACTTCAGGCAGGGACTCCCAGATGGAATACGAAGCCGAGGGTTTTTCTCAGTGCAGCTCAGACTTGGGCAATGAGCCAGACTTGCACGGCACTTTGGACCTGTTAGAACGGTGTTCGTGTACCTGTTCGAGTGCTGGGGAATTCAAGCTGTCCCAAGAAGGAGTGCAGTGTGTTGCCCTACACTCGGTATACACAGAGTGGCTCCGAAGGGCTCTCGGCCTGGATGTGGCTTAGCGGGCCCATGGGGGCCTCGGGGTACTCAGTGTTCTTGCAGGAAATAGGGTGCCCACGCGAGGCTCCTCGATGTCCTGAAAAGCATACTGACATTAAAATAATGCAGAGCAGGGGCTTCCCTTGTGGTGCAATGTTTGGGAATCCACCTGCCGATGCAGCGGACATGGGTTCGAGCCCTGGTCCACCAAGATCTCACATGCTGCGGAGCACCTAAGCCCGTGAACCACAACGACTGAACCTGCGCTCTAGAGCCCGGGAGCCACAACGACTGAGCCCGCATGACAGAACTAATGAAGTCCACGTGCCTAGAGCCTGTGCTCCACAACAAGAGGAGTCACTGCAATGAGAACCCCGCGCACCGCAACGAAGAGTAGCCCCCGCTCGCTGCAACTAGAGAAAGCTCACATGCAGCAACGACGACCCAACACAGTAAAAAAAAAAAATATATATTAAATAAATAAATAAATAGATAGATAGATAAAAAATAAATAAATAAATAAACTAATGCAGAGCAGTGGCTACGGCCTCCTGAAAACTGCTGCACGCCTCCGCTTCTGCACGGCAATTCAGGGCCTTACCTTGAGGCAAGTGCTCACGCTGAGTGTCCCGTTAGCGCCACAGCATGGTAGGATGCTGACTTTCTCCTCGAGCAGAGTGACTTCAGGTACGAGGCCCTCGAAGAGTTCAACGCAGAGTGTTTTCTCATGGCAGCTCAGACGGGGGCCGTGACGAACACTTCCAGGACACGTCGCACTGGCTAGAAATGTGGTCCTGAGGCTGTTCCAGTGCTCTGGAAATGTAGCTGTCCTTAAGGAACGTGCAGTGTGTTGCCCATCACTCGGCATACACAGAGGGCCTCCGAGGGACCGACCTTTGGGCCTCGATGTTGCTCAGCAGGCCCACAGGAGTCTGGAGGTACTCAGGGTTCTTGGAGGGAAAATGATGCACACCCGAGGGGCCTACGAGTCCTGAAAAGGGTACTTCCTTTAAAATAAAGCAGACCAGGGGCTTCCCTGGTGGCACAGTGGTTGAGAATATGCCTGCCAATGCAGGGGACACGGCTTCGAGCACTGGTCTGAGAGGATCACACATGCCGTGGAGAAACTGGGCCCGTGGGCCACAATGACTGAACCTGCGCGTCTGGAGCCTGTGCTCCGCAACAAGAGAGGCCGCGATAGTGAGAGGCCCGCGCACCGCGATGAAGAGTGGCTCCATTTGCCGCAACTGGAGAGAGCCCTAGCACAGAAACGAAGACCCAACATAGCGATCAATCAATCAAAAAATAAATCTAAAAAAAATTAAAAAATAAAAAAAATCAAATCAAATCAAGCAGAACAGCGACTAAGACCTCATGGAAACAGCTGCATGCCTCCCTTTCTGCGCGGCTAATCAGGGACGTACCTCGAGGCCAGTACTCACGTTGAGTTTCCCTTTAGCTCTAGAGCGTGGCAGGATGAGCTCCACCCCGGCCATCGAAGCAGCCGGCATAGCTAGAGAAAACTCATTTTCTACCCAGAGCCATGCCTACAGTGGCTAGTGGCCTGTCAACAGCAGTCAATTTCAAGTAGCTTCAAGGCAGCATGAATGGAGCTTTCAAAATGGGAAAGGAAGGCTAGTTCCATCAGGCCCCCATTTCCAAGGGCACACGCAGCATATATCCCGGTGCTTTCTAACAAGTCCAAAGAGACACAGGTTACCCAGTGGTTCCTTCCCTGAATCAACTCCTCGAAGCAGGGTGTTCTGCAAATAGCGAACTGCCTCAACGAAGGAACACCCCAGCTAGGCCTCCGGGCCCGTGGCTCTTCAAAAGCCTGAAGTGTTACCCGAGGAACTGGGCTTTAGTTGCAGTCGGAACGCAAGCTGACTTTCTCTTAGAGGCAGGGTGACTTCAGGCAGGGACTCCCAGATGGAATACGAAGCCGAGGGTTTTTCTCAGTGCAGCTCAGACTTGGGCAATGAGCCAGACTTGCACGGCACTTTGGACCTGTTAGAACGGTGTTCGTGTACCTGTTCGAGTGCTGGGGAATTCAAGCTGTCCCAAGAAGGAGTGCAGTGTGTTGCCCTACACTCGGTATACACAGAGTGGCTCCGAAGGGCTATGGGCCTGGATGTGGCTTAGCGGGCCCATGGGGGCCTCGGGGTACTCAGTGTTCTTGCAGGAAATAGGGTGCCCACGCGAGGCTCCTAGATGTCCGGCAAAGCATACTGACATTAAAATAATGCAGAGCAGGGGCTTCCCTTGTGGTGCAATGTTTGGGAATCCACCTGCCGATGCAGCGGACATGGGTTCGAGCCCTGGTCCACCAAGATCTCACATGCTGCGGAGCACCTAAGCCCGTGAACCACAACGACTGAGCCTGCGCTCTAGAGCCCGGGAGCCACAACGACTGAGCCCGCATGCCAGAACTAATGAAGTCCACGTGCCTAGAGCCTGTGCTCCACAACAAGAGGAGTCACTGCAATGAGAAGCCCGCGCACCGCAACGAAGAGTAGCCCCCGCTCGCTGCAACTAGAGAAAGCTCACATGCAGCAACGACGACCCAACACAGTAAAAAAAAAAATAATATATTAAATAAATAAATAAATAGATAGATAGATAAAAAATAAATAAATAAATAAACTAATGCAGAGCAGTGGCTACGGCCTCCTGAAAACTGCTGCACGCCTCCGCTTCTGCACGGCAATTCAGGGCCTTACCTTGAGGCAAGTGCTCACGCTGAGTGTCCCGTTAGCGCCACAGCATGGTAGGATGCTGACTTTCTCCTCGAGCAGAGTGACTTCAGGTACGAGGCCCTCGAAGAGTTCAACGCAGAGTGTTTTCTCATGGCAGCTCAGACGGGGGCCGTGACGAACACTTCCAGGACACGTCGCACTGGCTAGAAATGTGGTCCTGAGGCTGTTCCAGTGCTCTGGAAATGTAGCTGTCCTTAAGGAACGTGCAGTGTGTTGCCCATCACTCGGCATACACAGAGGGCCTCCGAGGGACCGACCTTTGGGCCTCGATGTTGCTCAGCAGGCCCACAGGAGTCTGGAGGTACTCAGGGTTCTTGGAGGGAAAATGATGCACACCCGAGGGGCCTACGAGTCCTGAAAAGGGTACTTCCTTTAAAATAAAGCAGACCAGGGGCTTCCCTGGTGGCACAGTGGTTGAGAATATGCCTGCCAATGCAGGGGACACGGCTTCGAGCACTGGTCTGAGAGGATCACACATGCCGTGGAGAAACTGGGCCCGTGGGCCACAATGACTGAACCTGCGCGTCTGGAGCCTGTGCTCCGCAACAAGAGAGGCCGCGATAGTGAGAGGCCCGCGCACCGCGATGAAGAGTGGCTCCATTTGCCGCAACTGGAGAGAGCCCTAGCACAGAAACGAAGACCCAACATAGCGATCAATCAATCAAAAAATAAATCTAAAAAAAATTAAAAAATAAAAAAAATCAAATCAAATCAAGCAGAACAGCGACTAAGACCTCATGGAAACAGCTGCATGCCTCCCTTTCTGCGCGGCTAATCAGGGACGTACCTCGAGGCCAGTACTCACGTTGAGTTTCCCTTTAGCTCTAGAGCGTGGCAGGATGAGCTCCACCCCGGCCATCGAAGCAGCCGGCATAGCTAGAGAAAACTCATTTTCTACCCAGAGCCATGCCTACAGTGGCTAGTGGCCTGTCAACAGCAGTCAATTTCAAGTAGATTCAAGGCAGCATGAATGGAGCTTTCAAAATGGGAAAGGAAGGCTAGTTCCATCAGGCCCCCATTTCCAAGGGCACACGCAGCATATATCCCGGTGCTTTCTAAGAAGTCCAAAGAGACACAGGTTACCCTGTGGTTCCTTCCCTGAATCAACTCCTCGAAGCAGGGTGTTCTGCAAATAGCGAACTGCCTCAACGAAGGAACACCCCAGCTAGGCCTCCGGGCCCGTGGCTCTTCAAAAGCCGGAAGTGTTATCCGAGGAACTGGGCTTTAGTTGCAGTCGGAACGCTAGCCGACTTTCACTTGGAGGCAGGGTGACTTCAGGCAGGGACTCCCAGATGGAATACGAAGCCGAGGGTTTTTCTCAGTGCAGCTCAGACTTGGGCAATGAGCCAGACTTGCACGGCACGTTGGACCTGCTAGAACGGTGTTCGTGGACCTGTTCGAGTGCTGGGGAAATCAAGCTGTCCCAGGAAGGAGTACAGTGTGTTGCCCTACACTCGGCATACACAGAGTGCCTCCGAAGGGCTATGGGCCTGGATGTGGCTTAGCGGGCCCATGGGGGCCTGGGGGTACTCAGTGTTCTTGCAGGAAATAGGGTGCCAACGCGAGGCTCCTAGATGTCCTGCAAAGCATACTGACATTAAAATAATGCAGAGCCGGGGCTTCCCTTGTGGTGCAATGTTTGGGAATCCACCTGCAGATGCAGCGGACATGGGTTCGAGCCCTGGTCCACCAAGATCTCACATGCTGCGGAGCACTTAAGCCCGTGAACCACAACGACTGAGCCTGCGCTCTAGAGCCCGGGAGCCACAACGACTGAGCCCGCATGCCAGAACTAATGAAGTCCACGTGCCTAGAGCCTGTTCTCCACAACAAGAGGAGTCACCACAATGAGAAGCCCGCGCACCACTACGAAGAGTAGCCCCCGCTCGCTGCAACTAGAGAAAGCTCACATGCAGCAACGACGACCCAACACAGTAAAAAAAAAAAAATAATATATTAAATAAATAAATAAATAGATAGATAGATAAACAAATAAATAAATAAATAAACTAATGCAGAGCAGTGGCTACGGCCTCCTGAAAACTGCTGCACGCCTCCGCTTCTGCACGGCAATTCAGGGCCTTACCTTGAGGCAAGTGCTCACGCTGAGTGTCCCGTTAGCGCCACAGCATGGTAGGATGCTGACTTTCTCCTCGAGCAGAGTGACTTCAGGTACGAGGCCCTCGAAGAGTTCAACGCAGAGTGTTTTCTCATGGCAGCTCAGACGGGGGCCGTGACGAACACTTCCAGGACACGTCGCACTGGCTAGAAATGTGGTCCTGAGGCTGTTCCAGTGCTCTGGAAATGTAGCTGTCCTTAAGGAACGTGCAGTGTGTTGCCCATCACTCGGCATACACAGAGGGCCTCCGAGGGACCGACCTTTGGGCCTCGATGTTGCTCAGCAGGCCCACAGGAGTCTGGAGGTACTCAGGGTTCTTGGAGGGAAAATGATGCACACCCGAGGGGCCTACGAGTCCTGAAAAGGGTACTTCCTTTAAAATAAAGCAGACCAGGGGCTTCCCTGGTGGCACAGTGGTTGAGAATATGCCTGCCAATGCAGGGGACACGGGTTCGAGCACTGGTCTGAGAGGATCACACATGCCGCGGAGAAACTGGGCCCGTGGGCCACAATGACTGAACCTGCGCGTCTGGAGCCTGTGCTCCGCAACAAGAGAGGCCGCGATAGTGAGAGGCCCGCGCACCGCGATGAAGAGTGGCTCCATTTGCCGCAACTGGAGAGAGCCCTAGCACAGAAACGAAGACCCAACATAGCGATCAATCAATCAAAAAATAAATCTAAAAAAAATTAAAAAATAAAAAAAATCAAATCAAATCAAGCAGAACAGCGACTAAGACCTCATGGAAACAGCTGCATGCCTCCCTTTCTGCGCGGCTAATCAGGGACGTACCTCGAGGCCAGTACTCACGTTGAGTTTCCCTTTAGCTCTAGAGCGTGGCAGGATGAGCTCCACCCCGGCCATCGAAGCAGCCGGCATAGCTAGAGAAAACTCATTTTCTACCCAGAGCCATGCCTACAGTGGCTAGTGGCCTGTCAACAGCAGTCAATTTCAAGTAGCTTCAAGGCAGCATGAATGGAGCTTTCAAAATGGGAAAGGAAGGCTAATTCCATCAGGCCCCCATTTCCAAGGGCACACGCAGCATATATCCCGGTGTTTTCTAAGAAGTCCAAAGAGACACAGGTTACCCAGTGGTTCCTTCCCTGAATCAACTCCTCGAAGCAGGGTGTTCTGCAAATAGCGACCTGCCTCAACGAAGGAACACCCCAGCTAGGCCTCCGGGCCCGTGGCTCTTCAAAAGCCTGAAGTGTTACCCGAGGAACTGGGCTTTAGTTGCAGTCGGAACGCAAGCTGACTTTCTCTTGGAGGCAGGGTGACTTCAGGCACGGACTCCCAGATGGAATACGAAGCCGAGGGTTTTTCTCAGTGCAGCTCAGACTTGGGCAATGAGCCAGACTTGCACGGCACTTTGGACCTGTTAGAACGGTGTTCGTGTACCTGTTCGAGTGCTGGGGAATTCAAGCTGTCCCAAGAAGGAGTGCAGTGTGTTGCCCTACACTCGGTATACACAGAGTGGCTCCGAAGGGCTCTCGGCCTGGATGTGGCTTAGCGGGCCCATGGGGGCCTCGGGGTACTCAGTGTTCTTGCAGGAAATAGGGTGCCCACGCGAGGCTCCTAGATGTCCTGCAAAGCATACTGACATTAAAATAATGCAGAGCAGGGGCTTCCCTTGTGGTGCAATGTTTGGGAATCCACTTGCCGATGCAGCGGACATGGGTTCGAGCCCTGGTCCACCAAGATCTCACATGCTGCGGAGCACCTAAGCCCGTGAACCACAACGACTGAGCCTGCGCTCTAGAGCCCGGGAGCCACAACGACTGAGCCCACATGCCAGAACAAATGAAGTCCACGTGCCTAGAGCCTGTGCTCCACAACAAGAGGAGTCACCGCAATGAGAAGCCCGCGCACCGCTACGAAGGGTAGCCCCCGCTCGCTGCAACTAGAGAAAGCTCACATGCAGCAACGACGACCCAACACAGTAAAAAAAAAAAATAATATATTAAATAAATAAATAAATAGATAGATAGATAAAAAATAAATAAATAAATAAACTAATGCAGAGCAGTGGCTACGGCCTCCTGAAAACTGCTGCACGCCTCCGCTTCTGCACGGCAATTCAGGGCCTTACCTTGAGGCAAGTGCTCACGCTGAGTGTCCCGTTAGCGCCACAGCATGGTAGGATGCTGACTTTCTCCTCGAGCAGAGTGACTTCAGGTACGAGGCCCTCGAAGAGTTCAACGCAGAGTGTTTTCTCATGGCAGCTCAGACGGGGGCCGTGACGAACACTTCCAGGACACGTCGCACTGGCTAGAAATGTGGTCCTGAGGCTGTTCCAGTGCTCTGGAAATGTAGCTGTCCTTAAGGAACGTGCAGTGTGTTGCCCATCACTCGGCATACACAGAGGGCCTCCGAGGGACCGACCTTTGGGCCTCGATGTTGCTCAGCAGGCCCACAGGAGTCTGGAGGTACTCAGGGTTCTTGGAGGGAAAATGATGCACACGCGAGGGGGCTACGAGTCCTGAAAAGGGTACTTCCTTTAAAATAAAGCAGACCAGGGGCTTCCCTGGTGGCACAGTGGTTGAGAATATGCCTGCCAATGCAGGGGACACGCGTTTGAGCACTGGTCTGAGAGGATCACACATGCCGCGGAGAAACTGGGCCCGTGGGCCACAATGACTGAACCTGCGCGTCTGGAGCCTGTGCTCCGCAACAAGAGAGGCCGCGATAGTGAGAGGCCCGCGCACCGCGATGAAGAGTGGCTCCATTTGCCGCAACTGGAGAGAGCCCTAGCACAGAAACGAAGACCCAACATAGCGATCAATCAATCAAAAAATAAATCTAAAAAAAATTAAAAAATAAAAAAAATCAAATCAAATCAAGCAGAACAGCGACTAAGACCTCATGGAAACAGCTGCATGCCTCCCTTTCTGCGCGGCTAATCAGGGACGTACCTCGAGGCCAGTACTCACGTTGAGTTTCCCTTTAGCTCTAGAGCGTGGCAGGATGAGCTCCACCCCGGCCATCGAAGCAGCCGGCATAGCTAGAGAAAACTCATTTTCTACCCAGAGCCATGCCTACAGTGGCTAGTGGCCTGTCAACAGCAGTCAATTTCAAGTAGCTTCAAGGCAGCATGAATGGAGCTTTCAAAATGGGAAAGGAAGGCTAGTTCCATCAGGCCCCCATTTCCAAGGGCACACGCAGCATATATCCCGGTGCTTTCTAAGAAGTCCAAAGAGACACAGGTTATCCTGTGGTTCCTTCCCTGAATCAACTCCTCGCAGCAGGGTGTTCTGCAAATAGCGAACTGCCTCAACGAAGGAACACCCCAGCTAGGCCTCCGGGCCCGTGGCTCTTCAAAAGCCTGAAGTGTTACCCGAGGAACTGGGCTTTAGTTGCAGTCGGAACGCAAGCTGACTTTCTCTTGGAGGCAGGGTGACTTCAGGCAGGGACTCCCAGATGGAATACGAAGCCGAGGGTTTTTCTCAGTGCAGCTCAGACTTGGGCAATGAGCCAGACTTGCACGGCACTTTGGACCTGTTAGAACGGTGTTCGTGTACCTGTTCGAGTGCTGGGGAATTCAAGCTGTCCCAAGAAGGAGTGCAGTGTGTTGCCCTACACTCGGTATACACAGAGTGGCTCCGAAGGGCTATGGGCCTGGATGTGGCTTAGCGGGCCCATGGGGGCCTCGGGGTACTCAGTGTTCTTGCAGGAAATAGGGTGCCCACGCGAGGCTCCTAGATGTCCTGCAAAGCATACTGACATTAAAATAATGCAGAGCAGGGGCTTCCCTTGTGGTGCAATGTTTGGGAATCCACCTGCCGATGCAGCGGACATGGGTTCGAGCCCTGGTCCACCAAGATCTCACATGCTGCGGAGCACCTAAGCCCGTGAACCACAACGACTGAGCCTGCGCTCTAGAGCCCGGGAGCCACAACGACTGAGCCCGCATGCCAGAACTAATGAAGTCCACGTGCCTAGAGCCTGTGCTCCACAACAAGAGGAGTCACTGCAATGAGAAGCCCGCGCACCGCAACGAAGAGTAGCCCCCGCTCGCTGCAACTAGAGAAAGCTCACATGCAGCAACGACGACCCAACACAGTAAAAAAAAAAAATAATATATTAAATAAATAAATAAATAGATAGATAGATAAAAAATAAATAAATAAATAAACTAATGCAGAGCAGTGGCTACGGCCTCCTGAAAACTGCTGCACGCCTCCGCTTCTGCACGGCAATTCAGGGCCTTACCTTGAGGCAAGTGCTCACGCTGAGTGTCCCGTTAGCGCCACAGCATGGTAGGATGCTGACTTTCTCCTCGAGCAGAGTGACTTCAGGTACGAGGCCCTCGAAGAGTTCAACGCAGAGTGTTTTCTCATGGCAGCTCAGACGGGGGCCGTGACGAACACTTCCAGGACACGTCGCACTGGCTAGAAATGTGGTCCTGAGGCTGTTCCAGTGCTCTGGAAATGTAGCTGTCCTTAAGGAACGTGCAGTGTGTTGCCCATCACTCGGCATACACAGAGGGCCTCCGAGGGACCGACCTTTGGGCCTCGATGTTGCTCAGCAGGCCCACAGGAGTCTGGAGGTACTCAGGGTTCTTGGAGGGAAAATGATGCACACCCGAGGGGCCTACGAGTCCTGAAAAGGGTACTTCCTTTAAAATAAAGCAGACCAGGGGCTTCCCTGGTGGCACAGTGGTTGAGAATATGCCTGCCAATGCAGGGGACACGGCTTCGAGCACTGGTCTGAGAGGATCACACATGCCGTGGAGAAACTGGGCCCGTGGGCCACAATGACTGAACCTGCGCGTCTGGAGCCTGTGCTCCGCAACAAGAGAGGCCGCGATAGTGAGAGGCCCGCGCACCGCGATGAAGAGTGGCTCCATTTGCCGCAACTGGAGAGAGCCCTAGCACAGAAACGAAGACCCAACATAGCGATCAATCAATCAAAAAATAAATCTAAAAAAAATTAAAAAATAAAAAAAATCAAATCAAATCAAGCAGAACAGCGACTAAGACCTCATGGAAACAGCTGCATGCCTCCCTTTCTGCGCGGCTAATCAGGGACGTACCTCGAGGCCAGTACTCACGTTGAGTTTCCCTTTAGCTCTAGAGCGTGGCAGGATGAGCTCCACCCCGGCCATCGAAGCAGCCGGCATAGCTAGAGAAAACTCATTTTCTACCCAGAGCCATGCCTACAGTGGCTAGTGGCCTGTCAACAGCAGTCAATTTCAAGTAGCTTCAAGGCAGCATGAATGGAGCTTTCAAAATGGGAAAGGAAGGCTAGTTCCATCAGGCCCCCATTTCCAAGGGCACACGCAGCATATATCCCGGTGCTTTCTAACAAGTCCAAAGAGACACAGGTTACCCAGTGGTTCCTTCCCTGAATCAACTCCTCGAAGCAGGGTGTTCTGCAAATAGCGAACTGCCTCAACGAAGGAACACCCCAGCTAGGCCTCCGGGCCCGTGGCTCTTCAAAAGCCTGAAGTGTTACCCGAGGAACTGGGCTTTAGTTGCAGTCGGAACGCAAGCTGACTTTCTCTTGGAGGCAGGGTGACTTCAGGCAGGGACTCCCAGATGGAATACGAAGCCGAGGGTTTTTCTCAGTGCAGCTCAGACTTGGGCAATGAGCCAGACTTGCACGGCACTTTGGACCTGTTAGAACGGTGTTCGTGTACCTGTTCGAGTGCTGGGGAATTCAAGCTGTCCCAAGAAGGAGTGCAGTGTGTTGCCCTACACTCGGTATACACAGAGTGGCTCCGAAGGGCTATGGGCCTGGATGTGGCTTAGCGGGCCCATGGGGGCCTCGGGGTACTCAGTGTTCTTGCAGGAAATAGGGTGCCCACGCGAGGCTCCTAGATGTCCTGCAAAGCATACTGACATTAAAATAATGCAGAGCAGGGGCTTCCCTTGTGGTGCAATGTTTGGGAATCCACCTGCCGATGCAGCGGACATGGGTTCGAGCCCTGGTCCACCAAGATCTCACATGCTGCGGAGCACCTAAGCCCGTGAACCACAACGACTGAGCCTGCGCTCTAGAGCCCGGGAGCCACAACGACTGAGCCCGCATGCCAGAACTAATGAAGTCCACGTGCCTAGAGCCTGTGCTCCACAACAAGAGGAGTCACTGCAATGAGAAGCCCGCGCACCGCAACGAAGAGTAGCCCCCGCTCGCTGCAACTAGAGAAAGCTCACATGCAGCAACGACGACCCAACACAGTAAAAAAAAAAAATAATATATTAAATAAATAAATAAATAGATAGATAGATAAAAAATAAATAAATAAATAAACTAATGCAGAGCAGTGGCTACGGCCTCCTGAAAACTGCTGCACGCCTCCGCTTCTGCACGGCAATTCAGGGCCTTACCTTGAGGCAAGTGCTCACGCTGAGTGTCCCGTTAGCGGCACAGCATGGTAGGATGCTGACTTTCTCCTCGAGCAGAGTGACTTCAGGTACGAGGCCCTCGAAGAGTTCAACGCAGAGTGTTTTCTCATGGCAGCTCAGACGGGGGCCGTGACGAACACTTCCAGGACACGTCGCACTGGCTAGAAATGTGGTCCTGAGGCTGTTCCAGTGCTCTGGAAATGTAGCTGTCCTTAAGGAACGTGCAGTGTGTTGCCCATCACTCGGCATACACAGAGGGCCTCCGAGGGACCGACCTTTGGGCCTCGATGTTGCTCAGCAGGCCCACAGGAGTCTGGAGGTACTCAGGGTTCTTGGAGGGAAAATGATGCACACCCGAGGGGCCTACGAGTCCTGAAAAGGGTACTTCCTTTAAAATAAAGCAGACCAGGGGCTTCCCTGGTGGCACAGTGGTTGAGAATATGCCTGCCAATGCAGGGGACACGGGTTCGAGCACTGGTCTGAGAGGATCACACATGCCGCGGAGAAACTGGGCCCGTGGGCCACAATGACTGAACCTGCGCGTCTGGAGCCTGTGCTCCGCAACAAGAGAGGCCGCGATAGTGAGAGGCCCGCGCACCGCGATGAAGAGTGGCTCCATTTGCCGCAACTGGAGAGAGCCCTAGCACAGAAACGAAGACCCAACATAGCGATCAATCAATCAAAAAATAAATCTAAAAAAAATTAAAAAATAAAAAAAATCAAATCAAATCAAGCAGAACAGCGACTAAGACCTCATGGAAACAGCTGCATGCCTCCCTTTCTGCGCGGCTAATCAGGGACGTACCTCGAGGCCAGTACTCACGTTGAGTTTCCCTTTAGCTCTAGAGCGTGGCAGGATGAGCTCCACCCCGGCCATCGAAGCAGCCGGCATAGCTAGAGAAAACTCATTTTCTACCCAGAGCCATGCCTACAGTGGCTAGTGGCCTGTCAACAGCAGTCAATTTCAAGTAGCTTCAAGGCAGCATGAATGGAGCTTTCAAAATGGGAAAGGAAGGCTAATTCCATCAGGCCCCCATTTCCAAGGGCACACGCAGCATATATCCCGGTGTTTTCTAAGAAGTCCAAAGAGACACAGGTTACCCAGTGGTTCCTTCCCTGAATCAACTCCTCGAAGCAGGGTGTTCTGCAAATAGCGACCTGCCTCAACGAAGGAACACCCCAGCTAGGCCTCCGGGCCCGTGGCTCTTCAAAAGCCTGAAGTGTTACCCGAGGAACTGGGCTTTAGTTGCAGTCGGAACGCAAGCTGACTTTCTCTTGGAGGCAGGGTGACTTCAGGCACGGACTCCCAGATGGAATACGAAGCCGAGGGTTTTTCTCAGTGCAGCTCAGACTTGGGCAATGAGCCAGACTTGCACGGCACTTTGGACCTGTTAGAACGGTGTTCGTGTACCTGTTCGAGTGCTGGGGAATTCAAGCTGTCCCAAGAAGGAGTGCAGTGTGTTGCCCTACACTCGGTATACACAGAGTGGCTCCGAAGGGCTATGGGCCTGGATGTGGCTTAGCGGGCCCATGGGGGCCTCGGGGTACTCAGTGTTCTTGCAGGAAATAGGGTGCCCACGCGAGGCTCCTAGATGTCCTGCAAAGCATACTGACATTAAAATAATGCAGAGCAGGGGCTTCCCTTGTGGTGCAATGTTTGGGAATCCACTTGCCGATGCAGCGGACATGGGTTCGAGCCCTGGTCCACCAAGATCTCACATGCTGCGGAGCACCTAAGCCCGTGAACCACAACGACTGAGCCTGCGCTCTAGAGCCCGGGAGCCACAACGACTGAGCCCACATGCCAGAACAAATGAAGTCCACGTGCCTAGAGCCTGTGCTCCACAACAAGAGGAGTCACCGCAATGAGAAGCCCGCGCACCGCTACGAAGGGTAGCCCCCGCTCGCTGCAACTAGAGAAAGCTCACATGCAGCAACGACGACCCAACACAGTAAAAAAAAAAAATAATATATTAAATAAATAAATAAATAGATAGATAGATAAAAAATAAATAAATAAATAAACTAATGCAGAGCAGTGGCTACGGCCTCCTGAAAACTGCTGCACGCCTCCGCTTCTGCACGGCAATTCAGGGCCTTACCTTGAGGCAAGTGCTCACGCTGAGTGTCCCGTTAGCGCCACAGCATGGTAGGATGCTGACTTTCTCCTCGAGCAGAGTGACTTCAGGTACGAGGCCCTCGAAGAGTTCAACGCAGAGTGTTTTCTCATGGCAGCTCAGACGGGGGCCGTGACGAACACTTCCAGGACACGTCGCACTGGCTAGAAATGTGGTCCTGAGGCTGTTCCAGTGCTCTGGAAATGTAGCTGTCCTTAAGGAACGTGCAGTGTGTTGCCCATCACTCGGCATACACAGAGGGCCTCCGAGGGACCGACCTTTGGGCCTCGATGTTGCTCAGCAGGCCCACAGGAGTCTGGAGGTACTCAGGGTTCTTGGAGGGAAAATGATGCACACCCGAGGGGGCTACGAGTCCTGAAAAGGGTACTTCCTTTAAAATAAAGCAGACCAGGGGCTTCCCTGGTGGCACAGTGGTTGAGAATATGCCTGCCAATGCAGGGGACACGCGTTTGAGCACTGGTCTGAGAGGATCACACATGCCGCGGAGAAACTGGGCCCGTGGGCCACAATGACTGAACCTGCGCGTCTGGAGCCTGTGCTCCGCAACAAGAGAGGCCGCGATAGTGAGAGGCCCGCGCACCGCGATGAAGAGTGGCTCCATTTGCCGCAACTGGAGAGAGCCCTAGCACAGAAACGAAGACCCAACATAGCGATCAATCAATCAAAAAATAAATCTAAAAAAAATTAAAAAATAAATAAAATCAAATCAAATCAAGCAGAACAGCGACTAAGACCTCATGGAAACAGCTGCATGCCTCCCTTTCTGCGCGGCTAATCAGGGACGTACCTCGAGGCCAGTACTCACGTTGAGTTTCCCTTTAGCTCTAGAGCGTGGCAGGATGAGCTCCACCCCGGCCATCGAAGCAGCCGGCATAGCTAGAGAAAACTCATTTTCTACCCAGAGCCATGCCTACAGTGGCTAGTGGCCTGTCAACAGCAGTCAATTTCAAGTAGCTTCAAGGCAGCATGAATGGAGCTTTCAAAATGGGAAAGGAAGGCTAGTTCCATCAGGCCCCCATTTCCAAGGGCACACGCAGCATATATCCCGGTGCTTTCTAAGAAGTCCAAAGAGACACAGGTTATCCTGTGGTTCCTTCCCTGAATCAACTCCTCGCAGCAGGGTGTTCTGCAAATAGCGAACTGCCTCAACGAAGGAACACCCCAGCTAGGCCTCCGGGCCCGTGGCTCTTCAAAAGCCTGAAGTGTTACCCGAGGAACTGGGCTTTAGTTGCAGTCGGAACGCAAGCTGACTTTCTCTTGGAGGCAGGGTGACTTCAGGCAGGGACTCCCAGATGGAATACGAAGCCGAGGGTTTTTCTCAGTGCAGCTCAGACTTGGGCAATGAGCCAGACTTGCACGGCACTTTGGACCTGTTAGAACGGTGTTCGTGTACCTGTTCGAGTGCTGGGGAATTCAAGCTGTCCCAAGAAGGAGTGCAGTGTGTTGCCCTACACTCGGTATACACAGAGTGGCTCCGAAGGGCTATGGGCCTGGATGTGGCTTAGCGGGCCCATGGGGGCCTCGGGGTACTCAGTGTTCTTGCAGGAAATAGGGTGCCCACGCGAGGCTCCTAGATGTCCTGCAAAGCATACTGACATTAAAATAATGCAGAGCAGGGGCTTCCCTTGTGGTGCAATGTTTGGGAATCCACCTGCCGATGCAGCGGACATGGGTTCGAGCCCTGGTCCACCAAGATCTCACATGCTGCGGAGCACCTAAGCCCGTGAACCACAACGACTGAGCCTGCGCTCTAGAGCCCGGGAGCCACAACGACTGAGCCCGCATGCCAGAACTAATGAAGTCCACGTGCCTAGAGCCTGTGCTCCACAACAAGAGGAGTCACTGCAATGAGAAGCCCGCGCACCGCAACGAAGAGTAGCCCCCGCTCGCTGCAACTAGAGAAAGCTCACATGCAGCAACGACGACCCAACACAGTAAAAAAAAAAAATAATATATTAAATAAATAAATAAATAGATAGATAGATAAAAAATAAATAAATAAATAAACTAATGCAGAGCAGTGGCTACGGCCTCCTGAAAACTGCTGCACGCCTCCGCTTCTGCACGGCAATTCAGGGCCTTACCTTGAGGCAAGTGCTCACGCTGAGTGTCCCGTTAGCGCCACA